>NC_141689.1:1622167925-1622767925 GCF_964263255.1 Lissotriton vulgaris | reverse complement strand
AAGAAACCCACGGCGGACCCTAAAGACCTCAAGAACTTCCGCCCCATCTCTCTTCTTCCCTTCCCTGCTAAAGTCATCGAGAAGACCATCAATATACAGCTGACAGCTTTCCTCAAGGCAAATGGCTCCCTCGACCCATCCCAGTCCGGATTTCGAGTCAACCACAGCACCGAGACCACCCTAATCGCAGCCACTGACGACATCAGGACCCTGCTTGACAAAGGGGAAACAACGGCTCTCATCCTCCTAGACCTCTCAGCCGCCTTTGATACAGTCTACCACCGCACCCTAATAACCCGCCTCCACAACGCCGGGATCCAAGATAATGCCCTGGACAGGATCACCTTCTTCCTCTCCAACAGAACCCAGAGAATCCACCTTCCTCCCTTCCACTCAGCGGCCACCGAGATCATCTGCAGCGAAACCCAACCCTCTTCAATATCTACATGAGCCCCATCGCTGCCATTGCACGCAAACGCAACCTCAACATCATCACATACCCCGACGACCCCCAGGTGATACTCTCGCTCACCAAAGACCCAGCCACCACCAAATCCAACTTCCAGGAAGGAATGAAAAACGTCGCGGAATGGATGAAACTCAGCCGTCTCAAACTGAACTCAGACAAGACGGAGGTCCTCATCCTCAGACCATCCCCATCCACCTGGGACAACTCCTGGTGGCCCACAACACTGGGCACCGCGGCGACACCCACGAACCACGCACACAACCTGAGATTCATCCTGGACTCCTCCCTCACGATGACCAAGCAAGTCAACGCCATCTCCTCCTTATGCTTCAACACCCTGCGCATGCTCCAAAAGATCTTCTGGTGGATCTCTGCTGAGACCAGAAAAACTGTCACCCAGGCCCTCGTCACCAGCCGACTGGACTACGGGAATGCCCTCTACGCAGGAACCACAGCCAAACTTCAGAAGAGGCTCCAGCGCATACAAAACGCATCCGCACGACTCGTCCTCGACATCCCTCGCCACAGCCACATATCCACCCACCTGAGAGAACTGCACCGGCTTCCCATCAGCAAAAGGATCACCTTCAGGCTCCTCACCCACGCACACCAGACGCTCCACAAAACGGCCCGAATACCTCAACAGCCGCCTCACGTTCCACACCCCAGCCCGCCAGCTCCGTTCCGCCAGCCTTGCCAGCGTATCAACGATTTGCAGAACCACCTCCGTAGGAAAATCATTCTCTTACCTGGCTGCCAAGACGTGGAACTCCCTACCCACCCACCTACAGTTGACCCAGGACCACTTCACCTTCAGGAAACACCTCAAGACCTGGCTATTCGAGCAGTAACAGCACCCCCCCTCCCCTCAGCACCTTGAGACCCTCACGGTGAGTAGCGCAAATGTACTGATTGATTGATTGATACAGGGACTATGCGTCCCAAGGCTTCCCCTATTCAGTACTTTCATGCAGTCATTTTCCCAAACCAAATAATTGTTACAAGGGTAGATTGTAGCAGATGTTCTGAATCTCTAGAATACCAGATGTCAGTTTATCTAGTTTCTAAAATGGAGCATAGATTCCCTCCCCCTCCCTTTGACGAGGCTAGGACTAAGGGCTTGATTACGAGTTCAGTGGTCCATCAGAACGCCAAACCCGTGGTAGCGGTCGGGGATCACCGCACCAGGGGTCTACAGCCATATTACAAGTACGGCGGTTGGACCGTTTTGGGACCACCGCAACCACCAGGGAACCATGTTCCTTGATGGTGGCACGGCTGTCTGGGGCAGCCATATGCAGTGCTTCTGCAGCGCCACCAAGCATATTCTGAGTTTCCCCACTGCCAGCCTTTTCATGGTGGTGAGCCCACCATGAAAAGACTAACGGTGGGAAAGCAAGGGGCCCTGTATCCCCTGTACACTAATATGCATGCAATGGGGCACATGGTGTACGGCATGGAACTTAAAGTCCATGCCATGCAGGAACCTGCTCTGCTGTGTCTTTTTCAAAGGTACCACTATGGGAGCACCACAGGACCAAAGCCAGACCAGAAGAAAACTCCTAATCTGGTGGGTGGCTGGGGGTCGACTTTGGATAGTGTGGGAGTGGGCGGTGGTCAGGGCCGGACTGGCTACCGGGCAGTTTGGAATGCTGCTGAATTCGTTCATGGAGACCTGCTTGTGCTAAACGAAATTCGTTTTGCTTTAATTATTTTGAAGCACACGCAGGTCTCCAAGAACGAAACCAGCACACACCACAGTGAAATCAGCTCCCAGCTCGGCAGCAATCCAAACTGCCCGGTAGTCAGTCCAGCCATGGTGGTGGTATGCCTACCTGCGCCCACACCACCAAAGTTTTAATCAGCCCCTTAAATTTTACCTATTCTTTTATCGGTCTGTGCCCAAGAATCTCTCGTAGTCTTGCATCCTGCAACAAGTCATGCAAGCTAAAATTGTGTGGCTTTATTTGATTGGGGTTGGGATTCCTCTCTATTGTTTGTTTGCCCTGCCTCCATAGCATTTCTATTTACTGTGTTTCTGATTGGATGACTTGTATCCTTCCACTGCTGACATCATGGAGATTTTTTTTGGTTTGTTTTAACTTTTAGCACTCTGCGGGAGTGTATGTCCTTCCTGGCTCTCCTCCACATTATTATTAACCGCCTCTCCCCATCTCCACTTGTATTTGTTTCAAATTTTTGGATAACTCTTTTTGGTGAAGGCCTGGCAGTGCACAGTGGTACCAGGCTGCTTGCTTCTTGCTCTGTCCCCTATCCACGTACATTGTATTATACGTTCCTCCACACCCCTCTTTTTCTTGATCCTTTTTTTATTGTTTTTGTTACCATTTTTTTCTTTTTTTTTTTAATACACATTTTCCCGAATGCCCGGCAAAGGCACTTTCCTACTAGTCTGCTCTCTTTGTTTTGCGCTCACACACATGTTTTTGTTTAATGTATACTACAAAATGGCCATTGGCCGTCATCGAATGATAAATTAATGTTACAACTCATTCCAAAATGGTTGCCAGTGCTTCTCGGTGCACACACAAGCACCAGTGACCTTATTTGTATTAAAATCGTGTTTTCTCAAAAAACACTCTTCCCACAACCTTTGCTGTGATATGTACAGGCATTGTGTCATCACGCTGCAAAAGCACACTACAGTAGCATTTTTATTGTATTCTTCCAAATAAGAGGTATTGTCAAAGTCAATAGATGGCTACTCGCTGCTAAAAGGCCAGACTAATTGACTTTGCCAATGCTTATTTTGCTTTAGGCGCACTGATTGGGAATCCCAGTGCTCCACTGTGGCACTTAGCTCAACATCCAAATGCTATCTGGGAGTTGGAGTCAAGCAAGGTTCACTTCATAATATAAAACACACAACATGTGTAAATTAACAGCCCATGTCAAGAGCACCGTGTCTCGCTGATATAGTCACCTGCTAACTTAATCCTACATTGCGACTTATAGTAGCGCAACATCTATAAGAAGGGTGCTCAAAAGAGATGCTGAAGGGAAACTCACATGTTTTGCTTTCGCAAACGCGAGCCAGAGTCAGATCAGCTCATTTGTTCAGAACATAAACAGACACATAGCATAATATACAAACAAGGCTGGCAAATTAACTTAACAACATCACCAGTCCGTGACAAAAAGGAAGCTGAACTGATAATTTAAGTTGCAATTCCCACGTTCACACGGCCAGTGACACTCCTTTCTTGAAGCTGGTTATTTTTGTCATGAGTGCTTAAACACATTCCAGAAGATGAGGCACTGGGACGTGATTGCATGTTTTTTCACACATGCTTCTCACAGTATTTAATGAACTGTCACTACACAGAGCAATAAGCCACACTTGATGTTCCCGAGCAACACTTCGGTGGTCTTTGATAGTCATGTTAACAGATACGTGACTACTGCGATCTCTTACATTAACCTAAGTGCCAGCTCAGTTAGAGCTGTCGGTAAGACCATCGGTATTTGACCGGATTCACAAAGCGTGTTACACACGTAGAGCCCTATTAGAAATATGGAGCACTTGACCTGTTTGTGCCACGACGCACCTTTAAATAGGTGCACCCTGTACAAGCAGGGAAAGTGCGCCCTATTATAAAGATTGCGCTGCTCTCAGGTCAGCTGTAAACTCGTGCAGCCCTGGGGGCAGCGCAGTCAAGTGAAATATGGAGCTGCTGCTTCAAAGCAGTTTTGTGTTTCTCTGTGCATGCGGTAACCCTCTTTTAAGAGGGACTAGAGATCCCCACGCAGGTGGGCTCAGTGAGTAACTGCACCTGCCTGCAAGGGGATGTCTGGGTGGTCCATAGGACCCCCTTTCCTTTTTTCAGTCAGTCAGATTGTTTTATGCGAAAGTTGGCAAAGCAACCAATAAAACACACACTACATCACTTACAATACAATTCACTTCACTACTTAAGGGTATTATATAAAACACATTATAGGTACTCTCTCTTAGATCTAAAACTTAAGCCTCACCAACACAGATATTAAAAATACATATATTGTAATTGTTGAAACGTCAGGAAAATTATTTGAAATCTACTCCTGTATTGCTACTCTTCCATTTGAAGTAGACCTCTTACTTTTTTGTGAGGTTTAGAGGAATTGCAGGCGCACGCGCTGATTTTCCACCCATGCCATTGTCACAGATGTTTAATTTCACATACATAAATCTGACACAAAATGTGATATGCACCTACTCATTTAAAAAAATGTTTTCCCCATGCAGTAACCCTTTTCTCTATAAACCACGGTGTTATGGCGTGGTACCTTCACATTATCATACTTGAACTTCATTTATTCTGCCACTAGCAGTAGTAAATATGCGCACATTTTCAATGTGGTAATCTAATTTCATACTAGGTGGAATATACCAACAAACATATGATTTTTCGATTATTTGCTATGTTTTGCAAGTGGGCCTAACCAGTAGTGCCCTAAACTCTCCCCTAACTCAGGGTTTGCGAAAGTAGAATTTACACCACACTGGCAGAAATTGATTATGGACAGTTTTGAAGGAAAATTGCATTCTTTTTTCTGTAAATCAAAACAATGACTGCACTTTACCAATTCTTCTGGTGCCTCAGATTAATTAAGGCACATAAAAAACTTTTGAAAATCAGAACAATACATTTCATATGAAAGTTATAACAATGGTCATTTAAATTAAATGGTTTCCCAACTAATTTATTGTTCCACAAGAATAGGGATATTGCACTTTTCACATAATCCACCAAAAGCACATGATTTTGATATTTTAACCAAATAAAAACAATGGACCGGATTCACAAATTGCATTTTGTTGTACATAAAGGAGTACTACATTACTACTATTTACTTTCTACAAAATGCAATTTACAAACCTAACGGCGGGGATCTACACCTCAGCCTCTCTTGTCTTTTCTGTATGGATATACCACCACAGTGGTGAAGATCTCCACATGCTAAAGTATTCATTTGTAGTATATGTGGGAGGGACGGCAGGGAGAATAGTGCGAAAACGGGAAACCATGTATTTCTATAAAATAAGAGGGCATAAGGGAAAATTAAGGAGCGGTTTAGGGAGGGGATGCTAATACGAAAAAGTAAGACCATTGCAGTTTTCAAAATACACTTCTAAATTCACTAAATTGGTATCAACACAGTCTTAAATGTACGCCAACCAGGCTTGGATTACGTGATGCGCCAGGCATGGACAAACACCAGGGGCATATCATCAAGGGGGTTTATCTCTGCTTTTTTGGCTTTAAAAGCCAAGAAAGCGGAGATAAAATGATCTCCCTATTACCTAGCTGCCGCTAACACCAGTTAGCGACAGCTAGTAGGAGATAGCGACCATCTTGGGCCCCACTTTGCATGTCAGTGATATTTATCACTAATGAGATGCAAAGTGGGCGTGCCAAGATGTTAGAGACTGAAAACAGTCGCTAACATCGCTATCTCCTATTACCAACTTTTGGAGATATTCGCGCTAAGCGGGAATATCTCCAAAAGCTAAGTCCTGCCCTGAACAGTTCTTAGCCATGTTATCCAATGGGAGGTGGATAACATGGCTAAGAGCATTAGCTCGCTAATGCATGAATATCGCTTACTTTTCAGCGATATTCATGCTTTGCGGTGATTTTTACCGCATTTGCGGTAATCCTTGGTAATACCAAGGTTTATTTGCGGTAAAAATCGCCGCAGCGCTGCGGTAAAGTTTTGTCTCTAACCAAGCAATAGCGATAATTATCGCTATTGCTTGGTCAGGTTCTGCAACACACTCTCAAAGAAAACAATTGAGGAGTAGAATTAAACTATAACTTTAAGAGAAGCTTCAGCCCTGTAAAGACCATTCAGGATTGGCACAAAATGCAGCAACGCCTGCCGAGACTGTCCATAATGGAGGATTGTCAGTTTCTCCTGCATCCTTAGAGGACTGATGCCTCTCTTAAAAGTCATAGGTAAAGACTGCACCAATGACAACATAAGCCGTGAGCCAGTGTGCTCACCACGAAGAAGGATGCCTATGGCGAACTCTATTTGATACATATCATGAATGCGTGACTGAATAATTATTGGCCTGTTGTTGACATACTATTGGATATTGGATGGAATCATTTTTCATCATTTCACCTACAACTTGATATATTATTATACAACATGATTAAGCCCTCTTGAAGTTCTAAAGTTGTTTTGGAATGAAACGGGTTAGCTGGACCTGTCATTCATTTGAATTTCAGAAGGTATAATAAACAATTGGTATTTGATCATATACATTGGACTCTTTATTGGATCCACACTGGTGCACCTCCCATTTGTGATCTAATGTATATACGTTGTTAGAATTTGTAATATGAACAAATGTGCAATATATTTTTTTTTTTTGCAAAATACAGAGGTCGATGTTAATTTAACATATACATATGTCAACTGGTGAGAAAAGTTTACTTTCCTATAGAAGTCATATTGAATTAAAGGTATGAGTCAGTGAATGTAGTTTAAGGAAAGGGAGTTTTGACATTAGTGAATTCACTTTGAGACCCTCTTCCTTTCCTAATAACAGGGCACCTCTCCCATTTCTGTGGAGTAGAATTCCAAAGAGCCATAGGGTGATACCAAACTGAATTTTCTTAATTAGTCTTTTAGAATATTAGGATTTTAACCTATGATTCCTAACACTTTCTAGTGGTCAGAACGACATGAATGGAATTATTTTCATTTGTCAAGTCATTACATACATCTGAGGGAAGGGAATTTAAAAAGATCATGTTTGTGGCAGGGTCTTAAACGATGATTTAGGGCATTGTGGGTCACCTGCTGTGTGAAATAGGTGTGTGTGTTTCCCCTACTTAGGCTCATATCTTCAATCTTCTCTCTAGTGCAGGGGTCTCTACCATCCCTGTTAGACCTGGCATCTTTGGCGTGGTTTCCCCTGACGTTTTGCCTCTACCTCCTGTATTTTTGACGCTGTGATGGATTTCGTTTTTGCTGGTTTGGAGGCTTTGGGAACTTTGCCACTGCTGATTAGTGCCAAAGTGCAAGTGCTCCCTAGATAAATTGTTATTGTGATTGGTTATCCGTGATTGGCATAAGTCCCTAGTAAAGTGCACTGGGGGTGCCAGGGCTGGTGATTCAAATGCTACTAGTGGGCATGCAGCACTGATTGCGCCACCCACAGGAGTAGCCCTAAAATGGTGTCTCAGACCCACCCCCACAGTGCCTGTGTGCAGTTGCTAACTGCCGTGCTGACCTGGCCAGTGTCCACACTGGCCATGCCTAACCCTTCCCTTTCTATACACATTGGTCACCACTATGGACCGCCCTAGGTACCCTCCTGGGCAGGTTGAAGTGTATGTGAAAGGTAGAGCACGAACTAGTGTAGTTGACATGCTCTGGTAGTAAATACAGCCATTTTCGTTTTTCACTATTGTAGTAGAGTAGGCTCTGCTTCCTATGGTCACCCCCATCTTTTACTGTGATTCTCTGGTTTTTCGACTTTAGTATGGCTATGGGCCTGCTAATCAGACCCACAGCCCAGCTGTTCTCTCTCTAAATTGATACCATGAACTTTAGGTACATACCTGATTGGGTTTTGGGTCACCTTTGTGAGCCCCTGTATAGTGTATCTTAGCTACCCAGGGCATGGGTGCATTCAAGGCCTACCAGGGGCTGCAGCATGTATTATGCCACCCCTGGCTGGCCATCCAAACTGACACCACAGGCTGATCACTCAGCTTGGGTAAGGTGGTGTAATCACCCCTTACTTAGATATAGTATATCTATATCTACCTTATATATAGACACATAGTAACCTATAAGTCATTCCTTTGGCAATCCTTAACAATCCTGGAGACAGAGTGCTTGGTTTTATGTGAGAGGGTGCCCTAGCATGAGCTGAGCCCCTCTGCAGATTTCGGAACCTTCTCCTTATAGCTGTTCTATGATATAGCCATACCATATACTCTTAAGTGCATTATAATCCTCGCGGTTAATGCTAACTTTGGTTTGGATTTATCAAAACATGTCGTGTAAGGTGTCAAACACTTTGGAATACTACCCCCCCCGCCAGTTCTGGTGGCGGGGGTAGCATTCCACCCTTCTAGAGGGAGAAGACATGTATGTTCCTGCTTTACCCGGGTAAAGTTAAACAGAGCCCCAGCATCACAAAATGGATGCTGCTGCCACAGACAGGAGTCTGACCTCCTGCTGCTGGGGGAAACTCCAGCAAGGGAGGCCTGGCCAATAGGTTTCCTGTTGAGGGAGGTGCTAGCACCTCCACAGACAGCCTGTAGTGTATTGGGGCAGGGTGGGTTGAATGGAAAGATGCTTTTCCAGACACTGCCTGGGGCACACAAGGTGCTCCATGCATAGCCCAGTTCAAACCAGTTGCTGGGGACCTCCAGCCCCGCTCTGGTGCGAAACTGGACAAAGGGAAAGGGGTGTAACCACCCCCTTCCCAGGTCCACTCATAGGAGGGACCTAGCAGGTAATCCAGCCCCTAAATCAGTATAAAGATAGGAGCTGTGTCTACAGACTTTAGATTATCCTGGAATGAAACTTTAATACGAAACTCTTGGACCTTTGACGTTTTATATCGACTAGAAGACTGAAGACATCTCCCTTGTGATCAAGGAGTGACCACCCTGTGCAAACAGGCACCAACAGTAACTTGCCAGTTTGCTTTGTCGATGCTCCTGCCGGAACCCAAAGACTCAGCTACTCAGGAACTGGACTTCCAGACTTCTCTGACTCTGATCCACATCCACAGCAAAGCTGAGACCTGTGACTGACACGAGAGACGTGGGACCGGACACCCTAGACTTCCTTCCTTTTGCTAACTGCTCGACTCCCAAGATACTCTTGCAGTTGGTCATTGGGGTATGAAAAGACCCAGACCTGAGAGCCATTTGCACCAATGCTCAGCCCTCCACACTCCACGAGTGCCACGTGGGGCCTGCTCCTGCATTTCAGCTTGACGCATCTCCTGGTTGCTAGCCCACTGGCTAGTTATCCCTCTGAAGACTTCTTTTTTGAATTTACACCACTGGCCTGGTTGCTCCAGGCTTGCTCCAGATTCCCTGCAAAGGAGAGACTCTAAGCCAATCTTAACTTCCTGCGTGGATTGCGTTTTGCCAAGGCTTGTTGGGTCCAGTCTGGGTAACTGCACCGCAGTCAACTAGATCCTTTGTAGGATAGCTCGAATCCAGCTTCTGGTTGTGGTCGATGCCTCTTGGTCCGCGTGGCTGCAGAGACAAGCTTCAACTCTTCACTTGAGATCATCGCGACATCGCCTGGTTCCTTCCTGGTCACTGGCTAGTGACCCAGACTCTGTCCCCTCTGCTTTCAGGTTCTTCACTTCTTCGATCCACCCTTGGATCCACCCGGACATTCTATCTCTGGTCGCCTGCAGCACTTCTTTTGCAGATCTCCATCGAAAGCATCAGCGAAACCTGACAGGAAAAGACACCTATGCACCAGGTTCCCTGGGTGAGGTAACTCGAGTACTCCAGTGCTCCCGTGGGTATTGACTCTCCAAGTGTCCTAGTATAAAGGGGTTTTGTTGTAGTCCATCTGGAAGTGCCCGTGATCAGTAACTTTGTAACTTCTTCGTTCTCCATTATAGGCCAATGGTAACTCGCGACTGTCTTTAGACAATGCACGCGCCTCCTGTGGGTCTCCTACTTCCTAACCTTTGGTTGTCTAGTGTAGCCCTAGCGATTCCCTAGGCCCTAGGCCTATTCACTATTTCTGAAGTGGGTCTTATACCACTTACTTAGTATATGGTTTGTGAGGCCCCTAGGACAAAACTGTATTTGTGCAACTTATCGTATGCTAATATAGAAACTTGTGATGTACTTCGATCTCTGACCTCATAAAGAGTTCAGAGGGGTTGTGTTAGAAATAAGTACATATATATTTGATATATACCTTGTGTGGTGTCCTTTCATTTGGTATTCAAGGGATTATAATTGGTAAAACAGCTTGTTTCACATGCTCTCTCAGGTCTTAGCCTAAGACTGCTGGTCCATGCTACCACTAGGATAGCTTGTCTATAAGGTTGACTTTACCACCACCATCAATAAGGGTCGTTTAGACTGGTGCAAGGTGCCCACTAGAATAGTGGACATCATATGCCAAGCTAACTTCTCACAACTATTGTAAGGCTATCTTGCCCATAGGCTATAATGGGGAATGCTGTGTATAATGTTTACCTGCATATCTTTCAATAGGAGCCAAATAGAAAATTAACGTCTGGTATCCCATAACTCAGAATTTAATAAACTATCTTTAAGGAAGGATGGTGTCTAAATCCTGTGTTTGAGAACAGAACTTTTAGAAAGTGGTTGTTCTCTTGTCTGACATTTCTGTGTGCCTTGGCCTGTTTGTGAATTGACTGTCTGGTTTGTGAGTGACAGGGGCTGGGGAGCCCCCAAGAGGCTGGATGAGTTAGCCCTTGGCTGAATAGCTGTATCTGCATCTTGAGTGGTGGGAGAGGATAGAACCTGGGCCTGAATAGGGCTGTGCCTGCCTTCTACCTCCTACTGGGTGGCTGACGACCCTGCCCCTCTCTCTGAAAGGAAAGAAGAAGTCAGGAAAACAAAGTGCTCCAGGACTGAAAAGAACTGGTTCTGACTAAGCCAAGGCCTTTCTGACTCCAGGGAACCAAGGAAAGGCTGGTATAAACAGGGATGCTCAGACCTCAGAAAATTAGATCATCCTGGAATCAAGAAGGAACCTTTGACAAGGAGAAAGCTGGAAGACTGAAGAAGGACTGTCCTGCTGTGTGTTTGTGGGCTGACCTGCAGTTGCTTTGCTGCCAATGAGAGGGGAAGGACTTTGCTGTTGCTATGTCCCTTGCTTGAAGAGATCTCCAAGTGCCTGAGGAGAGCTGGCCTCCTGTTAAGAAGTCCCAGGAACAAAAGGACTTCAATCCCAGCTTCCCCCTGAACTCTGCTGAGTGAGGTTTGCCCTTCCTAAAGTGCTCGATCCAATTGTGGGGCCTCTGGAAGTTGTGCCTGCTGTTTGGGGAGCTGGACAAGAAGAAAAGAAGAAGATCTGCAATTTTCACGCATTGCTCGCTTGCTGAGCGCATCGTCGACAGTGCGAGGAAATTCCTGTTGCCGCGAAGATCGTTGCAGCGCCTGTTGCTGCTGCAAGAACCGACGCATCGTTCTCTTCCAGAGCGCATCGCCCCGGTGCGGGAAGATTCCTGTTGCTGTGAGTATAGTCACAGAGCCTGTCGTCACTGGGTTAGATCGTTGCACCGCTTGCTTGCGGACCGCATCACGTCGCTGCGAACATCGTCGCAGAGCCGTTGCAATGAGGGGCCGCGAGAAGAGAAGATCGACGCTGCGCCACGCATTGCCACCACACCTGAGATTGTCGCCGTCCCGGAGATCGTCGCATCATGCCTGTGCAAGACGCATCCTACCGAACCTGCGCACCGGAATCCATATAAGTTATCGCATCCCTCCCCATGCAGACCGGATTCCTTGCATCGCATCGCCTCCTCAGGGTCTCAGGAGTGACGCATTGCTTGTTTTTCAACGCAGCATCTTCCACTTGGAACTTTTGTCGCATCTGCAGGTACTTTGGGCTAAACGTGATGCAACTGTGGATTATTTTGACACAAACCCTAGAACTCTTTAAAAATCATATTCTTGAACTGTGTATGTTGGATTTCTGTTGTTTTGGTCTTGTGTAGTTTAGATAAAGCTACTTTATTTTTCTAAACTGTTGTGGAGTCCATTTGTGGGGTTTTCACTGTGTTACTGTGAGTGTTGGTACAAATACTTTACACATTGCCTTTGAAAAGCCTGTCTGCTCGTGCAAAGCTACCAATGGGGTGAGCAGGGGTTATCTAAAGAGTGTATCCCCCTTACCCTGACTAGAAGCAAGAGTCCCTGTTTGGACATTGGTACCTACCTCTGCCAACTAGAGACCCCCAAGATCTAACAATCTCCAACAGGGAGAGCTACTTGTCCTTGAAAAGATCCCTGACTTGCTGCCTAATATAGGAATTAGATAAGTTACCAAGTAACTTAAAGATTGCCTCTGCACTAACCAAGCCAAACTTCAGTGAGCATGCACAATAATGGCACACGAGTTTTGTCACAAAAAAGCTTACCTCAGAGTCCCCAAGTATCAGTTCAAAGCATTTTGTCTTATTTGTGAATCATATTTGAGTGGCGAGGGTTTCTTTGGGCCTGTTTGTTTCTTTGCAATACATGGGATGACACTGCTCCTATTTTGAGAGCTACAACCCAAATACTTTCCTTATCTGGCTAATGGACTGGAAGCCCATTTATTATGTTCATAAATATGCAATTTAGTAACTTTTGTTTTAAAATATAGACTCCCTCCTTAATAAGGACCATTAGCAATAATACATTAATATGGGATTGGTAATTGGATCATCTCTAAGTATTCCCATCTTTGTCCATGCTGTTCCGCGTACTTCCTTACCTGCACCTTTATAATACTACTTGTGTTGTCCTGAGGCTCCTCTAGGGTCCACAAAAGCCTTGTTTCCCACACTCCTGTCATTCCTGGTGAAGATCATAATATTTCTTTCATCATTCCAGGCAAACGTAGTGTGGGCAACGAAAGTTAGTGCTTCTGCAGAAACAAGTTAAATAAACAGTTAAAACTGGACATTTTATGTGTGGACTTAAACCAGAGTTGTGAGGGACTTCAAGCAACTGATAATTATATGGACTGGTGTCTGAGAAACTAGCCATTAAGACATGGACACTTTAACTCCTCTAAACTTAAGAAGGGCAGTTGGGGAGGGTTCAGGAACTTCATTAACTTGAAAAGGACCAGGGTGAGATCTTCTCATTCACAGTTAAATCTAAGTGGAGTCCTGGGGAACTGAAGTCTTTGCTCCTAGGGTCATAGGTAGCCAGCTTGGCACCAGTCCAGTGGAAGGGGAAGCTGATCCAAGGACCAGTTTAGTGTGTGTGTTCATTTCCATAGGCACACCCCTGCCGGTGACACCAGCCACCTCCATGTCAGAAGAGTTCTGCCACATTCAGAATAGTACTCAGTGGGATAGTTTACTGTAAGGCAAACACAATGTGCTACAAAAGTGGGAAGGGTTGGCCTTGTAAACTTTTTTCTCATTGCTTAGGGAGTGTCCAGAAGGTATCCCCATCACTGCCTTCTGAATCCTACAAAAGTGGCACCTCACCCCTGTCTCATCAGAAAACATTCTAGATCTGCTGAAGGACAGATGAATGCTGGATCTGCTGTCTGTGGCTGCGTGGAGACCTGACAGGCTGGAGCTGCTCCTATGTGTACCCAAGACTTAAAACTGGACAACAAGGGTAATCTGGCTGACTTACGGTGTGGCTACAGAAAGACTCAACGCTGCAAGTCTCCTTTTTCCTGAAATGACTCTTTGGTCCTTGCTGGAGTAAGTCTTGGCTCCTAACTTCCTCATTGAGGTCCTGGTCCAAGGAGCCTTAGGTGAAACCAGGGGGAACAGCTTCAAAAAGTCTCAAAAGTTGACTTTGAAGACCTCAAAAATAGAGACTAAGGTAGAAAACCTGACCAGGCAAAGGCAAGTAAAGTTTCCAAACAATAGGAAGACTTCGCTATGGCAAAAGTTAAAATTTCCTGCTCTGAGGTTTTCCTAGGAAATTCAAATGTTCAGTGGGACCTCATCCAATGGCTGTCTGAATTCAAAAGAAACCATGCTGGACACAGCCTTCAACCTTGCCTCACTGGAGGATTTCTACTTCTAAGTCAGAAGGTAAAATCTTTGACTAGGACAATCCACTTAGCTTGGTGTATTCAACCTCCTCCCCATAGCAATTGGGCTGAAATTGTGCCTGGGTCCCAGTCAACCATGAACAATGATTTCTGATTGGTGCTTAGATTTGTCTTGGTGCATTTTTGCACTAAACCTTAAAAATCATATTTCTAGGTCTGCTTATTGGATCTTAATCATTTCTGTATAATTATTTATAATTTTCTCTAATTTCAGAAATTGATTATGGGATCTTTATTGTGTTTTGTAAATTTTTTGGACACATTGATTTCTGGACAGTGGCCAATAATTTGATTGAGCTAAATCTTGAAATTGTTAGTACATCATTTATGTAACTGTCTTATAAAGGTGATGCTTATTTGCTACAATCAGTAAACTCTACAGTATCAGACAAAATCATTTGTTGGTGTCAGTAATTTACATTTTGGAATGCAGCCTCTACTGTTTATATGATCCACCCCTCATATTTTTGCAACACTTGTCAGCTGGATAAACTGACATTTGTGGGTGCGATTAGCTCAAGGCCAATACTCAGTTTATCCACTATTTCATTTTGAATTAGCCATGATATATGTTTGATTGTCTACAGAGCTAATGCAAGCTTTTATCCTTCAGAGTGGGATCAAACGAGTACCCGAATGTTAGGTAGTAATTAAAACCTAGATGTAAGCACAAAGGGATAATTATGTTTCTGCTGAGTGTTACATGCAGACGCATTATTGGTATAAGTATTCACATAGACATTCAATATATTTAATATAGAATAATTCAGGGACATATTATTTATCTTACCTACTCTGAAAAGAGGGTGAGAAGTACACATTTAGCAATTTGTCAGCTTTTTTGTTCGAATTTGCTTTTTCAGGGTTCTCAATTACATTATCTCGGGATTGAGCCAGCTTGTGCACTGAGTGCATGATCCGAAGAATGTGACAGCAGCCAGATGATCTCCAGTCCCTATACCTCCAACACCTATACCCTGACAGGACCCATTACTGCCCAAAATAAATCTGTGAAAGAGTGTTCATTTCAGTGGCTACTGAGATGGCTCAGTACTGCCTCAGTTTGATAGTAGTTATATGTCATTGGAAATCAAGGTACAGTAGAGTTATGTCAGAGGGGACAAGGTAAACATGTGGCTGCTTGTGCGGTAGTGTCAGTAAACTCCTGCTGCACTCCTCCTATAGTTTTTTAGAAACAAACAAGGTGACCCGATGAGTATCTAAGGATCCCGGGAACGGTTCCTGCCATCGTGCCTTGGAACCGAAGGCACACCGTTGCCTGCCCTCCCTCATTGAAGCATTTCAAAAGCCCTACCTCCACCCGCAAACCTCCAGGATCACAGAGGAAGTGGTCGACCCTGGATTTTCTGCCTTAATATAAGGCTGGCGCCCAACAGTAACAGCCCCGCTCCAGAACCTTCTTTTTACTCCCCAAGTGGGCCACAGTTCAAAGTGCGTGTAATCTGCCACTTCTAAGGAAGATAGCCGCTCCAAGGAGCTGCGCAACCCTTTCACCCACGTAACTATGAGGCCACATTGTGTGGCATTGTGGTCTATACCAGGCAATTTCATTTGGTTAGTCCTGATGATGATCCCTCTATCTAATGAGCTTGGGATCGAAACATCGTCGACAATTCAAAATAGTACCACTATGGTCCAATGTGCATAAATAATGAGGTCCCTATTTTTGTTAGCTTGTTTTATTCTCTGATTAGTACAAGCTACCTTTGCTCCAGTTTTGCCTGTAACTTGTTCTGTCTATTGTTTGTTTGCTCCTTGTCTTTTGTATCGGGTGCAGGATTGCGTCCTGTTGTATTGTTTTCTTGCATCATTTTGCTATTCCTAATACATTGCATATTAAAAATTCTCTGTCCGGCTGGACATTGAATATATATAGTACCCATTTATGTCTATATGTCATTTGTCTTTTAGATTCTCACTCTAAGGACCACTGTTTGATCAAATAATTTCACTCCTCCTATAGAGCTGTGCCTAGGGTAGCCAACCACTTCAGGCACGCTTGAAAATAGTCCAGGCAATAATGTGTCTTTTTAAAAAAGAAAACTTTATTTAAAGGTTTTCAAAGTTACAGTACAGAAAAAAGAAAATTACAATCGAACGAGGGTCGCACATCCTAATGGACATAGAAACATTACATGACAGGCTATATAAAAGGTGCATGTTCCATTATGAGGAGCTAGAAGCATGTTCAGTAGCTAACAGTGTCCGGAGAAGGTGGGGGGATTTATAGCAAAAGGGGTATATGGAAAAATGAATGGAGGATCATGCATCAGTGTCCTGGCTGGAAGAATTCAAGGACAGTGTGGTTGCAGGGGCTTGAGAATTGGGTGATGGAGAATCTGGGTCCAAAGTGAGGAGGTATAGTCTGAGAGGTTGCCAAATATCTTTTTGGTGAGCTGAGGCAGGTTGTAGAGAGAAATACATCTCACTTGTTAAGTCACAGTTGGTCATGCTGAGGAGCCTGGTCATATTGGTGGGGAGCACATTGTTGCACCAATGTAGTACAATCACACATTTGGCCAACAGAAATGCAGTAGTAGAGAAGCTACAATATGCTATAGGTATAGGGGAGAAATTTCCCAGGAGGGCCAAAAAAGGGGATGGATCTACTGGCAATAAGTTCCTCTGAGAGAGGACGTGGAATACGTCCATCTAGTATGTGGTAATTATTGGGCAGGTCCAGTTAAATCTTAATTGGGACCTCGACATGTAGGGCATACAGCAATTTTTGAAGGCTCAACCCGGGCTAACCCACTAGGGGTCACATAGAATCTATGTCAGAAACAAAAATGAAGAAGCTTGTGTCGATGTTTGGGGAGACTAGTTCAATTTGTGCGCAGCAGAAGGCCCAATCTTTGTCGGGGAAAGGGTGTCCTAGGCACTCTCCCAGGTGTGTTTAAGATCTTAACAGGTGCGATAAAGCTTGGCAATTAGGTGTGACTCGTCCGGATCCGGTATCAGTAGGGTGAGTGGAGTAAATTCTTCCGGGGCGAGAGGTTAGGACAGGATGCAGGATTAGGCGCACCATGAAGTCGGTTTAGAATAAATCTGTCCATGAAAGAGGTGTCAGTATGTGCAATGTCTATATTGAGGGATAAGGCATGTCTGTAGGGGAACACATCTCCAGGAGTGAAGGTCACGCTTATGTAGGGTACCTTTTACTAGCTTTTGTACATTGAGTGTGGGCCATGGATTTGGATGAAGGGGAGTTCGGGGAATATATATATAGTTGAAGCCAAATGTGCCACTAAGTTTCCGCCATGACCAGCAAGTTATGGATAAAGTTTAGAGATCTGCGGGCTTCAGTTTAATGCCCTTTGGTAATAATACATTAAAAGTGTGGGATCTGCCAGGTCCCATTCCGGCCCAGCATGGGGCAGCTGAGCATTGGGAGAAAGCCAGTGATACACAAAATGGGCCTGGGCTACCAGGAAATACAGCCGAAAATTGGAGACGGCCTAGCTATCACGGTCATATGGGAGAATTAGGGTGTCCCATGCAACTCGGGGTCTGCGGCCTGCCCATACCAACTTCAGCAGCAGGCTACAGAGGGTGGTAAAAAAAGAGTCAGTTAAGGGAATAGGTATATTTCTAAAAAAATGCAAAAATCGGGCCAGTATCGTCATTTTTATGATGGCTATATGGTCAACCATAGAGAGGGGGAGTTGTATTCAGTGATCTACTTGAGTGGAGGGTACTTCAGACATACGACCTAATCTTTCTTTCTGTGTAAGACCACTCCTAGATATTTAGTGGTGACTGCAGGCCAATTAAAAGTATAATCATAGCTAGGGGGCTTAGTAAAATCGGTAGGGGAACAGCTCCAATTTCGACCAGTTGATACACAGGACGGAGAGGACTCCAAACTGGACCACCTCTTGTACTATGGGGGTTAGATTTATTGAGGGGTGTCTAGTGAAAATAAGTATATCGTCGGCATGCATTGACATAAGGAGCCACCTGAAGCAAACTATAAGCCCCGGTGAATGTGACGCTCTTGAAGGTGATGCACCAATGGGTCCATTGCCATAATAAATAATAAAGGCAAGAGCGGGCATCCCTGCCTTGTACCACAGGGGATCTTAAAGGAGTCAGAGATAGAACCGTTTATTCTAATATGGGCTGTCGGAGTCGAGTACAATAATGAGACGAGAGCTGTAAATCTTCCTGGAATGCCAAGCTTACGCAGGGCATCGTGAAGGAAGGGCCATTCATACGAGTCAAATATATTCTCTGCATCAAGAAGGGTGGCCACTGTGGGGGTGTCTGGGGATATTCTACTTAGGACAGAGAAAATAGCTCATAGATTATGGAAAGTGGATCAGTGGGGTATAAAGCCCATATGCACAGGTCACAACATCATATCTTACAATAACGACAGCCTATTCTCCATTGCCTTAGCTAATATTTAATTATTGAAGTTGAGTAGGGAAAGTGGTCTCTAAAAGGTGCAATGTTTGGGGTACTTCCCTGGTTTTAGTACTAGGGTGATTGCTGCTTCTCGTGTGGTGGAGGATCACTCTATCTATACCTCCAGTAAATGGGGGAATAGAGTGTTTTTGTAAGCTTTATAAAAAGCATCCGTAAGGTGGTCTAGGCCAGGAGCTTTCGTGCCATTTAAGGAGTCAATTACCTGGGCGATTTCCTCTGATGTAAACAGCTCACTCAGGGACGGGACTGTGATTGGCCGCTGGTGAGCCAGACCATGGCAACCTCCTCTAAGTAGGACTGTTGTGCCCGTCGACTCAGGTGGAGGTGAGATATGTACAGCGATTTTAGTGTGAGACCATTTCATTGATAATGCCCCCATTGGTTCTAACTGGAGTGCCATCATTAAGCTCCAGTGCAGCGATGTGCACGGGTGGGTAGGAGGCGGGCTAGTGTTTGTCCAGAATGCTTGCCCTTGCCATATTCTCATGCCGCAGCATATATATCTATCGGGGTTACGTCCCTTTCGGCCAAGTTGTGAATTTCTTCTAACAAAACCGAGCATTTATGTAGAGAAGATGGGGAGGGTAGAGAAGTTTTCTCCTCGTCTATGTTTATGCGTGCGGCCTCCATATGCGTGCCAAGCTAGTAAGGATATTTTGCAGCATGCTAGCTTGTTTAGAAATGCAGATTCCATGGATACACACCTTAAAGGTATCCCAGAGGGTGGCATATTGGTTAGTGTGTGGGGTAATACCGGTATGTCTTGGAGCCGGGGAAACCGGCTGCCAACAAGAACCAGTAATCTAATTGTGTCCACACTGAGTGGGGTGCAGAATAAAAAGTAAAACAAGGGGTAACAGGATGTAGTGAGCACAAAATGTCCCTAAGGGCATGCGTATGTAGCATATCCTGATGGGTGCACACCAAATGTGTTTTTTTTTTAACTGGCCTAGCACTGAAGAAATCCGTGGCAGGGTCAAGAAGGATGTTAAAGTCGCACCCCACCAAGATTATGTCTGCATCTGTCCTATCCAGGAGAGCGGCTACGGTCTGAGAAAAGAGGGGGTCATCGGTGTTTAAAGCATACAAGTTTAGGAGAACAATTTGTATGCCCAGCATAGTTCCCGTAACCATAAGGTAGCGACCTTGGGTATCAGCGACAGTAGTGCATGTATGAAGGGAAGGGATATATATATATATGTATGAGGACTCCCCTAGAATAAGAGCTGTAACCAGTGAAATAACGGTGTGGGCCCAACGATGCAGCAAAAACAGATGTCTGGTGAGGTAGGTGTTTTTCTTGTAGGAATACAACTTTGGCACCATGTTGGGTGAGATATAATAGTACCAATTTGCTTTTAAGAGGGATATTCAGTCCTCGGACACTTCAGGTGAGGAGAGTCAAATTTACAGTCCGCCTAGTTTCCCCCATTGGAAGAACGAGAAGACAAAAAGAGTCAGCCTAGTCAGTTCTAAGCAAGTAGTCACTGCTTTATCCCATCTCTTCAGGAGGAAAAGAGGAGAGGAAAGAGACAAATATAAGCAGGTTATTGCAATAACAATCAGAACAAAATTCCTCAAAAACATCCCCCAACCCACACTAGGAGAAAAGATCAAAGCAAATCCCAATGAAGCCCACAACAGGAACCAAAATGTGAACAGAGCAAAGCCTGGAATCATCCTCGGGTTCTGGCAATACGTCGGAGCCTGGTGCACATTCTAAGTAAGAAAACCTATGAGTATTCTATAAGAGTTGAGGCTGTCACTTTGCATAGAGGGTCAGGGTGTGCAATAGCAATCAGATAACAATGTGGGATGGCCAATTGTCACTTGGATCAGCTTACCTGTAATATGATCTCATCAGGGCCATCAGTCAGGATTAAAGAGATCAGCACTTGCAGAAACATTAACGTCCTGAGAGGAGCAATCTGAGGTGGTGCAAGCCGATGGAGGGCCACCCAGGCCCAGTCATTTACACAATGCAATGACTTTCTGGGTTGTTGAAGAAACATGGCCTACCGTCTAACACCATCCGGAGTCTGGCAGGGTAGAGCATGCTGTACTTAGATCCCATGCTTTCTTAGCTGTGCCTTTGCCTCCGTGAACTTCTGTTTCGACTCCTGCACTGCCAGGGTTAAGTCTGGGTAAATGGAAATAGTGGTGCCCGACTGATTATGATTTTGTTGTCCCTATAATTCATCAGGTCTGCAATGATAGGCCATGGTTGTGTCCCAGGAGGGGGGGAGGGCCCAAGGAATTCTGCGCCCTCTCCACGATGAATGTAGAGGAAAAGTGCTGTGTGCCAAACAATTCTGTAAGGCCGATTTCCACAAACTGTTCAGGGCATTGTGTGTTGGTGAATTCAGCTTGGCTAATGATGCCGATATTGTTGTGCCGAGATTACACCTCTAAATCTTCATTCTTGATGGCAATAGCCTTCAGGGGGTGCTCTGTCTTCTCTAATTTCTGAGTCAGGTAGTGGTGTTATCCTTGAGGGTTAAAATTCGCTCCTTAGAAGAGTTGAGGAGGGTGGCCTGTCTATTCAGGAGTTACCCGATACAGTTGAGCCAGGGCATCAGGGAGTTGAAACAACACACCTCTATGGCACAGAATCTGGCTCGCAGCTCAGCTAGGATTGATGTTACCCCACTGGAGGATCAGGCTGGACTGCGGAGTCCCAGTCAATATTGATATCCAACGGGGTCCTGGCGACCCGATGATTTGGGCCAGTCGAACATCAGACTGCACTGTTTGGGGTCACCATGAATCATGGTGGAGGGTTAGTAGAGGCAAGGCCACAGAGCTGCAAGTAGGTGGGCCAGATAACCATTGGAAGAGCAGGTGAAGGGAGGCAATAAGGAACCCTTTGCCGCAGAGTTAAAAATAGGTAGTAGTTCCAAAGCTCCCAAGTTCTCAACTTGGGGGGTGTCAAAACAGTGAGTTCCACAAATGGATGCCCTGGGCAATGTAGTAGTCACTGCTGGCACTAAGAGGCCACACTGTAACCACTAACAGAGACATGGGCAATGCCTCCTACCTAGTGAATATGCAGAGTCAGGAAACCAAATGCACACTGAGGGGCTGCCGGGTCCATGCACTCACCCCAGCGGGAAGGGATGGTGTTCAGGTAGGCTGTCCTCGGGTGCAAAGAGGTCAGCTGGCAGCAGGCAGGATTGCAGGCCAGCCCCAGCTCCAGGCAGTGGTCACTCTCAAGTCCACTGGCCCACTGCGTAGTTACAGTCAGTCGCACCAGCAAGGGTTAATACCCCCCAGGGCCGAGAAGGATCCAGCAGGCAGGGCCTAAACTGTGCTCCACCAGTGCCAGAAGGCTTTGAGAATCACATGCTTGACAAGCCGGTCACCACACAGTGTGTAGGCATGCCCATCATGCACCAGTGGGGCTGGAGCTGCCCCACTGCCTGCCAGGAAAGGATGGTGCAGTGCAGCAGCCCATCCTCAAGCCTGCACGCAGTTTCAAGGCGACCTGGAATGTTCTCCACCCTGACTACCCAGAGGAGGCCACTTGGCATGCCCAGGTGGGGCAGGGAAGACGGGCAGGGCACAGAGGGGCACCGCAGCCCCGGCCTCAGGCTCACTAGCAGCTCGGTGCAGTGGGGCCTCCAAGATAGGCTGGGCCCGCCCCTTCTGCAGCCAGATCACCAGGGCCCCAGGTGCTCTGGTACACCCCCCCCCCCCCCGGGCAGATCCAGGTGAAGTGTGGATGGAAGCCTTGACTCACAGGATGTGACCCGTTATCTCTGGAGCTTCATAATCATGCGGCCATCAAGGCCAACAGCCCGGCCACGCCCCCCTAGGCCTTGATATCTCTGACAAATGTTGCTTGGCGTCCGGAGGAGGCCCACTATCCCGTACTTCACATGCATAGCTAGAAGATTGCTAGAAACACCATAGTACAAGGACTGGAAACGGCTGACTATCATGAAGCACCCCCTCTCTGCACTATCATGTGTGCTTTTAGTTTTGAATTTGAACAAATGCCTTCATTTTCATCTTTATTGTCTGAGGCATGAAAGGTAATGCCAGGGAAAAGATTGGATTTAAAAAAAAGGGAAACATATGTGACTCCTTCGCAGGCTGCTGAAGCCCAGATGTTCAGGAAGAAACATGAGGCCTTGAAGATGGAGACATTGCAGAAAAATTAATCCTGTGACTCTGGGGGAATAGGTACCAATTCTCGACGTTAAGGATGCTTATCTACATATCCCTATTCATCCCCCTCATTAGAAGTTCCCCATGTTCTGTGTGGGGGACCATCATTGGAGGTTCAGGGGCTTCAGTTTGACCTAACATCACCTCCGAGGGTGTTCAAGAAGGTTCAGCCAACTCTTGTGGTCAACCTGCACAGCAAAGTAATCCTTGATGCACCCTTATCTGATCAACGGGCTTGTCCATTCTCCTCTGCAAACAATTCTTCAACAACATGTCAATCTAATTTGCAGAATCTTGGAGGAGAATGGCCTTTTAATAAATCTGGAGAAGGCTCATATTGACCCGACCCAAGACTTGAAATTCTACTGCGCTCGGTTTCAGACCGATCTAGGGATTGCCATTTTGCCACAAGCAACAGCCCAGAGAACTCAGAGTCTTCTAATTTTGCTGGGGCAGCATTCAGAGATGTGGGGGAGAGAGTGGCTGTGTCTCCAGGGTCACATGGTAAGATATTTCACTATTGGGGAAATGTGTTCTCTTTTTCCTGATACAGGTGGACATGATTCTTTTGTATGTTTATTATTTTTACAGGCATTATGTGTCTTTGTTGTCTGCTGGGCTCAATACACCTAGGACCTTTAGTTCATCACCTTCACAGCTTCAAGCAAATGGTGCCTGTGACAGACGATATTCGGGTACAAATGCAGTGGGGCTGGATCCCATTCACTTATATAAGGGAGTCCATTTGGTTTTGCTGGCGCCCATTTGTCTTAACCATGGATCCAAACAGGTTGGGTTGGGGAGCTCCTTTGGGCAGTCAATCGGTTCATGGATCATGGCTTCCGGAAGAAAAGTCACATTCCTAGACTTGGGACAAGATGAAGGAAGTTTTTCAGTCTCACCTTCTTTTTTTCTCACCTTTTGCGAAAGCAGGCTGTGATAATAAGAACAGCCAACATGGCCACAAAATGCTTTTTGAGCAAGTAGTATGGCACTGAATCTCAGAGTCTTGAAGAACTGCTTTTCCAAATAGTGAGCTGGGAGGTGGATAATCTTGTGTCCTTGACAGTGTTAATATTGGAAAATATGATACCAATGCACGTCGTGACATATGTATGTATAATAACAAACTTGCATCACCGTTGTTGAATTTACCCGATGTGACCCCCATCAACCCCGAGTCAGAAGTATGTGGTCAGACAGACACTGCGACCTAGGTCTGAAGCAACTGATGGAAAGATTACAGGTGGGTTGACATGTAACCCTTAGAGAATTGCGCAAACAGGAAAAACTCAAATCGATCCCACAGATAGGCAGCAACACCACAATTGTCTTAGGAGATTGGCCCCAATAAAATGCGCTTACCTGGAGGGGCGTGCATTCCCAAAACACCATAAAGTCGAATGCCACAGTAAGTAGGGAGCACTCAGCCAATCAGAAAACAGCATGCACACTACATGCAGTGCTCAGGCGCTCCCCATGCTGGATATCTGAACACGTACCCACTGGCCCCACATTGTGTCCATGCAAGGTCGACACTCACCTGCGACCAGATTTATGTAGTTGTCGAGTCGCTCCTTCTACACGTAAATTGTTGCGATCTGTGTTCCAGAGCTAATATCGACAGACTATCGGGCTCACTTAGTACTGTGTACCGCAACAAGCCTCTCCCCATCATTGGACGGACAGCATGCATTCGGAGTGGGCTAAGATTTTATACAAAATCATCATTTTTTCTTCTCTGTAATTTATTTCTCATTCACTGCTATTATGGTTTTCAATTGAGGCATTTTTGTTGATTTTGTGGGGCTGATACATCATTGCTACTGTGTTCTATGCTGAATGGTATGTCCAGTTAACGATTCTGTGTGTATTAAAAAATTGTCATTTGTTCGCATTTTGCTGTTCCACTGCTAAAATAGAATTCATAATATTTTGAATTAAGTATTGCACTTTCTTACAAGTTGCTATTTTTCATGTTTTTATGTACTAAGTTTGTTTGATGCATAGCTGTCTTAAGTAAGCTCATAGTAAAAGTGACTATTGCTGGCATAATCCAGTCTACATAGTCTTTCCCCATAAACAGAGTAGGATTTAAGTTTATTTAAAAAACTGAGAAGTATATAAGTGCATTAAATCCCTTAAAAAAAATTCTAACCCATCATGGAGTTTTGTTTAAACCACATGCAAACTAGATTCCCAACACAAGCTAAAAAGCTATATAAATGTAACTATTAACGGCAAATACATACTAAGATACACGCTTTTCCTGGCCGGAGGGGGGAACCTTCGACACCAACATAATCAAATACATGAGGATGCACATTCAGACTAGAAGAGAGGTGACCGTTAGAACTTTCGGCCATCTTCAAAGTGGCCCTGACCTACAATTCCATCCAACAATCTGCAAGCAAAGCGTCCGCACCTTCCTCACCATACACCATACATTGGCACAGAGTCACTCTTTGGCCCAACCATTCCTGCAGCGGGTTTCAACAACCCACTGGTCGAGGGAGCTAGAAAGCCTTCACTGGGCAGCAAGCAACCAGATCTAGGGCTGGGAGGTTGCCCGACTGGCTGACCCAAGACTCTTCAGCCCCACTGCAAATGGATGCTAGAATTTCCCGAATCTCGACCCCCCCGTCTGCTGCATTTAGCTCACAAAACAATCCACAAGCGGCTGGGAAACTCATAGCGTGTCAAAACAAAAACACGACTAGCGATAGCAAGGATGAGGACACCAGACCCCCAGGATCCAACAGCGAGAGTGAGGATGTAGGAATATTCACGCCCAAGACCGACAGGACGTCCAAAGTCTCACACCCACTACTGTCTGCACCAGGCTGCCCTGAGGAGGACGCCGTGGTCATGATGCTGATAAACAGGACAACTTATCATATTCTACTAAACATGGGGGCGGCAAGGTCATGCCTACTGGAGGGGATATTCCCCCTATCAAAGAGCACCACAACTATACAAGGAGTCTCAGGCACAGTTCCCCCTCACAGAACCCCTTGAGCTAGAGTGGGGGGAAAGGGTGAGAAAACAGCTGTTGTCCTTTCCCTCTTCCCCGACTAATATCTTGAGATGGGAATTAATGACCAAAGTGAAGATGTCAATTCATTTTGCTGAGAACTAAGTATGGGCGTAAAATCCATTTCGCTGGCGAATTTGTGGATTTTAGGTAATTTTGCGATCCGCAAATCGCACGAATTTGCCCAAAAATCCGCAAATTCGCAAGCTACGAATTATTTTTCTTGGTCGCGCTTTAAAAATACAATATCGCGCCCGTGGCGTTGACTTACCGTGATTTTGTGTCCGCCGAGTTGTTTTTCTCCTGGTTTGCGTGTGCTGGGCCATTTTCGATCTTGCTGCGTGATCGCGCGAGAGTTTTTCGAACGCGATTACGTTATCGCGGCTTGCCATCTTGCACAGCCAGAGTTTGACAACGCGAGTTCGTCATAAAGGCCCACGATCACGCATTGCTGGAGTAAACAATGCCGAACATGTAGATGCGGTGCGCAGCTGACTTCCGGCGGAGATTTGAACAGCTCGCGTTCCCAAAACTGCAAAAATTGCAATTCTGCACAAGAAATCCACCGCAGGAAGCATAAACCTTGTGAAATTGATGATTTTGATCAGAATAACTCCTCAGATTGACATTTGGCTGCACTTTTTGGTGCAGGAGTCCATTTTTTGAGGTGGGGTGGAAGGAAGGAAGTGCCCCAGAGTCTCCAACTTCCTGTTCCTGTCCAGGAGGCTCCTCCCAGTGCTGTGTCCATGTCCTGGTCACTTTTGATTTGGATGTGGAGCTGGAAGGATTACTTTTTGTGGCTGCTGGATATTTGTATTTGAGGACTTTTTGGACTTTGGAGTTTGGATCACTTTTGGACTTGAGATTTTACAAGTTAGTTGGTGTTGTTTGTTTGGGGCATTGCAGTTGAGGCAACTACCGTTCTAAAACTTTTATTCACAATTTTAACAAAATATATATTGTGGGAAGCCACAGTATCCAGTAGGGCAAGGGTTAGTCATGGGTGCATGATACAAATGTTTCTGTGATTTTTTTTAAACTTAATTCTCATTTATGTCATGGAATTTTAGCCCACTGTTATATGTAGATTTTTTTTTTAATTTAGGGTGCCTGTAAAGCCTCACTAGCCAGTAGGCCCAGGGGTAGTGAGTGGTGCATGGGCCTAGTCTTTCTGTGAGGTGTCTTGAATTTAAACATCATTGAGGGCATGGATGGCATTGGATTGAGGTGATTCTTGAGTGTTTTTAGACTTTTTGGGGCATTGTTGGGGCCTGGCCATGTGGGTGGGGGCCATTTTGAGGCCTGGGACAGGCAGGGCCTGGCCATGTGGTGGGGGTCAATGGGCCATTTTGAAGCCAGGCAGTGTGGTCAGGCCTGCACCCAGTTTGCCTTGCTTTCAACCATTATGCCCAGGGGTACTCAGTGGTGCATGGGCTTAGTCTTTCTGTGGGGTGTCTTGAAATAAAACATAATTGAGGGCATGGATGGCATTGGATTGTGGTGATTTTTTGAGCGTTTTCCGACTTTTTGGGGCGTTGTTGGGGCCTGGCCATGTGGGTGGGGGTCGATTTGAGGCCTGGGACAGGCAGGGCCTAGCCATGTGGTGGGGGTCAATGGGCCATTTTGAAGCCAGGCAATGTGCTCAGGCCTGCACCCAGTTTGCCTTGCTTTCAACCATTATGCCCAGGGGTACTCAGTGGTGCATGGACCTAGTCTTTCTGTGCGGTGTCTTGAATTTAAACTTCATTGATGGCATGGATGGCATTGGATTGTTGTGATTTTTGTGTGTTTTTCAAATTTTTGGGGCGTTGTTGGGCTGGCCATGTGGGTGACGACCATTTTGAGGCCTGGGACAGGCAGGGCCTGGCCATGTGGTGAGCGTCAAGGGGCCATTTTGGAGCCAGGCAGTATGCTCAGGCCTGCACCCAGTTTGCCATGCTTTCTTCCATTAGGCCCATGGGTACTCAGTGGTACATGGACCAAGTCTTTCTGTGGGGTGTCTTGAAATTAAACATCATTGAGGGCATAGATGGCATCGGATTGTGGTGATTTTTGTGTGTTTTTCGACTTTTTGGGGTGTTGGGGCCTGGCCATGTGGGTGCGGGCCATTTTGAGGCCTGGGACAGGCAGGGCCTGGCCATGTGGTGGGGGTCAAGGGGCCATTTTGAAGCCAGGCAGTGTGCTCAGGCCTGCACCCAGTTTGCCTTGCTTTCAACCATTATGCCCAGGGGTACTCAGTGGTGCATGGGCCTAGACTTTTTGTGCGGTATCTTGAATATAAACATCATTGAGGGCATGGATGGCATTCGATTGTGATGATTTTTTGAGTGTTTTTTTTACTTTTTGGGGCGTTGTTGGGGCCTGGCCATGTGGGTGGGGGCCATTTTGAGGCCTGGGACAGGCAGGGCCTGGGCATGTGGTGGGGGTCAAGGGGCCATTTTGAAGCCAGGCAGTACTCTCAGGCCTGCACCCATTTGGCTTGCTTTCAACCATTATGCCCAGGGGTACTCAGTGGTGCATGGGCCTAGCCTTTCTGTGGGGTGTCTTGAATTTAAACATCATTGAGGGCATAGATGGCATTGGATTGTGGTGATTTTTTTTAGCGTTTTCCGACTTTTCGGGGCGTTGTTGGGGCCTGGCCATGTGGGTGGGGGTCGATTTGAGGCCTGGGACAGGCAGGGCCTAGCCATGTGGTGGGGGTCAATGGGCCATTTTGAAGCCAGGCAATGTGCTCAGGCCTGCACCCAGTTTGCCTTGCTTTCAACCATTATGCCCAGGGGTACTCAGTGGTGCATGGACCTAGTCTTTCTGTGCGGTGTCTTGAATTTAAACGTCATTGATGGCATGGATGGCATTGGATTGTTGTGATTTTGCGAGTGTTTTTCGACTTTTTGGGGCGTTGTTGGGACCTGGCCATGTGGGTGGGGGCCATTTAAGGCCTGGGACAGGCCGGGCCTGGCCATGTGGTGGGGGTCAAGGGGCCATTTTGAAGCCAGGCAGTGTGCTCAGGCCTGCACCCAGTTTACCTTGCTTTCAACCATTATGCCCGGGGGTACTCAGTGGTGCATGGGCCTAGTCTTTCTGTGGGGTGTCTTGAATTTAAACATCATTGAGGGCATGGATGGCATTGGATTGTGGTGATTTTTGTGTGTTTTTCAACTTTTTGGGGCGTTGTTGGGCTGGCCATTTGGGTGGCGACCATTTTGAGGCCTGGGACAGGCAGGGCCTGGCCATGTGGTGAGGGTCAAGGGGCCATTTTGAAGCCAGGCAGTATGCTCAGGCCTGCACCCAGTTTGCCATGCTTTCTTCCATTAGGCCCATGGGTACTCAGTGGTACATGGACCAAGTCTTTCTGTGGGGTGTCTTGAATTTAAACATAATTGAGGGCATAGATGGCATCGGATTGTGGTGATTTTTGTGTGTTTTTCAACTTTTTGGGGTGTTGGGGCCTGGCCATGTGGGTGCGGGCCATTTTGAGGCCTGGGACAGACAGGGCCTGGCCATGTGGTGGGGGTCAAGGGGCCATTTTGAAGCCAGGCAGTGTGCTCAGGCCTGCACCCAGTTTGCCTTGCTTTCAACCATTATGCCCAGGGGTACTCAGTGGTGCATGGGCCTAGACTTGTTGTGGGGTGTCTTGAATATAAACATCATTGAGGGCATGGATGGCATTAGATTGTGGTGATTTTTTGAGTGTTTTTTTCCTTTTTGGGGCGTTTTTGGGGCCTGACCTTGTGGGTGGGGTCATTTTGAGGCCTGGGACAGGCAGGGCCTGGCCAGGTGGAGGTCAAGGCGCCATTTTGAAGCCAGGCAGTATGCTCAGGCCTGCACACAGTTTGCCTTGCTTTCAACCATTATGCCCAGGGGTACTCAGTGGTGCATAGGCCTAGTCTTGCTGTGGCGTGTCTTGAATTTAAACATCATTGAGGGCATGGATGGCATTGGATTGTGGTGATTTTTTGAGTATTTTTTGACTTTTTGGGGTGTATAACTTATGTTCCTCTGGGTTCCATTGCTTTTAGGTGCACAAGAGAACCACCAGTGCCAGGAAGAAGTCCTGCAGCGGTGTCTGCAGCACAATGTCACGTGACCTCACGTGTGGCCACAGACAAGACAACTCTGCAACTCGTGCAACTGAGGCCTGCTGTTCGGACATCTCAAGAAGATGGCCCCAAAGAAAGTTGGCCGTAGCGCCTCAGCGAAAAAAGTTGCCAGTGCTACTGCCAGTAAGAAGGATCAGAAGAAGCAAGTGGCACCACCTACCAAGGAGACTGGTGTTCCCACAACACCTTTTTGGGAAAAAAATACTACGCCTGCAGCAGCAGCGGTGTCCGCCGGGGACCAAGCTGGAAGCAGCACCTCCGCTTCATTGGGCTCAGTGCCACCACGCCAAGTTAGGTCCAAGAACATGAGTGCTTCGGCAGCCACTTTGGTTGTTCAATCACCATCGACCAGTGATCTTGGCTCATCACAAGAAAGTACCATCCAATCAACGCCGGGTGTAACTCAGCTGACGAGTGTTCAACAACCACAGCCGCAACGACGAACACAGGTGCAACTAATACAAGCGCAAGTACTTGGGCAAGGAGAGGTGCAAGTAGAGCCGCAAGGAGAGGCGCAAGTAGAGGCGCAAGGAGAGGCGCAAGTAGAGGCGCAAAGAGAGGCGCATGGACAGGTGCATGGAGAGGTGCAACTAGAGGTTCATAGAGTGGCACAACTGCCTACAACGCTCGTTCCTCCAGAAGTAGGGGCACATCAGGAAATTGATTTTCGAGAGGATGTATTATCCGAGGAAGCCACGCCTCCTGATGATGATCTAATGTCTTCCGGATCCCCAGCAAGAAAAAGGTCAAGGAGGTATACTACTACTACTACAAGTTCTCCTTCAAGCCCCCTTCATTCTGATGACCTTGATCGTGATTGGGACCCAGCAATGCAGTCTGAGAGTGAGTCACGCCATGAGCCGACAAAGGTAGCTAAGCCTAAAAGAAAGGCTCCCGCAAGCCTTCGACTTATGGGTGATGACGACAAACAAGAAGTGGTGTCTTCTGCTGCTGATGAACCGCCTGATGATGACCCAGTCATCATAGTCGTCACTCCAGCCTCAGCGGGCATGCAGCAGACAATTTTGACCCTATCCCGAACGACTGCTGAGCGGGATATGGGCAGCGTGGCACTGGTACCACCACAGTTAACTACAACACCAACACAACCTACTGCTTCTATCTTTTTTAGTCAGAAGAACCGGCATGGACCTCCATCCAGCTCGACCTCAAGTAGTGGTGCTGTAAGTGAACAACAGAAACAAATTCAGTCACGCCCATCCTCCACTTCATCTAATATTGAAAGTCAAAGTAGCACCTCCACCACCAGCAGACATCACCAGTCCCCAGTTTGGTCCTTCTTTACTGTTAGCGCAAAGGCAGAAAACATGGTCATTTGTTTGATTTGTAAAGTATCCGTTAGTCGGGGTAAGCTTGGTACCAACTATGGTACCGGAGGCCAGAGAGGTCATCTCAAAAAACACCACCTTATCTAGTGGTATACGCACCTAAGTAAGATCGAGGAAGCCCAACAAAGTAGAACTGATCTAAATGTATCCATGCACATTGCATCTGATGCTGACGATGGGCTGATTGTGCAGGGGGGAAGTCAAGAATCGAGCAACATTTTTTCTGGTTCACCCAGTACCCCTGGCAGCAGCATTGCAGTGGTAGCACCCACACCCTCTACCCCTGCAACATGTATGAGGCACACTAAGAGTCTGGGAGAGACACCAATGCGAAAAACTACATCACTGGCCCTAACTGGTTTGAAGACGTCATCATCATCACGTAAAATGATCCAGCCCACCATTCGCAGAATGTTGTGGTCGGAGGCGCCATTTGAACGCAACCACCCAACGGTAATGTCTGTATAATGCAAAGCTGGCTAAAATGCTAGCGCTGGACCTTCTCCCTTTTTCTTTCGTGGAAGGGGTGGGGTTTCTAGAATTAGTGGCAACAGTCTGCCCTAAATGGAAGGTTCCTAGCTGGTCCTATTTTGCCAGAGTTGCAGTTCCAGCACTACATCAAGATGTGCTGGAGATGATTGGGGCAGCTTTGCAGAAAAGTGCTGTTCACACTATCGACTTGACAACAGACATGTGGACCAGTTGCCAAGCCCTTGATTGCATGTGTATCACTGCACACTGGGTCTCTTTTTCAGGGCATTTTGCAGGGGTTAGAGACAAGTCAAGTGCAGTTGTTGACCTGGACACAGTTTTTCAAGCTACTCGGAAACATGCAACATTAGCCATGTTTGCCATGGAGAAAACGTTTTGGAGGAGTTTAACAGTAAGGTCTCTGAATGGCTGCAACCAAGAAATCGCATAATTGCTTATGTTTCCACGGATAATGGCAGTAATATAGTTAAGGCCATGCAGCAAGGTGACTATTTCAGAGTGCCGTGTTTGGCGCACTGTATAAACCTGGTTGTGCAAGATTTCTTGAAAAATGAAAACACAGTCAGGAAGTTACTGACCACCTGCCGAAGAATCTGCACACATTTCAGCCATTATTTTAAGGCCTGGAAGGAACTGAGGAGCATGCAACATGAAGGTAAAGTGCCAGTCAATGGACTCATCCAGGAGGTGGCAACACAATGGAACTTAACCTTTTACATGCTTGAGCATCTGTCTGAGCAGTGCATGCTAATCAATGGGTATGTCTTTAAACTAGGTTCTACTATGAAAGACATGAGGCTAGAGTTGGAGGAATGGAAGCTAGTTAAAAGCCTGACAGACATGCTGCGTCCTTTTGAGGTCTTCACGAGTGAAGTCAGCAGGGAGGACTGTTCTTTGGGCAAAGCTATCCCATTGTTGGTCATGCTAGAGCACCAACTGAAGGCGGTGTCTTCAACGTTCAGAGATGATGTTGAAAAGCAAGACGCATATCTGTTGGGGGAGAGGTTATTAAGCCGCCTAGTTGCCAATGAAAGGCTTAAAAATATACATACAGAACAACATTACATTTGTGCCAATATTCTGAATCCACGGTACAAAAAAGCAGTGGCCAGCAAAGCATTCATTCCTTTTGATAAAGCAGATGTTTCAAAGTACAAACATTGGCTAGCTGTGTCAGCCACTGGGTTTCGAAAAAGATCAGCAGAAAATTCAAGGAGCCGGCAGAAGTCCAACTGAATCAGCAGGCAATCCAGCATCAAGTTCCACTTCTGAATCTGTGGGCGAAGGGAGTCACTTTCCCTCACAGCCGTTAACGACACCAGAAGCAACCGTATCATCATCCTCACCTGCACCAGGCCCAGCCATAATATTGTCGGAAGCGGATTGGCTAACTCATCAAGGGTTTGCTCGTTCCAGTGCTGCAAAGGCCATGGATGGTACGCAAAGTGGAGCAACCGTGGAGAACCTTGAGTCGATGGTGCAGGCATATCTGGATGACCCAACAGAGGTCTTTGTTAATAAGAACCCATTGCTGTATTGGTGCAGGAAAATGGCTCTATGGCCACTGATCACCAACCAGGCTCTAAATTATTTGTCTTGCCCACTCGCAAGTGTATCTTCTGAACGTGTTTTCAGTGCTGCTGGTGCCATTGTAACTTCAACAAGGACCCGCCTCTCTGCCAAAACTGTGGAGAGGTTAACACTGATCAAGATGAATCAGCACTTCATACAACCAGATTACAAAGTACGTGAATGCACGCAGGAAGAAGAGGACACCGACTTAGGTGACAGAAGTTCTTCTCTGTTACCTGACCTACTCCCGTCTCAATTCATGGAGTTTGAGGACGAGCTCTACTTCCCTGACACCGAGGCCTGAAAATGACTTCCTTTTTTTCGTCCTTATTCACTTTTATTCCTGTGTGTCTTTCTTTGTTTTGCAACTTTTACCACAACAAAACTCTAATCACCTAATCACAACAAGTCCATCAGCAGCACTGTCTTTATCTTATATTCCTTATTGATTTGAATGTGCCGCAGTCTGCATTCCTGAGGTTCACAAGTTCACAACTCAATCATGCTCCTTTATACTCCTCCTCCAGACTCTCCCTATCCATTTCCCTCAAGGCAGATGGATGGATTACGACGAGTCCCCTCAAGTGGGACTGAAATTACAGACTGACTACATGCTTGCTGATTGCTGAAAGAGTTACTTCTGATATTGACAGGAGAGCCTGCCCTGTGGGCCCTCACTTTCCAAAGAAGATGCAGACAAAAAGTTGAACAGGTAATGAATAATTGAGAAGATGGAATGCAGTGGACAGCAATGGATGTGTCTGGCTCTGATGAAACCAATTGCTGTTTGTGTTTTGTGCATGAAATGATGATTCATATGTTTTGTCTTAGTTATTATTTAATCTTTTACACAGTAATTGGAACTCATGTCAACAACTGTTTTTTTTTTACCTAGTTTAATTAAAATTGTACTTCAAATTCAGGGGCCACTATATTGCATTTCACAATATGCAAAATGTCCTTGGAGCAGACTCACTTGCCAATATACCATGATGATTGATTCAATAATATATCTTTTTTCTTTACAGTCACTCACTGGGATGGATGGATCATCAGCGTCAGTTTACGGAAGAACTATGGCCAATTTGTGAGTGGCAAACAGGTAAACCAGTCTACAACAACTACTACAGCAGAACTACATGTCTGTCTATTCGTGGTATGTAGTGGTCGAGGGCGAGGCAGTGTACTGTTGTTGTTATGCCAGGCAGAGTCCACTCCAGACAGCAGTTCATGTAAAATTGGGGCTATGTGGCTTACTGCATACAATTAGATATGCTTTGTCTGTCTGACAAAGAACCTAGGTATGCTACATCAGGTTTCTTTACTCAGTGGTGCCTGCCTTGACCCTCTGCATGGCACTGCCTCAAGCTTGGGCCAAACATCCGTTATGTTTGCAAAATTTGCTGTTTTTCGGTATTTCACAAATCTCGCGAAATTACCGAAAAATCGCAAATTCTTGAGCAGAACAGAGTTTTGGCCCATGCTTGCGGCAGGGCCATGCAGACGGTCAAGACAGGCACCACTGAGTGAAGCATCCTCCTGATGTAGCAAACCTAGGCTCTTTGACACAGACAGACTAAGCATATCTAGGGTTTAGGGTTCAGTACGATTTACTAGGGTTTTTGGGTTTAAGTTGGTATGGTTCACGCTGATTCTAGGGCTCGAGCCCCGATGCAGGCTCATTCATAATGATGTTGGCAAGGATTTAGGGGTGTTTGGTGTTCTTTGGTCCAGATTTGGGAGAACTTTGGCCTTTTTGGGTGTTTTGCGGGCGCGTGTGTTTGGGTAAAAACTCAGTGAAAACTAGTCGTAGACCTTCTTCTTCTTCAAAGAGCGCAGTGGTTCGATTTTGTTCTGCCCGGCTGAGATTCTTGTGAATCGCTGGAACAAGTGACTGTCCAGGTAAGTTTCAAGAGGATCAAAGTAGTGGAATTGCTGAAAACAGCAATGTTTTGTGAACAGTGCAATTTGCCATGTTTTGAATATACCAGTATTGCATGTTTTTGGGGGGCTGTTTGGGGGTGTTCTAGATTTGTGGGGGAGGGTCTGGGGGTCTGGGAGCACTGCTGGGATAGCATAATTTTGATTGCAAGTGATTTGAAGAAAATGCATTGTGGGAAAGAGGAGTTAGGGCCTAGCTGCAGAGCGCATTTGGACCGATGTTGACTGGTTGGCTAAAAAATTTCTAAGTTTGAGTTTTTGCATTTTTGCTTTTTGCCTGTTTAGGGGTGTTCTGATTTTTTGCGGGTGGCTGCAGGGGTCTGGTGGCATAGCTCGGAAGGTCTAATATCGGAATCAAGTGTTTTGGACCAAATCCATGGTGAAAACGTTTTTCAGTTTTTGCTCACTTACCTGTTTTTGGGGTTCTGTTTGGGGGGCTTCTAGGTTATTGGGGGTGGGGTTCGGGATCTGGGAGCACTGCTGGCACAGTCTAATTTTGATTGCATTTGTTTTTCAGAGAATCCATGGTGGAAAATGAGAGTTAGGGCCTAGCTGCAAAGCGTATTTGGACTGAATTGAAGGTAGGCCCATTTTTGCTTTTTGCCTGTTTGGGGGTGTTCTGCTTTTTTGCAGGTGGTTGCAGGGGTCTGGGGGCATTGCTGGGAAGGTCTAATACCGGATAAAAGTGTTTTGGAGAAAATCCATGGTGGAAAAGTTTTTCACTTTCCAGATTTTTCGCTCACTTTCGTGTTTTCGGGGGCCTGCTTGGGGGGGTTCCTGGTGTTTGGGGTGTTGGGGGGTCTTGGAGCAATGCTGGGTATGGATAGTTTTGATTGCAAGTGGTTTGGAGAAAATCCATGGTGGCAAAGGGGAGTTAGGGCCTAGCTGCAGAGCGCGCATGGAGTGATGTTGGAACTAGGGCTAAATATTTCGAAGTTCCCGTTTTTGTATTTTTGCTTTTTGCCTGTTTGGGGGTGTTAAACTTGTTTCCGCCTGGGTTGACGGGTCTGGGGGCATTGCTGTGAAGGTCTAATACCAGATAAAAGTGTTTTGGATAAAATCCATGGTGAAAATGTTTTTCACTTTTCAGAGGTTTCGCTCACTTTTGTGTTTTTGGGGGCCTGCTTGGAGGAGTTCCTGGTGTTTGGGGGGGCGGTGTTGGGGGGTCTTGGAGAAACGCTGGGTATGGATAGTTTTGATTGCAAGTGATTTGGAGAAAATCCATGGTGGCAAAGGGTAGTTAGGTCCTAGCTGAAGTAAGCGTTTGACACTATTTTTAACTTAGGGCTCGTTAGGGTTAGCAGTATTGCATGTGTTTGGGGGTGTTCGAGATTTTGGCAACTAGGTTCTGGGGTCTACTCTTGGAGCACCTGTCGATAAATGTCTAATTTTGATTGCAAGTGGTTTGAAGAAAATCTTTGGTGGGAAAGGGGGGATTTGGGCCTACTTTACTTTGCAAGTACGTTTTTTCACCTTTTTCCACTAGGCCTCAGACAGGTAGCAATATCGCACGTTTTTTGGGGTCTGGGAGCACTGCTGGGAAGGTCTAATTTTGTTCTAAAATCGTAGTTTACAGTACACCTAGCTTGAGGGGAAAGATCCGCAAAATTCGCCCATACTTATCTATCCTTCAAAAGGAGACTCAGAGTACGCCTTTTCGAAACTATTGTACTGTCGATTCTGAAACTGAAAGTGTGACTTTTTGCACTACACAGCGTACGTACCTTATATTTTATTTTCAGTGGTGTTTTAATATCACTTCCTGTTTTTCCATCAACAGTTACATTACAACATTTACAACATTTACATTACATTTACGGCTTTCACCCTGTGCAATTGAAAAAAGGATGAAGTCAGGCTTCACATTAGCGAGCCGCAATTCAGCATCCGCCAGGCAGGCAGTGGACAGGGTGTCTTATGGTAACCAACATTGATTGACGGATCGTCAGATGGAACGGAGGAGTACCGGAACTAAGAGGAATGGCTGGATGCATGCAACTTCCCAAATTCAACAGGACAAGTACAACATACAGTAACAGTATCCATTCATTTCTACTTATCTTTTAAGTAATGTTATTGCTGTGAACTTCTATGAGTGTGACTCTGCATTTCTTTGCTCTCTGCTTCTAAAGTCCTAGGACAATTGAATTCTCTAACTCTGTGAGAGGCATTTACTTTTGTAAACATTTGGGCAATTACTCACACAATTTGAATTAAGAAGCCACTTAAGCTTCAGGAAAACACCCCCCCCCCCCTAGCCTCAACTGCAGTGCAAACACGTATGCTATATTTAAGTTGAAAGTAATAATTATTTATATCCCTAACAAAAATAAACTATCCAGCAATACCCGACCCACCCCCCTACCTAACCCCAAACAATGTCTGTGAAATAAATAGTCCCTAAGTACAAAAAAAACAACTCCTAATTCCCACCCCCTAAAAGTCTTTAAAAAACGGGCAAGGGACAGTCTCCCCTCCTCTAATGCCGCCGGCGGTGTACTTTTTTGGCCAGGTGGTCATGCTCCTTGCGGAGGTTCTTGAGCAGGATTTTCATTTTCTTCTGCTCCTGCTCAAGGTAGGACACTCTGAGGGTTAGGCGGTGCACGCGTGCCTTGCACCTGCTGTGGGGGGCAGCTGATTTTTTGGCTGCTTGGCGGTGGCGGGTGGCTGCGGTACCACGGCTCTGTACCGCTGGAGGCCTGCACTGACTGGCTGTCCCAGAGAGCACGGAGGAGGATGCAGCTGTCGCTGTGGATGTCGTGGAGGTCGACTGTGTGTCCTCCTCCTCCTGGGCCACCAGCCGCCAATATTCGGCGACAGTCGCTTCCAGTTTCCGTTGCCGGGCCCGTCTAGCCAGCTCCTTCCGTGACAGTTTTGAAGGAGCATCTATATGGAGAAAGAAAAACATGCTTTTTAAGATTAACACAAAATAATTCAGCAGAACGTTGTGTCACAGTAGAACTAGCAACTTGCAAGGGTATACAGTCAAAATATCGAGTTTTTATTATCGATTTGCATTAATATCGATTAAAAAATATAGAATGGACACAATATCGACTGGACGGAATATAGACTACAAAATATTGAATAGGATAGCATTAATATCGAATTAAAAAATATAGAATGGACATAATATCGAATGACCAGAATATAGACTACAAAAATATAGAATGGACATAATATAGACTACAAAAATATAGAATGGACAGAATATAGACTACAAAAATATAGAATGGACAGAATCTCGAATTTGAGGTAAGTAAGTTAATATCAATTTTTAAAGTGTTTTTTATATTAGTATATGTTTGAAAAGTGTATATTTATTTTATTATTTATATTAATTAATTATTTTTATGGTATTTAATTTTTGTGTAATATAATTCTGTAGCGGGTTGTGGGTTTATAGGGGAATAGGGTGGGAAGTAATTTAATTAGAATTAATTAAATATGTTAATTTATTTATTGGTATTTATTTTGAATTAATTATTAATTAAATATTAATTGGTATTTAATTAAAATATAATTTGTAATTAATTACAATTAATAGATTAATTGATAAATATGTTAATTTTAGTAATTTATTGTCAGTAGCGGGTTGTGGGTTTATAGGGGAATAGGGTGGGAAGGTATTTAATTATAAATATTTAAATATGTTAATTCATTTATTGGTATTTATTTTGAATTAATTATTAATTAAATATTAATTGGTATTTAATTAAAATATAATTTGTAATTAATTAAAATTAATAGATTAATTGATAAATATGTTAATTTTAGTAATTTATTGTCAGTAGCGGGTTGTGGGTTTATAGGGGAATAGGGTGGGAAGGTATTTAATTATAAATATTTAAATATGTTAATTTATTTATTGGTATTTATTTTGAATCAATTAATAATTAAATATTAATTGGTATTTAATTAAAATATAATTTGTAATTAATTAAAATTAATAGATTAATTGATAAATATGTTAATTTTAGTAATTTATTGTCAGTAGCGGGTTGTGGGTTTATAGGGGAATAGGGTGGGAAGGTATTTAATTATAAATATTTAAATATGTTAATTTATTTATTTATATTTATTGTGAAATAATTGTTAATTAATTATTAATTGGTAATTAATCAAAATATAATGGGCAATTTAAATTAATTTATTAATTGATAATTATGTTAATTTTATTAATTTAGTTTCGGTAGTGGGTTGTGGGTTTATAAGGGAATAGGGTGGGGAGTAATTTAATTGTAAGTAATTCTATTTTAAACTTTTTTTTTTATTTTATCAAATGTTTAATTATTTTCTAATTGTTAATTAATTTATTGTTAATTGGTAAATAATTTGTATTATTAGGTAATTATTTTTATTAATGAATTTTTATTTTCATTTGTAATTGATTAATTAATATATTATATAAAAGTGTTAAGTATTTTAATTAATTTGTAATTTATATTATTATTTATTTTATTTTTATGTATATATGAAGTATTTACTTTCCCTACTGTTGCACTCACTGGAGTGGGAATAGTAATTTTTACGCTCCTGCTATCCAATGCTTTCCCTACTGTTGCACTCTCTGGAGTGGGAATAGTACTTTTTATCCCTAAGCAATCCAACGCTTTCCCTACTGTTGCACTCTCTGGAGTGGGAATAGTAATTTTTACCCCTTTGCTATCAAGCGCTTTCCCTACTGTTGCACTCTCTGGAGTTGGAATAGTAATTTTTACCCCTACGCTATCCAACGCGTTTCCTACTGTTGCACTTTCTGGAGTTGGAATAGTAATTTTTACCTCTACGCTATCCAGCGCTTTCCCTACTGTTGCACTCTCTGGAGTGGGAATAGTAATTTTTACCACTAAGCTATCCAACGCTTTCCCTACTGTTGCACTCTCTGGAGTGGGAATGGCAATTTTTACCCCTACGCTATCCAGCACTTTCCCTACTGTTGCACTCTCTGGAGTTAGAATAGTATTCTTTACCCCTACGCTATCCAACGCTTTCCCTACTGTTGCACTCTCTGGAGTGGGAATAGTAATTTTTACCCCTTTGCTATCAAGCGCTTTCCCTACTGTTGCACTCTCTGGAGTTGGAATAGTAATTTTTACCCCTACGCTATCCAACGCGTTTCCTACTGTTGCACTTTCTGGAGTTGGAATAGTAATTTTTACCTCTACGCTATCCAGCGCTTTCCCTACTGTTGCACTCTCTGGAGTGGGAATAGTAATTTTTACCACTAAGCTATCCAACGCTTTCCCTACTGTTGCACTCTCTGGAGTGGGAATGGCAATTTTTACCCCTACGCTATCCAGCACTTTCCCTACTGTTGCACTCTCTGGAGTTAGAATAGTATTCTTTACCCCTACGCTATCCAACGCTTTCCCTACTTTTGCACTCTCTGGAGTGAGAATGGTAATTTTTACCCGTACGCTATCCAACGCTTTTCCTGCTCACTGGAGTGGTAATAGTAAATTTGACCCTTTCCGCTATCCTACGATAAAAATATTATATTTTAATTAATTAATATTACGTATATATATATATATATATATATATATATATATATATATATATATATATATATATATATATATATATATAAACAAATAAATGTATATGTTTTTTTTACTTACATTAATTATTTATTCATTTTAAGGTTATTTAAGTATTTTAAGTATGTTTAAGTTCATTATATTTATTTTTTCATTAATTTTTAATTCATTGAAAGCCTTTAAAAAAATTCGATATTTTGACTAACTATATTTTTAACATCGATATTTTTGATTCAATATTCTTGTACTTACCTGTTTGGAGATAGGAGATCGATACTTTGGCATTCTATATTTTTACCTCGATATTTTTGTAGGTCCATATTTTGGTATTCTATAATATGTCAGTGATCCACTTGCAAGCACAGTACATAACATTTGTGGCCCGTATCTATCTAACCTCCCACTTCTTCAGCCTTGCTCTAACATTAGAGCACTATGGACTCACTACATTAGAGTCGACTATGATAGTACACCAGTCTTATTCTTCGTCCTCTCTCATGTTTAGCGAAATTGGTACGTAAACTTCTGGAAGCCGGCAAAATGCCAGCGCAGTCAACTTGCACCCGAGAAAAACAGACGCACGCCATGATGACACAGGCTTGCGTTACTGTACCTGTCCAGTACATGCAGGTGGTGAAGCTCTTACTTTTCTATTACGGGTGGCACTGAGAATACTCTGTTACAAGGGCTACTGCTTAATTAATTTAACTTTCACCCTACAGGATCAATGACTACTAGAAAAGAAAAATGAAGAAGATAAATAATATGATTATTTATCCCTCCACAGGATATGTATTTGATTACATTTGGGATGACTTTAGGTGCTTTGTTTTTTATTGAGTGAACACTGATAGGCCACACATGAATGACAGAGTTGTACTAAAATTATTAACAGAGGTAGTGAATGGCCCCCATAATTGCCGGATATATGCTGTGCTTGCAATACAAACTACTGCTACTATTCATGGTAGTATTTGGAAAAATTACAACTTCTTTTCCTTGCCTTTCCTACACTGGAACGGACGTGCGGGTGCGGTGTTACATGCTCTTCAAAGTAACACTTAGTTCATCCAGTGACCTTCTACTCTCTCTACATACACATATGCTATCTATGAGTCAGATAGTACCATGATCCAGGCATCCATCCATTTAAAGTAAATGTCAATCATTCTTCTTAATGTCTCAACTGGACAAACCTTACTTTTTCTCATGGGAAAACAACATTCTCATTTTATTTTGCGCACACATACAGTTTCTGTTTCACCCACCCAGGCAGTTCTCTTCCCTTTCTCCTTCTACCCATCCTTGCTCCATCCTCAACCAGCCATGCATCATATTCCCAGACACCTCGGGCACCATTCAAAAACACGTATCATTCTTTGCCAGTCATCATTACTTTTAACTCGCTCGTCCTTCCACACTTACTTACACCCTTCTTTCCATTTTCGTTCATCCCATCCATCAAGTTCATCTCTGATCTGACTTGGATTCTCGAAAAAACTTTCACAGCTGAGTTGTAGTCAATTTAGAGGAGGCTACTACCTGGTTGATAAAAACGTAGTTCTAATATTTGTAAGTCTTCTTAACAGTATAGTATACTTGTACTGTACAACATATATACCCGTGCAGAGAGCACACTCTCCAGTCTGCAATCTCAATAAGTAAGGAATATAATAGCTTTACCACTGTCCGCCACTACCGTGGCATCCCCCACAGCAGTTTCCGCTGGCTGTTGCACCGCCTCCGCCCGAGGCGTGCCCACCACCGGTGGATGGTTGTGCCGATGTTCGCCTAGAAAATACATTTCAGATTCTTAGATGCAATATACACCACTTCCTAGTATTTTGTCTAGGAATGAAAAAATGTCACTACGACTACAGAAACAAATTTACTAATTTGTGACTGTCTAGTCAAAACTAAAAATTGCCCTTTTTTCATGGAAGGGTGTTGTTTTGCTACACTTTTTGGCACAACTGTTGAATGCCTGCTTTTTAACACGCACCATTTTTCTCATAACAGACAGAAGCTTCCCTTCTAAGAACAAGAGCAAGATCAGATCATCATCACTAGGATGGAGTCAGCAACGATTCAGCACCACAAAGAAGATTTGAAGTTGCAACCAGGTTAGGGCTCGCCTACAATTAATGTGTGAAATCACTAAGCACTTTTCCATTTTCAATCCACCGTTTATGTTGTATGATGAACTTGATTTTAATAAATGTTTTTACTTTTAATAAAGCTTTAAAACGTACATAGACTCTGTGGTTTTTATTCATGATTGAGTGAGCGAAAGGGTTTGCAATTTGCAAGCATGAGTCCGTCGCTCTAACAGTTCTGGACTCTGACTCCATAGTCTTATGTCCTGGGTTGGATAATCATCATTGGGGATCAATCATCGATGAATTAGGGAGCTAAATGACTCTGCCACACTAGCTAGTCAGTAAGGAGATTGGGGGTTCAAATTCTGTTATGACTGAGGAATGTGGAAAGTCTAACTGCGCCTATTATAATTGATAAACAATGCACTATTTAGTGTCCATAGTTCTGTTTGTACAGAATTGTCCCTGCAACAATAGTAGTATGGATTTTCCTTCTATCTAATTAAAAAGTAAACTAGTATCTTATTCTTTCTTGCTGGTGATTGACATTTCATTGTTAGGAATTGTCAAAGCATAAACATTTAGAAGACTTCAAAAGACATTATGGACATCCCAGAGGACTGCACTCCGTGCATAGAGCTATTGCTGAATAGAATGGGAGTTTCGTTTAACACCTTTTGCCAACTGTGCAAGCTTAGTTAGCTACACAGACAGACTAATAATAATAATCTAGTAGTACCACAGGGAGTCATAGTAGAGGCAGGATAAGAATTTAGAAACAGTCTACAAGAAGATCAAAGACGATTTAGAAAAAATCGAATGAGGAACGTTAGTAAAAAATAGGTACTCTAAAAGATAGGGAAGTATAATTATTAATAGTAACATGAAAACCTACTGGGGCCAGCAGAGGAGCCCTCACCGGACCTATCCTGGCCTTCCTGTTCCTGCTCCACCCGCGCCGCTACTTCCTCCTCTGTCCTCTTGCCCCTGGGGGGACCTGATGTACAACATGAAAGAAAGACTCAAACATGGATGATTGTTGTCAACCAAATCAAACATTTCAAAAGAACAATAACAAATAATTTTGGGCAAATAGCAAATAGACAACAATTGCTCTACATTTATTGACCTATCTGATGTCGTCTACTAGGATATTAGTATTGCTGGATTCGCGGACCGTCGACTTGGAAAGTTATGTAACTCACTAAACCAACTACAAAAAGATTCGACTAGGACTGGGAGGCAGCACTCCGCAGCACGCGAAGTGACAGACAAAGTCCATTGTGATTGCAGACCAGTGAGAACACTAAAAAGTAAGTTTCCTACTACATAACCAGCCATTAAAATACTCAAACTATCAATACACCACCACTATCTCTTCTTAGTGGCAGGTGTACAAAGGAAGGACTGGATTTGAGTCTCTAGGGGCAGATTTACAAGTCCCTTGTGGCTCTTTTGCTCCATGGTTGTGTGACTTTTGTGACGCAGCGGCAGCGCAAAAGAGGCGCCATGGTGCGGGGTATATTAACAACGTGACGCATCTGGGAGATGCATCACGTTGTAAAGCCCTGCGCAATCAGGGGGCGTTCCGGCGCAAGGGAGGGCATTCCTGCGCAGGAACGCATCCTAAAAGTGGCTGAGTGAAATCAACAGGATTTCACTCAGTCACTTTTAGGCCAATGCTGCGTCACTCAAAACCCTGCGGCTGCTTGAAGCAGACGTACGGCTTAATGCAGCATTGGGGAGATAGGGCACCCCAGAGCATTGCTGAAGCTGCGTTGTGGTTGAAACGCAACTCCAGCAATGCGCTGCCTTTAGGGCACAGATGCGTGACGCTTCTGTGTCGTTTTTGCCCCATGGTGCGCCGCATTGTAAATGCGGCGCACCGTGGGTGGTGGAGGCGTGGCGCACAATTACTGGCGCATCCCTGCTAATTTGCAGGGATGCGCCAGTAATTGTAAATCTGCCCCTTAGTGTCTAGCATTACGCTGTTCTGCAAAGTACACTCATACATAATTACTCAGGCCAATGAAAAGAGCACAAAAAATCGAAAACAAATAAGCATAGTAGCACCGCCACTGAGCAGGAGAGCAGTGCACCTGAAATGCAATCACAGAACATTTTGAAACATAATTTACCTACAATCTAACCAGCAGCATTATTGCTCTTCGGAAAAAAAAAATTGCAATATGATAACACATAGAGCAGGAGAAAACAGAGTAGTGATTAAAAAGCTACTACTACTCACCAAGCCCGACGCCTAGCAGGTCGAGCAGGTCGTGTTCACGGTCCAGGAGGTCGGACCACCGGTGCGTGGCCTGGTTGTAGGTGTGCCAGACCCGAGAGTGTTTATACAGGGCCCGGCACACCTTCTCCCACAGCTTCCGACGCTCCCGGAGCCCGTACCCGCTAGCGATCCTGCTGCCTGCCGTGATGGTCTTGGGGAGGTGGCGCTGCACATAATAAACCAGTGTGGCCACCTCCTCCGCGATAAAGATCTCCCGGGCTGTGACTTGCTCCCCCTGCAATCGCCGGCATGGGAGCCGGGTACGGGGTGCGGGACCCTTCCCCTTCTCCTTCCCGGCTCCCTTTGCCATGGTCCTGGACAGGAATGGAAATAATAAATAGGAAAGAGAATAGGGAAAAAGTAAATAAAAGAAGAGGTAAAAAAGTAGTTTTAAAAGTAACCAAAAGTAGAAGAAAACACAAAATATAGATCTAGAAAAATAGAGGGATAGATAATAAGTAAAAAGATTAAAAAAAACTTCAAATAAACAAAGGATGGCAAAGATTGAAGCTGGATAGGAAAAGCATGCCCAGAACCATAGCAATAATTGAAAAACAAGATGGCCGCGCCCATTGAGGACCGCGTGGGTAAGTTTGCGCGATATTTTCCCCGTGAGTACGCAAAAACACATGTGAACTCGTAATACCGTGCCACACACAACGCGAGATTGCCAATAGCGCCCGGAAAGGGGAATACCAAACGCGCACAAGATGGCTGCACCCATGTATGACCGCATGGGTAACTTCGCTGTCGGTGCACTGCAAGCGACCCGCGAATATGCAAAAAACCCCGCGAACACGCAAAAAATAAAAATCCGCAAATTTGCACAAATTTGCAATTTTTGCGGATCGCGAATTCGCTTTCGCACGAATTCGCGGACCGCGAATTCGTAAATTTTGACCAAACTTACTGAGAACAGGACTTTAGTCTGCTCCTCCCATGTAGTTTCCTCATTACGGCATCGACCAGCAATACACTCCCACACAACATGGACACCAGCATGGGTGGCCCTGACCATTTGGACCCCCATCACTGGGGCTCTCCAGGAGAATAGGGGAAATCTCCTTGAGCTATGCAAACTAACTCAACAGTGGCATGCCACACACAGCAACTCTTAGTGGAAACTGCCAAAAAGACGAAAACATTCTTAGCCAGTAAGGTATACCAGGAGTATAAGATCCGGGACCTCGACTTACGCTTGCCTACTGAGTCCCCCAAGGATGGGTGTTGAGCTGGCCCTAGGAGCATAGGGGCAATGGCAGTGACAAACCAACCACGCGTACCCCTGAGATTACTAAGTTCAGCCTCTGTTGCCACTCTAGCATCTCCGTGAGTGAGAAAGTGATGCAGACAATGTTACTCAGCACTATGCGGCTCGTCCCCCATGGCCAAAGCCCTCTACCTGCTGCCGAATACGGTGTCCAAGCGAGAGACCATTGCAGAAAACTTGGCATGCCCAGCAAATGGTCCACCACCCCAAGGATGTGCCCCCACCAGCCACGTGGCGTAAAGTCCCTGAGCTGGAGGGGAGCAGGCCACCACATGCAGCCCCCATGCAATGGCACACTAAGAATGGCCTAAACCAGGAGCAAACCTGGAAAAACTCCACCAAGCTGAGCCCCAACAAACTGTGCAAAACCACCCTCAAGCTGGCCCCATTGGCGCAAGCTTTAAGATGGCACCAGTCATGAAAGGGACTCCAGCACAGAAGCCCAGAGGATTACGTCCGAGTTATGCGGCAGCGGTCAGGAAGGATGGCAGCCGCCAGACCCTAGATAATGTTACTATTGGATCAGCATGGGCCACCTGGCTGACCTATACTGCCTAAAAGCTTATCATGTGCAAATATCCCCATCCACAAACCAAGCCCAGATCAACAAGAGCTCACAGCCACAAGGAAATCAGTCAGCAAACACACTATCTTAGCAAGGATCAGGTGGTTTGCCAAACACATGGGAACAGCTGCAGACAGGGAACCCAACAACCAAAGGACTGGGCCACAGCAAAGGCAGGGAGTGGGTGACTGTCTGGGAAGGCAATCATCCAACCAAATGTGCAACAAGCCCAACAAAAATGCCAATACGAAACATCCACTTCATACTCACTTAAGAAAACTTACCCCAACAATAAAGACTAGTGACACAACAAGCCTTTACCTGCAATTGGGAAGGACTTTGGGCTGCCATATGAAATGTGACTGGGAATCCATGCCAGCCATTTGGGTGCCTAGGCAAGATTCTACTGCCAGTCCCCCAGTCTGGGTTGGATGGCCACACCCCGGGGTACAGGCAGTCTGAGGGAGGTGCAGTGCAGCCCCGACCAGTACATAAACACAGGCACCCAAATCCCCTCAGCTAAGCCCAATCGGGACGGGGTCAAATCACCAAATGAAAGAGACCCCATTCTTCAACAACAGGATTCCAACTAATGGAGGCACTCTTTTAATCACAAAACGAGGCAACTTTCCAAGTGCAAGAAGCCAGGGTTTTCACTTAGGCAGGATGTTGAGATGCCAAATTAAATGAATAAGCAACAATTTGTTGGGACAAAGTCATAAGGGAAATACACCAGGGCAATCAGAAAACCCCAGTTCATTACCTCTAGCATTGCAAGCAAAGCCGAGCACTTGACTCCAGTGGTAAGCAAATATCTTGCCTCCTCCTCTCCCCTAATGCTTCCAAACATCCAAAATCTATTCATCGGCTCATGTCCCTCAAAACAACAAGGGTAGCGTGCCACCTGGTAAGAAGTCCTTGATACCTGCCATGGGTGGCTATTATGAGCAACTTATCTGAATCCCAGGCGGTTCTGATAGGGTGATTCTAGATACCTTTATTCTTCCTAAGGCTTCCTACTGGTGGCAGAAATTGAAACTGTCGCAGTACCCAAGGTGAAAGGGGTTTGGGATTGAGAAAGACAAGCAAGATGCTGGGGTGCTCATCAATGGCAGCTGCAGTGGGGCCACCAATCTTGTGCAAACGCCTGATCAGAGGAGTATCTGTGAATTGCATGAACAGTGTTCTAACTCACAATATAGTTACTAAACAGAATCATTAAAACGTATTTGTATGTCCTTTGTTCATACCCCAACAGACATCAAGTAGTGCTCTGTCTTTTGGGTCAGATGGCTTGTGTCATTGGGTGCATAGATTCCTGATGAATCGCTTGATGGATGTCAACACAATTATCCTGTAGCGTCCCCAAGTACAGCTACTGAGCTCAGTGCACAAGAAATGTGAACAGTTTTTAGCAAAAATACCTGTTGTCAGAATGTTTTTTGTTGATATCTTTTTGTAGGAAATCAGATGCTGGAGCAGTCTCCAGGTCAGGACAGAATCGGGGAGCAGCTGCAGCCTGAAGCACAGAACTAAGGTTGCTGGAACAGTGCGAAGAAGGGGATCAGCGAAGGGTGTGCGGGTCTAAGAGGCCACACACATGAAACCGGAGAGGGAACGGTTGTTAAATATAAGCCGACTATTGACTATTAAGTTTAGTCAACTGACTGCTAAGGCCAATAGATCCCTCCATGCCACCACGGAAGGCACATACAGAAACCCACATCACAGAATAAACATGCAACTTGGGGAAGGGGAAGAACAATGGAGAAGGGGAACTGCCCACCCAAATCGCAAGAGCATTGAGGGCATGCAGTGGCCTGGGATCATGATAGTGGCAGACCCAAAGCATGCTGGATCCGGGAGAGAGAGTGATGCCTGGAGTGAAAGGGGTTCTGTAAATAATCATAGCAGCCCCCATACAAAGTGCATGGATACGCTCAACACCACGTCCAGCTTGTCGAGGCAAATAACATAGGGCCTCTTGAACATTATCCAAGGGAGCAATAGGCTTGATCTAAGTCATTGTGCAAACAAAAAGAAGCTACCCTGAATGAATAATTTATTTCAGAAAAGTGACCGAATTCTGACAAGCACTAGGCACTAATTAGTGAGGTGCTGGGCATCTAAAAAATGTAACGGACTGTCCTCACACACCACCAGATGTCATGCTTCATCATTGGCTGTCCTCGCTCTCTAGAAACTACACCTGGAGACAGGGAGGCACTTCTAAAGGCTAAGTGGGGGGCATTGAGAAAGTGATTGCTTGAATTCCAATGAAAAGGCCAAAATACATTTATTTGCTAGGCATTTACTTGGTATTAAAAATCAGGGTGGGGATCGGAGGAACTAGTAACCTGTTACCATCAGTGTCGTCAACATGTTTCTGCTAAATTGTACCAACGGGTGTATGACATTCATCAGGACGAAGGAACTTAGGGCTCCTATCTTACCATTTCTGGTTAGATATTACCACAACGTTGGGTGGCCTGTGTCACCCTCTACTAAATGAACCCCAAAGCAGGGTCCAAATTGCCCCATGGGAAGAGGGTCAGAGGGATCCCTGTGGTCACACTTGCCTCAAGGTGCATCCCTTGTCGTTCTCCTAGTAACGTCCACTCCTCTCTCCGGAGAACGGCACAGGATTCTCCCACCTCACTCACACTTACACTGAGCCAAATATGAGTATTCCACATGTACTATGCAGCTCATTCTTGCACCACATATGGTACCAGCACATGATCACCAAGGGTGCCCGGATGTAGGCTAGGATGTACTATGTCTGCTCACTGATACCCTGCGCCATGGGGGCAGACAGACTTTATTTATCCCAAGAATCATCCCCGAAAAAAGCAAAAAGTCTTATCCACATGTACCTATGTAAGGTTAGGGTCATGATACAAATCAGTGGAGTAGAACCGCCAAACAGTAGTGATAAACATCACTGTGTATGAATCTAACCCCAGAGCACTACATCTTTTTCTGAGCCTAGCAAAATTCAAACTGGGCTACTCAGGATGTACAAGCGAGGCACTATAGAAAAGGACAAGGTTTGGCCCGAGATTTTCCAGAGAAGAGGTTCTTGGAGGTAGCAAATCCACTGCACCAGTGCACAAACATGTCCGCTTCCGCCTTGGTCTGTGGTCCCAGTGTGGCCCTTAGAGTATCTGGGGCAGTATTCTTTCAAAACAAATGGACCCCAGACATGGGGTTCCAGTACAGGGCAATTCACCAGGATGATCCAAGGGGAAATGAGCCCAGAAGGGAAGGTTAGTGTAACGAGGGGGACCCGGACCCTCCAGGCTTACCTGTGTCCCCTCTTTTTAAACAGCACACCGAGACCTGGAAGATTTCAGATGCTGTGTACAACCCTGGACCAGAAGTCTCTGCCGACCACTGTTTCTTTAACTGGGCAGAACTGGAACTTGGCCACGCCCACCCGTCACAGGTAAAACCCAGCCCAGAGAACACACAGGCGTGTTTTACACCCAGAGGTAGCGGAGGTGATTGGCGAGAGGACGGAGCGGAGTGGGAGTACGGAGGTAGCGGAGGTGATTGGCGAGAGGACGGAGCAGAGAGGGAGTACGGAGCAGAGCGGAGGACGGAGGAGGCGAGTGGAGACTAGCGGAGGACGGAGGAGGCGAGAGGAGACCAGGGGAGGGCGGAGGAGGCGAGAGGAGACCAGCGGAGGACGGAGGAGGTGAGAGGAGACCAGCGTGAGACGGAGGAGGCAGGTGGAGGAGACGAGGAAGCCCCGAACCTAGCAGACGCGGAGAAGAGCGGGGGAGAGCCGAGACCGGGACGAGACGTCCGCGACAAGCCAGGAGGCCACCCTAGAGGCGCTTCGCCCTGCCACACTTCAAGGGAAGTGTGGCTTGAGCAGGTACGGTCACGCTTTGCGGGCTGGGCGGGATGTAGGTGGGCTAAACCTCCCTGAACAACCAGCCGGCATATAGCGCACATCCCCTTCCTCACGAAACCTTCACTTGGACCTGGGTCGAGTAATTGCACATGTGTTCCTCACTCCCTTCCCTGTGCACAAACCAAGGCCCCAGTCTAATTACACTTCTTTCTTCCCCGGTACGGTGGACGGGACGACGCGGCATCACAGCGGAGAAGCGTCCTACGAGTCCCAGAAAACCCCGGGAGTCCAGGCGACTGGGATCGGTGAAACGCCAAGACCGACTGTCGGAAGAGACAGACACGCCTCTCCCCTATTACAGAAAGACGATTCAGAAAAAGCGTTCCTATAAAACAATAAAACCGTCATTGCCCCGAGCACCAGTGTCTGTGAGTCTGTTCGAACGCCCACAGTTAGAATGGCAGCATAGGTAGCCCTTGTCAGGAAATCTGGGACACTGAGATGGATAGGTACACATAGCTCGAAGGGAAGGAGCAACCCCTAATTATACAGAAACTTGTATTTCTTGTGTTTCAGAGGTAAAGGAACAAAACCGCTTGGCACAAATGAAAATTGTGAAGCAATACTGAACGTACCAGAAATGCAATTGGACACCTCAGTGTAGACGGATCCCTACTGACAATGTGGGGAGTTTCCCTACACCCAGCTCATCCATTGATAGTGAGGCCTCTGCACCCTTGTAACTATACACACCCTGACACTCATCATCCCTGGAGATGATCTGGCTCAGTTGTTCCAACATCCGCTACAGAAGAAAACTCCTCTATTGCATCAAGCTCGAGAAAAAAAGAACTGCTGGTTACTTAGGCTGGGCTCAGTACAAGCACATTCCGGAAGAATTCAGACTGTTTTCAGACACTCAAGTAAACATAAAAGGGTCCATACCCTTCTTCACCCTGGCAAGCAAAGGCAAATGCCTGCTGGTTGCAGATAACCAGATGGTAAATGCTGAAGATGATCAACGATGCAGAGCTCAGGGTAAATGCTATCAAGGAAGAACTAAGGGCCAGATGTATCAAAATTGGATTGTGCGAGTCTATAATAGCGAATTTTACGGATTTGCTAATATAGACTCGCAAAATGCAATGTATGTAGTTTTCAGAATTTTTTTTGCGATTCCTACACATTCCTTATTTGCGACTCGCAAATTGCGAGTCGCAATTAAGAAATGGCTTCCTATTCATTTCTATAGACCTAGAGGCCAATAGGAATGAATGGGAATTGCATGCGCAATTTGCGAGTACCCAATAGGTATTTTGCAAATTGCGCATGCAATTTCAAGGGTGCAAGAGGGTCAAAAGGACACCCTGATGCACCCCTAAAATATGCATGTGTGTACATTCGGCACACAAACATGCCCTAAGAGCATGTATGTGCGCCACATGGCACTTAGAAAAATGCATAATTTTGCATTTTTCTAAGGATTTGCATTTTACCACCAACTTCAAATTGGAGTTAAATTGCGATTCCTTAAAGCAGAGTTGCAATTTAAAAAGCGCTTCCTGCATTGCATTTAGAATGCATTTGCAAAATAGGTAATCGCAAAATCTGCGATTCCCTATTTTGCGATTGCCTTTTGGAATGATACATCTCAAAAGGGTTTTTCCTTTTCGCAAACAGGTCGATTCTGCGAATGGGCCCGTTTGCAAACAGGAATACACTTGATACATCTGGCCCTAAGAGCCATCTGCCTTATAGTGATGCAGCATTGGTATGTGGTGACTTGATGACCACGATAGAGGGTGGGGTGTGTCCCAAAATCAGTGCATCCTGCTGTACTTTCATCCCTGGATATAGCCTAGACAACGCAACACTCGTTTTTCCCATCCACCAACTGCATCATCTACAAGCTGAAATGAAGGAGTGAGGTCCCCCTGAGCAGAACTGGTTTATAGACATATTTTCCTGGTTCACCTGATGGGTGACCTGACTGCGTCTGCCATTGCATCCAATTGTTCTTCTTGTGCTATTCGTGTGTAGTTTCCTACTTGCTGCTGTAAAAACGCAGTACTCAAGTTAGGTAGAATGCAAGTAACTAGGGAATTAGTAACAGGCACAACAGAAACACAGCAAACCTCAAATAATGTGATTGTCCAGAAGTAGGGGGTAAATGATATAGTTGAATATTAAACTAGAGGGAGGAATGTTAATATTGGAAAATATGATATCAATTCACATCATGATATATGTACCTATAATAACGAACTTGCATCACCATTGTTGAATTCACCTAATATGGCCGCCCCTCAACCCAAGACAGAAGTTCGTGGTCAGGCAGGCCCTGTGATCTAGGCCTGAGGCAACTGATGGCCAGATCACAGGTGGGGTGACACATAGTCCTTAGACAAATGCATAAGCAGGAAACCCCTGATGGATCCCACAGATTGACAGCGACACCACAATGGTCTTTAAAGATTGGCCCAATAAAACCCGTTTGTCCAGAGGGCACGTGTTCCCAAAACAAAATAAAGTCAGATGCCACGGTAAGTTAGGAACACTCAGCCAATCACAACACAGCAAGCACACCACACACATTGTTCACGCGCTGCTCAGACATCTGGACACATACCCATTGGCCCCACACAGTGTCCACGCAATCGAGACCCACCTCCACTTTTTGTGAGCAGATTTATGGCTAGTGACTAAGCCCAAAGGAAAGTAAAAATTACTTTATGACGTTTCATGCAATGTATAAAATGACGGCCATAACCAACGTTCTTTTAGACAGTCTTCAGACCCCAACTGTTGCCTGCTCTTCCAGCCACTGCATTTATTTAAACCAACTATTCTTGTTTTGCCAAATGCCTCATGTCTTGTATTTTTTCAAGATAAATTTGCATTTGAGCAACAACAGACACCTACATTCAGGGGAGGGACAATGTTGGATCTGACCCCCTCTGCAAGGCCACCCCCAAACGTTTGTCTTTTTCCTTACACTTTTGGCTGAATTTGTTTTTGTTGTCCTTGGAAAGTTGTGTATTTTACCACTGCTAACAGATGCTAAATTGCTTGTGCTAACTCCCACAAAACATGGGTAAATTGTCTTATACCCATTAGGGATGTTTAATGTACTTATAAGTCCTTTGTAGAGTGGCATACCATTTCCCCAGGGCCAGTAACTTTAATGTTAACCAGGGGGTCTGCAGCACTTACTGTACCACCTACTTAAGTAGCACCTTAAATCATGTCGCTGGCCTGCCACTGCAGCCTAAACCCAGTTTTAAACTGCATGTTGACTTGGCATTAAAAACCCCTATCCAATCCTTAAACTCCCTTTTTTTATTAGATATAAGTCACCCCTAACAGAACCCTTAGGTAGCTCATAGGGCAGGGTGCTGTGTAACTAAACGGTTGGACATGTGCTTTTAAGTTTTAATAGTCTTGTTAGAGAAAAACTCCTGAATTTGTTAATCATTGCTGTGAGGCCTAACCCCTCCCATAGGATAACATTGGGGATTATTTATTACATTTAATAAGCAGTAATTTCCAATTGAGAGCACATTGCTATCTCACATTAGTTATCTTTGGAATTGTAATGAAAATACCTATTTTATGATAAAGTAGGTTTATTTAATGACAATGATTTTGAACATGCCACTTTTATAAAGTTTTTACAACAAGAGGAGTTGGGCCCAAGAGGCCAGGTTCTGGCAGGGCTTTATATATATATATATGTAAAACAAGGGAAAGGGCCTGAACCTGTTTAATTTTAAAGAGGTGTCTTTTAATTCACTCTTGGACAAACGTTTTGGTTTTCTCTTGAACCAGTACTTTATTTATACCTTTTCTTTGACTTTCTTTAGTATTTTAGAGTATCCCCAAATGCCAAAAAGAGATAAAATAGTCTACATACAAAAAGTTCATGTGTAGTGTTAAATTACAAAGCATTAAACAACAACTATGTATATTAAATACACAGTGTGAAAAACATAAATGAAGAAAAAACATTACTAAACAAACAAACATCTAATATAATAATGATTTTTTGCTACCTTTGGTGGCAAAGTCTAAATATTGATTCATAACATTCTCAAGATGTTTTATACATCAGGATTTCAATTAAGAAAGCATGAAGAAACACATGGGGCAATATAATGTCTAATACATGGGCTTTTCCTCTATATGCCGACAAAAATGAATTTGTAGTTCCTCTGTGTTTCTATCATTTATCGTCATAAGCATAAGGGCTAAGTAATTTAAGAAGCAGGTCCAGAATTCACTGACTTCTATAGGAGTAAAGTTGTTCTATTTTAAAGAATGCCTTCCTTTCCTCTTCCATTTTCCTTTATGTATCGCTTTTGCTTACAATTCATGGTTATATGGTATAAATCAACAACATTGGGAGCTTTTACAGTATAAATGGCTAACTCTGATTAACTTCAAATTTTTGATACTGTATTAAATATATTTTTTTAATGCTGAACATATGTACATTTTACCTATAGTAATGAGTGTATGTTTTATCTTTAGCCCTGAAGAAGTCTCGACTAAGAGACGAAACGCGTTGGCTAAGAGAATTTCACTTATGTACTTGGATTTTAATGTTTTGGATCAACTAATAAAGAACTTACTCGGACCGTCAGTGGATTTTGGACCTGCTTCTTAAATTACTTAGCCCTCTGACTGATTTAATGTTAAAAGGATGTTATGATATTATTGATGAGTGCTGATTCAAAAAATTCTTGCATTTATGGTTTGGGTCTTTGCCCAATTGGGAGTAAATAGGGTTGTACTCCCAGGTTTCCTAAGCACCATCACAAGATTAATAAGACACGTCAAAACCAGGTGCAGTCACTTGCCCCGACCCTTTTGTTTTTTCTAGAAGTTCTTTTCACTGTAAAACAAATATTTCACCAGGAGCACTGTGAAGTCCCAAATGGCATGGACTCAATTTGGATCAAACTGGGTGACTTTATTGTAGGGAAACCCTAACCACAGCCACCGCAATTCTACTCTTAGAACTGATTCATAAACGCCTTTGCCAAGCCCAGTTAAGCATTCTAGATTATTATTTAAAGTTAAAGGATGAAACCAGTAATACAAAGGGGGAAGCAAAACATGCAAGCATAGCAGCTACCAAGAGCATGCCCACAAAGCCTTTTTTAGAACACTGTCCAGTTTAATTAATCGTGGAAAGAAAAGCACATATCTCATCAGAGGAAAGGTTGTAAACATAGGTTGCTCAATTTATTAATCTTATTCATTGTATTATTATGATCAGTAGCAGTAGCACAAGCATTAATAATGGTACTATTATTATAAGAAATGCAAGTAAAATTGTGAACAAACAGATATATACATATATTACCTACTGGCGGTCGCCAGTAGGTATATATAGTTAGGATTTTTTTCCTATGGGATTTCTGAAAATTCTATGTCGAATAACTTTGGCGTTTGTGGACAGAATTGGCTGAAATTTCCAGGAACATGGCACATTTTGTTTCTGAGCAGCCCTTGAACACTTGGGGGGGTTTCGTCAAGGGGGGGCCGAGAAAAAAGGGGGGTCCCAAAACACGTTTTTCCCATTCATTTTTCCATAGGGCGGTTGGAATCACTTTTAGCTCGAACGGCTGAATGGATTTACACGAAACGTGGCAAAATTGTAGATATGGTTTGCCCGATGTGCCTATGCTATGTCTCAATATATGTGCTCCAGTGGATTTTGAGAAATTAACGTTTTAAAAAACAGATATATCTGTGACAGCGCTCCGGTTAGCGCCCCGGTTTGCGTACCTGACGCGAAACGGAACTTCGCGAAGCGAAACTGATTGGCTCTCCGGTGTCTGTCAACATTTTAAACTGTCCGGAACGGCCGCCATCTTGTCTCTCGGTAGGATCGGGAGACAAGAGGTGGTGAAAAACGAAGGGGGAAATTAATGAAAGGGGGCAAGGTAGACCCCTCCTGACCCCCTAGGAATGATGTGGGGGCTATTAAAGGGTCCTGTGGGGCAAAAATTTAAAAAAAAAAAATAATTGATTTTTTCGTGGTAGAAGCGCTACCCGGTACGCGAACCGGGTAGCTCACCGGTAGCGTAACGTGAGTTCGCCATTTTGTGTTTCGGTCGAATTTAATCACCAGATGGAGGAAAAACAATGTGGGAAATGGGTATAAGGGGGCACGGGAGACGTATCTTGACCCCCTACGTTTTCTGAGGGTGGCTGAGGAGGCTCATATATGTCGGGAAAAAAATGAATTTTTGATTTTTTCTCGCGGTTAGCTGCCGGTACGCGAACCGGGTAGCGAACCGGGAAGCGAACATAAGTGAAAATTAGTGAAAAAAGGTACATTCAAAATTTTAAAAGAGTAATTATAGTTAAGGTAGCTCTGAAAAGAGCTTTTGGGTTCTGTGTAAGTTCTAGGTACTTATAAGTAGGTACCAATACACAGTCTTAAATTTTGTATGAAAACTCTGTTTCCCTCATCTGAGAAGTGCACACCATCTCCTCTGTAGATATCTTGCATGTAGTAACGCAAGTTATTGATATAGATGAAGCCCATTCCATGGTCTCTCATATAAGTTGAAACAGACTTATTTACATGCTTCCTCGCTTTCTCAATTTGTGGACAAAATTGATTGGACCACCTCCATTTCTGTCTTTGGCATATATTGGAATATACCAAGGCAGTTTGAGGAAAAAGTGCCATCAATTGCTCAAAGGTGTACTTTAAAAGCATTTCCAGACCTACCCCAGTCAAAGTCCCCAAATCATTTCCTCCACAGTGCACTATTAAGAGGTCAGGGTTTGGCAAATGCAAAAAGGTTTTCACCAATGGTATCAATTGATGAGATCTCAATCCTCTCTGCCCAATCCATTTGATTTCCACATTTTGTAAATTGAGGTTGTGTAAATTTCTGTTATCAGCATACCTGTGAGCCCAGTGGATGTAGCTATGTCCAAGAATCCATACAGAAAACATGGTGAGAGGAGGTTCTGCTACAGTCAGATGAAGTGTGGGAATGAAATGGCAGTTGAAACAGTAGGAGTTTGTAAAGAAAAAAAACGGTGGGGTTTCAGTGCTAATGATTCACTAGCAGTGATTGGTGGATTTCCATTTCTGAAAAAAGAAAGTTAGGGTGCATGGATGTGTTCTTTGAAAGATGTAATTTGAATGGTTAGGAAAAAATGATTTTAAGAAACATTGCAGTGGATTAGCAGGCGTACTGAGAGTTCAGAGTTCATTTGAAACATTGTTGTGTGAACTTGTAAACATGAGAGGTCTGTCAGGAGGTAGTTGCTATGGAAAAAGGGCAGAAAGGGCAGAGGGGGGAAGGGTGTTGATTTGAAAAAAGTGAGGGAAGAGTTTTGATTGGGTGACATGAGAGATATGTGTGATGAAATACAGCATTCTGTGCCTTTGTTGGTTGCAGCCTCTGGAGTGCATACCCTTTGCTCTGCTAAAGAAAAATTGGTGTGTGTCTGAGACTGTTTTGAAATTCAAAAAGCATTTGCTAAGGTGAGAAAAGATTCATTTAATTTAGATAGAGACTAGTATGCTTTAGGGAGAAAATTAGGAAGAAAGTTGTGTATTTAAAATGCTTTTCACATTTATGAGAAGGACAACATGGTGTCTGCTTTTTTAAATAAATATTTCACTTCCTACCATGAATATCGGAGAATAATTTGCTTGTTTGTCGGTTTAAAAACTCGTTTCTTGAAGTCATTTAGGTTTCTCAATATGTACTGCTAGAGTTTCATAGTCACTATGATAATAATGATATACATTTAGGACTGTTTAGGGGCATGGATATGCTGAGGCTTCTGTAATTGTCAAAGGAGGTGAGTTATGTACATTGCACTGCTGCATACAGTCCTCACCTTTTGCGTACTCTTGGATATGCTAGACTATATCTGCTCAATGAGATATCTAAGCTGAGGAAACACAGGTGATGTGATTGTGAAATGAGCAAAAATATTTGCACGTTTTTCAATTACATCACCTGTGTTTCCTAACATTACTAATCACATTGTGCAGATGAGGTTTAGGCCTGTCCAGGGAGACAGAGGAGGTCTGGCCTTTGTTCAAGAGTGCAGTGGACATGACTCACTTCATCTGTAGGCCTGCACATGTATTATCTCCTCTGTACTCTTTAAAAAGCCTAAATTTCATCTGCAACCCTGAGTAGGCCTCACCTCAAACAAACCTCTGGATAGGCCACACCTTATCGGCATCCTGAACCAATCTTTTAAAATGTTAGGGGCAGATTTATGATGGCCGTGTGCCTCTTTTGCGCTAACGTTGCGTCACTTTTGTGACGCAGCGGCGGCGGAAAAGATGCGCCATGTTGTGACATATTTACAACGTGACGACGCATAAGTGGTGCATGGGCCTTGTAAATACACCCCCATGTGTGCTTGGCTATTTTAAGTCACTTGCCCCTGGTGCAAGGGCCTTGTAAATACGCCCTCATGTGTGCTTGGCAATTTTAAGTCACTTCCCCCTGGTGTAAGGTCCTTGTAAATACGCCCTCATGTGTGCTTGGCCATTTTAAGTCACTTCCCCCTGGTGTAAGGTCCTTGTAAATACGCCCCCATGTGTGCTTGGCCATTTCAAGTCACTTCCCCCTGGTGCAAGGGCCTTGTAAATGCGCCCTCATGTTTGCTTGGCCATTTCAAGTCACTTCCTCCTGGTGCAAAGGCCTTGTAAATACGCCCTCATGTGTGCTTGGCAATTTTAACTCACTTCCCCCTGGTGCAAGGGCGTTGTAAATACGCCCTCATGTCTGCTTGGCAATTTTAAGTCACTTTCCCCTGGTGCAAGGGCCTTGTAAATAAGCCCCCATGTATGCTTGGCAATTTTAAGTCACTTCCCCCTGGTGCAAGGGCCTTCTAAATATGCCCCCATGTGTGCTTGGCAATTTTAAGTCACTTCCCCCTGGTGCAAGGGCCTTGTAAATACGCCCTCATGTGTGCTTGGCAATTTTAAGTCAATAACAATAACATCAGGGAGAAAATTAGGAAGACAGTTGTGTATTTAAAATGCTTTTCACATTTATGAGAAGGACAACATGGTGTCTGCTTTTTTAAATAAATATTTCACTTCCTACCATGAATATGGGAGAATAATTTGCTTGTTTGTCGGTTTAAAAACTTGTTTCTTGAAGTCATTTAGGTTTCTCAATATGTACTGCTAGAGTTTCTTAGTCACTATGATAATAATGATATACATTTAGGACTGTTTAGGGGACATGGATATGCTGAGGCTTCTGTAATTTTCAAAGGAGGTGAGTTATGTACATTGCACTGCTGCATACAGTCCTCACCTTCTGCGTACTCTTGGATATGCTAGACTATATCTGCTCAATGAGATACCTAAGCTGAGGAAACACAGGTGATGTGATTGTGAAATGAGCAAAAATATTTGCACGTTTTTCAATTACATCACCTGTGCTTCTTAACATTACTAATCACATTGTGCAGATGAGGTTTAGGCCTGTCCAGGGAGACAGAGGAGGTCTGGCCTTTGTTCAAGAGTGCAGTGGACATGACTCACTTCATCTGTAGGCCTGCACATGTATTATCTGCTCTGTACTCTTCAACAAGCCTAAATTTCATCTGCAACCCTGAGTAGGCCTCACCTCAAACAAACCTCTGGATAGGCCACACCTTATCGGCATCCTGAACCAATCTTTTAAAATGTCAGGGGCAGATTTATGATGGCCGTGTGCCTCTTTTGCGCTAACGTTGCAGCACTTTTTTCCCATGTAGTTTCCTCATTACGGCATCGACCAGCAATACACTCCCACACAACATGGACACCAGCATGGGTGGCCCTGACCATTTGGACCCCCATCACTGGGGCTCTCTAGGAGAATATGGGAAATCTCCTTGAGCTATGCAAACTAGCTCAACAGTGGCATGCCACACACAGCAACTCTTAGTGGAAACTGCCAAAAAGACGAAAACATTCTTAGCCAGTAAGGTATACTAGGAGTATAAGATCCGGGACCTCGACTTACGCTTGCCTACTGAGTCCCCCAAGGATGGGTGTTGAGCTGGCCCTAGGAGCATAGGGGCAATGGCAGTGACAAACCAACCACGCGTACCCCTGAGATTACTAAGTTCAGCCTCTGTTGCCACTCGAGCATCTCCGTGAGTGAGAAAGTGATGCAGACAATGTTACCCAGCACTATGCGGCTCGTCCCCCATGGCTAAAGCCCTCTACCTGCTGCCGAATACGGTGTCCAAGCGAGAGACCATTGCAGAAAACTTGGTATGCCCAGCAAATAGTCCACCACCCCAAGGATGTGCCCCCACCAGCCACGTGGCGTAAAGTCCCTGAGCTGGAGGGGAGCAGGCCACCACATGCAGCCCCCATGCAACGGCACACTAAGAATGGCCTAAACCAGGAGCAAACCTGGAAAAACTCCACCAAGCTGAGCCCCAACAAACTGTGCAAAACCACCCTCAAGCTGGCCCCATTGGCCGCAAGCTTTAAGATGGCACCAGTCATGAAAGGGACTCCAGCGCAGAAGCCCAGAGGATTACGTCCGAGTTATGCGGCAGCGGTCAGGAAGGATGGCAGCAGCCAGACCCTAGATAATGTTACTATTGGATCAGTATGGGCCACCTGGCTGACCTATACTGCCTAAAAGCTTATCATGAGCAAATATCCCCATCCACAAACCAAGCCCAGAGCTCACAGCCACAAGGAAATCAGTCAGTAAACACACTATCTTAGCAAGGATCAGGTGGTTTGCCAAACACATGGGAACAGCTGCAGACAGGGAACCCAACCCACCAAAGGACTGGGCCACAGCCAAGGCAGGGAGGGGGTGACTGTATGGGAAGGCAATCATCCAACCAAATTTGCAACAAGCCCAACAAAAATGCCAATACGAAACATCCACTTCATACTCACTTAAGAAAACTTACCCCAACAATAAAGACTAGTGACACAACAAGCCTTTACCTGCAATTGGGAAGGACTTTGGGCTGCCATATGAAATGTGACTGGGAATCCATGCCAGCCATTTGGGTGCCTAGGCAAGATTCTACTGCCAGTCCCCCAGTCTGGGTTGGATGGCCACACCCCGGGGTACAGGCAGTCTGAGGGAGGTGCAGTGCAGCCCCGACCAGTACATAAACACAGGCACCCAAATCCCCTCAGCTAAGCCCAATCGGGACGGGATCAAATCACCAAATGAAAGAGACCCCATTCTTCAACAACAGGATTCCAACTAATGGAGGCACTCTTTTAATTACAAAACGAGGCAACTTTCCAAGTGCAGGAAGCCAGGGTTTTCACTTAGGCAGGATGTTGAGATGCCAAATTAAATCAATAAGCAACAATTTGTTGGGACAAAGTCATAAGGGAAATACACCAGGGCAATCAGAAAACCCCAGTTCATTACCTCTAGCATTGCAAGCAAAGCCGAGCACTTGACTCCAGTGGTAAGCAAATATCTTGCCTCCTCCTCTCCCCTAATGCTTCCAAACATCCAAAATCTATTCATCGGCTCATGTCCCTCAAAACAACAAGGGTAGCGTGCCACCTGGTAAGAAGTCCTTGATACCTGCCATGGGTGGCTATTATGAGCAACTTATCTGAATCCCAGGCGGTTCTGATAGGGTGATTCTAGATACCTTTATTCTTCCTAAGGCTTCCTACTGGTGGCAGAAATTGAAACTGTCGCAGTACCCAAGGTGAAAGGGGTTTGGGATTGAGAAAGACAAGCAAGATGCTGGGGTGCTCATCAATGGCAGCTGCAGTGGGGCCACCAATCTTGTGCAAACGCCTAATCAGAGGAGTATCTGTGAATTGCATGAACAGTGTTCTAACTCACAATATAGTTACTAAACAGAATCATTAAAATGTATTTGTATGTCCTTTGTTCATACCCCAACAGACATCAAGTAGTGCTCTGTCTTTTGGGTCAGATGGCTTGTGTCATTGGGTGCATAGATTCCTGATGAATCGCTTGATGGATGTCAAAACAATTATCCTGTAGCGTCCCAAGTACAGCTACTGAGCTCAGTGCACAAGAAATGTGAAAATCTTTTTGCAAAAATACCTGTTGTCAGATTGTTTTTTGTTGATATCTTTTTGTAGGAAATCAGATGCTGGAGCAGTCTCCAGGTCAGGACAGGATCGGGGAGCAGCTGCAGCCTGAAGCACAGAACTAAGGTTGCTGGAACAGTGCGAAGAAGGGGATCAGCGAAGGGTGTGCGGGTATAAGAGGCCACACAGGAAACCGGAGAGGGAACGGTTGTTAAATATAAGCCGACTATTGACTATTAAGTTTAGTCAACTGACTGCTAAGGCCAATAGATCCCTCCATGCCACCACGGAAGGCACATACAGAAACCCACATCACAGAATAAACATGCAACTTGGAGAAGGGGAAGAACAATGGAGAAGGGGAAATGCCCACCCAAATCGCAAGAGCATTGAGGGCATGCAGCGGCCTGGGATCATGATAGTGGCAGACCCAAAGCATGCTGGATCCGGGAGAGAGAGTGATGCCTGGAGTGAAAGGGGTTCTGTAAATAATCATAGCAGCCCCCATACAAAGTGCATGGATACGCTCAACACCACGTCCAGCTTGTCAAGGCAAATAACATAGGGCCTCTTGAACATTATCCAAGGGAGCAATAGGCTTGATCTAAGTCATTGTGCAAACAAAAAGAAGCTACCCTGAATAAATAATTTATTTCAGAAAAGTGACCGAATTCTGACAAGCACTAGGCACTAATTAGTGAGGTGCTGGGCATCTAAAAAATGTAACGGACTGTCCTCACACACCACCAGGTGTCATGCTTCATCATTGGCTGTCCTCGCTCTCTAGAAACTACACCTGGAGACAGGTAGGCACTTCTAAAGGCTAAGTGGGGGGCATTGAGAAAGTGATTGCTTGAATTCCAATGAAAAGGACAAAATACATTTATTTGCTAGGCATTTACTTGGTATTAAAAATCAGGGTGGGGATCGGAGGAACTAGTAACCTGTTACCATCAGTGTCGTCAACATGTTTCTGCTATATTGTACCAACGGGTGTATGACATTCATCAGGACGAAGGAACTTAGGGCTCCTATCTTACCATTTCTGGTTAGATATTACCACTATGTTGGGTGGCCTGTGTCACCCTCTACTAAATGAACCCCAAAGCAGGGTCCAAATTGCCCCATGGGAAGAGGGTCAGAGGGATCCCTGTGGTCACACTTGCCTCAAGGTGCATCCCTTGTCGTTCTCCTAGTAACGTCCACTCCTCTCTCCGGAGAACGGCACAGGATTCTCCCACCTCACTCACACTTACACTGAGCCAAATATGAGTATTCCACATGTACTATGCAGCTCATTCTTGCACCACATATGGTACCAGCACATGATCACCAAGGGTGCCCAGATGTAGGCTAGGTTGTACTATGTCTGCTCACTGATACCCTGCGCCATGGGGGCAGACAGACTTTATTTATCCCAAGAATCATCCCCTAAAAAAGCAAAATGTCTTATCCACATGTACCTATGTAAGGTTAGGGTCATGATACAAATCAGTGGAGTAGAACCGCCATACAGTAGTGATAAACATCACTGTGTATGAATCTAACCCCAGAGCACTACATCTTTTTCTGAGCCTAGCAAAATTCAAACTGTGCTACTCAGGATGTACAAGCGAGGCACTATAGAAAAGGACAAGGTTTGGGCCGAGATTTTCCAGAGAAGAGGTTCTTGGAGGTAGCAAATCCACTGCACCAGTGCACAAACATGTCCGCTTCCGCCTCGGTCTGTGGTCCCAGTGTGGCCCTTAGAGTATCTGGGGCAGTATTCTTTCAAAACAAATGGACCCCAGACATGGGGTTCCAGTACAGGGCAATTCACCAGGATGATCCAAGGGGAAATGAGCCCAGAAGGGAAGGTTAGTGTAACGAGGGGAACCCGGACCCTCCAGGCTTACCTATGTCCCCTCTTTTTAAACAGCACACCGAGACCTGGAAAATTTCAGATGCTGTGTACAACCCTGGACCAGAAGTCTCTGCCGACCACTGTTTCTTTAACTGGGCAGAACTGGAACCTGGCCACACCCACCCGTCACAGGTAAAACCCAGCCCAGAGAACACACAGGCGTGTTTTACACCCAGAGGTAGCGGAGGTGATTGGCGAGAGGACGGAGCGGAGTGGGAGTACGGAGGTAGCGGAGGTGATTGGCGAGAGGACAGAGCAGAGAGGGAGTACGGAGCAGAGCGGAGGACGGAGGAGGCGAGTGGAGACTAGCGGAGGACAGAGGAGGTGAGAGGAGACCAGGGGAGGACGGAGGAGGCGAGAGGAGACCAGCGGAGGACGGAGGAGGTGAGAGGAGACCAGCGTGAGACGGAGGTGGCAGGTGGAGGAGACGAGGAAGCCCCGAACCTAGCAGACGCGGAGAAGAGCGGGGGAGAGCGGAGACCGGGACAAGACGTCCGTGACAAGCCAGGAGGCCACCCTAGAGGCACTTCGCCCTGCCACACTTCAAGGGAAGTGTGGCTTGAGCAGGTACGGTCACGCTTTGCGGGCTGGGCGGGATTTAGGTGGGCTAAACCTCCCTGAACAACCAGCCGGCATATAGCGCACATCCCCTTCCTCACGAAACCTTCACTTGGACCTGGGTCGAGTATTTGCATGTGTGTTCCTTACTCCCTTCCCTGTGCACAAGCCAAGGCCCCAGTCTAATTACACTTCTTTCTTCCCCGGTACGGTGGACGGGACGACGCGGCATCACAGCGGAGAAGCATCCTACGAGTCCCAGAAAACCCCGGGAGTCCAGGCGACTGGGATCGGTGAAACGCCAAGACCGACTGTCGGAAGAGACCGACACGCCTCTCCCCTATTACAGAAAGACGATTCAGAAAAAGCGTTCCTATAAAACAATAAAACCGTCATTGCCCCGAGCACCAGTGTCTGTGAGTCTGTTCGAACGCCCACAGTTAGAATGGCAGCATAGGTAGCCCTTGTCAGGAAATCTGGGACACTGAGATGGATGGGTACACATGGCTCGAAGGGAAGGAGCAACCCCTAATTATACAGAAACTTGTATTTCTTGTGTTTCAGAGGTAAAGGAACAAAACGGCTTGGCACAAATGAAAATTGTGAAGCAATACTGAACGTACCAGAAATGCAATTGGACACCTCAGTGTAGACGGATCCCTACTGACAATGTGGGGAGTTTCCCTACACCCAGCTCATCCATTGATAGTGAGGCCTCTGCACCCTTGTAACTATGCACACCCTGACACTCATCATCCCTGGAGATGATCTGGCTCAGTTGTTCCAACATCCGCTACAGAAGAAAACTCCTCTATTGCATCAAGCTCGAGAAAAAAAGAACTGCTGGTTACTTAGGCTGGGCTCAGTACAAGCACATTCCGGAAGAATTCAGACTGTTTTCAGACACTCAAGTAAACATAAAAGGGTCCATACCCTTCTTCACCCTGGCAAGCAAAGGCAAATGCCTGCTGGTTGCAGATAACCAGATGGTAAATGCTGAAGATGATCAGCGATGCAGAGCTCAGGGTAAATGCTATCAAGGAAGAACTAAGGGCCAGATGTATCACAATTGGATTGTGCGAGTCTATAATAGCAAATTTTACCGATTTGCTAATATAGACTCGCAAAATGCAATGTATGTAGTTTTCAGCAATTTTTTTGCGATTCCTACACATTCCTTATTTGCGACTCGCAAATTGCGAGTCGCAATTAAGAAATGGCTTCCTATTCATTTCTATAGGCCTAGAGGCCAATAGGAATGAATGGGAATTGCATGCGCAATTTGCGAGTACCCAATAGGTATTTTGCAAATTGCGCATGCAATTTCAAGGGTGCAAGAGGGTCAAAAGGACACCCTGATGCACCCCTAAAATATGCATGTGTGTACATTAGGCACACAAACATGCCCTAAGAGCATGTATGTGCGCCACATGGCACTTAGAAAAATGCATAATTTTGCATTTTTCTAAGGATTTGCATTTTACCACCAACTTCAAATTGGAGTTAAATTGCGATTCCTTAAAGCAGAGTTGCAATTTAAAAAGCGCTTCCTGCATTGCATTTAGAATGCATTTGCAAAATAGGTAATCGCAAAAACTGCGATTCCCTATTTTGCGATTGCCTTTTGGAATGATACATCTCAAAAGGGTTTTTCCTTTTCGCAAACAGGTCGATTCTGCGAATGGGCCCGTTTGCAAACAGGAATACACTTGATACATCTGGCCCTAAGAGCCATCTGCCTTATAGTGATGCAGCATTGGTATGTGGTGACTTGATGACCACGATAGAGGGTGGGGTGTGTCCCAAAATCAGTGCATCCTGCTGTACTTTCATCCCTGGATATAGCCTAGACAATGCAACACTCGTTTTTCCCATCCACCAACTGCATCATCTACAAGCTGAAATGAAGGAGTGAGGTCCCCCTGAGCAGAACTGGTTTATAGACATATTTTCCTGGTTCACCTGATGGGTGACCTGACTGTGTCTGCCATTGCATCCAATTGTTCTTCTTGTGCTATTCGTGTGTAGTTTCCTACATGCATATATTTGCTGCTGTAAAAACGCAGTACTCAAGTTAGGTAGAATGCAAGTAACTAGGGAATTAGTAACAGGCACAACAGAAACACAGCAAACCTCAAACAATGTGATTGTCCAGAAGTAGGGGGTAAATGATATAGTTGAATATTAAACTAGAGGGAGGAATGTTAATATTGGAAAATATGATATCAATTCACATCATGATATATGTACCTATAATAACGAACTTGCATCACCATTGTTGAATTCACCTAATATGGCCGCCCCTCAACCCAAGACAGAAGTATGTGGTCAGGCAGGCCCTGTGACCTAGGACTGAGGCAACTGATGGCCAGATCACAGGTGGGGTGACACATAGTCCTTAGACAAATGCACAAGCAGGAAACCCCTGATGGATCCCACAGATTGACAGCGACACCACAATGGTCTTTAGAGATTGGCCCAATAAAACCCGTTTGTCCAGAGGGCACGTGTTCCCAAAACAAAATAAAGTCAGATGCCACGGTAAGTTAGGAACACTCAGCCAATCACAACACAGCAAGCACACCACACACATTGTTCACGCGCTGCTCATGCCAGACATATGGACACATACCCATTGGCCCCACACAGTGTCCACGCAATCGAGACCCACCTCCACTTTTTGTGAGCAGATTTATGGCTAGTGACTAAGCCCAAAGGAAAGTAAAAATTACTTTGACGTTTCATGCAATATATAAAATGACGGCCATAACCAACGTTCTTTTAGACAGTCTTCAGACCCCAACTGTCGCCTGCTCTTCCAGCCACTGCATTTATTTAAACCAACTATTCTTGTTTTGCCAAATGCCTCATGTCTTGTATTTTTTCAAGATAAATTTGCAGTTGAGCAACAACGGACACCTACATTCAGGGGAGGGACAATGTTGGATCTGACCCCCTCTGCAAGGCCACCCCCAAACGTTTGTCTTTTTCCTTACACTTTTGGCTGAATTTGTTTTTGTTGTCCTTGGAACTCTGTGTATTTTATCACTGCTAACAGGTGCTAAATTGCTTGTGCTAACTCCCACAAAACATGGGTAAATTGTCTTATACCCATTAGGGATGTTTAATGTACTTATAAGTCCTTTGTAGAGTGGCATACCATTTCCCCAGGGCCAGTAACTTTAATGTTAACCAGGGGGTCTGCAGCACTTACTGTACCACTTACTTAAGTAGCACCTTAAATCATGTCGCTGGCCTGCCACTGCAGCCTAAATCCAGTTTTAAACTGCATGTTGACTTGGCATTAAAAACCCCTATCCAATCCTTAAACTCCCTTTTTTTATTAGATACAAGTCACCCCTAACAGAACCCTTAGGTAGCTCATAGGGCAGGGTGCTGTGTAATTAAACGGTTGGACATGTGCTTTTAAGTTTTAATAGTCTTGTTAGAGAAAAACTCCTGAATTTGTTAATCATTGCTGTGAGGCCTAACCCCTCCCATAGGATAACATTGGGGATTATTTATTACATTTAATAAGCAGTAATTTCCAATTGAGAGCACATTGCTATCTCACATTAGTTATCTTTGGAATTGTAATGAAAATACCTATTTTATGATAAAGTAGGTTTATTTAATGACAATGATTTTGAACATGCCACTTTTATAAAGTGTTTACAACAAGAGGAGTTGGGCCCAAGAGGCCAGGTTCTGGCAGGGCTTTATATATATATATGTAAAACAAGGGAAAGGGCCTGAACCTGTTTAATTTTAAAGAGGTGTCTTTTAATTCACTCTTGGACAAACGTTTTGGTTTTCTCTTGAACCAGTACTTTATTTATACCTTTTCTTTGACTTTCTTTAGTATTTTAGAGTATCCCCAAATGCCAAAAAGAGATAAAATAGTCTACATACAAAAAGTTCATGTGTAGTGTTAAATTACAAAACATTAAACAACAACTATGTATATTAAATACACAGTGTGAAAAAACACAAATGAAGAAAAAACATTACTAAACAAACAAACAAAGTCAAGTCAAAAGATCTTTATTCGGAATAAAAACATCCATAAAAGTACAGGCAAAATACAATTAAAACATTCAGTTCAGTAATGACATCTGAAAAATGAATCAGAGAACAATCAAGCATGATCAAATTTCATTTACAATTTCACATCTAAACACAGTTTGTCCCTTCATAATCCAAAATGGGTTTTTAAGAGAAAAATGTTTTAGAGCACAATTTAAAAAACACAGTTTTAACGACCATAGTTAAAAAGGATGGCTAGGACAACATCATAATTGTATCTACATAAACATGAAAAACTGTTACAGAGGGGTAAAGCGAACAGGTAAAAATATTCTCTAAAATGCATAATGAAAAGTGCAGTGTGCGATGATTATACCTCAGTGTTAAGAGTGGTTCTTAATCTGACGGCAGCTTTGAGAAAACAGCTCACCCTAAAAGTAACTTCATCTGATCCCAATAATAGGAAAGACCTCAAAGCTGATTTAAAATTAGTCAAATCGTTTTTTCTACAGTAAGGCATTAAATAATGTCCGGAGAGCTTTTTGTAGAAACCACAGAAGAACAAGAAATGCATAAGCTTTTGTTTCATGTTAGGGTTGCATGGACAATTTAAAGTTTCAAGGTGTTTATTGTATCCCAGAGGGAAGTTCAGTAGATTAACTATACTCCCATCTCGGAAACGAAACAGTAAACCCCTAACCCATCTGCCGAGATGCAGACGTAAATATCTGTATGGTGGACCAGGTTTTTTAGTATGTGGTTCAGAATAAGCCAAATATTTTACAACAGTGCATTTAGTCAGGTTCTTTCTTTCACGCTCTTCACTATACAAATCGTACAATGCCCTTAGAGTAATGGTCTTGTGGGAGCGATTTATTAAGTTTGGTGTTGTAAACAGAGAGCCCAGCCCCACGCTTACAAGGCAATCTTTTACCGCTTTCAACCATGGTATATGGTGTCCCCTATCACATTTTAGGCAATCCAAAATAATTTCGCGGGTCAAGGTAGCAGCGGTGTTGTTCCATATCTTTATCCAGAATAGAGCTGGTCTAGATCTCACGAAATCCTCTATGTATGGAATATTTAATTCGTTGTGACATACATAGTTGGGGGAACAAATTACCCCCCCCCAGCACCTTCCGGCAAAATCTATTTTCTTCTCTTTGGATATTGGAGCAGTTGGTATAACCCCAGACTTCGGCGCCGTAAGTGCTGGTTGGCATACATTGGGTTTGATAGATCTTAACCAGGGGTGTTATTACATCAGCGTGGTTGGGTTGTCTCAAGGAGGTTACGCAGTTAATGGCCTTACCCAACTTGTTACTGGCACAAGATACATGTGCATGCCACGTACCGCTATTTGAGAATAGCAGCCCTAGGTAGGGGAAAGTGCTGGTGCTTTTTAAAACATTTGACCCTGATTTGATCTCGGGGATTTTGTGATTTTTAGGACCACAACTCATGATCAGGGATTTTTTAAAATTAGTTGTCAGGCCTAAATCGGCCATAAAAAGGACGAAACCTGAGATTAAAATGCGGAGTGCCTTTGGAGTGCGGCCCATCAAGACCGCATCGTCCGCATAAAGGAGGGTGGGTATAGGGACTCCATTTACGTGAGGCACATCACTAGTTAGAGTGCTCAGAGACCCACTTAACTTGTTGATGTACAAAATAAACAGGAGGGGGGCCAGCACGCACCCTTGTCTGACCCCCCTGCCGATGCTAATATCGTCAGAAACTTCACCAGTTTGATTCACACGCACACATGCTTTTAGATCGCGGTGTAAAAAAGCTAAAAAGTGTACCAGCTGGTCGTCTAAGCCATATTCAAGAAGGGTAGACCAAAGGCGGGAACGATTAACGAAATCAAAAGCCGAGCTCAAGTCCATGAAACCAAAATATAAAGGGGATTTCTTGGCAATATTATATTTTGCCATGATCAGGTTCAAGTTCAAACATTGTTCCACCGTTCCGACACTACTACGGAAACCAAGCTGGCTAGGGTGTAGGATGTTATTCTCATCAGACCAAGTTCTAATCCTTTTAAATATGATCCGTCCCAAAACTTTCAAGGTGTTATCAATTAAAGAAATTGGGCGGTAACACCCAGGATCCAGCCTATCGCCCTTCTTAAAAATGGGAACAATAATGCTACGTGACCATGTTTCTGGGATTTGCCCTTCTGTTAGATTGTTGAAAACATTGCAAAGCAATGGGGCCCAAAAATCGGGCTCACATTTTAGCTGGTCAATAGAGAGCCCATCAGAACCGGGCGCTTTATTCCCAGCACTTTCTAATATAGCATCAGCTACCTCGGGTACAGAAATATTCGGTGGGTGTAGGGGGGGTAGGGTCAGAGGAGGATTATCTGGTGTTGCATAGATTTTTCCAAAATGTGCAACCCAGGTAGGACAAGTGATATTACAATTAATTTCGGTTAAGTTAGAACCAATAGATCTTATCACCTTTACCTCCTTCCAGAACCCAGTGGTGTCTTTCAGGTCAGCAGATCGTGCCAGGGAATCCCAGTGGGTTTTAAGTAATTCATTTGATCTAGTGCGTAGGGTACGTTTGTACTCTGCTCTGAGCAACCTTACTCGTGGTATATCCCTAGGTTCAGCTTTTAGGGCAGCTCTAAGCATCCTATTTGCTTTGAAACATGGGGCATCAAACCTTCTAGGCGTTTCCTCAGCCTTACTAGAAGCTGGTCTGGAAATCTCACCTTTAATTACAGAACAGAGTTCAGAGAATGATTTAATTACGTTAACCCCATAGTCATCAGTAGTGAGACAATTTTCGATCAAGGTTGGGTGTTTTTTACAAATTCCTGCTAGGATTCCCTTATTGTCTGCTCCCTTCCAGATTACCCTCAATTTATCTGTTGAGACTTCCAAATCCCTTGCACCTATTTCATGTCTTGGACACCTACCCCTCGGCAATGATAGGTGAATGGCAATCGGGTAATGTAAAACACAAGAGAGTCCCTAATTGTTGGAAAATATCCTCAGTCAAGGCCCCTTATGTCACAGAGGGCACACCTTGACTTGAAAAACACAAGTATAAGTCTAACGTAGTCCCTAACTTCAGTCAGACCACAACTAATATACAGACAACAACCAAATTCAATTAGAAACTCAGGGTCTAAGAAATAAAGTTAAAATAAAATAAAATTAAAATATAAGTCTTGTGGCATCCAAAAGAATTCCTTAAAATTTGTATATCTTAAAAACAATAATTTTATTAAAAATCATCACATTACAGTACATCACATTGCATATTACATAATCATACAAAACATTATCATAAAAACCAAAGAGTCAATCGGGTAATGATCACTGTAAATTTTACACACTACTTCAGCCTTTGTTAAAGCCTTGGCAACAGGCGGTGAGACGAAGACATAAACAAACAAACATCCAATATAATAATGATTTTTTGCTACCTTTGGTGGCAAAGTCTAAATATTGATTCATAACATTCTCAAGATGTTTTATACATCAGGATTTCAATTAAGAAAGCATGAAGAAACACATGGGGCAATATAATGTCTAATACATGGGCTTTTCCTCTATATGCCGACAAAAAAGAATTTGTAGTTCCTCTGTGTTTCTATCATTTATCGTCATAAGCATAAGGGCTAAGTAATTTAATAAGCAGGTCCAGAATTCACTGACTACTATAGGAGTAAAGTTGTTCTATTTTAAAGAATGCCTTCCTTTCCTCTTCCATTTTCCTTTATGTATCGCTTTTGCTTACAATTCATGGTTATATGGTATAAATCAACAACATTGGGAACTTTTACAGTATAAATGGCTAACTCTGATTAACTTCAAATTTTTGATACTGTATTAAATATATTTTTTTAATGCTGAACATATGTACATTTTACCTATAGTAATGAGTGTATGTTTTATCTTTAGCCCTGAAGAAGTCTCGACTAAGAGACGAAACGCGTTGGCTAAGAGAATTTCACTTATGTACTTGGATTTTAATGTTTTGGATCAACTAATGAAGAACTTACTCGGACCGTCAGTGGATTCTGGACCTGCTTCTTAAATTACTTAGCCCTCGGACTGATTTAATGTTAAAAGGATGTTATGATATTATTGATGAGTGCTGATTCCAAAAAATTCTTGCATTTATGGTTTGGGTCTTTGCCCAATTGGGAGTAAATAGGGTTGTACTCCCAGGTTTCCTTAGTACCATCACAAGATTAATAAGCCACGTCAAAACCAGGTGCAGTCACTTGCCTCGACCCTTTTGTTGTTTCTAGAAGTTCTTTTCACTGTAAAACAAATATTTCACCAGGAGCACTGTGGAGTCCCAAATGGCATGGACTCAATTCGGATCAAACTGGGTGACTTTATTGTAGAGAAACCCTAACCACAGCCACCGCAATTCTACTCTTAGAACTGATTCATAAACGCCTTTGCCAAGCCCAGTTAAGCATTCTAGATTATTTTTTAAAGTTAAAGGATGAAACCAGTAATACAAAGGGGGAAGCAAAACATGCAAGCATAGCAGCTACCAAGAATATGCCCACAAAGCCTTTTTTAGAACACTGTCCAGTTTAATTAATCGTGGAAAGAAAAGCACATATCTCATCAGAGGAAAGGTTGTAAACATAGGTTGCTCAATTTATTAATCTTATTAATTGTATTATTATGATCAGTAGCAGTAGCACAAGCATTAATAATGGTACTATTATTATAAGAAATGCAAGTAAAATTGTGAACAAACAGATATATACATATATTACCTACTGGCGGTCGCCAGTAGGTATATATAGTTAGGATTTTTTTCCTATGGGATTTCTGAAAATTCTATGTCGAATAACTTTGGCGTTTGTGGACAGAATTGGCTGAAATTTCCAGGAACATGGCACATTTTGTTTCTGAGCAGCCCTTGAAAACTTGGAGGGGTTTCGTCAAGGGGGGGGCCGAGAAAAAAGGGGGGTCCCAAAACACGTTTTTCCCATTCATTTTTCCATAGGGTGGTTGGAATCACTTTTAGCTCGAACGACTGAATGGATTTACACGAAACTTGGTAAAATTGTACATATGGTTTGCCCGACGTGCCTTTGCTATGTCTCAATATATGTGCTCCAGTGGATTTTGAGAAATTAACATTTTAAAAAACAGATATATCTGTGACAGCGCTCCGGTTAGCGCCCTGGTTTGCGTACCTGACGCGTAACGGAACTTCGCGAAGCGAAGCTGATTGGCTCTCCGGTGTCTGTCAACATTCTAAACTGTCCGGAACGGCCGCCATCTTGTCTCTCGGTAGGATCGGGAGACAAGAGGTGGTGAAAAACGAAGGGGGAAATTAATGAAAGGGGGCAAGGTAGACCCCTCCTGACCCCCTAGGAATGATGTGGGGGCTATTATAGGGTCCTGTGGGGCAAAAAATAAAAATAAAAAAAGTCGATTTTTTCGTGGTAGAAGCGCTACCCGGTACGCGAACCGGGTAGCTCACCGGTAGCGTAACGGGAGTTCGCCATTTTGTGTTTCGGTCTAATTTAATCACCAGATGGAGGAAAAACAATGTGGGAAATGGGTATAAGGGGGCACGGGAGACGTATCTTGACCCCCTACGTTTTCTGAGGGTGGCTGAGGAGGCTCATATATGTCGGGAAAAAAAATGAATTTTTGATTTTTTCGCGCGGTTAGCTGCCGGTACGCGAACCGGGTAGCGAACCGGGAAGCGAACATAAGTGAAAATTAGTGAAAAAAGGTACATTCAAAATTTTAAAAGAGTAATTATAGTTAAGGTAGCTCTGAAAAGAGCTTTTGGGTTCTGTGTAAGTTCTAGGTACTTATAAGTAGGTACCAATACACAGTCTTAAATTTTGTATGAAAACTCTGTTTCCCTCATCTGAGAAGTGCACACCATCTCCTCTGTAGATATCTTGCATGTAGTAACGCAAGTTATTGATGTAGATGGAGCCCATTCCATGGTCTCTCATATAAGCTGAAACAGACTTATTTACATGCTTCCTCGCTTTCTCAATTTGTGGACAAAATTGATTGGACCACCTCCTTTTCTGTCTTTGGCATATATTGGAATATACCAAGGCAGTTTGAGGAAAAAGTGCCATCAATTGCTCAAAGGTGTCCTTTAAAAGCATTTCCAGACCTACCCCAGTCAAAGTCCCCAAATCATTTCCTCCACAGTGCACTATTAAGAGGTCAGGGTTTGGCAAATGCAAAAAGGTTTTCACCAATGGTATCAATTGATGAGATCTCAATCCTCTCTGCCCAATCCATTTGATTTCCACATTTTGTAAACTGAGGTTGTGTAAATTTCTGTTATCAGCATACCTGTGAGCCCAGTGGATGTAGCTATGTCCAAGAATCCATACAGAAAACATGGTGAGAGGAGGTTCTGCTGCAGTCAGATGAAGTGTGGGAATGAAATGGCAGTTGAAACAGTAGGAGTTTGTAAAGAAAAAAAACGGTGGGGTTTCAGTGCTAATGATTGACTAGCAGTGATTGGTGGATTTCCATTTCTGAAAAAAGAAAGTTAGGGTGCATGGATGTGTTCTTTGAAAGATGTAATTTGAATGGTTAAGAAAAAATGATTTTAAGAAACATTGCAGTGGATTTGCAGGCGTACTGAGAGTTCAGAGTTCATTTGAAACATTGTTGTGTGAACTTGTAAACATGAGAGGTCTGTCAGGAGGTAGTTGCTATGGAAAAAGGGCAGAAAGGGCAGAGGGGGGAGGGTGTTGATTTGAAAAAAGTGAGGGAAGAGTTTTGATTGGGTGACATGAGAGATATGTGTGATGAAATACAGCATTCTGTGCCTTTGTTGGTTGCAGCCTCTGGAGTGCATACCCTTTGCTCTGCTAAAGAAAAATTGGTGTGTGTCTGAGACTGTTTTGAAATTCAAAAAGCATTTGCTAAGGTGAGAAAAGATTCATTTAATTTAGATAGAGACTAGTATGCTTTAGGGAGAAAATTAGGAAGAAAGTTGTGTATTTAAAATGCTTTTCACATTTATGAGAAGGACAACATGGTGTCTGCTTTTTTAAATAAATATTTCACTTCCTACCATGAATATCGGAGAATAATTTGCTTGTTTGTCGGTTTAAAAACTCGTTTCTTGAAGTCATTTAGGTTTCTCAATATGTACTGCTAGAGTTTCATAGTCACTATGATAATAATGATATACATTTAGGACTCTTTAGGGGGCATGGATATGCTGAGGCTTCTGTAATTGTCAAAGGAGGTGAGTTATGTACATTGCACTGCTGCATACAGTCCTCACCTTCTGCGTACTCTTGGATATGCTAGACTATATCTGCTCAATGAGATATCTAAGCTGAGGAAACACAGGTGATGTGATTGTGAAATGAGCAAAAATATTTGCACGTTTTTCAATTACATCACCTGTGTTTCCTAACATTACTAATCATATTGTGCAGAAGAGGTTTAGGCCTGTCCAGGGAGACAGAGGAGGTCTGGCCTTTGTTCAAGAGTGCAGTGGACATGACTCACTTCATCTGTAGGCCTGCACATGTATTATCTCCTCTGTACTCTTCAAAAAGCCTAAATTTCATCTGCAACCCTGAGTAGGCCTCACCTCAAACAAACCTCTGGATAGGCCAGACCTTATCGGCATCCTGAACCAATCTTTTAAAATGTTAGGGGCAGATTTATGATGGCCGCGTGCCTCTTTTGCGCTAACGTTGCGTCACTTTTGTGACGCAGCGGCGGCGGAAAAGATGCGCCATGTTGTGACATATTTACAACGTGACGATGCATAAGTGGTGCATGGGCCTTGTAAATACACCCTCATGTGTGCTTGGCTATTTTAAGTCACTTGCCCCTGGTGCAAGGGCCTTGTAAATACGCCCTCATGTGTGCTTGGCAATTTTAAGTCACTTCCCCCTGGTGTAAGGTCCTTGTAAATACGCCCTCATGTGTGCTTGGCCATTTTAAGTCACTTCCCCCTGGTGTAAGGTCCTTGTAAATACACCCCCATGTGTGCTTGGCCATTTCAAGTCACTTCCCCCTGGTGCAAGGGCATTGTAAATACGCCCTCATGTTTGCTTGGCCATTTCAAGTCACTTCCTCCTGGTGCAAGGGCCTTTTAAATACGCCCCCATGTGTGCTTGGCAATTTTAAGTCACTTCCCCCTGGTGCAAGGGCCTTGTAAATACGCCCTCATGTGTGCTTGGCAATTTTAAGTCAATAACAATAACATCAGGGAGAAAATTAGGAAGACAGTTGTGTATTTAAAATGCTTTTCACATTTATGAGAAGGACAACATGGTGTCTGCTTTTTTAAATAAATATTTCACTTCCTACCATGAATATGGGAGAATAATTTGCTTGTTTGTCGGTTTAAAAACTCGTTTCTTGAAGTCATTTAGGTTTCTCAATATGTACTGCTAGAGTTTCTTAGTCACTATGATAATAATGATATACATTTAGGACTGTTTAGGGGGCATGGATATGCTGAGGCTTCTGTAATTTTCAAAGGATGTGAGTTATGTACATTGCACTGCTGCATACAGTCCTCACCTTCTGCGTACTCTTGGATATGCTAGACTATATCTGCTCAATGAGATACCTAAGCTGAGGAAACACAGGTGATGTGATTGTGAAATGAGCAAAAATATTTGCACGTTTTTCAATTACATCACCTGTGTTTCTTAACATTACTAATCACATTGTGCAGATGAGGTTTAGGCCTGTCCAGGGAGACAGAGGAGGTCTGGCCTTTGTTCAAGAGTGCAGTGGACATGACTCACTTCATCTGTAGGCCTGCACATGTATTATCTCCTCTGTACTCTTCAACAAGCCTAATTTCATCTGCAACCCTGAGTAGGCCTCACCTCAAACAAACCTCTGGATAGGCCACACCTTATCGGCATCCTGAACCAATCTTTTAAAATGTTAGGGGCAGATTTATGATGGCCGTGTGCCTCTTTTGCGCTAACGTTGCGTCACTTTTGTGACGCAGTGCCGGTGGAAAAGATGCGCCATATTGCGACATATTTACAACGTGATGTCGCATAAGTGGTGCATGGGCCTTGTAAATACACCCCCATGTGTGCTTGGCTATTTTAAGTAGAAAAAAGTACAAGTTCCCTTTTCATCTAGTCTAAACGGAGAGACTTGCGTCTCTGGGGATTTACAGAAAGGAGCTTGGGGTGAGCCAACCACGTATCAAAGTTGTAAAGGGACCACCAAATTTACAATCAATTTCAATATACCTTAGTAAACATCATTTTACCAGTCTGAAAATAATAATAATAAGGATGTAAACACTTATAATATGAATTGTATAAAAGGAATTTTTTATTTTTATATTATTCTCTGTTCATACCGACTAGCGGAACAAATACATACATTTATTCATAAAAATTATGTTAAAAACACATGATATGACATTTTATCTCACACAAATCAAAATACCGTTAAAAGAATCTTTCTATACAACAAGTTTATCACACAAACAGAAATTGTTGACGCGGCGTTTCGGTGATATTATGTCGTCACCTTCTTCAGGACAGTGTGTCATTTAAAATCACTCAAATGTTAGCTGTTGGTTGGTCAGTCGCTTTTTTTTAAAGGAATTGGCGATACATGACCGTTTCTGGATTGTCACGATTTCTGTGAACTTTCTTTAGTCAAACTTTTTCTTAGATGGAGTGGGTCAATGTTCTTCCGCTGCTCCGTTAATATAAATAAACATGGTGCCTGGGATATTTTACAGGCGAGTCTTGTGCAGAGGACGGTCTTCCTTTCCTTAACCCGGTATTTCAGTCAGGTTTTTTGTTTATGGTCTCAAAACATGTCTTTAGGAGGCTCGCTCTTGCTTTTGGGGCGAAGCTTCTCTCAAACACACAAGAAAGATTCTTATTTCATTTCAATTATTCTTCCTAGTGTTTTCCGGGTGTCCTCCTTGGCCGTCTTGCAGGTAGTGTTGGCTATTTTAAGTCACTTGCCCCTGGTGCAAGGGCCTTGTAAATGCGCCCTCATGTGTGCTTGGCAATTTTAACTCACTTCCCCCTGGTGCAAGGGCGTTGTAAATACGCCCTCATGTCTGCTTTGCAATTTTAAGTCACTTTCCCCTGGTGCAAGGGCCTTGTAAATACGCCCCCATGTGTGCTTGGCAATTTTAAGTCACTTCCCCCTGGTGCAAGGGCCTTGTAAATACACCCCCATGTGTGCTTGGCAATTTTAAGTCAATTCCCCCTGGTGCAAGGGCCTTGTAAATACGCCCTCATGTGTGCTTGGCAATTTTAAGTCACTTCCCCCTGGTGCAAGAGCCTTGTAAATACGCCCTCATGTGTGCTTGGCAATTTTAAGTCAATAACAATAACATCAACAATATCTGATGTGGAGCAATCTCTAGATGTGGATCAATCTCTAGATAAGGAACAATGTCTAGATGAGGAACAATCTCTGGATGTGGAACAATCTCTAGATGAGGAACAATCTCTAGATGTTGAATTCAAATTATATAAAAGTTTTCAAAAACACCCTGTGTGAAGTGTCTTTAATATAACTGTGAAATAGAGTCTCAAAATTAGTTGAGATTAACATATAACAGAGCACAGGTCATATGTAGAAGCATTCCATTCCATTGCTACTATTTGAGATTTTTAAATTTGTCTATGTTGTTAAATTACTGTAGGTAGAGTTGACAACTAGTGTGTTAATTGTTTGCCTACTGTTATTGGTTTACTGTTTGGTAATAGTGGTTAATAACAATTTTTTTAATATTTTTCCACAGATTTGACTGAAGATCTTTTGAAAAATTCAAAAATGCCCTCAAGGCAGAGGAGACAAAAAGAAGCAAAGCGACTTACACTCCACCTTGGTAAACATTTGCAGCAGTCCTCTACTATAAAATCGTTTCAAGTCGCCAAAAATGCTCCGGGTAAGAAAATTAAATCATTTTTAAAAAGAATTTGTAGACCAAAAAATACCACTACAGAACATGTTTTAGTGCAAAAGCAGAGAGACAATTTAAAGGAAAAGGAAAGGCCCATCAAAAAAGTTTCTGCTAGAGCAGGAGTTAACTCTGTGCATGGTAGTAGAAGGGAAAATCAGTTCAGGTACATTCGTAGACGAATGTTCCGCAACAGGATAATTGTCAATTTGTTAAAAAATACTAAATAAGGTCAACAGAAAGTGGCATTTTATAAGAAAAAGAAAAATGTAGAGAAAATTATTGATCAGGCTTTCGAAATTAAGCGAAAGTTATTTATTTTGGTAATCAATAGAATTAGGAAACTAAACAAGGTAATTTATGATTTCAAATCAAATAGTAGATGGAAGAGATTAGTTAATTGTAGTAATTGTTGTGAAGTTTTCTCATGAGAATGGATGCATAGTTCAAGTTCTGAGGCATTTTTCAATGAGGAGAGTTACTTCCAGGAGAATGATTTGGTGCATGCAGTTGACACCAGTGGTCAAGCATATGAGGTGAAAGACGGTTGTCCGGTTGAAAAAGAAAAACTTGTGTCTGCAGATGCAGAAGAGGTGTTAGGTGATGACGTTTTAGGAAGACGTCCTAATGGTCCAGTGTACACCGGGAAGTGTAGTAGTGTTTGTAGTGTGCGACAGGATTCCATCAATTTGCTTTGTGATTTTGTTTGTACATTTAATAAGAAAAGTTTAAAACAGAAAATGAAGTTGTAGCAAGAATTAGATCCTTGCAGAGTGAGAGAAGTAAGAGGTTTGCATGGTCATTCACTGGCTTGTCTTTCCAGAAGAGTATGCCAGAGTGTTTTTCATCATTTCAGGATGCTAGCAGTGCATCATAATAAAGTGAGAAAATTAGTGAGAATGTTGTATTATGCTAAGAGTCCAGCAATTATGCTTAAACAATTAAGCAGTGCTCTTTTGCATGGTTCCGAATTACGTGTGAAAAATATTTGTGAAGAAATTGAGTTCTGTTACTTTGCTAGTAAAGAGAACAATGTTGAAATTGACCCAGTAGAAGAAGGTAATGTAGAAGAGAGTGTAGAGATTTCTAATATAGATAAGTTTCACAAGGAAATTTCCATTTTTCAGGTGAAATCAAGTGAGAGGCCTAATTTCACTTGTGTGTGCTGTCAACGAACTTATTATAAGAATCAGACTAAGTTAGTGGATTTATATGCAAAAAGTGAAATGGAAAACAATAGTGAATGGACGGATTTTGCCACATACTTGATGGTAGAAAATTGTTTTGATTTGGGATCAGACCAACGTATGTGTACTTATTGTTTTAACAAATTAAACCAAAACCGGATGCCTGCTAGAGCGGTTCATAATAATCTGGAATTGGTTGACATTCCTTCTGAACTGAAGGATTTAAATACTTATGAATCTATTTTGATTCAAAGTGTGCATCCCTTTCAGGCTATTGTACGAATGGAGCCAAAGATAGGGAAATTCCTCTATCAGATTTACAAAGAGGATTAAAGGAAAGAGTTGTTTATTTGCCTTTAGATTTGAAGAAAAACATTAATACAATTGGAGTAGAGAAAGTGGAAGAGGAACCTCTGGTTATCCTAGTTAATGGGGTTCCGACAAAGAGTAAGAAAATCTGGCAAGATTTAGTGGATGTTAGGAAAGTCAAAAAGTCAACATTGTATTTGATAAAAAACAAAGAGTACTACAAGAATGTATGTGTTGCAGAAGAGGAAGTAAGTGAAGAAGATGATAGCGATTTGTGTGCTGGACAAATTGAGAAAGTAGAAGCCTCTAAAAATGAAGAAATATATGAACATTATAGTGTTCATCCTTTGCATTCCAAGGAAGTCATGGGGAATGGTATTGAGTTGTTTCAAATGAAACAAGCCAAAGGGAGTCCCATTAGTGTTTGGGAAGAAAATTTTGGAAGCTCGGTGTTTTCCACAGTTATTTCCCACAGGTCGAGGAGGACGATATGATGAGCGACCTGATCAAATTCCTGCTTCTGAATACCGGACTTTACGATTGTATGCAGAAGATCCTAGGTTTTGTCAATGCATTCCCTATTTGTTTCATCTACTGTTTGAAAGTGATCTGTCTGGACTGTCTTATGCAGTGAACCACATCCTGAAAAGTGGTGTACAACTGCGAAATATCTCGGCAAGGGACTTTATGGATAAAGTCAAAGTGCAAGACAGTATTTTGGATTCTCACCTGATTAATCTCATGGCATGTCAGCGTGGTACTAATGAGTATTGGTACCGTCGTCATGGTGACTTAAAATGTATGCTGAGGAACTTAGGAACTCCCACATGGTTCCTCACTCTCAGCTGTGCTGAGTATGGCTGGGAAGACTTACTTGAATTTCTACGAGAGGCAAATGGAAACATTGAAAATATTGAATTCAAGACACCCGGAGAACTGTGCTCTTTGGATCCAGTGAATGTATGCAGGTACTTCAATAATAGATTTGAAGCTATGATGTCTTTCATCACGAACAAGAAAAATCCACCTCTTGGAGAGGTGTTGGATTTCTTCTGGAGAAAGGAGTATCAAGCAAGAGGTGCTCCTCATATACATATGCTGCTATGGATCAAAGATGCACCCAAATTTGGAACAGATCTGGATGACTTAGTGATGAGTTTCATAGAACAGTATTCTACATGTGCTGTTCCAAAGACAAAGGAAGACAAAAGTCTAAGAGAACAAGTTTTACGGTTTCAAAGCCATCGTTGTGGAAAGTATTGTCGTCGTAAATTCAGAAACAAAAACAAGTACTACACAAAATGTCGTTTTGGATTTCCACGATCGGTGATATCTAAAGGAAGAGTGAACAATTTGATGTCTTCGCTGCGACATAATGTGACGAGGAAATCACCCAAAAATACATACAATTTGAAAAGAAACGAAAAGTCCAAGAACATCAACGACTACAACCCAGTGATTTTGTCCATGTGGAATGCTAACATGGATATACAGTTTGTGGCTGACAACTGTATGGTTGTGGCTCGGTATGTGACGTCTTACATCACAAAAAAAGAAAAGACAGAACTGAAGGATATGTGGGAGGACATTTCCCATGAAAAGAGCCTCAGTAAGAAGTTATACAGTTTCAGTCTAAAGATGTTGTCGCATCGAGAAATCGGAGCTTACAAATGTTCTGACCGGTATCTTCAGCAAGTCTCTATGCCAAATCTAGGAGTATCATTTGGGCAAGTCTTGGTCTTGCTGCAACGCGTAATCGAGTTCTGAAACCTGTACGGGAAATTGAGTATTTGGCAGAGAAGGAGCCAAGCAGTACAGATATTTTGAAGACCAACATGTTGGATACATATTATCCAAATAGAAGCAGTCACCTGGAGAATGTTTGTCTGTATGAGGTTCTACAAAATTACATTTTCAAGAGGAACATCAAAGAAGATATTGATAAAGGAGTGTATGCTGTAATTGGAAGTGAGGGATGTCTGGTCAAGCAAAGAAAATGTCTATTGGTATATCATCGAAAATTGAATTGCGAATCTCCAGAAAGAAAAGAGTTTTTCGATTTAGCTCTTTTGCAACTTTTCAAGCCTTGGTGTGCAGAAGAGGAACTGCTTGGAGATTTCCTCTGTTACGAAGACTCTTTCAATGCAGCCAAGGAGTCCATAGAATGTCCGGTTTTTCCAAAATATCTAGAAATGTTGAATGCAGAAATCGAGCAGGAAGCAACAATTACAGTTGAGATTGCTAGAGACAGTTCTCAGGACAGTCAGAGTTCTGTTTCATTGAGTCAGGATCCACTAGGAGGACCAGTTATCGAAAATGAAGCTGCCACTGCCATGAATGAAGTGGAAAGAGCCATGGCACATGCTCAGGAGGATGCGGTTAACTTAGAAGATTTGGAAAGACAACTCAACGTTGAGCAGAGGAAAATATATGACGAAGTTACCAACCAAATTGATCATGGATTAAGTCATGAGAAGAAAGAGTGCTCATGTACGTCGTTGAAGCCTGTCCGACTGTACGTGAGTGGAGAAGCAGGAACTAGAAAAAGTTTCCTCATTAAAGCAATTTCATGTTATCTGCAGGAAAAGGACTGAGTCATCGCTGTCTTGTGTTGTCAACGCTCCAACTGGACTGGCAGCACATAACATTAAAGGTATTACTTTGCATCGGCTACTGATGCTGCCAGTGGATCATGATAACAAATTACAATACCACAAGTTATCTGGAGATGCTTGTTGTGAAGTATATAGAGTCCTGAAGAAGATGAAACTTCTTATCATTGACGAAGTAAGCATTGTTTCCAATGTCATGCTTGCCTTTGTGCATTTGAGAATGCAGGAAGTTCTTAAAACAGAGTATGATGTGTTATTTGGTGGCAAACACATCATTGTTTTCGGTGATCTTCTGCAGCTGACACCAGTGAAAGGACAACCAGTGTTTAAACTGCTTACGCATGAAGATACCAGGAAGTGCCTAGGGAGCATTGGCAACGTTAACATATGGTTAAACTTCAATTATGCTGAGCTGCATGAAAATATGCGTCAGGCGAAGGATGAAGATTACAAGAATATTCTACAAGATGTTAGAATCGGGAAAGTGACCGAGCGTGGGAAAGAAGCTTTACATGCACGATTACTGTCAAATTTGTATCCAGAAGAAGACTTTCTGCCAGAGAATATTTTTCAGAAAATTACTGAGAAGAAATCTGGAATATGTTTGATGCCAACTCTTGCAGAATGTTCCATCTTCAACAACAAAATGTTGAATTTAGAAAACCAAGAGATTGTGAAACTGGAAGCTATTGACAGAATAGAGCATATGGGAGCAACAATTATTTTGTCTGAGAATTTGAAATCAAAATTGGATTCATTAGAGAAGACTATATCTAAAACTGCTGGTTTTGAAAAGACTCTGAATGTGTGCTTAAATTGCCGTATTATTTTGAGAAGGAATTTACATGTTGAAAGAGGTCTGGTAAATGGATCAATGGGTAATGTTGTTGATTTTGAGAAATACAGAAATAGAGATGGAATTGAATTTTTAAAAATTAAATTTGATGGCATTGAGGAAGTACAGCTAATTGGTCGTTGCACAGCTAGGTTTTTCCTTGTAAAAGACTTATATGTTCGCCGTAAGCAATTTCCTGTTTGCTTGGCATATGCGGTGACAATCCATAAATCACAAGGTTTAAGTGTAGACAGTGCTTTGGTGAATATTGGCAGTTCTGTGTTCAAAGAGGGTATGGCTTATGTAGCATTGTCACGAGTCAGAACTTTATCAGGATTGTACTTGATTGATGGTGATGTCACAAACATTTGTGCGGATCTAGATTGTGTTAAGGAATACAATAGGTTAAGAAGAGAGTATGCGCCACATTTGCCTCAATATCCTTTATTTGAGAAACGTGTGGTAGGCCGGAAACGAAGAAATGTCACCAATAGTACGGAGGTTGTAGCAAAAAGACCAAAAGTCGATGATCCCAAAATTGTAAGCAGAAAGAAAATGAATTCTGTTGAAGATGTTGTTGGTTTTCAATTTGAAAATAGTTCTGGTGTCAACTGCTATGCTAATGTAGTGGTTAATGTTGTCTTTTCTCTAGAAACTTTAAAAGAACAGATTGTGATCAATTCGGATCAAAGTTTTTGCTGTTTGTTGAATTCTGTGTTAGAGAAATGTAGCGCTGATAGAACAAGAGTAGAAAGTGTGTCTGAAATTCAAAATCTGTTAGACAAATGTTCAGGTCAAACACAATTCTCTCAAAATATTCAGCAAGATTGTCAGGAGTTTTTAATGTATATGCTTAATGTATTGCAAGATGAAGGTGTAGATGTAGATCATCTGTTTGGCCTTTCTTATCAATGGCAGCATGACTGCGAGAATTGTACGTTATCAAGTACTACTAGTGTAGACTCAGAAAGATTTATATATTTAACTTTGCCAGACAGTAAATCAGTATCCTTTAATAAGCTAGTAAAAGCAGCCGATCAAAACATGGAGTGTAGCCAATGTAAGTCTGCAATGCTGTCCACATTATTTATACGAAGATATGGCCAGTATGTCATTTTAATGTTCCAACGATGTAGGCCTGATGGAATAAAATTGACAACTTTAATTAAAAATGTTGTGGCTTCTCAGTTGTCAATATCAGGAAGGACTTTTCCAACTGCAGCAATTATATATCATGAGGGTCCTTCAACAACATCAGGACATTACACAACTTATTTGAAGTCTGGAAACGGCTGGTCATTCTGCAATGATTCTGTTTTAACTTTCAAAAAAAGATTGCCTTTTCACCTTAAAAATTCTTACCTGGTGTTCTTACAACCAAAATTGTAGGGAAGGAATCTCGGGATTTGCTGTGAGGAATTTCAAGAGGTTCTAATGGCTCCTACACTATATAGCCTTGTGGATAAGTGTAGTACAGAGCGAAAACTGTTTGTTTTAATAAGCTAATTCAAGCAGCAGATCAAAACAAGGAGTAAAGGTAATGTAAGTCTGCAATGCTGTCCACATTATTTTTTGAAACTTATGGGTGAAATGTCATTTTACAATTCCAACTATATAAACCGGATGAAAATAAGTTGTCAAGTCTAATTAAAAATGTTTTGGCTACACAGTCGTCGATTTCAGGAAGAACATTTGTAACTGCAGCTATTATATGACATGATGGTCCTTTGACAACATCAGGATATTACACAGCTTATTTGAAATGTAAAAAAGGCTGGTGTTTCGGCAATGAATACCATTTGACTATGAAGCAATGTTGCCTTTTGACTTGTTTTCAGAAGTGAGAATTTAGGGAACGTAACTGGACTATAATGATTCTAGGTGTTGATATAATTTAGTGTGCTGTTTTAAATTGCTTTGTATGTCACATTTTTGTTAAAACGATGGAGCTTTTCTTTCAGAAAATGGCGGGCAGAAAATAATAACAGCACAACAGAGTATAAGCTGTTCTTAGGACATCCTTTGACGTCATGGAAAGTAAGTTACTTTTGAGGAGTTCTGATTTCTGATTGGTTATATTATATGGGTTTTTTAAACACAATCATTTTGATTGTGGTTTTTTTCCCCGCTGTTATATGATGAATACCTTCAACTCACTGTTTTTAGTGAAATTTGATATATTCTGAGAACAGCAAAAATAAACCATTTAATATGTATAATTAATTCTGTACTTTGAATTGTGATTTTTAATATGTACTCATCTTGTCTCATGCTCACTCATCTTTTACTACCTTCTATCAATTTTTAAATTTTTCTTCTTTCTTTCACAGATTGAAAGTATAAAAATAACAAGTGACTAAGTTAACGACAATCATAAGGTAAGTGTTTAGTACTCTTTTCGTTACATCTCTATCACATTTAACTTTTATTAGTTCCACTGCTTCATTTCTTTAATCCTCAGTTTCCTGCCTTTGCTACTTCCCTCATTCCTTTTCTATTACTTACTTATTCTACTCTTTCCACTCCTTTTCTCAGTCCCGCTGTTCTCACAGTTCCTCACTCCTTTTCACTCAGTCCGTTTCTCTAACACAAACTGTCACTGTCTCTTCACTCTTTTACAAGTTGTTCTTTATGCTTTCTCTCTGTAGTTCATGCACAGTATCTTATTTTCATTTTTTTGCTGTTTCAATTATTGTTTTTCTATCACTTCTTCTTTTCTTCTTTCTGTTTTTTCTCTCTGTCATTCCACATGTTTTAATCTTATTCACTATGATACACCTTGTTTTAATCCTATTTCCTTTCACTCTCTTTTTTTTTAACACCTTCCCTCAGGGTTGTTGTTTTAGTCCGGTTCTAGCCCTACTTCCTATTCCACATCCTTTACTCTTTTTTTTTTAATTTGAAGATTCATTCACATTTTCCAAGTAACTCTTCTTTATTATTCTTCTACACTCTATTTTCTTTTTCTCAATTTTTCCCTCTTACAACTTTTCTTTGTATAACTATCTATTATACAGTATCTGTGTGTTACTCCCTCTTGCTGTCTTGCTTTTAACATTATTCTCTCTGTCTCCTTCCCTTATATACACTATTTTTTTTTTTCATTTTTTTTTTTGGTTCGCTTCCGGTTCGCGTACCGGGGCGCGAACCAGGAAGCGAATCAAAAAAAAAGAGAATGCAAGAATGCTAAACATTTTAGTAATTTTTTAAATATGGGAGGTCGTTCTGAAAAGAACTTTTTTTATTGTTTTTGTTGTTTTATATTTTTTGTATTATTTTTCTGAACATTTGACTTTTTTTTTTGAACAATTTTTAATTTTGTTTGTTTTTTTTGAGGGGAAAGAACGAAAAACAGGCATTAGAAACGGCTCAACAGGAGCAAAAAAAAAAATCACTTTTTGGGGCGTTTTGAGCACTTGTGATTTTCAAATGCTCTGCTCATTAAGTTTACACTCATCTCGCCGTAACAAAGCAATCCCCCACAATAAATACACACCAGCTTGATGTGTACAAAATTGGTTTGGATAGTGGGGACCGTCTCCCTCGCCTCTGGTCCCGAAAGACTTTCCTGTGTTGAGGTGGTGGCCACAGGAGTTGGTGGGTTTTCACATAGGTTACGCACCTCAGCCACACTGTAATTTATTGGATGCCACCTTTGCATGTGGCGATGCATAGTATAGTTCCCAAAGCTATACTTTTTATCTGTGCCTCGGGACAGAACTTCTTTACAGATCAGGCATGTAACATGACGGGCATTTACCTTTTTTTGGCCTTGAGGAAATGTAAAAAACTGCCAAATGAAATTGTCCTTGCGGTGGGATTTCCGGGGCTGTTCAGGCAAACATATTCTGTCATGTACATCCTGTTCCTCTTCTTCCTCCTCTTCCTCAGGGTTGGGAATGAACTGGGGAGGTGGTCCTTCCTTCCTAGGAGGTGGTGGTAGTGGTGGGGGTCCACCAGCTGCAGCTACTATTGAAGCCATCTTTCAATAATCAAAATAGGTCTTCCTCTCACAAAATTGAAAGTCAGAGTGAGAAAAAAAGGAGGGGGCTTTCATCATTTGGGAAAAAAAATGTTCTAAACCAATGAAAAGTGCTATTTTTAGGTCACATGACCTAGTCTTACATCATTAGGAAACCAAAAGTGAAATGAACCAATAAAAAGTGTTATTTACAAGTTACATGACCTGTTACGCTTACGTTACGCGTCCCGCTACGCACCCGGAGCGCTGCCGGGGCGCTGCGCTTCGCGCCTCGGTTCGCGTTCCAGAACGCTTCCGGGTGCGCTAACGCGGCGCGTCATAAGACGCATTACGCGGTAACACGATACGTCGCGCTTACGCGACACGTCACGATGTTGTTTTCTAACGCGGCAGTTGCACTAACGGAACGTTTACCGGTTCGCGGACCGGGTCGCGGCACCAAATTGAGCTAACGGGAAGCTACCCGGTATGCGGACCGGTAGCGAAACAAAAAAAAATAATTAAAAAAAATATATACATAAAAATATTATATAAAAACATATAAAATATATTTTTCGATTAAAAGAAGAATACATTTAACAGCTTTTGATATTTGCAAATAAAAAACCATTGAAATTCACTGAAAAAACCATAGGTTATAGACCATATATAGTTAGGAATTAGCATTTACAAAACCTTGAAAATTCACTGAAAAAACCATAGGTTATAGACCATATATAGTTAGGGATTAGCATTTACAAAACTTTATTTTACTCACACAAAACCATTGAAATTCGCATATATAGTTAGTTGCACTAACTATATATCGCGCACCCGCAATCCACTGCTGATGATGTCACATATTACATCATTCCTGACATGGTCAGTGACATCACTGATGACATCACTGATGACATCTCAAATGACATCACTGATGACATCACTTATGCCATCTCAAATGACATCACTGATGACATCACTGATGACATCATTCATGTGATAATACGATGAACCTCTTCAGACTCTAATATAACCTTAGATACACTCAGTGTAAACAGACACTCACAGACTGTCACTCATCCATGGAGTTACTCACACACCTAGTCAATCATGCAAAGAATCAATCACACCTCCATTTCCTCATCTATGCAGTTATACACACCTTACTTATTCAAACATATACTAACACATATTTACTCTCTTATACAATCCCTGATACAAGTTCACAATGATCCATACAGCCACTCACACATTCACTGGCTCTTATGCACAGTTATTTATATTTGGCAACTCTCACATGTACTGTGTTTTACATATGTACTTACTTTGATATGTAGCACTGAGATATCTATTCACTCACTAATACACTCATGCACACAGTCAACCGCCCATACAGCTGTTTCCACATGCACTTTTGAACCCATACATCTAGTGAATCAACTGCTCACACATCTATGCACAGCCACCCACACACACACTCAGTCTCCCATACAAATACTTGGGCAACAAATCAATAACCCATATAGCCACTCATATAGCTACTGATCAACAGATGCAGCAGCTTACACAACAATAGACATACTGATGCACACATTCAGACGGTTTAGTCACTAACCCATGCACTCAGTGAGACACATTTAATCACTCACTCATACAGTCAGTCACGCACCTCCTAAATCCTTCATCCAGACACTTATACATCCACTCATTCTTCAATATTTAAGACATATTTTAACTTTACAGAAACATACAGTCACTGGATGATGTCATCAGTGATGTCATCAGTGATGTCACTGACCATGTCATGAATGATGTAATATGTGACATCATCAGCAGTGCATTGCGGGTGCGCGATATATAGTTAGTGCAACTAACTATGTATGCGAATTTCAATGGTTTTGTGTGAATAAAATAAGGTATTGTAAATGCTAATCCCTAACTATATATGGTCTATAACCTATGGTTTTTTCAGTGAATTTTCAAGGTTTTGTAAATGCTAATTCCTAACTATACATGGTCTATAACCTATGGTTTTTTCAGTGAATATATATGCAAATTTCAATGGTTTTGTGTGAGTAAAATAAGGTTTTGTAAATGCTAATCCCTAACTATATATGGTCTATAACCTATGGTTTTTTCAGTGAATTTTCAAGGTTTTGCAACTGCTAATTCCTAACTATATATGGTCTATAACCTATGGTTTTTTCAGTGAATATATATATATATATATATATTTATATATATATATATATATATATATATTCACTGAAAAATAATCTGCATATCTATATAAATACAAATATAAATGCATGCATACAAATACATATACATAAAAATATTCCGAAATGCATTCCCTATCATTGTTTAAATAAAGGGTTTCCATGAATGTCCCCCGGTGTAGCCTCCACTCCTTCGTGTGGAGGAGTTGGAAGTGATATTTTTCTGCGGCAGCCAGGGATGCAGATCAGAGGCCCCCGCTTTGTAAGTTGGCCCGGACGCCCACTGGCACCGCTTGGGCAGCTTTTCGCACACACCAAGGTATTGGATTGTCTGCCGCCTGCCACGACGTTCGGGGAGGCACAGGGTGGTTGTGAGGTTATTTAGCCTCATGCTGGTTGGCATGTATTGGCATTGCTGCCCCCGCCAAGTATTGCCCTGGTCCAAAAGTCTGAAGCGGTGTGGGGACTCAAGGAGTGGCTTTAATTTACAACAAGTAGGAGTATTGGGCTGCCTTGAACATTGGAATCCTGTTTACAGCCCGACTATTTAGTCAACAAACAACTGCACACAAACACCTACCTGGAAGCAGGTTGCTGCCTTCTAGGTGAAGCAGTCCGCGATGACTACATGAACTGAATCAGGTGGGTTTACAGCCTTGGAGCGGAGCCTTCTTGCAATTATAAGAAGGCTGCAGGACATGTACTTTGTTTTGATGGGAACCTCCTGACTATCTTGGGCACTGAGGAAGGCAAAAAATATGCTGAAATGCATTCGCCATCATTGTTTAAATAAAGGGTTTTTATGAATGTCCCCTGGTGTGGCTTCTGCTCTTTTGTGTGGAGGAGATGGAAGTGAAATACATATACATATATGCATACATATGCATGTTATGTACATGAAAGTTTGAAAAACACTAATAAAAGCAAAGCTACAAAGCCACCGAATTACAAACAGAATTGCTTTAACTTAAACGAGGGCTAGACCTATTGCATTTACAATGCTTGTTTACTTTGGTTCCATCAAGAGGGCATTCAGATGTGTCACATATTTGCCATAAATTCTGAATGTTAGCACTCTAGTTGCTCATTTGATCACTGTAGTAAAGCTACTGCTCACCAGGGAAGTCTGCTGCTGGTATTCAAAATGCATGCAACACACTCTACGCCGGAATCAACAAAAACCTCATCCGCAAGCTACAGAACATCCAGAACGCCGCCGCAAGACTGGTCCTCAACCTGCCAAAACACCTGCGCATACTCCACTGGCTCCCCGTCGAGGTGAGAATCACCTTTAAGATGCTCACCCACGCCCTCCACGGCACCGGACCAGCATACCTGAACAGCCGACTCAAATTCCACGCACCCCAAAGGACCCTATGATCAGCCCAGCTTTCCTACGCCGTGGTCCCCCGCACCAGAAAGACCAGATCGGGAGGCCGCTCCTTCTCCTTCCTCGCGGCCAAAGCATGGAACGCCCTTCAGCTCCACCTCAGACAGACAACATCGCTCCCCATCTTCGCAAGAAACCTCAAAACCTGGCTCTTCGACAGACCCCCTATTGATGGAATGGAACCTGCACCCCCCCACCCCCCCCCCCACCCCTAGCGCCTTGAGACCCTTACGGGTGAGTAGTCGCGCTTTAACAAACTCCTGATTGATTGATGTTTCAGTCTGCATGTCAGAATTTGTTTATGAAATAGAAGAGGATTTGAGAAGTCAAAATGTGCCCTAATTTTTCTTTCTGCAGCACTAATCATAATTTCTATGGCAAAATGAAGCCCCTCATTTTGTTTCTTTGCAAATTAAATGTTTTAAGTTATACCACTTTATTCCAATCAAGATGGCTTCAAGTGTTCCATACTTTTGCCATAAGTAAGACTGTTAGCGCTCTAGTTGTTCTTTAGAACACTCTGGGACATTCTGTCATTGGGCTATACTTGGGCTACATCTGGGTGATATTTGTGCTACATTTGGGCTCTTTTGTCTCTGGTGGCCATCTTGGGACACTTATTTGTTATGAAGTTTCCTAATTTTCTCATTCACTACAGTCTCCTCAGTAGGAAATACTTTCAGGTTTTTTACTTTGGTTCCATCAAGAAGGCATTCAGATGTGTCACATATTTTGCCATAAATTCTGAATGTTAGCACTCTAGTTGCTCATTAGATCACTGTAGTAAAGCTACTGCTCCCCAGGGAAGTCTGCTGCTGGTATTCAAAGTTAATGTTTCAGTCTGCATGTTAGAATTTTTTAATGAAATTGAAGAGGATTTGAGAAGTTAAAATGTGCCCTAATTTTTCTTTCTGCAGCACTAATCATAATTTCTATGGCAAAATGAAGCTCCTCATTTTGTTTCTTTGCAATGTAAATGTTTTAAGTGTTACAACTTAATTCCAAGCAAGATGGCTTCAGGTGTTCCATACTTTTGTCATAAGTAAGACTGTTAGCGCTCTAGTTGTTTTTCAGAACACTCTGGGACATTCTGACATTTGGCTATACTTGGGCTACATCTGGGTGATATTTGTGCTACATTTGGGCTCTTTTGTCTCTGGCGGCCATCTTGGGAGACTTATTTGTTATGAAGTTTCCTAATTTCCTCATTTAACACCTTGGCTGCGGCGGGAATTCCGTGCCGGTGCTAGACATTCTGATCGCGGGCGGGGTCCTGATGGCTCCCAGCCGTCATCAGCACACGCCCACAGTGACTCATGATGACTGGGAGCCATCATCAGCACCGAAAGGGTTAATACAGTCTTCTCAGTAGGAATTACTTTCAGTTTTTTGCTTTGGTTCCATAAAGAAAGCATTCAGATGTGTCACACATTTGCCATTAATTCTAAATGTCAGCACTCTAGTTGCTCATTCGATCACTGTAGTAAAGATACTGCTCACCAGGGAAGTCTGCTGCTGGTATTGAAAGTACGTGTTTCAGTCTGCATGTCAGAATTGTTTTTAATGAAATAGAAGAGGATTTGAGAAGTCACTTAAATGTGCCCTAATTTTTCTTTCTGCAGCACTGGTCATACCTTCTATGGCAAAATGAAGCCCTTCATGTTGTTCCTTTTTAAATTAAATGTTGTAAGAGTTACCACTTTATTCCAATCAAGATGGCTTCAGGTGTGCTATACTTTTGTCGTAAGTAAGGCTTTTAGCCCTCTAGTTGTTCTTTAGAACACTCTGGGAAGCTGCAGTAGAACACAAAGGAATCAACTGACAGTCTCTGCACTTGTTAGTTGTACATGATTTACTGAGAATGTCAGACTTCAGTTTCACATGACTGAGGAAGATAATGTGAGTTTACTGTATATATGCTCTCAGTTTAGCTTACAGATCACCTTCCAAATCTCTGTGGAAGAAGCATGAGAAAATACTTTTCTCTCAAACATGATTCATGATATCCCAGCAGAAGGCTTTTTCACAGGGTAAAGCCACCTTAGAACACACCACAATTCCTAAAATGAGTATGGTACTATCAACAAATGATTTATAATGTAACTAAAGTCTTAAAACCTTCTATTAACTGCAATGCTTTTAGCCCATTTGTTGCTTCGAATGTTCTGCGCCAGTGCTGAACATTCGAAGAAAAGGGTGCGGCCGCATCAGCCAACGGACGTGCGCAGCACTAGCAAGGTAGTGCTTGCGACAACCGTTGGCCGACGGCAGCACTAAAGGGGTTAATGAGGTGCTATCATGTATATTGGTCCCAAGATGGCTGCCAACACTACTTGTATAAATTGCTGACAGCCAATCAGATCTCACAATGAGATGTGTCGCTAGGCAACGCCCAGATATATAAAGATATTTTTCCTTTAATATCTTAAAAAAATACTGAACAGATTAACACCATTTAAGAAAAAGGCACGAGTATCCAAGGACTACCTCTTTGCCAAATTTGGTGTAATTTCATTAAGCAGTTCGGGCGATAACTGCGATTAAAGGTTCCTATGGAAAATTGCATGGGAAAAACACGTTTTGGGAACTCGCTTTTTTCTCAGCCCCCGCTTGACAAATCAACCGAGACGTTCATGTCATGAGTGATGTAATATGTGATGTCATCAGCAGTGCATTGCACGCGCAAGTTATAGTGAGTCCGACTAACTATAACGTGGGAATTTCAATGGTTTTATATCAGTAAAATTTCCAGCTAACTATAACTGGTGTGAAACCTATGGTTTTTTCAGTGAATTTAATAGGTTTTTTAAATGCTAATTCCTAACTATAACCGGTGTGAAACCTATGGTTTTTTCAGTGAATTTCATAGGTTTTTTAAATGCTAATTCCTAACTATAACTGGTGTGAAACCTATGGTTTTTTCAGTGAATTTCATAGGTTTTTTTAATGCTAATTCCTAACTATAAGTCTCACTTTATAAATAAGACTGTTAGCACTCTAGTTGTTCTTTAGAACACTCTGGTACATTCTGTCATTGGGCTACAGTTGGGCTACATCTAGTTGAAATTTGGGCTACATTTACATTTTTTGGTCTCTGGTGGCCATCTTTGGGCTACATTGGGCTACATTGGACTACATTTGGGTTACATTTTGGCATTTTGGCATATATATATAGCCCAATGTAGCACAATATATATTTTATCAAAGTTAATTTTCGTAAAAACCACTTAAGAATAGGGCTACCAGTCCCTACAATTTTTCCCATTTTTTAATTTTTTTTATTTTTTGCTTTGGAGCGCTCCCGGTGCGCTTCCCGGGGAGCGCCCCGAAAAGCGTACTTTTATAAAGCGCCCCCGGGCGCGCTCCGATGAGCGTTTCGTAAGCGCCAATATCGCGAACGAAAACATGATCATGATGTATCGCGTAGCCGCGTCCGCGTGATACACACGGCGTAAGCGCACCCGGAAGTACTCGAGCGAATACGATCGCGCAACGTAAACATCCGACGCGCTTACGCTACGCGACCCGAAGCGCCCCCGGACGCGACCCGGGGCGCGTAGCGTAAGCGCGTCGGGTCATGTGACCTGAAAATAACACTTTTCATTGGTTCATAACAGTTTTAGTTTCATAATGATGAAGCCCCTGGTCTTGTGACCTGAAAATAACACTTCTCATTGGTTCAGGACAGTTTTTTTTCTAAATGATGAAAGACCCCACCTTTTTTCCTTATTCTGACTTTGTCCTTTGACTGAGGAAGACCTGTTTGTACATCTCTGTACCTTTTTGATATTAATAATGGCTTCAGTAGCAGCAGCAGCTGGTGCATCTGCCCCACCACCACCACCACAACCACCAAGAGGACCACCTCAAGATTATATTGGTGGTCAAGAACAGGAGGAGGAGGAAGAGGAAGAGGAGGAGGGGAGGAGAAGATGGCTGCCTGAAGAAAATACTCCATACAAACCCAAGCCACACATTATATGGGAGTTTTTTTCAATCCCAGAGGGCAAGAAAAAAGTTAATGCACCCAAGGTAACTTGCCTAATCTGCAATGATGAACTTTCACGGGGCAACCCAAACAAAAAATATTCATTTGGTAACTATACCATGATTCGTCATATGACCAGAAAGCACCCAAACAACTACTCTCGTGCTGAGTTCAGGGAACTGGCCAGTAACCTCCCCAAGTCGTCAAGGACCACCTCCCAAACAAACCAACCGACTTCATCGGGACCAGAAACATCCGAGATGATGCCTTGCATTCAGCCAAGATTTGCTGATTTTAAAATCACTTGTTCTGCATGTGGCAAGCTTATCGCCTATGGTGAAAAAAGCGTTAAGCTCATCGTCCTTGCAGGTGATAATCACAAGTGCCCCAAAAAGAAGTAATTTTTGGGGTTTTTTATTTTTTTGCTCCAGTTGAGCCAGTTTCAATTCCCTTTTTTTGTTTCTCCCCCTAAAAAAATACAAAAAAAATATAAAACTGTTTTGAAAAGCCAAAAAAAGTTCAAAAAGTTCAAAAAACACAAAAAAAATATAAAACAACAAAAAGAAGAAAAAAAAAAGTTCTTTTTAGAACTACCTCCAATTTCTAAATAAAAACTTCATTTTTTAAAAACTCTGTCATCTTTTTTCCTCATATTACGCTCCCCGGGCCGCTCCCCGGTGCGCGTACCGGGCGCTTCCCCCGCGCAAAACGAAAAAAAAAATATTTTAAATGCCCCGCGGGGCCTTTTTATAGCCCCCACATCAAACCTAGGGGGTCAAGGGGGGGTCTACCCTGCCCCCTTATGGTCATTTCCCTCTTTGTTTTGCCCACCTCTCGTGTCTCGATCCTACCGAGACACAAGATGGCGGCCGCTCCGGACTGTTTAGAATGTTTACAGACAACTGAGAGCCAATCAGCTTTCTGCGCGCAAGTCGCGTGTCGCGCCTGGAGCGCTCTCCGGTGCGCGCACCGGAGAGCGCCTATAGATATATATATTTTTTGAACCTAAATTACTCAAAATCCACTGGAGCACATATCTTGAGACATAGCAAAGGCACATCGGGCTACCAGTCCCTACAATTTTGCCAAGTTTGGTGGAAATCCATTTAGCCGTTCGGGCTAAAAGTGAAATCGACCGCCCTATGGAAATTAACATGGGGAAAACGCGTTTTGGGACCCCCCTTTTATCTCTGCCCCCGCTTGATGTATCCCCCCCAAACTTTCAAGGGAGAACCGGAGCTCGACGAGGCCATTTTCAGGAAATTTTCAGGCAGATTCGTCAACCGGTGCCAAAGTTATTCCAAATAGAATTTTGAGATTTAACATTGAAAAAAATCCTAACTATAACTACCTACTGGCGACCGCCAGTAGGTAATATATATATATATATATATATATATATATATATATATATATATATATATATATTACCTACTGGCTATCGCCAGTAGGTATATATAGTTAGGATTAATTCCCTATGGGATTTCTGAAAATTCTATGTCTAATAACTTTGGCGTTTGTGGACGGAATCGGCTGAAATTTTCAGGAAAATGGCACATTTTGTTTCTGAGCAGCCCCTGAAAATTTGGTGGGGTTTCGTCAAGGGGGGGCTGAGAAAAAAGGGGGGTCCCAAAACGCGTTTTTTACATTGAGTTTTCCATAGGGCGGTTGGACTCACTTTTAGCTCGAACGGCTGAATGGATTTGCACGAAACTTGGCAAAATTGTAGGGACTGTTAGCCCGATGTGCCTTTGCTAGGTCTCAATATATGTGCTTCAGTGGATTTTGAGAAATTAACGTTTAAATCAAGATATATATCTGTAACAGCGCTCCGGGCAGCGATCTGGTCCGCTTACTTTTCGCGTTTCGGAACTTTGCGCGCAGAAAGCTGATTGGCTCTCCGGTGTCTGTCAACATTCTAAACAGTCCGGAGCGGCCGCCATCTTGTCGCTCGGTAGGATCGAGAGAGAAGAAGAGGTGAAAAACGAAAGGGGAATTTAATGAAAGGGGGCAAGGTATCCCCCTCTTGACCCCCTAGGAATGTTGTTGGGGTTATTAAAGGGTCCCGTGGGGAAAAGAAAAAAAAAATGATTTTTCACGGTAGAAGTGCTTCCCGGGCCACGAACTGGGCCGCAAACTGGTAGCAAAACGGGAATTCGCCATTTTGTGCTTCGTTTTAATTGTTTAGAGACAAAAATTATCGCCGCACATCGGCCACAATGCATGAATATCGTTGAAAAGTCAGCGATATTCATGCATTATCCAGCAAATGCTCTTAGCCGTGTTATCCACCTTCCATTGGATAACATGGCTAAAAACTGCTCTGTGCGTGAGCTTTTTTTTTTTTTTTTTTTTTTTTGCTGCGTGACGTTTGTTAACGTTCGATTCGATGGAAATCAGGAAGTGTTGACCACCATTTTGTCACTGCGAGTAAATATTTTGTTATAAATGAATCCTTATTGATAAACATTGTCTGCGCCATCTTGCGTTTTGTCCAATGCCACAATTTTGTCGTGCACGGCAGCCATTTTAGATGCCTTGACCAGGGCCACTCTCTGCACGCCGCCGATTCTCAGCATGGCTCCCCACCCTTGCACGCATCTCCCCCACGCAATGGTCACCCCCGCTCTCTCTCTCATGCATGGGCCATATACTTCCCCCCATCTGCGCTGCTCTTCTCTGAGAATCACACCCTGTGCCTGCCCGACACCTCCCTTTCACCCTATTCACTACCGCACCCTCTGACACTCCTCTTCCTCTGTGTCCGATTGTCCAGGCCGGACCTAGGCTATCACCTAGCCCTGCGGATGTAGTTTATGGCCCCAGCTGTAGAGTATCCAGACATGCCAACCCTCCCGATTCAGGCGTGAGACTACTGATTTCAGTGCTAGTCTTTCGCTTCCCGATTCCTGCAAGGAAAAACCCGGGGGCATATTACCAACAACTAGCGGTAATTTTTGTCTCTAACTTGTTTAGAGACAAAAATTATCGCCGCACATCGGCGAATTTTATCGCACATAAACCTTGCTATTAGCAAGGTTTATCGCAAATGCGATAAAAAACAGCCGCAATGCATGAATATCGTTGAAAAGTCAGCGATATTCATGCATTATCCAGCAAATGCTCTTAGCCATGTTATCCACTTCCCATTGAACAAGCGCATGGTCTTTTAAAGATTTGTGAAGTACTCGGGGCGGCGGTGTGTGTGTGCCCTCTTTCAGGAGCGGGCGGGGGGGCACTGCCAGCAATTTGCAGGCCAGGCAGTGTTCAACACGTGCATCACCCTTTCTCTGCCTGCTATTGCGCTCCATGCTTCGGAAAGGTAAGAAAAAGACCGTGCATTTGAGTTTGAAATGTCCAATCTTGTAGCAGTACACTTGCAAAGCCCACGCATGACAATAACCCGATTCAAGGCCCCATTCACCCGATTTTTAAAAAAAATATAGTACTCCAAGACAGTTACATTTTAAAACTTTATTAACATTTAAATATAACGAACGCAACAAAAACTGTAAATATATTTAACCATTTTTTGAAATTAACCAGAACTATAACGATAACAACAACAATAATATAACTTTTATGCCTAAATTACGCAAACATTTAGCTAATCTGCTAAAGGGGGGAGTCGCAATTTCTTTACAATAATCAATAATGAAAAATCCACATCAATAGGGTTGTCCGTTTTCTCGATGCAGCACTATAGTGCAATATACACAGCACCTGGGGTGTCAAGAGTGAACAGGTCTTTCTTTGTTCCTTAAGATGTTATCTCCGAGAATGCTGATGCATTGGTGTCTGTACACTTCTTTGTCAATTCTGTCAAGATGATAACTGCTTTATAAACAGACGATATCTTTGTTTAGTCATTAGTGTTAAGTGTGTCTGAAACTACAGTGCCCTTCTGTTTTTTTTTCTTCAGGCTCTACAGAGTTTTGTGTGTTGTTCTTTTGAGCGACAATTATTCCAGAGGTTTCAGGTTCACTTGTTTTGTCCTGCAGTGAGTTAACAGCTTTAGAGAGTTCATGTTTATTTGCTATGTCCTGCTGTGCGTCAACTGCTTCAGAGACGTCAGCCTCATTTTTTATGTTTCAGTAGATCCTGGACCTGCCCGGCCGCGCCCAAAATGGCGCCGGTGTAAATGGGACTCGTAACTGCTTGTTCTGTACTGGTTGCCCAACCTTGATATCACGAGATACATATGTAGTTTTGAAGCACATGGCGGAGGCTTGTCTGCTGTAGTGGGGCGCCCCTTTATCGTTTCAGTCGCCATTCCGCCCGCTTTTGCTACACTGTGCCTTTTCCGCCATTCAGCTGTTTAGCGCCCGCTCTTACGGCTACAGCGTCTCGCTCACCATGTAGTTGAGTTGCTCCCACTCTTGCGGTGCAGCGATAGGCGGCTGCCACAGGACTCTTAAAATGGCGGCCGGCTCTTCGGATTTGGGCCTGGTCCAGTAAAATGGCCCTGGGACACCTTGGAACTCGGACGCTTGTCTGCCAGGGCTTGGGTTCCATTCTCGAAAGCGTCCCCTCAGCCTTGAAGATTGTACAAAAGTCTTGGGGGCCCTCGACTCCCGCAGGCTTCCGGTGGGGAGCGGCTGCCATGATTGCTTGCGGAATGGCCACGACGGAGCTACGAGATGGTGGTGCTCTCATGGTGACGCCAGCTTCAGTCTGAAACATCCAGAAACAAGGTGGGGCTTTCATCGTTTGGGGAAAAAAAATGTTTTAATCCAATGAAAAGTGTTATTTTTAGGTCACATGACCTAGTCTTACATAATTAGGAAAAGAAAAGTAAAATGAACCAATGAAAAGTTTTATTAACAAGTCACATGACCTGTTATGCTTACGTTACGCGCTGCGCGGCGCGCTCTGGATCGTTTCCGGGAAGCTGCGCCTTGCGCACCGGAGCACTTCCGGGTGCGCTAACGCGTCGCGTCATATGACGCATTACGCGACAATGCAGGTGCAGAATATAGTCAAAATGTCTCCACCAACCAGCGGTCGGAATACAACCGCTTTCAGCAGTCCAAAAAGTTCAGTCAAATCTTAAGAGCGGGAGCAACTCAACTACATGGTGAGCGAGACGTTGTAGTCGCAAGAGCGAGCGGTAAACAGCTGAATGGCGGAAGAGGCACAGAGTACCAAAAGCGGGCGGAATGGCAACTAAAACGGTAAAGGGGCGCCCTACGACAGCGTGTCTTCAGGTGAAACGGATTGTGGGACAAGGTCCAGAATGAAAGATTCTTCAAAAGGGAAAAAATTCCGCCGGACCCCGGGAGCCGGCCGCCTATGCCGGGGGCGATCTCAGGCCTCACCAGGGCAACACGACTTGGGGAGGGGGCAGGAGCCAAGCGCCCCCTCTCAGTCCGCGCCATCTCACCGCCCCTCGGGGGCCTCCGTCAAGCGGTTTAGGGAGGCACCGTATCACATTGTTTTCCAATGCAGTCAGGTCCACAAATGGACCCCACTTACTTTGAATAGTGAAGCTGCAGCAGGTGCAAATAAGGTTTAAACAGTGTTACAAGAGCTGCTTAGAACTCTGAAGTATGGCACTCTACAACCAGGACTTATGCCATGTATGTAAGGCAGTGACATGGAAGCAAGTCAGGGACAAAAAGCATGAACGAACATTCACGTATGAAAATCTTATTTGGAGAAGGGGTAGAATCCAAACGCCCCCTGCCAGTTCGCGCCACTACACCGTATGTGGAAAATCTGAAGCCATCATTCTACAAACTCTCAACGCTTGTTATCAGTGCATGAGTTTCATGCTCGATCGATTGAGCTAGCCGGATCGGGCAATAAAAAGTATAAAATAGTTATGTAAATAGTTATTTAATAAAATGTTTTACTCTGTTTCTTTGCTGGTGTGTTGTGTATATTTATAATATTTGCATAGGGTTTGCCGTTATTTTGGGCGGTGTGGGTGGCGGAGTCGAGCTGTTTTGCAGCCCTCATGGTGTGGAGCTCAGTTCATTTCACTATTTTCGTATTTCTCATGAAGGGTTATTCCTAATGTTTGTATTTTACCGAGGTCAAAAAGAGATCGAATTAGTGGTCTACTGATTTTGCTCGATTACTTTTATTTTTTTACACGATTTTTCACTATCTGCAAAGACTAAACAGAGTATTGCGACTTTGTGCTTGTTTGTAAATAGAGAATGATCCAAAGAGAACCAATTGTAAAACAGTAAATGCTTGGATAATAATCAATCAAATGGAGAGACAAGCAGGTACGACGGATTACAACAGGGGTAAAGGTCTGAGTTAACTACCGTTCACTATCTGCAAAGAGAGAGTACTACTAAGAGAAAAGAGGGGAGTGGGGGGGGGGCAGCGTTCAAAGCACATCAGCGTGCATAAACACGAAAACGTTTTTACCTATCACGTACTTGACATTTGACAGCTTTTGATATTTGCTATTAAAAAACCATTGAAATTCACAGAAAAAACCATAGGTTATACTCCATATATAGTTAGGAATTTGCATTTACAAAACCTTGAAAATTCAATGAAAAAACCATTGGTTGTAGGCCATATATAGTTAGGGATTTGCATTTAGAAAACCTTATTTTACTCGCATAAAACCATTGAAATTCCATATATAGTTATAAGCGCTAACTATATATCGCGCACCCGCAATCCACTGCTGATGATGTCACATATTACATCATTCATGACATGGTTAGTGACATCACTGATGACATCACTGATGACATCTCAAATGACATCACTGATGACATCACTGATAACATCTCATTTGACATGACTGATCACATCACTGATGATATCATTCATGTGATAATACCATGAACCTCTTCAGACTCTAATATAACCTTAGATACAATCAGTGTAAACAGACAGTTACTCATCCATGGAGTTACTCACACACCTAGTCAGTTATGCCAAAAATTAATCACACCTCCATTTTCTCAACTATACAGTTATACACACCTTACTTATTCAAACATATACTAACACATATTTACTTTACTCTCTTATACAATCTCTGATACATGTTCACAATGATCCATACAGCCACTCACACATTCACTAGCTCTTATGCACAGTTATTTATAGATGTCAACTCTCACATGTACTGTGTTTTACATATGTACTTAATTTGACATGTAGCACTGAGATATCCATTCACTCACTAATACACTCATGCACAGTCAACCGCCCATACAGCTGTTTCCACATGCAGTTTTGAATCTATACATATAGTAAATCAACTACTCACACATCTATGTACAGAGTCACACACCTCCCAGCCACCCATACACACACACTCAGTTTCCCATACAAATACTTGGACAACCAATCAATAACCCATACAGTTACTCATATAGCTACTGATCAACATATGCAGCAGTTTGTAGAACAACAGATATAATGATGCACAAATTAAAACAGTTTAGTCACTAACCCATGCACTCAGTGAGACACATTTAATCACTCACTCAATCAGTCAGTCATGCACCTAGTAAATCCTTCATCCAGACACTTATACATGCACTCATTCTTCAATATGTAAAACATGTTTTAACTTTACAGAAACATACAGTCACTGGATGTTGTCATCAGTGATGTCATCAGTGATGTCATTTGAGATGTCATCAGTGATGTCATCAGTGATGTCACTAACCATGTCATGAATGATGTAATATGTGACATCATCAGCAGTGGATTGCGGGTGCGCGATATATAGTTAGCGCTTATAACTATATATGGAATTTCAATGGTTTTATGCGAGTAAAATAAGGTTTTCTAAATGCAAATCCCTAACTATATATGGCCTACAACCAATGGTTTTTTCATTGAATATATATATATATATATATATATATATATATATATATATATATATATATATATATATATATATATATATATATATATATATATATATATATATGTATATATGAATATATTCACTGAAAAAAACCATAGGTTATAGACCATATATAGTTAGGGATTAGCATTTAAAAAACCCTATTTTACTCACACAAAACCATTGAAATTCGCATATATAGTTAGTTGCACTAACTATATATCGCGCACCCGCAATCCACTGCTGATGATGTCACATATTACATCATTCATGACATGGTCAGTGACATCACTGTTGACCACTCAAATGACATCACTGACAACATCACTGATTACATCCTTCATACTCTTCAGACTCTAATATAACCTTAGATACACTCAGTGTAAACAGACACTCACTGATTGTCACTCATCCATGGAGTACCCATGCACCTAGTCAGTCGTGCAACGAATCAATCACACCTCCATTTCCTCAACTACACAGTTATACACACCTTACTTATTGAAACATATTCTAACACATATTTACTCTCTTTTACAATCACTGATACAAGTTTTCAATGATCCATGCAGCCACTCACACATTCACTGGCTCTTATACACAGTAATTTATATATGTCAACTCTCACATGTACTGTGTTTTACATATGTACTTACTTTGAAATGTAGCACTGAGATATCCATTCACTCACCAATACACTCATGCACACAGTCAACCACCCATACAGCTGTTTCTACATGCAGTTTTGAACCCATACATCTAGTGAATCAACTGTTCACACATCTATGCACAGAGTCACACACCTCCCAGACACCCACACACACACACTCACTCTCCCATACAAATACTTGGGCAACCACTCAATAACCCATATAGTTACTCATATAGCTACTGATCAACACATGCAGCAGTTTACAGAACAACAGATATATGATGCACAAATTAAGACAGTTTAGTCACTAACCCATGCACTCAGTGAGATACATTTAATCACTCTCTCATACAGTCAGTCATGCACCTACTAAATCCTTCATCCAGACACTTATACATCCACTCATTCTTCAATTTGTGAGACATATTTTAACTTTACAGAAACATACAGTCACTGGATGATGTCATCAGTGATGTCATCAGTGATGTCACTGACCATGTCATGAATGATGTAATATGTGACATCATCAGCAGTGGATTGCGGGTGCGCGATATATAGTTAGTGCAACTAACTATATATGCGAATTTCAATGGTTTTGTGTGAGTAAAATAAGGTTTTTTAAATGCTAATCCCTAACTATATATGGTCTATAACCTATGGTTTTTTCAGTGAATTTTCAAAGTTTTGTAAATGCTAATTCCTAACTATATATGGTCTATAACCTATGGTTTTTCAGTGAATTTCAATGGTTTTTTAATAGCAAATATCAAAAGCTGTAAAATGTATTCTTCTTTTAAATGACACTTTTTCCCCAAACTGCCTTGGTATATCAAAGAAAAAAATGTAAGTGGTCAAATAAATTATTTTCCACAATTTGAGAAAGCACAGAAACATGTGAATACATCTGTTTCTGCTTACATGAGAGACTATGGAATGGGTTTAATATACAACAATAACTTGCGTTCCAACATTCAACAAATCTACAGAAGAGATGGTGTACACTTCTCCGATGAAGGGAATAGAATATTCGTCCTTTATTTAAAAGTGTGCATTGGAACCTACTTGTAGGTACCTAAATTAGCCACAGAACACAATAGCTCTTTTCAGAGCTACCCTACCTCTAATCATTCAAAACGTTTATCTTTTTTTATTTATTTTTTCTTCACCAAAGTACGCTCCCCGGTTAGCTTACCGGTGCGCGTACCGGTGCGCTCCCCCCGCGAAATTTTCAAAAATTTAATTTTTTAATTTTTGCATATATCAGCGTCCTAATACCCCCTCAGAAAACCTAGAGGGTCACAAAGTGTCTACCGTGCCCCCTTCTACCCATTCCGTACATTCTTTGTCCTTCATCTTATGACTCAATTCTACCAATACAGAAAATGGAGGACTCCCGTAACGCTGCCGGTTCACGTACCGGGGAGCGTACCGGTAAGCGCTTGATAAAAAAAGGTGGGAAAGTAATTTACAGAAAAACTACTACAGACATATTCATCAAATATAGAATAGGACCTACTAAATAGCAGTCCCTACCATTTACACAAATTTGATGGAATTCCATTGAGAAAATTATGCTGTAAGCCTGACTAAATATCCTGAGGTAAATTACCTAACAAAAACACTTATGAAGTGTTAGAATTGACAACCAATCAAAATGCTACTTTCAATATCTTCTATTATTTTATGACATTTGATTGGGTATGTACCTGAATATATATAAAGAAAGAGAGAGAAACACAGCCATTTTGACTACTACTTCCTGAAGTACATATCAAGTGCATTTCAACTGAGAACTTAAACTTCTTTTTGATTGGTAAGATGATATTTTAAAAACCGGAGTATGGTCTGTACTTTAAGTTAATTAGGAAAACATTTTCTGATAGTTATATACTATCCCTCTGTAATAGTTATAGAATAAGATAGACATCTCTGTTTTAGTTATGGATGGAGTTAGGCTTGTCTTGTATAATTAAGAATTAAGTTAGGCTTTATCACATACATTTTTTTATATTTCTACTTCCAGTCTGATACCATACACTGCCCAAAGATAAAATTACTGTTTAAAAAAACAAACTACCTGTCTGTACTTAAACCCAACAGTGCCCTATCTGTACTGATATATTTTTTTAAAATTCGTTTTACAGCACAAAAATGGAAGGAGAGAACAAAACTAACTTGGAAATTGTTGCAAGAAGCAACACAGATACAGAAATTGACTCTGAATTCTATGATGAATCACGGGACTTTGAACGTCTGCAATGTGTGGAATCAGTAGATTTCCTAATTGAAAATGAAAAAAAATCTGACAATGAATTATTAGAAGTTCTTTTTAATTTTGAAAACGAATCAGAAAAATAAATTTTTATTTAATAATTCAAAAATTGTTCGAGACAATATTCATTTTTATATGTATTTTGTAAACTAGTAGCACATTTATTATAATGTAAAATCAGACTTTAAATATACTGTGCAACTTTTTTGTGTTACATAATAAGTTTGCTCATAGTTACTTCCTTTCTCCCACTATATTATCTCCAATGTGTATTTAACATCTCTTTATCATCTCCTGCCTCCTTGGTGTTTCTGCTTTCCTGACAGACTACGCTATGAATTCCATATACCACAATAACTTCTGAAACAACATGCAAGATATTTACAAAGAAAACGGTGTATTTTTATTTTTAGACTCTGCATTGGTACCTACATCTTGGTAAAAAAAAAGAACAATCACATACAATATTTGAACATTCTTCCATCCCATTTTCCCAATATTACGCTTTCATTCTTTTTTCCCCATAGTACGCTCCCCAGACCGCTTCCCGGTGCGCGTACGGAGCGCTCCCCCCGCAAAAAAAAACGATAATAATTTTTTTTTTTTGACCCGCGGGGCCCTTTTAAAGCCCCCTCATCAAACCTAGGGGGTCAAGGAGGATGTACTCTGCCCCCTTATGCTCATTTCCCACTTTGTTTTTTCCACCTCTTGTATCTCGATCCTACCGAGACACAAGATGGCGGCCACTCCGAACTCTTTAGAATATTGACAGTCACCGGGGAGCCAATCCGCTTCTCCTCGCGAAGTTCCATTACGTGTCAGGTACGCGAACCGGGGCGCTAACCGGGACGCTGTCACAGATATATCTGTTTTTTAAAATGGTAATTTCTCAAAATCCACTGGAGCACATATATTGAGACATAGCAAAGGCACGTCGGGCAAACCAAATCTACAATTTTGCCAAGTTTCGTGTAAATCCATTCAGCCGTTCGAGCTAAAAGTGATTCCAACCGCCCTATGGAAAAATGAATGGGGAAAACGCGTTTTGGGACCCCCCTTTTTTCTCGCCCCCCCTTGACGAACCCCCCCAAATTTTCGGGGACTGCTCAGAAAGAAAATGTGCCATTTTCCTGAGAATTTCAGCCAATTCCGTCCACAAACGCCAAAGTTATTCAACATAGAATTTTCAGAAATCCCATAAGAAAAAAATCCTAACTATATATACCTACTGGCGACCGCCAGTAGGTAATATATATGTAAAAATATATATATATATGTATATATATATATATATATAAATATGTATATATATATATATATATATATATATATATATATATATATATATATGTATATATATGTATATATATATATATATATATATATATATATATATATATATATATATATATATATATATATATATATATATATATATATATATATATATATATATATATATATATATATATATATATATTACCTACTGGCGGTCGCCAGTAGGTATATATAGTTAGGATTTTTTCTCTATGGGATTTTTGAAAATTCTATGTCTAATAACTTTGGCGTTTGTGGACGGAATTGGCTGAAATTTTCAGGAAAATTGAACATTTTGTTTCTGAGCAGCCCCTGACAATTTGGGGGGGTTTCATCAAGGGGGGGCCGAGAAAAAAGGGGGGTCCCAAAACGCGTTTTTCCCATGTTAATTTCCATAGGGCGGTTGGCCTCACTTTTAGCTCGAACGGCTGAATGGATTTGCACGAAACTTGGCAAAATTGTAGGGACTGTTAGCCCGATGTGCCTTTGCTAGGTCTCAATATATGTGCTCCAGTGGATTTTGAGTAATTTATGTTCAAAAAAAGATATATATCTGGGCGGAGCCTAACCACACATCTGATCTGATTGGCTGTCAGCACTTCATCCAAGAAGTGTTGGCAGCCATCTTGGGACCAATATACATGATAGCACCTCATTAAAAAGCATTGTAGTTAATAGAGGGTTTTAGGACTTTAGTTACATTATAAATCATTTGTTGATGGTACCATACTCGTTTTAGGAATTGTGGTGGGTTCTAAGGTGATTTTACCATGTGAAAAAACCTTCTGCTGTGATATCATGAATATTGTTTGAAAGAAAACTAATATCTCATGATTTTCCCACAGTGGTTTGGAAGGGGATCTATAAGCTAAACTGAAAGCATATTTTCTGTAAATTCACATTATCTTTCTCAGTCATGTGAAAATGAAGTCTGACATTCTCAGTAAAACATGTACATCCAACAAGGACAGAGACTGTCAGTTGATTCCTTTGTGTTCTACTGCAGCCTCCTAGAGTGTTCTAAAGAACAACTAGAGCGCTAACAGTCCTACTTATTACAAAGGTATGGCACACCTGAAGCCATCTTGATTGGAATAAAGTGGTAACTCTTAAAACATTTAATTTAAAAAGAAACTACATGAGGGGGTATATTTTGCCATAGAAAGTATGATTAGTGCTGCAGAATGAAAAATTAGGGCACATTTTGAGTGACTTCTCAAATCCTTTTCTATTTCATTAAAACATTCTGACATGCAGTCTCCCAAAATGGCCACCAGAGACAAAAGAGCCCAAATGTAGCCCAAATATCACCCAGATGTAGCCCAAGTATAGCCCAATGACAGAATGTCCCAGAGTGTTCTAAAGAACAACTAGAGCGCTAACAGTCCTACTTATTACAAAGGTATGGCACACCTGAAGCCATCTTGATTGGAATAAAGTGGTAACTCTTAAAACATTTAATTTAAAAAGAAACAACATGAGGGGGTATATTTTGCCATAGAAAGTATGATTAGTGCTGCAGAATGAAAAATTAGGGCACATTTTGAGTGACTTCTCAAATCCTTTTCTATTTCATTAAAACATTCTGACATGCAGTCTCCCAAAATGGCCACCAGAGACAAAAGAGCCCAAATGTAGCCCAAATATCACCCAGATGTAGCCCAAGTATAGCCCAATGACAGAATGTCCCAGAGTGTTCTAAAGAACAACTAGAGCGCTAACAGTCCTACTTATTACAAAGGTATAGCACACCTGGAGCCATCGTGATGGGAATAAAGTGGTAACTCTTAAAACATTTAATTTAAAAAGGAACAAAATGAGGGGGTATATTATGCAATAGAAGGTATTATTAGTGCTGCAGAAAGAAAAATTAGGGCACATTTTGAGTGACTTTTCAAATCCTCTTCTATTTCATTAAAAAATTCTGACATGCAGTCTCCCAAAATGGCCACCAGAGACAAAAGAGCCCAAATGTAGCCCAAATATCACCCAGATGTAGCCCAAGTATAGCCCAATGACAGAATGTCCCAGAGTGTTCTAAAGAACAACTAGAGCGCTAACAGTCCTACTTATTACAAAAGTATGGCACACCTGAAGCCATCTTGATTGGAATAAAGTGGTAACTCTTAAAACATTTAATTTAAAAAGGAACAAAATGAGGGGGTATATTTTGCCATATGAATTATGATTAGTGCTGCAGAAAGAAAAATTAGGGCACATTTTGAGTGACTTCTCAAACCCTCTTCAATTTCATTAAAAAATTCTGACATACAGTCTCCCAAGATGGCCACAAGAGACAAAAGAGCCTAAATGTAGCCCAAATATCACCCAGATGTACCCCAAGTATAGCCCAATGACAGGACGTCCCAGAGTGTTCTAAAGAACAACTAGAGCGCTAACAGTCTTACTTATGACAAAAGTATGGCACACCAGAAGCCATCTTGATTGGAAAGTCTGAAAACACTCAATTTAAAAAGGAACAACATGAGGGGGTTAATTTTGCCATAGGAAGTATGATTAGTGCTTCAGAAAGAAAAATTAGGGATCATTTTGAGTGACTTCTCAAATCCTCTTCTATTTCATTAAAAAAATTCTGACATGCAGACTGAAACATGCACTTTGAATACCAGCAGCAGACGTCCCTGGTGAGCAGTAGCTTTACTACAGTGATCTAATGTGCAACTAGAGTGCTAACATTCAGAATTTATGGCAAATGTGTGACACATCTGAATGCCTTCTTGATGGAACCAAAGTAAACAAGCATTGAAAATGCAATAGATCTCGCCCTCGTTTAAGTTAAAGCCATTCTGTTTGTAATGAGGTGGCTTTTTAGCTTTGCTTTTATTAGTGTTTTTTCAACTTTCATGTAAATAACATGCATCTGTATGCATATAAGTATATGTATGCATGCATTTATGTTTGTATTTATATAGATATACAGATGATATATGTTTATATATGTATGTATATATATATATTCACTGAAAAAACCATAGGCTATAGACCATATATAGTTAGGAATTAGCATTTACAAAACCTTGAAAATTCACTGAAAAAACCATAGGTTATAGACCATATATAGTTAGGAATTCGCATTTACAAAACCTTGAAAATTCACTGAAAAAACCATAGGTTATAGACCATATATAGTTAGGAATTTGCATTTACAAAACCTTATTTTACTCACACAAAACCATTGAAATTCCATATATAGTTAGTTGCACTAACTATATATTGCGCACCCGCAATCCACTGCTGATGATGTCACATATTACATCATTCATGACATGGTCAGTGACATCACTGATGACATCTCAAATGACATCACTGATGACATCACTGATGACAACATCCAGTGACTGTATGTTTCTGTAAAGTTAAAATATGTCTTACATATTGAAGAATGAGTGGATGTATAAGTGTCTGGATGAAGGATTTAGTAGGTGCATGACTGACTGTATGAGTGAGTGATTAAATGTGTCTCACTGAGTGCATGGGTTAGTGACTAAACGGTCTTAATTTGTGCATCATTATGTCTGTTGTTCTGTAAACTGTTGCATGTGTTGATAAGTAGCTATATGAGTAACTATATGGGTTATTGATTGGTTGCCCAAGTATTTGTATGGGAGACTGAGTGTGTGTGTGGGTGGCTGGGAGGTGTATGACTCTGTGCATAAATGTGTGAGCAGTTGATTCACTAGATGTATGGTTTCAAAAGTACATGTGGAAACAGCTGTATGGGCGGTTGACTGTGTGCATGAGTGTATTGGTGAGTGAATGGATATCTCAGTGCTACATGTCAAAGTAAGTACATATGTAAAACACAGTACATGTGAGAGTTGACATATATAAATAACTGTGCATAAGAGCCAGTAAATGTGTGAGTGGCTGTATGGATCATTGTGAACTTGTATCAGGGATTGTATAAGAGAGTAAATATGTGTTAGTATATGTTTGAATAAGTAAAGTTTGTATAACTGTATAGTTGAGGAAATGGAGGTGTGATTGATTCTTTGCATGACTGACTAGGTGTGTGAGTAACTCCATGGATGAGTGACAGTCTGTGAGTGTCTGTTTACACTGATTGTATCTAAGGTTATATTAGAGTCTGAAGAGGTTCATGGTATTATCACATGAATGATATCATCAGTGATGTGATCAGTAATGTCAAATGAGATGTCATCAGTGATGTCATCAGTGATGTCATTTGAGATGTCATCAGTGATGTCATTTGAGATGTCATCAGTGATGTCATCAGTGATGTCACTGACCATGTCATGAATGATGTAATATGTGACATCATCAGCAGTGGATTGCGGGTGCGCGATATATAGTTAGTGCAACTAACTATATATGGAATTTCAATGGTTTTGTGTGAGTAAAATAAGGTTTTGTAAATGCGAATTCCTAACTATATATGGTCTATAACCTATGGTTTTTTCAGTGAATATATATATATATATATATATATATATATATATATATATATATATATATATATTCACTGAAAAACCATAGGTTTGAGGCCTGTTCAGTTTGGAATTTTCAATTAAAAAACCTTTGAAATTCACTGAAAAAAACATAGGGCCCGATTCACAGAATGAACTTAAGAGTCAATCCTGAACTTACTACTATTTTGGTATTCACAGAATGCACTTACTACTTTTCGCATTCACAGAATGCACTTACTACTTTTGGTATTCACAGAAGTTAGGATTTTGTCTTAAGTTTGTCTTAGGGCAGGGTTAGTGTGTTTTTTCTGTTATTTTACTGATGCAGGAGAGAAATGGGTCAGAAGTTGGCCAAATCTGTGGGGTCTAGATTAGGTTTTTTCAACAGGGCACGGACCATTGCTTTTTTCCACTCGGTAGGAACTGTACCAGAGTTGGGGGAGGTATTAATTAGTTCAATAGCCATAGGGTCAATGGCGGGTCCAGGCAGTGACAGGATATTGGGGGGAGCAGGGTCTCGGGGGAGCCACTTTTTAAGGATTGTAGGGTGGGGAGGAATCATGAGTTCAAGGCGGGATAGACCTTAGTTCTGGTTTGTCATGTGCCTGTGAGGGTTGATCGGGACGTTTTGAGGAATTTGAGTGAGGATGTCCTGAATTTTAGAATGAAAGAAATTCGCCAATTCAGTGCAGCGGTGGTTAGAGGAGTCTGGGGGTGCCACGGGGCCAGGATTCTTCATTAGTTTAGTGGGGATGTGGAATATTTCTTGGGGGGTCTTACTGGCTGCTAAAATCTTTCCCTTGTAAAAGGAGGCCTGTGCAGTTTTAATTTCTGATTTGTAATGACGTAGGTTTGATTTATATTCTCGCTTTTTAGTTGGGGGAGAAGTCTCTCCTCCATTTTCTCTCTGCTTTTTGGCAATGCTGCCTTAGGGTACGCAGTTTAGGTGTGTACCATAGAGAACGGTTGGAACCCGTTTTCTTTTGGGTTGAGACTTTAGGGAGCACCAGGTTGAGAGACCCCTCAATCCAGCTGTGGAAGTTTCTGTTGTTTATCGTGGGGTCTGTGGTGGGACTGGGTTGTGATCTGTTCAGTTCTTGTATCCATTTCTCTACGGGTAGTTTGGACCAGGGTCGGATTAAAGAGCGCGGCGTAGGGAGGAAGGATGTCTAATATAAATATATATATATATGTATATATAGGTAGACATCCTGCACATAGACCAATAATTGGGTAGAGTCGCATAAACCAATGAGGCAGTACAGGGAAATATAAAATAAGCTGTTGTTTGGAAAGTAAGAACAACAACAGAAACAGGGACATAGAAAACTGTACAGCAAAGTGTACACAAGCACAACAGAAAAAAGCTCAGTGTAGGGCCTTGCATAGAAAACACATAGTCTATGTTGTCTTCCAGTTTCAAGAGATGTGTTTTCAGTTTACATTTAAAGCCCTGTAATGAAGGGTTGGCCCTACTGTTCAGCTGGTAAGCAATCCAATGATTGGGTTCAAGACAGGAAAGAATCAGAATTTAGATGTGGCACATAGTGGTTTTCGTGTTGTAAGGAGCTGCTGGTTGATTGATCTTACGTAGCGTGAGGGGACATACAGGGAAACAACCTCTGTAAGTTACTGTTGGGCTGACCCATAAATGGTTTTCAAGACCAGAGTTAGGAATTTGCAGAGGGCTCTGTGCTCAACAGAGAGTCACCCAGCATAATGTTGGTGTGATGAAGCAGTGACCTTTTTGTAAAGATTGAAAAGTACACTAGTGGCAAGGTTTAGACTTTGCCAAGGGGAGCAAATGAGTGATACACCTTTGATCCCACTTTGAAGTGCTCCATAGAGATTCAATAATAGTATATATATGGAAACCCAATAAACCCTTGTAGGCTTGGGCGAGGTAAATGGTTGATGTACGAATCCTGAAAGTGATATTTTTCTAAATTACATGTACTCAGTTCAAAAATAAAATCCTTTGTAGACACCTCGCACTTCAACCATAGAAATTCAAACATATGTGCTTCCTATGTATAACTTTGAAAAGGGTGCCTGACCAAATGACTAGAACAGTCCATCTTGTCAATAACCAGTGAGTTGATAAGTGTTTTTGAAGTGTGGAAATGGATTGGAGGAAGAAGCCTGTGTGCATATATAAGAGTTGATATCTAGTTGCAGTTGAGGTAATGAAAGTGTCCCTCAACATGAGGAGCTGAAGAGTACTCTTAGGTATCTGGCCAGTGAGGTAAAAAGGAGCGTGCTCAGCAAGAGGTGAATAATGAGTGGGAGAAGCATAAAGGTGTTAAAAGCAATACAACAATGAAATTCAGCAAAGCAGTCTACTATCCAAGATTGCAGAAGGGAACAGTGGTTTAGAGGGAGAAGAAACTTGTTTGTCATCCCGATACAAGAAGTATGTTAATCCAAACAAGGAAATTGTATCTCCTAGTGAAGTGGTGTAGAGTGAGAAATACAGAACCTTGAGGGGGAGCAGTGATCAGTAGTGGGGTGGGGGTCTAACAAATTTCCAGTCCATGGTGAAAAGACTAGTTAGAGAGTTATAAGGAGAACAAGTCAAGAACAGAGTTAGTAATGTCAATGGTGGAAAAGGTAGTGGGCATGGTAGGGTGGTCAATGGTATAAAAAATGACAGAAAGAACTCAGAGCATTAGAAAAGTCGAGAACTAATTGTGATGAATCAAGATGATGAAGTGTGTAAGGAAGGTTTTTGTTGAAGTGTAGGATACATGACCAAAATTAAGAGGGGATGAGCAGACTGCTGGTAATGGGGCCAGATTGTTGAATATTAAAGGTCCAAGTATGTTAAAGAAGTAGAGATTCTGGATAGTAGTTAGGAAAAGTAGGGTCAGTTGTAAGTTTCGTAAGGGCCACCATGCTTTTAAAGCAGAAAGGATATGTATCAGATAGTAGTGAGTAGTTATATTGGGAGGGGATGGGGGTCTAAGGGCCAGAGTTCTCAAACCTGGAAATTGGAAACCAGGTGTTTATCCCTTCCCTGGTTCACTATTCTGTGATTAGAGTTTGGTGGATGGATTACTCCATTATGCGCCCACCTTATTAAAAGTGTATTATATCCTATGACAACTTAATAATGCTGACAGGTATTCATCACAAATTCTAAATTAGGCCCTTTCTCCCCCAAAAAGTATAATGTAATTTGTTGCTCATATAAAGTGCTCTAATACCCTTTGGCTAAGTTTGCACTATATAATACTGAACAAAAATAAATTTGAATAAATGAAAATGGAGCTTAGACTAGACAGTAGTAAATTGGGGATGGGTGCAAGTTGTTTTATGGTTTCTTGAATAAAAACGTCAGATAGAGACCAGTATGGGAATGAGTTCAGAAGGGATATAGGTGCAATGTTGCCAAGTATAGCTGTTGTGGGAAAAGGAAGGTATCGATGTAATGGATGAGGCACAAATGTGTCTAATAATTGAGATTTTTGAAGAGGCGTAGATTGCAAAGGCTGAGGCGGTGAGAGAGAATACAGACATAATTCTTCTAGGAGGATTAAGACGTTTATTGAATGTGGGTGTTAAGAGCATGGGGAGAAGGTGAAAAGAGGTGATGGAGTTTTGGAAGTAGGCACATTTAGCTTTGGCAAATGCTGTGTAAGGTGTATCAAATGCTTGTTTACTGGTATGAAGGTTGTCCGTAGTGTGGGTATTTACAGTTGAGTGTCTGCTTCAGTGTTTTGGAGGAATAGATATGTGTTGTGTTGCATGGTTGAGATCTTGTAATTTTAAGGAGAATGCAGTAGTAGTAATTGTCAAAATATGCAGATCTGGCAGATTACATTTTGTGATTGATGTATTCTGTAGTAATGGTGCAAGTTTATTGCATATTTATGCTATGAATGTGGGGAGAGAGGCAGTGGAATGTTTTCCTCTAGACATGAAGTGTATACTAATCAAGGGTATGTCAGAGGGGATGATGGCTGATAAGACAATGATGATAAGATTAGAAGGACAAGGGTTAATGGGAGTCTACAGTTTGTTGGAGGTCAGCATTAAGCCTAATGGATCGCCCTGGTTAGGAGTGGGAATAGTATACGTGTTTAATAATGAATGGTCATAAAGAAGCTGCATGATGAGGATGCATTGCAGTTGACTGCCTAATACTAGGTTAAAGTCTCTCATGAGTATGAGGGGAGTGTTTGGTGTTATTGATAACTAGACATTACATAAGTCTTCATAAAGGAGTCCCTGATACAGTGGAACTGGTCGCAGTTTAGTATGTAGGATGTTGACTGCTCTGCTTGGCAAGATCAGAAAGAAGACTTTACATTTCTCCATTCCAGCAGTGTCTTCTTAACATGATTCTTGAACAACCAAAGTAAACTCTAGCCTCTTAAGATGATGCATAATTTTTAGCACCATTGTCAATCACAGTTCAGAAGGCCAACTCTTCTGTATGCCAAACTGTAATCAGGCCCAGAGTGGACAGTTGAATCTCAGAACAATCAAAAGCTAGTCCCGATTCAAAGATGACTACATATGAAGCACCTCGACAACCTCAGCAACCCCAACTCCTCCGCCCTACTGGACAACTTCGCCATCATCATCTGAAACAGCTCATCACCACCCCCAACGACAGGGCAGGACACACCCTCTACCCCATCTTCATAAGAGGTAACAACATCCACTTCAGCCACACCACGCAGCCCCCCTGGATGGACTACCCCTGTGTACACTTCTCTTTCGACAAGGCCACCACTCACAAACCCACAACACGCCCTACATAAAGGAGCTGGAGCAAGGTCACTGAGGAGCACCTCAAGTCCACCCTCAACCACGATCCACCTCCCACCTCAAACGACGCCAACTCTGCAGCCAAAGAACTACACAGGTGGATTACCAACTGTGCAGACAAGCTCGCCCCCCTCCGCAACCCCGACAGACAGCGCCCCAGGAAAGCCACTTGGTTCTCCACCGAGCTCCAAGAATTCAGATGCACCTGCAGAATTCTGAAGAAGCTATGGAGGAACAGCAAAACCACAGAAGATCGGACCACCTACAAGAACACCATGACAGAATACCACCAACTCATCAGATCCATCAAAAGGACCTTCATCCAGAACAAAATCCTCACAAACTCCAGCAACACAAAATAACTCTTCAGCATCTTTCAGAAATTTCCCAAACTCTCCAGCGAAGCCACGGGTGTCACACCCTCCTAGGACCTCTGCAACAAACTAGGCTCCTACATCCATCTGAAAAACAAGTCCCACTACGAAAACTTCAACGAACAGGCACAGACACCAACCCTTCCTCCAACAATGACAGCCAGCATTCCAAATCCGCCTGGACCCCTGTCACCACCGAAGACACTGCCAAAACCATGAAAAGCATTCACTAAGGAGCTCCCATAGACCCCTGACCGCCACACATCTTCCAAAGAGCTGCAACCACCATAGCACCCAAACTACTACGCACCCTCAACGCCACTTTTGTAGCTGGAACTTTCCCGGATGACTCAAAACGTGCAGAAGTCAAGCCCCTTCTCATGAAGCCCACTGCAGACCCGACTAACCTCAAAAACTACTGACCCATCTCTCTCCTCCCCATTGATGCCAAAGTCACCGAGAATATCGTCAACGTCCAGCTAACAAACTTCATCAAAGAGAACTCCATCCTCGATCCTTCCCAACCTGGATTCTGCAGCAACCACAGCACCGAGAAAGCCTACCTTGCTGTCACAGACGGCATCCACATTCTCCTCGATCAAGACAACACCACAGCCCTCATCCTACTAGACCTCTCTGCATTTTTCAACACTGTCTCCCACCACACTCTCACTGTCAGACTCCACAACACCAGCATACAGGTAACCGCCTTCGACTGGCTCCACTCCTTCCTCACTGGCAGAACCCAAAGAATCAGACTCCCGCCCTTCCTCTCCAAACCCATTGAGATCAACTGTGGAGTACCCCAACGATTATCGCTCAGCCCCATGCTCTTCAACATTTACATGGCCCCCTCGCCTCCATCGTCAAACAGCATGGACTCAGCATAGTATCCTATGCCCACGAGACCCAGCTCTTCCTCTCCCTCACAAAGGATCCCCACACCACCAGACTCAGCTTCCAGGAAGGAATGAAAAAAGTTGCATCCTGGATGAGCAGCAGCTGCCTGAAGCTCAACTCTGAGAAGACAGAAGTCCTTGTCCTCGGACCCACCCCTTTAGCATGGGACAACACCTGGTGGCCCACCGGCCTTGGAAACCCTCACTCCCATGGACCACGCCAAAAACCTCAGCATCATACTTGATTCCTCCCTCACCATGACTCGACCGATCAAAGCTGTCTCCTTCACTTTCTTCAACATACTCTGCATGCTTCGCAAGACCTTCAAATGGATCCCCACCAAATCAAGAAAGACGGTCACCCATGTACTCTTAACAAGCAGACTGGACTACAGAAATGGCCTCTATGCCGGAATCAACAAATCCCTGCTCCGCAAACTCCAGACCATCCAGAACACCGCGGCCAGGCTTGTCCTCTCAATCCCACGACATGAACACATCCCCCCACACCTGCGAAACCTCCACTGGCTCCCGTGTAGAAGAGAGTAACCTTCAAGATACTCACCCACGCCTACAGTTCCCTCCACAACACCGGCCTAAAATGCCTCGACGAAAGAGTCTCCTTCCATGTAGTGAACAGAAACCTCTGCTCCGCCGACCTTGCCGAACTCACACGCATCCGCAAAGCCAAAGCTGGTGGTAGAGCCCTCTCCTACACCACGGTAAAAGACCTTGAATGAGCTCCCGATAAACATCAGATGCTCCACCACTCTGCACACTTTCAGGAAGAGCCTCAAAAGAAACAGAATTTTTTCCACTTTGTCTCAAGCTCAAATAAGGTACATACTGGGAACCTTGCCCTGACTTTTTGGTGCGAGGGATAGAAAATATAAATCATGAGATTAGAATCACTTACCTAAAAATCCATTTGTAAGGAAACAAAATGACCTGCCTCTGGATAGAGACTGACAAAACAAGAGGCAGTAGGGACCAAGACTTCTTTTTGTATAGAATGGTGGTACCAAAAGCGCAGAAAAGGAACTAGTGCCTTTACATTCTCTGGGGAAAATGTGCTCTGTTTTGGTGAGAATAGGGGCTGGCTATCTCCAGGGTGAGTTCTTACCTCACTGACTCAGGGATGTGATAAGGTAGACTGATGAGGCTGCAATCCATATAACTACAGGGAGTAAATTGAAATTGACAAACAACGCAATTATTTTCAATTATGAGTTGAACTGGGTTGTTAATAATACATATAAAAATGATTAGGTCTACGAAGGCGGGATTCTACAGCAAAGTTCATTGAGCTGGTAACTTTTGAATAGGCTTGGTCGAAATTTAAATTATGCAGGTGTAATTTCAGGAAATTCATGTTAGGCTTGTTCTGCAAAATTCCCAAATTTACGTCATTACTCCACACCACATAACTAAGCTACATTTTGTCGCAAATATATAGTGCAGACGTTCCGGATCAAAAACCAGGACAACAGGTGGCTCTGTTTTGGCTTTATTTGTTTTGTGCAAAAAATTTCCTTGCATCAAATATTGATACAAGGATGCATTTCCTGTTAGAATATAACTCTAAATCACGGATATGCATTTTGAATAGTTATGCATAAATTAACAGAATTTTCCCACAATTTTGTATAATTAAAAAAAAGCAAATTACATAAATTTAGCACACCCCTACTTTTGAACGCACTGTCTGCTTTCAGACTGAGAAATTATTATGTCTTCTTTAAGAAAGTTGAGATAATCATTTATGTGGGCACAACATAATTCCAAAAGCATCATTACAAGTGACTCAGGGGGATATTCTCAAGAACGTGTGATAATTATCGCAAAATTAGCTTAATGCAACTCTTCACATCGCAGTCTATTGCCGGAAAATAACGCTGTGTCAATGTCGTATTCTCAACACAGCTGTACCATGCGATAGGCTCACGATAATGCATCAAATGACCGCATTAAAATGAACGCGACACCGCAAAAATGCAAAACACGAACGCGAAAAAAGTGGTGATGCCCCAAACCGCGAGACACAAATCAGCGACAGGCCTGCACTTTCAAAGCATCCTGCGGGAAAATGCACCATAAAAGCAGAAAAAAAGGGTGAGATTACAATGAACGAGTACAACCTCACATCCGTGATGTAGTACAAATGTCCATTGTCCCGCATCAAATAGGCAGGAGTTGGGGTGTGTGGTGTGTTTATTTGTTACTTACCAATGAGCAGAGCATTTCCGCAGGTGCAATCCTGGAAGCGCCGGGTGATGATGGACTGTCGGAAGGTGTAGGAATCATGCACACTGCCTGGGTAGTTGCCGACAACATTGGTGAAGAGCCCCCGGTGGTCCACTATTGCCTGCACATTGAGGAAATGTGGGTGCTTTCTGGTGCGGTAATTGTGTGCAGTGACGGCAGGGGGAACAAGTAGGACATGTGTGCAGTCAATTGCTCCCAACACGTACGGGAAGCCAGCTATGGCATAGAAGCCTTGCTTGGTCTCCAGCTGTCCCTGCGCAGTGTGGGGGAAGTGAAGGTGCTGGGGTACCAAGCTGATGATGGCATCCAAGACAGTTGTGAGGAACTTGCTAGGGCTGGCTGTGAGACTCCTCCAACAGTGACAGTTGTTGGTTGGAAGCTACCAGAGGCCAACCGATGCAGCACAGCCAGCAGCTTTGTCTGCAGAGGGATGTTGGTGTCCGCTGTGTTGGTACCGTCTGCCTGTGGGCTATGATGTTCAGGATGGGGAGGATGGTTGTCCGGTAGTGGGCAATGACATATTCTGGTGTTAGGTCAGTGAGGATTGTGCATTTTCTGAAGGTCCACTGTCTTTGTCTGCGCTGCCTCTGTGGTAGTCCAGGGTGGTTTGGGGGGGGGGTGTTCGGGCCAGTGGTGTCGGTGCTGGGTGTTTTGCCCTCTTGGTCTCGAGCTGATGATCAGTAGCTCCATGGCATCTGTTGTTCTTCTGGTGTGGCACTGGGCTGGGCTCCCTTTTATTGTGCAGGTTGCCGTCCGACTTTATACCAGGTGAGGGCAGGTGTTAAATCCCTGCTGCTGACGTGCCTTATCGCCTGTCTTGGGATTTTATTGCCGATCTGGCTGGTCGTTGAGAATGTTGCGGAGTGGTGTTTTCGCTGACTTTTTGCACTTGAACTCCTACTCTGCATATCATTAGCGTAAGTTGCCGGGTCATCTATGGCATTGTTTTTTTGCGCCTGCTAACGCCGGTAAACTGGTGATATGGGCTGTTAGCACCAGCTTGTGAATGGAGCGATACATTTATCGCCACTATGTCTGCGATAATATGCTCCTCAGTGTAGTAACTGGTAACTTTAAATGAATAATTCCCACTTTATAAAATAATTATTTGCTACGAATTTCGAAAAAGATCAAAACTGCCGACTGTTTTGCGTAAGACCATTGTATATATATCTTAGCCATTTTCACTTGAACTCCCGAATTCATTTTGGCTATTGATTCTAATATCAACCTTTTTCAAATTTATCAATTGATATTGTGTAATAAAATTCAGATTCTTCGAAAAAAGAAGCTGTGTGTTTAAATTCTACGATTCACATTTGATTCTGTGAACAACCCTTTTGAATATATACATTTCTGAAAGCATGGCAATGAAGTGGGATAGCTGATAAAGGCCATTTCTGTATCTCAAGTGAAATTTGTGGAGGTCACTGAAATGCAATTAGATACTTGCATTTACTCTAGGCCATCAAAAGGTATAACGTCTACAAATTTACTAGATCTCTGGAAAATTCATCAACGCACTCTATTATACAACTTTTAAAAGAAACAGAAAACATGTCATCACGTTAAAATTAAAACTAAAATGTGGGGCTTATATTTTGCAACAATGCGAACATGTTCACACTTCGGTGTCCTAAATTGGTGCCTAGGAGAACTTACTGTGCCTTTTGAGAAGGGCCAGGGCCAGGTCATGCTGACATTGCATGTCAAAGGTGTGAAAATCCTAGGAGGCATGACAGTGCCAGCCAGTCATATTTAATGCTGTCACACCATCAAGGGCTTGTTCAACAATGTCAGACAAGTGCTTTTGTTTCTGCTATTTATTAATCAACATCTGAGGCATTTCCACCCCCACTGCTGAGCCGTTTTAATGGTCTGAATTGATGGTGCTGTGACAGTGCCTAATTTGACCAGAAGGCTACTGCGGCTTGCACCAACCATCGCATTTGACATCGTTGTCAAAACAACTACTAACCAGCTCTCTCGCATGTAAATGCGACAATTAAGATTATTCCAGGTCTCCAAAGCTAAAGGAATGGCTGGGGAGGCAGGTATTAGCAATTTTAATGTATATTGTAGTCCTAAACTACCTTTGTTCTGCTACTCTCTAAATTAGATGAGCTACTCCACCATGTGTTGGAATGTTCTAAGTATGGTGTTGACAATTAGGTGCTGATGCCAAGCACTGGAAACAAATTAAGTGCCAGTGCTGAGCACCGGAAACCCATGGCTCAAATTAAGCACTGGCTGTCACCAAACAATTATGTGAGAATCACTAAGGGTGGGACCTTGGATCCCTCCACATGTTGAGAGCCAGGAGTACATATTTTGATTGGTTATACCTTGCTTCTTGGACAGCAGATCCTCTATTCCTATGAAAATGTGAATCTCTCTCTTGTCCTGGACATTTATCTATAAAGCAGAATTTCCACAGATTAATATACCTCTGAACACAGCATTTCATCAAGGTATATTTCTTCAAGCATACCTCATACATACCGGTTATTTAATTCTCTGAATAAGAGAGAGAAGACATTCAATAAGGAAGATACAAGACAACCAAAAAATGCTGCGCTATCCACTTCTGAGTCGTACGCAAATCAAGCAAAGGTAATCACTTCCAAAAGGAAATATATCCAAGGACAAGGTCAGTAGTATGCACAAAGAATATCTTGTTTCATAATTATGTCAGCAGATAAGATAGGTGATCCACCACATGCTGTTCCCCATAAATGTTTTGTGAATGTTCCTTCGGCATGACCATGCCCAAGTCACATTGAAAAAACACAAAGTCTTAGAAAGAAAACAGCAGCTTAAAAAGCTACCCAGGCACAGTAAGGCATAGTTAACTCACCACTGCAATCCGCTCTGGTATTTAACTGAATAACATCCGGTGAGCAAACAATAAGGACACAACCCCTTAATTTGCTTCATAAATGGTAATGCATGGTTACTTCACCACTGCATTCCACTCCGTAGAATCAGCTTCGGACTCCGCCGAGCTAATGGTGTCAATAACAATACACTGAATGGCATGACTGCGGAAATTCTCACTGTGACACGCGCAAAGATACTCACAGTTCTGAATCTCCAGCGGCCTCAAGAGCAGAATCGGAACCGGTGATCCCACGCTCCTGGGTCACACAATCCAGGCAAGCACTCCTAATAACCGGGAACAGTACTCCAGTGATGAAAAATGAAATAAACCCTGCGCAGCTTCCAACAGCCGCAGAACTTTCTCTCGCCCGAGAGAAAGCCACCGGAACCAGAAATACTATCTTGGAACAATGAATTAACGCCTCTATAGAAATAATGATCTTTAGAGTAGACGCCTACTCCCATATCAGCTGGAAGGGAGCACTTGTTTATCGTCTCCCTGGACCCATTAACAACTTTTATTTGCAATTGATTAAATTACTGGCTCCCTATGTAAGTGTGAGGAAAAACTTCCTATTATTAAGGGATTTTAATGTTCACAGAGAAAATAAAACTAATCGAGAAGCCCAACTACTTCTAACAGATCTTCTCTCACTTGGCCTAAAACAAATCAATGAAGGGCCAACGCATGTAGCTGGACATACACTAGATATCATTTTTTCAAATTCTCCAAGAGTTAACTGTAAACCTCCCAAACAATTAAGCTGGTCAGATCATACAGCTATTGAGTTTCACATACAGGACCTCATAGAGGAAAGAAATCCCACTACGACCACTCCAACCTGTAAAGACATAAGAAGAAAGTCTCTGCGGATAAGTTTCAAAGTGCTTTTATAAAACCTCATCTCTCTGAACTTGATGGCATTGAGGAAGCACTCTTAAAATATAACTCAGCTATCAGCCAAGCTATTGATCCCATTGCCCCTGTTAAATCCGGCGTGAGCCGTCCAAACCGCGTACAGACACCCTGGTACACAGATGACTTACAAATTCAAAAACAATATTGTAGAAAGATGGAAAAAGTTTGGCGTACTACACATAAAGAAATAGATAAAAATTAATATTATTGCGTACTGGCAAGTTATCATAAAAGCATTAAGAGTGCACGTAAACTACATATTACATCTCAGTTGTCACAAGCTGGAAACTCTTCAAAGTTGTTGTTCGAGATTCTTCAAGCTTTTGTTTACCCAAAGGCATGTGAGACCCTTGAAACTCCCTCACAACAGTTATGTGATGATGTTGCTGTGTACTTCTTACAAAAGATAGAGACTATTTATGGCAAAATCACCACAGTGGGCAACCCCCAGCAAAGGCACATATACTCGGAAAGAATTGAACTGGTTAATCCCACACTCCTCACTAAATTTCCAAGTATCTCTGTAACTGAGGTTGAGACCTTTATCCACCAGATAAAGTCTGGGTTGCCATCTGATCACATCCCTGCTAAGGTCATCCCTTCTCTGTCCAAACAACTCACCCCGTAGGTACAATTTCTTATTATTCTCTCTATCAAGGAGGGTAAAGCCCCACAAGAATGGAAAATCGCCCAGGTCAGACCAATACTGAATTCCTTGGACAGAGCTTTCTAATCTCTGACCCATCTCGCTTCTTCCATTTGTGAGCAAACTTGTGGAGAAACATGTCAATAACCATCTTTCCAACTTCATCAAACAGACTGGATGTTTAGACTATTCCCAGTCTGGCTTCAGGCCCAGGTAAAGCACCGAATCTGCTTTGTTGACTGTCACAGACAACATTAGAATGTCCCTGGATAAGGGCCATTATATGACTCTGGTGCTGCTGGACCTCTACGCAGCATTCGACACGATATCCCACAGTGTTTTGCTCAGTAGACTGGAAGAGGCAGGGCTAAGAGACTTGGCTCTGGCTTGGATGAGGAGTTTTCCGTCAGATCGGTTCCAAAGCATTAACCTGGGGACATTTCGATCCCCCCCCCCCCCCCTGGAAGTGACCAAGGGAGTACCACAGGGCTCATGTTTGAGCCCTACCCTGTATAATATCTATGTTGCTCCCTTGGCCAATCTCCTGAGAAAATATGGGTTTATCCCTGTATCATATGCCGACACTCAACTCCTTTTCCCATTTGATAAACTTACAGCTGCGGTCCAGAGAAGACGGAGGTAATGCTCTTCGGAGAAGCCCTTCTGTTATGGACCATGGACTGGTGGCCAGCCGAGCTGGGTCCTCATCCTGTCCCTATATTTACAGAATAAATCTTGGCATCCATCTGGACCGATCACTTAACCTAAAAGGACATGTTTACCAGACAACCGGCTCATGCTTCCATGTAATAGGCTTGCTGCGCCAAGCCTTCCCCATGCTCCCAGACTCAACCAGTAGAACCCTGGTCCAAGCACTGGTATTAAGTCGAGTGGACTATTGCAATGCCCTGCTGATGTCGGCCAATGAAGGCTCGCTAAATAGACTTCAAGTGGTCCAGAATACGGCAGCGTGACTGGTCCTGAATGCCCCTTCTAGGACCCCCTCCCACCCTCTTCTGGTAAAGCTTCACTGGCTCCCGATTCGCCAACGAATCAAGTTTAAAACGTGCTGTATTATTCACAAGGCACTACATAACTTGGGTCCTTTATACCTCGCAGACAAATGTACCCTATGTTCCTCCCAGATCCCTCCGTTCCAGTGCTAAAAACCTCCTGGTAGTACCTTCTGGTAAAAAAGCTAGGTTAGGAGGGAAATCCTTTTTTCATCTAGGCCCTCGTTTATAGAATGACCTCCCACTTTCTCTCAGACAGTGTCCGGAACATCTCACATTCAGAAAACTGTTAAAAACTTTCCTGTTCTGTGATGTCTAATTTTTGTTAAAGAATTACTGCCTCTGCAAGCCCGTCTAAGCGCAGAGATACCCCTTAGGGGGTCGATTCTAGCGCTATATAAACATATAAATAAATAAATAAATAAATAAATAAATTACGCACACTGTCTGGCGTGCTTCGATCATTAACAACGCCCCTCCTATTAATGAAGCATCATGGGAATGGTAGTCCAATCCTATCAGTGATGTAGGCACCACTCTCTCATTTCCTGACAGTAGGCCCTCCTGCCAAGTGCCTTCTAGGACTAGGCTTGGCGGGATACCTGGGATGAAAAGATCGGACAGCAACCAAAGCATGCACATTCTGCCATGGTTCCCATGAGTCGTCTTCCGCAGAATAACCTTTCCATGAGACTAGATACCACAGTAGGCCCCTTTTCATCTTGGAATCCCGAATGCACCTGACTTTGTATTGGAGACCCCCTCACACGACACCGGTGGTGGGGCACGCCGCCTTGCCATTACAGCTGCCTTCAAAAGACTGCAGTGGAACACAGGGTGTATCCGAATACTACCAGGCAACTTCAATTAGTAAGCAGCTGAATTAATCTGTTTGACTATAGTATAGGGGCCTATGTATCTGGGGTGGAACACACTGCGTAGTTCAAACCGGATGTTTTTCGTGGACAACCATAGCCGGTCACCCACCTGATACGAGATCCATCCGTTCTGTGAAGATCCTCCCATTTCTTATAGGCCTGTTTGGTCTGTATCAAATACCTTCTTAATCTCCGGTAAACAGTTTGTAAGTTCTTCACATGCTCTTGTACGGTGGGTTGATTCGCTATGTCCCCTGGAAGACTGATGGGCAGCATTCTTGCATCATAACTGAAGTTTGCATGAAAAGTTGGTACTCCTGTTGAGCAATGCCAAGCGTTATTGTAAGCCAGTTTGGCCATCCATAATATTGACACCCATGAGCCTTGAGCCTCCTTTGCATAACACCGGGGATACTTCTTCAGAGTCTGGTATAGTCTCTCCGTCTGTGCATCAATTTGTGGATGGAAACTCGTAGAGAGCGTGGAATCGATATGCAAAACTGTGCACCACATTTTACAGAATCTGGCTATGAATTGAGGTTCTCTGTCAAACACTATCACTTCAGGTAATCCATGGATCCGGATGACATGGCTAATTCGTAGCTGTGCGGTCTGGCCTGCAGTTGGCAGGTTCTTACAAGGAATAAAATGCCCCATCTTTGTAAGGCTGTCAATTACCACCAAGATGGCTGAATATCCCTGATCCAGGGGTAAACCTGTTATAAAATCCAGACTGATGTTTTGCCATGGTCGTTGAGGGGTAGGCATTGGCAAAAGCTTCCCTTTTTTCTTAGTGTTTTCGCCTTTTGCTCTAGCACATTCCTAACATCGAGCCACCGGCCGGTCGGTTTAAAACTGCCATTTGCCTTGTAATACTCCTATTGCCTCTATTGGTGCTTCGGCTAGCGTTATTTCTGGGGGCGGTAAAATAGGCAAGGGGGCGTTAGCCTCTGAACGCACCCCAAACCCTAAGTGTAGTAGGGAGACGCAGAATCTACCACTGGCAGCTGGTCCCTATGTAGTGGTTTTGGCAGGAGTACCTCCCCTCAAAGAAAACCAAGTTACGTAACAAAAGTGTTGACTGGTTGCGTAAACATAAGGGGTTTAGGGCGTCATTTATCAATAACATCATCATGACACGCAGAGTAGGTTGGGTGGGACAGTCTCCAAAGAACATCGAGAGAGCATGTATAGTCCTCAATTTCCATAACCCATCTTTGGTAAAATTTATAGTGATGGCTCAGGAGATTAACTCCAATATTCCAACACACATTTGGGCTTTGCCTCTGGGCTATTTCTATGAGCCACTCTTGGGGGTTCCAAATATTGGCGCTCCTCCACCTTCTACATATAATAGGTTGTTACCTTTGTCTGATCTGGACAACCAGGATTTACTAACTGAATCTGTAGGTTGTGGCCTTGTACCCCAGCTGTGTCCGCCTCTGATTCTGACCTAAAAATACTGGGCCCGATCCACATAACTAACTTGAGACAAAATCCTAAACTTACTACTTTTGGTATTCACAGAAGGCATTAAGTAGTGTTAAGTTAGGATTTTGTCTTAAATTAGGATTTTGTCCTAAATTAGGATTTTGTCTTAAGTAAGGGTGTTGTCTTAAGTTAAACTTAAATTCAACTTAAGTTTGTCTTAAATTTAATTTAAGACAAAATCCTAACTTAAGACAATATCCTAACTTAGGAAAAAATCCTAACTTAAGACAAATGTCCTACCGCACAGCATTCTCCTTAGTGTCCCGAGTAAAATACTGCCTCACTTCCAAAATGAAATACAATGTGTTAAAAAGAAGTCATTTTAAAAAATGACCTATAATTCTCATGCTAATACTAGTATGGGTACTCCCAATTTCGGAAATGTGCAAATATCTATTGATTCTATACTCTATATTTTGTTCCCATTTCAGAAATACATAGATGTCTTTCATACCGATTTTTCCTTGCAAATATTTACCCAGAATAATTGCCACACAGCGGGTACATAATATAAAACCATTGCAAGACGCTGCTCAGTTATTGGCTCTGGGTTTGTCTGGTTCTTGGTGACACAACACGTCCTATATAGCCCCACAACCAGAATGATCCAGTGGATGTAACAGTATATTGCTTTCAAACAGCTGTCATAATTAAAAGAAGTTTCAGGTGAAAACTTTGACACAAATGGCTGTTTTTTCAACTAATTAAAACATTTTTCTATATTCAACTGTTAGTTTCTATAAAGTAACCTTGAGGGATCTACACAAATGACCCCTTTTTGAATTCAGAATTCTATCTACTTTTCTAAAATGTATAGCTTTCCAGGATCCATTATTGCTTTAGTACCCATTTCTACCATTAACTGGAAAGAGGTTGAAAGCACGAAAAAATAGCAGAAATAGGCTATGTCCCAGAAAAATGCCAAAACTGTAAAAAATTGTTGGTTTTATGACAAAAGTCTGCTTGTCCCTGAAAGCTGGGAAAATGGTGATTGCAGCACCACACAACCTTTTTTGATACCATTTGCAGGGAAAAAAACAGACGCTTTCATCTGTAGCCGTTTTTTCCCATTTAAAAAAATATATATATTATAGCTGTAGTTTAGCTAATTTCTAGGTCCACTCCAAGGGAATACACAAATCCTGGGTACCTTTAGAATCCCCGTGATGTTAGAAGGAAAGGACGCAATTTTTGCGTGGATACCTTATGTGGTCAAAAAGTTACAAGGGCCTAAGCGCGAACTACCCCAAATAGCCAAAAATAGGCTTAGCATAGTTGGGGAAAAGGCCTAGTAGCGAAGGTGTTAACTAAACAATAAACAAACAAACAAATTCTTCATTTAGACAAAAACTTCCTTGCTCAAAAAGACATTCCACAGTGGGTATAAAGGTGACCTTTCAACCCACCTACATTATTACAAAGACACAGTGCCTCAGCAAAGTCATGGAGTGATGCAAAACACCATAAGGGGGTTTATCTCCGCTTTTTTGGCTTTAAAAGCCAAGAAAGCGGAGATAAAATTATCTCCCTATTACCTAGCTGTCGCTAACACCAGTTAGCGACAGCTAGTAGGACATAGCGACCATCTTGGGCCCCGCTTTGCATGTCAGTGATATTTATCACAAATGACATGCAAAGTGGGCGTGCCAAGATGTTAGCAACTGGAAACAGTCGCTAACATCGCTATCTCCTATTACCAACTTTTGGAGATATTCGCGATAAGCGCGATTATCTCCAAAAGTTAACACCTGCCCCTGAGCAGTTCTTAGCCATGTTATCCAATGGTAGGTGGATAACATGGCTAACAGCATTAGCTCGGTAATGCATGAATATCGCTGACTTTTCAGTGATATTCATGCATTTCGGACGATTTTTATCGCTTAGGAGATAAATCTTGATAATAGCAAGGGGGCATATTATCAAGCCTGTGCGCTAAAATTATCGCCGCTTTATCGGCCGAAAACGGCCGATAAAGCGGCGATAATGGGCTTGATAATATGCTCTGTGGAATTCCAATCGAAGTCCATGTTAGATGTGAAGACATCTAACATGGGCTTCGATTGGAATTCCACAGAGCATATTATCAAGCCCATTATCGCCGCTTTATCGGCCGTTTTCGGCCGATAAAGCGGCGATAATTTTAGCGCACAGGCTTGATAATATGCCCCAAGGTTCTTAAGCGATAAAAATCGCCGCAGCTCGGCGATAAAAATATTGCCGCTAAGCCAACATAGCGATAATTATCGCTAGTTGTTGGTAATATGCCCCCATTTTCTTTAATATTATAAGTTCAACTGGGCAATCTCATTTCTAAAACATCTAATATTGTACAGGAATGGCTGAATTCCTTTGTTCTCAAATGTTTTTATCAGGTTTGACTTACAGCAGCTCCTGTGCCCCAAACACGCTATCATTCTAAATGTAGCAGCTAACAATCTCTTCTCATCTGCTCTGCCCAAACCCCACTCCATGCCTCCACCACCCACACCATGGTCCTGAGAAATGCTCACGCTCACATTTAACATGTGCTCCAAGCAGGTGGAAAGTGTATGCCAATTTTGGCTCAAAGTGGGGAAAACATGCAGAAAAGGCTTGAATTTTGCCTGGTCGGTGAGGTATTCCCCATTTCTGGGAAGTAACTAGTAAGCCCAACATATAGGTGCGGGGAAATCAACTGGAATGGATAATTATGTACTGGAAAAAAGATGCGTTGCTAGTTTTCCAAGAGCATGCATCCAGAGGAGTGCAGGACATAAGTGTGTAGTGTGTAATCTCTGTGGCTGCCTGTACATTGGGATATCCTTGTATAGTTTCCGAATAGATGTGCTGAAAGTGTGAGTTCTGAATGGGTGATTCATTGTTGAAAAGGCATTGCTTGGTGTACACCAAGATAGAAAAGTTTATTAATAGAAAAGCGCTACATAATTATCGTCCATATAGAATCCCAATGTGTGCTGTGTATGTATATCTCTGTCAATGTATTTAACCTTAATTTACAGCATCCCTGTCATTCTAGTCCTGATTCCCCACCCATCCTGTTGGTGCACCAAAATACTGGCCTGTAGCATATCCAATATCTTATACCCCACACACAGCTATGGCACTGACCCTCGAGTGTTTGTGTATATGTTAACAAATGCTATGTGTATTTGCTGGATATACCTGGATAGATGGTTTGATTAGCAGACATAAAATAACTGCAAACACAGATACATATTTATTTATTTATTTATTTATTTCTTGTATTTATAGAGCGCGACACTCATCCCATGGGATATCACGGCGCTGTAAGAAAAGGGGGACTACTGAAACTGTGTGAAGGGAGTTAGTTTTTTGGAAAGAGGTGGGTTTTTAGTTTTTGCCGAAATTGAAGGAGGTTTGCAGTGTGTCTAAGATCTATAGGTAGCTCGTTCCATCTTTTGGCCGCCAGGTGTGAAAAGGCTCGTCCACCTGTCCTTGCCCTGTAAATGCGCTTGGATTTCGCCAGGGCTGAGTTGTTGGATCTTAGGTTCCTGTTAGGAATATAGAATTCGATTTTTCCTTGCAAGATTGTAGGGCCAGTTTTGTGGAGGGCTTTGTGCGCGTGACAGAGTAGTTTGAAGGTGGCTCGCTGACGCATTGGTAACCAGTGGAGTTTTTTTAGGCATGCGGATGCCGAATCTCGTTTGCCTTTGTTGCAGACCAGTTTGGCTGCCTGGTTTTGTAGGACCTGTAGGCGGGAGAACAGTTGCTTGTTCATCCCTTCGAATATGGCTGAGATACCCGCCACCCCCTCTCAACACAATCCCCAAAGGAGGGAAACCGGAAACAGTTCTTGAAGTTTTTGGAAGAGGGAGGGAGTGACCCTCCCGGCCGTATTTATTAAAACAAAATTAAAACATTAAATCAACAATTTCATATTAATGTACAATTTCATTACCACATTGCGATGTTTGGCTAACCTTAACAGATTCTCTAATACAGAGGTTCTCCTAGCCGAACTAACATCCTACAAACATTTACTTGAAATTATGAAATTGTACATCCTAACGTTTAAGGGCCAACGGCAAGGTCGTAACCGGTGTCAAGATCCCTAACCAGAAATACCCCCCCACTTGTGAGGGGCGACAGCACTGAGGCGTACCTCAAGTGCAACTACCAATTTCCCTTTGACTTGACGGGGGCACCAATAAAACTCGACGCCACTTAAAGGTCGTTCGAGGACTCGTGTGAGGTATCTAGAAGGTAGCGTAGACCCCCCCCCAAACCCTGCACAACTTACCACATCTGCCGTCGCAGACGTCACTGGCCCCGGGAAATTCCCCAGGAGGGGGCTGTAACCCCTCCTACACAGGAAGGGGCCTTGACCGCCTTTCCTTATCTTTCGGCGACCCATCCTTAGAAGGGACCGCCTCCCCGTTGAGGGGCCAATGGCCACCTCTCCCGAGCGCTCCCATCCGTGTTGGGTGACGCCCACTCATAGGGATCTTCCAATTAGTGCTCACCGATCATGACCTTACCGCCCAACCAAAATAAATACGACAATGCTAACTAAATTCCTAAATGACTAACTATGAAAAGACAGTAGCAACAACCACTTTATTAAAAGCATGCTTACTGATAAACACTAAAGCAGAAATCCTTTATTTGCAAAACATAACACAAATTGACCAGACTTTATTGCATACTCAAAGTCATCGCGATAATCACCATAACCTGTAAACGAAAATCAGAGTTATCCATCAAACTTTTATTCAGACATTATTAAAAACCACTTGCTGTCTTCAGGGGCTGGTGGGTGGGTCAAAATTGGCTCTTCGTTCCGTCTCGAGCTCACGTGCAGCGAGGAGGTGCAGCTTCAGAGCACAGGAACAAGAGGATGCCTTCTGGTCTTGCGTCCCCTTTTATCCGTCTTCAGGGTGGGCGTAAACCCGCCCCTGCCTGCCCCGAGGGCGTGGCCAGCCGCGTCAGTGTCTAGGCCAGCCCACTCTAGGGCGGGAAAAAGCGCGCCCCGGCTACGCCGCTTCGGGTATACCAGCCGAGACACGCCTCCCGCCCAAGATGGCTTCCCGGGGGGATCGTGGTACTCTGCCATACGTGCGGGGGGACCGAGTGGTCGCCCCTTTCCATATGGCTGAGATACCCGCCACCCCCTCTCACACAATCCCCAAAGGAGGGAAACCGGAAACAGTTCTTGAAGTTTTTGGAAGAGGGAGGGAGGGACCCTCCCGGCCGTATTTATTAAAACAAAATTAAAACATTAAATCAACAATTTCATATTAATGTACAATTTCATTACCACATTGCGATGTTTGGCTAACCTTAACAGATTCTCTAATACAGAGGTTCTCCTAGCCGAACTAACATCCTACAAACATTTACTTGAAATTATGAAATTGTACATCCTAACGTTTAAGGGCCAACGGCAAGGTCGTAACCGGTGTCAAGATCCCTAACCAGAAATACCCTCCCACTTGTGAGGGGCGACAGCACTGAGGCGTACCTCAAGTGCAACTACCAATTTCCCTTTGACTTGACGGGGGCACCAATAAAACTCGACGCCACTTAAAGGTCGTTCGAGGACTCGTGTGAGGTATCTAGAAGGTAGCGTAGACCCCCCCCCAAACCCTGCACAACTTACCACATCTGCCGTCGCAGACGTCACTGGCCCCGGGAAATTCCCCAGGAGGGGGCTGTAACCCCTCCTACACAGGAAGGGGCCTTGACCGCCTTTCCTTATCTTTCGGCGACCCATCCTTAGAAGGGACCGCCTCCCCGTTGAGGGGCCAATGGCCACCTCTCCCGAGCGCTCCCATCCGTGTTGGGTGACGCCCACTCATAGGGATCTTCCAATTAGTGCTCACCGATCATGACCTTACCGCCACAGGCCGGATAGTTGACCGGCTATCCGGACCCCCCACAAAGCTCCTACCTAAAGGTCATGTTTTAACGTTTTTAACCATGCTAAGAAGTCTCCTATGAGTAACTCATTCCCCACCTGAGACAAATGCACACCATCCCCCAAATACATACTGTCATCATTAATACAGCCATGCGAAATAGAATGCAATGTCCTGGAACGGAACAACCTACTCACTTTGTTATTAAGCTTTCTAACAGAATGATTCAAAGCAGGAATAGAAATAGCCCCTCGCCACACCTTTCGTGGGATCATATGTGACCACGCAATTATGCACCCCGGAACTCTCCTCGCCAACCAACTTACAGTGGAAATTATTGCCTCCAGGAGAAGTCGTCTACCGGTGGTGACCAAATCATTGCCCCGTAGATGCACTATGACTATAGACGGCGGTGACCTCGTCCGCCCTAACAAACCCTCGAAAAATGTTTGAAACTGGTCAATACAGAGACCGCCTCTTCCGTAGAAGGACACCCTGTACCCGTATTCCCCAGCTACGTGAATCATGTCACCTGCTTTGAATACGTCCGCGGCACGCCTCACGTATGAGTGGCCCACGACCCACACCTCCTTTTTCACAGCCGGTGATGTCTGACCGCTGGCCCGGTGTTGGGTCGACTGCATAGTCCGCCCCGCCTCGTAGGCTTGCGCAACTGAAAATCAAACAAAAACAAGAGGCGTGAGTACATCATTACAGCTTCACAACATGTGCAACCGCACATACCTCTTATAACAATTGGAGGACCAACGCCCCACTCGTTTCACTTGTTCAACATTAAGACCCCTAGCTGTAGCTTCTGTAGCAGCCCCTATCCGAAAGGAATGGGTCCCAAACTCGCCCGGGTTCAAGCCCGCAGCGGCAATTGACATCGCAAGCACCCGCTGAAACTGAAATTTCGTCAGTGGGGTGGCGTCCGCGTGTCTCAACAAGGTCCCCCCCCATGATGCCACCCTTCGTGCTAGGTAGTCTTCTAAACACTTTACCGGACACATGGAGGACCCGGGAATCCTGCGTATGATTATGCAGTCACCCATCCCACCTTGATCGGTCTTGGACCTGACAAAAGAGACAGTCATTGTCTCCCCTCTGATCTGAACGTGTTCCTGGCACAAACCCCCTGTCACATCCTGTTTGTTCCTTGCCACCAGTTCGCTTACCCGCATCGCCCCATGAAATGCCAGCGTAAAAGCGGCTCGGAACAACACTGTCTCAAACTGAGATGAACATGTGGAAGGGAGTGTGGCCAACAACTGGGCCAACCTATCCAAACCTATCGGGCGCCTCTCATCTACTCTGCGACCCTCAAGGCGTTGCCACCCACGCAGCGCTTTCTGTACAACGAAAGACGCTGTCGGGTCCTGGATACCATGAGCCCTGGCAACAAAGGAAATGGCAGCACGATGCCTCTGGGCCGTAGCCACCGATTTCCCAGCCCTACGTAAGGACATCAGAAAATTCACTACCCATTCCTCGTGGCCCCAAAGCCCCTCTCTATCGGTCCCCAAAAAGGCTAAATAGGACCGAAACGCCCCTTCATATGCCTTCCTCGTCCTTGGTGCTAGACTCTCTCCCACGAGGTGACGAAGTTCGGGGCACCGAGAGACCAGAGAGCTTCGGGAAAGGGTGCCGGCTCTGGGTCCGCTGTGGGAAGGAAACCCGAGAAAGCCTGCATATGAAAACGAGACAGTGCATCAGCCGCCTGATTCATTACCCCCGGGACATGTTTTGCTCTGAATAGCACATTCAGTTGCATACACAGTAAAACAATTTCTTTGAGCAGTCTTAAAATCAGTTTACATCGTGCAGCCTGGCTATTGATGCACTCGACCACGGTCATATTGTCAGACCAAAATATCACAGAGTGATCTTTGAACCCTTCGGGCCAGGTTCTCAGGGCCACCAAAATGGGAAAAAGTTCAAGGAAAGCAATATTACTTGTCAGACCATTGTCATGCCACCATGTCGGCCACCTTTGTGCCGACCATTTTGTGCCGAAGATGGCACCAAAACCTATGCTACCTGCTGAATCTGTCCATAGCCCCAGCTCTTCCGAGGACACGGCTGGTTTGTTCCAGACGACTCGACCATTAAAGTCCGCCAGGAATGCTAACCAAATGCGCATGTCCTGGCAGACCTCAGCCGATAGTCTCGTGCGATGATGGCCCTCCTTTAGGCCGACCATAGCTTGGGCAATTGAACGGGAGAAGGGGCGGGCCATTGGTATAACCCTCAGGGCAAAATTCAACTGTCCCACCAACTGCTGTAATTGATGCAGAGTAACTTTAGATCCATTTATACACACTCGCAGGGCTGCCCTGAACTTCAACACTTTGTCAGCTGGCAAACGAAAACAACCCTCACAGGAGTCTAACTCGATCCCCAGAAACTCGAGGCAAGTCGCAGGACCCACCGTCTTACCTGGTGCCAATGGCACACCAAACTGCTTCATTAACATACAAAATTCGGCCAAGGCCCGGCCACATTCGAGATCCCCGGCTGCCCCAAGGAACAGAAAATCATCAAGGTAATGCATTACATGTTGGAAACCCGTCTTCTTTGTGAAGACCCATTGTAGAAAACTACTGAATTTCTCGAAATAGGCACAAGATATAGAGCACCCCATCGGCATACACCTATCCATGTAATAATAACCCTGAAACATGAAACCCAGGAGACGCTGGTCGTCTGGGTGTACCGGGAGCAATCGGAACGCTGACTCGATATCTGACTTCGCCATCAGCGCCCCGGGCCCCAGGCGATTCAAAATGGCTACGGCCTCATCGAAGGATGCGTACCGCACCGAACATACTTCCGGATCTATTGCATCGTTTACAGAAAAACCACGTGGAGCTGATAAATTATGAATCAATCGGAACTCACCCGGGTCCTTCTTGGGGACCACCCCTAAAGGAGAACAAACAAAATCCTGCACCGGGGGTACACTAAACGGGCCGGCGACCCGACCTCGAGTAACTTCTTTCCGGATCTTATCCTGTACCACGGTCGTATGCTGCAGGACCGAAAGTTGATTTTTACACTTCTCCACACCCTGAAAGTCCCCTACCGGGATGCGGAAACCATACGAAAATCCGTTCCGCAGCACCCCAGCAGAAGTACGAACCGGGTATTCACTGAGCCAGGGAATCATCGCCAAGGTATCAATCGGGGTAGGTAAAGGCGCCCCTCGGACTATGTTAGACCTGTTTGGCGCCTCCTCTCCCCCCGTTATCACCCGTTTTGGCTCTGCACGTGGACTCAGGATGGGGCGACCCGCACCCACTACATTCATGTTTAAATTTACACGATCCCTGGGGCCTAGTACATTTACCTCTGTTGAAATTAAAGCATAACCCTCTTTTTCCTGTATTGCCGGCAGGTCTCGAGTGATCGTCGGTACCCGTACCTGAACGAAAGGGCGTCCCCCCATATTGGCGGGAGGATTCGCCCACATTGCTTCCTACCAATGGCATTTTCAACATACCTGTCTCCTTCATTTTATCCCATGTCAAAGAATCATAACAATCCCAGGTTAAGCTTTTATTATGCTCTTTAGCCTTTCTAAAAAGATTATCGTAGCAGAACCAATGGTTACCCTGGTATGATGTCGAGTACCCCATGATTCGCGACTGATAGGTCGGCAACTCGGAAAGTAACTCGGGCCTACGTTCCCCCAAGATCGACGTAAAGATTCCCCATGCATTGCCCCAATTGCCAATATTTTCATTCACTTTAAAGGCGGCCATTTTTGCGCGCCAAACACTCGGATGCATGAGGTCTTTCTGACCCTTAACATGCTCCACCTCATAATGATCAACAAGCAACGAGAAGATGTTCACATATTCCCCCGCCCAAATCTTCTCCTTAATTGCCAAAGGTTCATGTTGACCCAACCTTTCTCTACGAGAGGGTGCTGACTCATCCCTCGCAATTGGCAATGGCCGCTTACCTGCACCGGACGCTGCCTCTGCGGTCGCAATCGTCCCTTGTGGCTTGTCAACTACTGCAACCGGCGCGGACACCTTGGCTGCATCCCGTTTCTCGCGCAATTGCTTCATCAGCGCCTGCGCCTCGGCAGCTGTGGCGCCCTCACTACTTTCGCCCAACCACGCTGCAAGTTGTGCTGCCAGCTCGGGCGGCATATCTTCATTGGACACCGGGGTGACCACCACGGGAATCGGATTCCCCTCCGCAGGTACTGGGGTTGGCGCTTCGAGCGGGGTACAGGGAACCGGGACGTCTCCCCCAGCTGGTCCCCTCCTTGGCCTCTTGGCTCTCCCTCCTGGAGCTGCTCCAGCCGACGGACGTTCCGGCCCCCCTTCCCCGTCTCTCTCCGCCACCCGCTTCTTCAGCTCGGTCATCTCCTTCATGAGGACCCGAACCATCTGTTCAGTCGTCATTCTCTTCCCGCCTTTCTTGGGCATTTCTCCGACAGAGTATCTGTAAGACAAAAGAAAGATTACAACGCTCAAAATTGGCTCTTCGTTCCGTCTCGAGCTCACGTGCAGCGAGGAGGTGCAGCTTCAGAGCACAGGAACAAGAGGATGCCTTCTGGTCTTGCGTCCCCTTTTATCCGTCTTCAGGGTGGGCGTAAACCCGCCCCTGCCTGCCCCGAGGGCGTGGCCAGCCGCGTCAGTGTCTAGGCCAGCCCACTCTAGGGCGGGAAAAAGCGCGCCCCGGCTACGCCGCTTCGGGCATACCAGCCGAGACACGCCTCCCGCCCAAGATGGCTTCCCGGGGGGATCGTGGTACTCTGCCATACGTGCGGGGGGACCGAGTGGTCGCCCCTTTCCATAAGGCGTTGCCGTAATCCAGGCGGCTAACTAGGAGGGCCTGGGTGATTGTGCGTCGACAGTCCAATGGTATCCAAGAGAAGATTTTGGCCAGGAGTTTCAGGATTGCAAAGCCTTTGCCCCAGAGTATGCGTATGTGGTCTTTCATGGACAGTGCGTCGTCCATCATGATGCCAAGGTTTCTGGCGTACTGTTTCGGGGTGGGGGCTGTTCCCAATGACGGTGGCCACCATGTATCATTCCATGATAGTTTAGCTCCTCCGAACAGTAATATTTCTGATTTTCCGGCATTGAGTTTAAGGCAGTGGTTGCGCATCCAATCTGCCATTTCGGAGAGGCAACTGTGTAGTTTTTCCTTAGTTGTTGCCGACCCTTCGTCCATAGTCACCATCAGCTGTGTATCGTCGGCATATGAACATATGCCGATGCCCCACTTTCTTCCAATGTCAGCCAGAGATGAGACATAGACATTAAAGAGAGTGGGGCTTAGTGAGGCCCCTTGTGGGACCCCGCAGCCGATGGGACGGGGTTTTGAATGGAATTGGCCCATATGCACTGCTTGGGTGCGGTTGCTTAGGAATGATTTGATCCATTTTAACGCTGTGGCTTGTATTCCTTTACACCGGAGGATTTTTAGTAGGCAGTCGTGCGACACCGTGTCAAACGCTGCTGACAGGTCTAACAGTATCAGAGCCACAGATCCCCCTTGGTCTGTGATACATCTGACACTGTCCGACACTGCCAGCAACGTTGCTTCGGTGCTGTTGTTTGCTCTAAAGCCGGTTTGGGTGGGGTCCAGAAGTGAGTTGTCCTCCAGGTATCTGGACAATTGTGAATTGACCATTTTCTCCAAAGCCTTGGAGAGATAGGGGAGCTGGGAAATTGGCCTGTAGTTCTCTGGGTTAAGGATGTCGGATCCGGCTTTCTTCAGAAGGGGGGTTACAGATGCGTGTTTCCAGGATTCTGGAAAGGACGCGGAGGTGAGGGACTGATTGAAAAGTTTGGTAATGAGGGGGCAGAGTGTCGGTGCGATTTCTGAAAACACAAAGTGCGGACAGGGGTCTGCAGGAGAGCCGGATTTGATTGTTTTAAGAACCGCTAACACCTCCTCTTCGGAGAGTGGTTGGAAGTTAGTTAGACGTGGGGCATGGCCTGCGTCTAGATGGGCGTTATCTCTGTCGGATGTTGGCGAGTGTCCGTCATGGTTGTCGGATGGGATAGTGGGATGGGAGGAGGTGAAGGTAGAATAAATTTTGTTAATCTTTTCGGAAAAGAAGGTGCTGATCCGTTCACAAGCCTCAGTTGAGGGGGTGAGGGTTTGTGAGGTACTAGATGGATTGCTGAGCTCTTTTACGATTTTGAACAGCTCTTTTGTGGAGTTGTGGTTTTCGTTAATTCGTTGCGTAAAGAATGCTTTTTTTGCCTCTCGAATGGCAAGGATGTATTGTCTCCGCTTGGTGATATAATTAGCTCTGGTTTCAGAGTCTTTAGTTTGTCTCCATTGATGTTCTGTTTTTTGACATTCCCTTTTAAGGCTTTTGAGGATGGGAGTGTACCATTTTTCATTGGTGGATGTTTTTTTCTTTACTTCACGCAGGGGAGCTAGTTTGTCCAACGTTAAGCGGATTCCGGTTTCTAGCAGAGTGACGTTATTGCAAATAGTAGAGTCGTCTAGCAGGGAGACATCTATTTCACGAAAGTGATTTTGGAAGTTGGAGTCATTGATTAGTCTCCAGGCTCTGTTGGTGGTGGTGGGAGTGGGTGTAGTCTTTACGGGTTTACTGGGAAGTTTAAAAGAGAATGATAGCATGGAGTGGTCGGACCAGGACAGGGGGAGGATTTCCTTAATGATGGTCGACTCAATGTTAGTAAAAAGGAGATCCAAGGTGTGCCCTGCTATGTGCGTAGGGCCCTCGACCAGCTGCTTGAGTTGCAGGATTTCCATGTCGTACTTTAGCTGTGTCGATCCAGGGGCATTGGTGTTTTCATAATGGACATTGAAGTCCCCAATGACCATGTAATTTTTGTGTTTCAGGCATGATGGGAGCAGTTGGTTCAGTAGTTTGGCGCTGACGCTGGTTTGTTGTCCTGGCGGATTATAGACAACTGCACCTGCTAATATAATGAGGTTCTCTGCGAGAATTTTGAATGGCAGTAACTCATGTTCAGGATAGGTAGTAGTTGTATCCGTGAGACATGTTAGGTGGTCTCTAAAGATCACAGCGACTCCACCTCCTTTTTTTTTGCTTTGTCTGTTTTGTGTGATTATTTTGTATTCGGGGGGGAGGGCGTTGGCCAGGTCTGGAGCACTGGCGTCGGATAGCCACGTTTCGGTGATAAAGACCAGGTCCGGGGTCTTAGATGTTAATATGTCCCAGATGTCTAATGCATGCTTAGGTAGAGATCTGGCATTGAAATAAAGGCATTTTAGTTCCCTCTGGTTGCTGGTAGGGAGTGTATGATGATCCGTTGGGAGTTGGCCCATGCTAGTCCATCGGCATGAGCGGCATGAGATAGGTCTATAGGATAGACCAGGGCCGGTTTGGATGCATGGGTGCGGTTTGGTCGCCCTGGAGGTTTTATTAAGAGCTAGTAGTTCGTTACGATTGTAGCGAATGGTATCGGCCACAGATGGGCTGGAACCTGTAGGGGGTGTAGCCCCTAGTCCCGGCCGGTCGCGGACGGGCGCAGACGGGCTTGCCTTAGGCGCGCCTTCGGCGCGCAATCGTCGCGCCCGCTGCGCTCGCCCGCTGCGCGACCGAGAGTTGCACATTATTTATGGTGCTCTGGGGTTGTGGGATGGGGGGGCGTGGCCTGAAAGGGGCGTGGCCTCCGCTCGTGGCGGGAGGGCGCGAGGGGGAGAACGCGTGTGACGTCAGCGCTGGCTCCGCTGAGTGCACGGCAGTTCTGTCCGGTAAGTGATTTTTGACGCACAAGTATTCTGTGACAATAAATCTTAAAAACAAGCAAGTTATTCAGTGACACAAAGGTTTTAAAAAGCAAATAGTCATAAAAGCCAACTAGATGATAAGGGCACAAGAAAACGAAAGCCATATCAGGACTTGGAGTTCTTATTCCCCCAAATCTACTTGGCCACACCCACACTTCGGCAAGAAACTGCGGCCTCAACCCATTTAATCAAACCATGACCACCTCAACATTTTGGTGGCAATGTGCATCTCTCCGTTCCGTAACACATGGAATGACCACTCTCTAATGCTCCAGAAGGGATGGGTTCTGTATGGACACAATCATTATGCAAATTACCTCTATTCGACTTGAGCCGCTGGCAAATTTCCCAGTTTGATACATATGCAGAAAAAAACTCTACTGACCCATTAACAGGGGCATTGAAGAGCCTTGAAAGTTTGGGGCACGCACCGTGCCTGACTGATGAAGTAACTTTTGACTCTGAAGGAGCCCCTCTCTCACACAACAGCACAAATAACTAATATGAAGCCAGCCAACATAGCACATCCAACCCAAAGTTCAGACTTTAGAGTAAATGCCAACTATAACTCAGCAACTACGTTCCAATGGAACCCATGTTAAAATTGTTCACAAACAGAGAAAGAATTTGAGGACCATTGAGAAGCATCATAAGTAGTAGAAATGAGGAGCAGAAGCAGTTGTGACAAACAGATGCAACATACTGTAAGGACTTTGTAGACAGCTAAAAAGAGAACCAGGGTGATAGTAAAGGGCTGATTCCTATGTCGGTGGGACTGCTCCCGACAAGTCGTTGCCCGGACCACTGGATTCCGATTTCTGTTATCGAAGCGAGTAAGGCTGGGGGAAAGACCATCGCCTCCGACAGGCTCAAGGAGCCCATTGGGACAACGGTTCAATTCCTAATCCCTAGAAAGGGATGGTGCCTGTGCAGGTCCCGGCATTGGGATTAGAATATATCTTTCCGAGTGCCTGTTCACGGCGATCCCACCGCCATGAACAGGCACCCTGAAAGAGACTTTGGAGGCCCCTATCAGGGCCCCTGTTCACATTGGCCTCCTTTTACGGGGGCAAGAGGCCCCTAAATATCCATGCAACATGTGCCAGTTATCACATGGTCCCGGCACTCTGGTGCATGGATGTTTGAAAACTGCTCTTTTGCACTGTGGCTTGTGCTGCGGCCCCGGGCGGGCCTTTTCTAGGGCTGCAGCACAAGCCACAATGCAAAAGAGTTTTCCAACTGCCTGCGTGGCGGTTGCATTGTATTTGGGCAGGTGTAACCACCGGCATGTAGTATGGACACCTGCTCGATAAAATGGCGGTTGGATACTTGTCCGACCGCCTTCGTAATAAAGACCTAAGTGTGGAACAATATTAGGAGAGAAGCTTGCCCCCATGACTGGCTACGTTTGAGGAAAAGCAAGCACTAGTTTATGGAAATTCTTGTGGATGCTCTGAATGCCCACCCTCAAGGATAATCAGTGAAAATTCAATAATCGTGGCCTTGTGCACTAATCATAATGGAGGCTAAGTCAAGAACCAATGACCATTGAGAAACCCTTCAAACTCCACCTTACCCCATTTGCTGATGGGTTTAAAGAAACACGCTCACTTGTATTGAGCTCAGTTCCACCTGGAAAGTCTCCGTTACTTGTCAACACAACACTGCCTTTCCCACAGTTTTGTCAGATGGGTTTCTGCAGCTTTTCACTTTGAAATAGATGTGCTAATTAATCTTCCCACGTTCAAGTGTTGCAAATGTATTTACATTTCAAATCAGCTTCAGACCCGGGCTGAAACACCTACACTTAACAATTATAGACAGATCAAAACAACAGAGTGAGAGGCACACCTTCCTTTCAGTATACCCGAGTTGCTATGCAAGACTCCGGCTGCTGTTTCTAAAATAAAAAATGGAGCATTAAAACATAACCTTTCAAATGTCAAGATTTTAGCAGCTCACTTCGTTGATTCACATTTTCAATGCTTGCATTGTTACACATTTATACTACCAAAACCATTGCCTACAATTTCAGGGTATGTAATTGTGTGAACCTCACTAACATCCTAGTGCCCGCTTAATTCCTCTACGTGTCAAGACTTAGGCCTAGATGTGTCAAGCCATTTGCGAATCGAAAAGGGATTTTTTGCGAATCACAAACGGTCTTTTTGCATGTTTTGGCATGCATCAAAAATTCGCAAATTAAGGAATCGCAAAAATTTGCGATTCCTTATTTTGCCATAGCATTTAAGGAATCACAATTTTGCGATTCCTTAAATGCTATGTATGTAGCATTTTTCATTTGCGAATTTTGGTTAAGAAATCGCAAATTACCACCAACTTGTAGTTGATGGTAATTTGCGAATTCTTTTAAAAATGCACAATTTGGCATTTTTGAAGGTGGCATGTGATGCACACACATGCCCATAGGGCATGTATGTGCGCCATATGCACACACATGTACATTTCAGGGGTGCAGCAGGGTGTCCTTGAGACACCCCTGCACCCTTGAAATTATTCTCAATTTGCGATTAGCAAATTGTGAATCGCAAATTGAGATTTATTTCACAATCATTCCTATGGGCCTCCTTGTCCATAGGAATGAATGGGAAATTATTCCTTAATTGCGAATTCGCAATTAGGGAAGATTAAGAAATCGCAAAAAAAATGCGAATTTTTACATACATGCCATTTTGCGATTTCTAAATAGCAATTCCTTAAAAATCGCTATTTAGAAATCGCAAAGGGGTATGTTGATACATCTACCCCTTAGATACTGATATGTGTCCACCAACTCACAGAATCCATATGACAACAATGAGAGGCGCCCCCGCACCTAGGGGCTGGGTGACTTTAGTGAGATTTCGGGCAATAGGGAATAGTTTTGTTACCTGGGAATTGGTCAAAAGGAGGGTCACAGGGAAATGCGAGAAGGCAGGGAGGTGCGCTGGCGATCCCTCCCCGAAGTTAATAAAAGTCCTGGACTCGAGGGAGTAGCCCTCTCTTTTTCCTGTCGCCTCTGGGGGTTGCTGAAGGGTCTCAGCTGGAGCAGTTTGCGTGGGGTGGACTGGCTGGCCTGGCGGTGCTTGCGGTTGTTCACTCAGGTGAGGGGCCTCACGGCGTAGCGGGGGACTGCTTAGTGGCATGCAGTAGTTGTGGAACGGGGTAGTTCTGCTGGTGATCGACCCTGGTTGCTAGAAAAAGAACTGCATTTCTTTATGCTGAGAATCATGGCAAGGGTGATAGAAATTGTGAAGGGATATCGGAGTAAACGGAGCTCGTATTATTGGAGGAGTGATTTATTAGTGCTATCAGGGCGCGGGCAAACACATTACAGGACCTCCACATTAAAGAACGGGTGAGGCAGAGATAATATAACTGTTATCGTTTCTGCTGTCCTTTAAGGAGAGGGGAACTGTTTCTTTTGAATCCCAGTGTGGGCAATGTTTTACGCGTGAGGTAATTGTTTGCGGCCTCGGGCCTACCAAGGGGGGCTTGGGGGAGGGCAGCCGACCCCCGGGAGGTCTCCTCCCCCGGGCGGTTTGGGAGATCTGGGTGGGGGTATTTCTTCTAGCAGGTTCTTTTTGGGCGTTTTTTGGGCTGGTTTTAGTTGTATTGTGCGTTCCCCTATAAATGGGCGGGGCTCCTCGCTCCGGGCACCATTTTAGGCTTGGTGACCTGGTGGCCGGTTGAGCTTAGAATTTTTTGTCTTGTTTCCTTGTGCTTTCTGATTCGTGGTCATGTCTGGTGAGGATTACCGAGTGTTGGAGGCTATTCGCCTACTTAGCGAGGCGGGGCGTTTGGATCTGGTCATTGGCGACCGGGGTCAGACTGAGACCCCACGCCCCCAGCGGGAGGCCTCTGCGAGGGTGTCGGCTGTGGTGGCAGCATGTTACTCTCCGAAACGTCGGAGGCAGGATGGGGTAAGTGAGCGGGGTCGTTCCAGGACTCGGCGGGCGGGTTCCAGGGCCCGTCGGGGGAGTGATGCTAGTTCTTCTGATCCGGCTGTTTCTTTGGATTCCTCGTTGTTGGAGGTGGCTGGGGAAGGGGGTTTTCCTCATGGGGAGGGGGAGGTTTCCGAGGTGGGTTTGCGGGAAAGAGCAGCCTCTGCTCCCGTTTTGCGGGGCCTTCGTGCTTCCAGGCAACGTGGTTGCACGCGGCGTTCGGCTTCTGCCTCCGCGGGGGTGGGGACTGACGTCACACAGACGGGGCGGGCGGAGGCCATTTTGGATGTGGTTTCTGTGGCGCAGCAACCGTTACGGGGTGCTTCGGGTCAGGACATGCAGGAGGTGGTCGCTCCTTTGAGCGTTATACGCCGCCTTGTGGTTCAGGTCCCGTTAACGGTTGACGGTGGTGCAGTAGGTGTGCCCATCGCGCGTTCTTTGGTATCGAATCCTGGAGTTGGAGGGCCTGAGGGCCGTGGCGTGCTGTGGGGGGGATATGCAGAGTCCGTTATTGTTCTCTCCCTCGGGATCTGTTGGGGGGGAAGCTGTGTCCGGGGGTTGCAGTTCCTTGGGGGAGGGGGAATGGGCCCAGATGGGTTTGGGAGAGGGTGTTGGGCGGTCTGACATGCTGATACCTGGTGGGGATTTGGGTGACGCGGGCGGGTCGGTGGGGAGTTACCGCCAGTTGGAGGTGGTGGGAGACCTTCCTAGCGGGGGGGTAGTGAGTGGAGAGGATGTTGTTCGGCAACGTGAGGAGGGAGAGGGGTCTTTTTATAGGCTGGCGGGGGAGTTTCAGTGTCCTGGTAGGAAGGTGGTTTCGGGGCCTGCATCTCGGGGTGCTGTTGCTGTTAGGGGGGTTCAGGGTTGGGATCCTCAGGGAACGGCTTCGCCGATTATTCAGGCTGTGTTGGATGGTAGCTCGGATGAGGAGGTTTGTCCGCCGTCTCCTCGGCTTTGCGATGCTTTAAAAAGAAAAAGTGCTGTTAGTTCTGGAAGTTTTATGGTGTCTGGCAGGGGTGGCGGTTTTACTGTTGGCGGTTTGTCTTCTGCACATAGAGTTGGTTTTTGTGAGGGTCCCGGCACACCAGTCCGGCCTTTTTCTTTACAGGAAGAAGCTCGACCTACGGCAGCAGACTTGGCAGGGCGGCAGGCAGCCCGGGTACGCCGAGGAGAAGTGCGGGTGGAGCCTAGCGTGGCACGTCCCATACCTTCGAGGGATCCCGCCGCGGCCATCACACGCAGGTTTACTACGACCTCGATGGTCCCAACGAGGGATTTCAACATGGGCGTAGCCTCCGGGTACGGCACGACCTTCCCGGCCTCAGCGGTGGATTCCAGCGTTGTACATGGGAGCGGGTTACGTACGACCTCTCTCGTGCCACGTGGTGGTTATACTACTGGTTTATCTTTTTCTGGAAGTCAACAGGTTGTCAGTAGTTCTGGTGGGGGGATGTATAGACGAGTTCAGTCGTCCTCCCCACCTAGGTCCAGAGTGAGGGCTGGTAAGGCCCATGGTCGTTCAAACACGGTGGAGTCAAGGCAGACTTCAGTGGTTGTCCCTGCCCCCCCTCAGTTGGAGGAATCACTCATTTTAGATTATGATGAGGATAGCCCTGAAGAGGGCGAAGTTCGTGAGTTGGTGTCTGGGGGGGGGCATGTTAATGTTTCTCGTGATATATTACAGGACCAAGTGGTTCGGAGTCGTGTGGAATCGTCAAGGCCACGAGTGCTCGGCCCCGCGGTGAGGGCTCCTCGGAGGGCGGACGACGGTGCACAGACGGCGTGGAGGACGGAAACCAGTCAACCGCCTCTTTTACGTCCAGGTGAGAATGTGGTTCAGGCCGTGCGGCCCAATATGGTGTCTATTGGTGTTGGTGTTGATTTAATATCTACTGACAAGGATGGCAAATTACATAAAGGACGTGTTGTACGAGATCAAGGTGTAGGTACAAACGGGGATGATATCAATACAAGTGAAAAGGTGGATAGTGGCACGTCCACTGTTGGTTTGGGCACTACGAAAAATGTACTTCACAGTAAAGAACTTAAAATCAAAAAGTTGCCGTACATGGGTGTTACGAAGCCTTTGGGGGCTCATTTGATGCTCAGTACGAAGGAAAGGATATGGAATGGTGAGTATGTGGAACTGTTGAAATTGCTCCACAGGGAGGTCCGTGCTAAAGAGGGTTCCAAGGAGGAGGAGTTTGAGTTGGCAAAACGCCCTAAAGTGCCTCTGACTATAGAAAATTGGACGGCGGCCTTTTTAATTTTTGCCAGCGTCTATTGTGAAAAATTCCCTGAGCGCTGCGTGTCCTTATTTAAGTACATGGATGTTATCCGTAAGGCTCAGCTAACTAGGAATGATTATGCTTGGGCTCAATATGATGAGGAGTTTAGGGCGCGTATGGCTTGGGATCCTGAGGCGAAATGGGGTGAGTTGGACTCTGACCTTTGGCAGCAAACGATGGGGTCGTCTGCCTCTGGTAAAACCATTTTTACAGCCAGCGGTCTTCCTATATTATATCGTCCCTTTCAGTCCCGTCCCACCCGGGGAGGGGTGGGGGCCATCTCTACTACCCAGTCGCCTACCGGCACGTGTTGGGATTTTAATACCGGAACCTGTACTAGACAGTTCTGTAAATTCCGTCACGAATGTTCACAATGTGGGAGGAAGAGTCATCCATTATCCCGTTGCTGGGGTCCTAGGACTCCAGGGCCCCAGGGTTCTCAACAGAGTTCAGGAACTTTCGTGCCACCACAGCAACCCTCAGCTCCCAGGGGAGGGAAGTCTTCATCCGGTGCTGGGCCCAAAGGCTTGTACGCCGGTTAATGTTACTCGATTGGCCGCTGCTTTACGGGACTATGAGCCTGCCGAGCTGCGGTCGGTCTTGTTGTTGGGTTTTCAGGCGGGGTTTCGTTTGGGGTATGAAGGACCACGTTTAAGACGTTGGTCCAAGAATTTGAAGTCTGCGAGCGAACACCCTGACATTGTACAGTCGAAATTGGACAAGGAAGTAAGTGAGGGTCGAATGGCGGGCCCGTTTGATGATTGGCCTCTGGTGAACCTAATCGTATCCCCTATTGGTGTAGTCCCCAAGAAGGAGCCTGGTCAGTTCCGGCTCATTCAACACCTATCGTGGCCTGAAGGTGGGTCGGTAAATGATTTCATTGACACTGACGCTGCATCGGTATCTTATTCATCGGTGGATGTAGCCATGCAGCTGGTTGTCTCTGCGGGCCCTGATGCTCTGATGGCAAAATGCGACATCAAATCCGCATTTCGGCTCCTTCCAGTCCATCCTGAAGACTGGTGTCTTCTGGGCATCCATTTCCTTGGAAAATGGTACGTGGACAAGGCGTTGCCAATGGGCTGTTCCATGTCTTGTGCGTTGTTCGAAACTTTCAGCACATTTCTTCAATGGTGGTTTACTACACAGAGTGGCCATGACCTTGTCACTCACTATTTGGACGACTTCTTTTTTGTGGGTGCTGCCAATTCGTTGGTTTGCCAAGCGGCTCTCACATCGTTTCAATCATTGATGAGTTACTTGGGTGTGCCATTGGCCCCGGAGAAGACCATGGGTCCTTGCGCGACCATGTCTTTTTTGGGGATCGAGCTTGACTCTCATTTGATGCAGGCTCGTCTTCCATTGGACAAGAAACAGAAAATGCTTGAGCTGGTTGGAACTATGTTGGGGAAAGAGAAGGTGTTTGTGAGAGAGATACAGGTTTTGCTGGGACACCTGAATTTTGCCTGCAGAGTGGTTCGGGCGGGTAGGACTTTCTGTAGGCGGTTGGGCAGAGCTTTGTCTGGTCATTCCCTTCCACATCATAGGGTGAGACTGTCTGCGGGGGTGAAAGAGGACTTACGCATGTGGGTCTTCTTCTTACATTCCTTCAATGGTGTGCCTTTGTGTTGGGAGGTTGATTGGGGTTGGGAGGTACAGATCTTCTCTGATGCCGCTGGTAGTGAGGGTTTTGGTCTCTACTGGCAAGGACGGTGGTGTGCTCAACAGTGGCCCATGCAATGGAAGAATGGTGGTAGAAGTATTGCCTTTCTGGAACTTTTTCCTGTGGTTGTGGCGGTCACACTGTGGGGGGCGGAGTTGGCCCACAAAAAGGTCCTCTTTCGGATCGATAATATGGCTGTGGTTCAGGTGATTAACAAACAGTCGGCCAGAGATCCCCAGATTTTGAAACTTCTGAGAGTGTTTGTGTTGGGTTGTCTGAAACATGATATTTGTTTTCGGGCCCTGCACGTTCCTGGCGTGGACAATGACATTGCGGATGCTTTGTCTCGTTCACAGTGGGAGAGATTCCGTGGGCTTGCTTTGGAGGCAGACGAGGAGCCGACTCTCATGCCGGACCACCTGTGGACGGTAGGCAACACCGGGTCCTTCACCTGGTTTTAGGTTCCCTGGCTCCTTCCACGAGGACAGCGTATGAGTTAGCCTGGAAGGAATTTTTGGAGTCGGGTGCTTGTTGGAGGGAACTGGATTGGCAACGGTCGGAGGATGTGGTACAGTTCATTTTGGTTTTGATGAATAAGAAGTTGTCTAGAATTACTATTTCCGGTAAACTGGCTGGCGTTTCTTTCATGGGTAAGCTTTTGTGGGGTTACTCTCCGTCGGCTGGGGAGTTGGGTAGGAGAATGTTGGAGGGGTGGTCTAGAGAGAGTGGTGCTATTCGCACTTTGCGATCCCCTTTGTCTTGGCAAAGGCTGTTTCAGGTTATTTCTGTTCTCCCGGTTGTGTGTACTGACCGAGTGGAAGCGTGTTTGTTTGCCACGTTGATGGTGTGGATGTTTTTTGGAGCCTTTCGTGTGTCTGAATTGCTTGGCAACAGGTCCTCTCCTGGCCTTCTGTGGGGGGATGTTCAAATATCGGAGCGGGGGGTCCACATCTGGCTCTCACACTCCAAAACGGATCAGAGGAGTTTGGGTAAGGGTGTCTGGTTGGAGTCGGTTTCACCTCCGGAAACGTGCCCTTTAAAATGGGCTATTTGTTGGAGGAAACTGTCGGGTGGGCCTTTGGATCTTCAAGTTTTTCGCCATGCTAATGGTTCTTGTGTGACAAATTATCAACTGCGCATGGTGCTGCGTAAAGCGCTGCGACATATTGGTTTGGATGGGTCTTTATACGGTACTCACTCTTTTCGGATTGGGGCGGCCACGGAGGCCTTCAACAGGGGCTGGTCGAGGGAGGACATCATGGGTCTGGGGCGCTGGACTTCTGATTGTTTTCGGCGCTATGTTCGTAATGAGGCTGCTGGAGCGCTGGCGTCTTCATCTGTTTTGCCTGTCTGATTCTGTTTTCTTTTACAGGTTCTGTGGCTGGTCCTCGGGCTGCTTACGTTACAGTTTGGATCGTGGGCCATTCCTTCATTAAGAGAGCTCAAGTTCAAGCTCGTCAGAGTTATTTTGGTTCATCGTTGGGTTTCAATGATCGTTTGTTTAATGTGGTTTGGAAGGGTAGGGGGGGTATGTTATGGAAAGAACTTATCCCTGCCTTGAATTCTTGGTTGGTAGGGGGAGTTTGCCCGGATGTTCTGGTGCTTCATTTGGGTGAAAATGACATGGGTTCTGTTAAAGGGGTTGTCCTGCTCCGGGCAATTAAAAAGGATTTGGCCTTATTACACAGCCAGTGGTCGGGTTGTCATGTCATTTGGACGGAAATGGTGCCGCGTAGGGTTTGGAGGTATGCGGTGAAACCGAAGGCGGTGGATAAATCCCGGAGGAAGGTGAATCTGGAGGTTTCTCGTTTTTGTAGGGACCTGGGTTTCGGTCGCATCGTTCATAGTGACATTAAATATGATGCGGTGGAATTTTTTCGGGGGGACGGCGTACATTTGTCCCGTATGGGTATGGACCTATATCTTCTGGAGTTGCGGGAGGTTCTATCTCGCTGTTTGACGGTGCAACAGTTTGTTGGTGAATAAGTGGTAGTCGGTGTTGTAGTTTTGGTTTCCCCCCCTTTTTTCTTATATGGTCTCCTTCGTACCCCCCCCACCCACCCCCCCCTGTTTTAGGTCGGTGTGGGGGCAGAAAGGTGGGGCTCTCTCCGTATCAGTCTTTCACCCCACGGCTTTCTGGATGGCGGTTTTGCTATGTGATCGTCAGTTTTGGGCCAAGTTGGACCCGTTAGTTGTAATCGGATCTTGTTTGGGGATTTTTCAGACTGATTGAGGTGGGGTTCGGAGAATATGGCTCGGGGGATATGATCAGTTGGTTTATAGTCGGAGATGTAATATTTTATATTTATTAGGTGATGTTATAATGTTATAATGTTATTGGGGTTTGTATGGTTTTGTGTTGGGTATGTACGGGTGGGGGTGGGTGTGATGGAGGGTGTGGGGTGGGGGCGGGGTTTGGGGTTTGAAATAAAACGAACAAAAACTTGTTGTGGTTTAGATTGTGAGGCGGTTGCCGAGTTTGTGTATTTGTAAATGTGCACCTGTTCCAATAAAGCGGCCTTTTTCACACTTCAAGGGTTTTTGAGTCTGCTCACTCTCCCCCCACCCCTCTCTCCCAAGGGGGGCTTGGGGGAGGGCAGCCGACCCCCGGGAGGTCTCCTCCCCCGGGCGGTTTGGGAGATCTGGGTGGGGGTATTTCTTCTAGCAAGTTCTTTTTGGGCGTTTTTTGGGCTGGTTTTAGTTGTATTGTGCGTTCCCCTATAAATGGGCGGGGCTCCTCGCTCCGGGCACCATTTTAGGCTTGGTGACCTGGTGGCCGGTTGAGCTTAGAATTTTTTGTCCCTCCCTCCCTCCCCCTTTTTAGGGGATTTTTTCTATTATTTATTTTTTTTTTTTTGGCTGCTGTTTGAAACATGTGTTCATGGGGTTTTTACGTTGTTCTTTTGTCGCTTGGGACAGGTGCGTGGCGGTTTTGCTATGTGATCGTCAGTTTTGGGCCAAGTTGGACCCGTTAGTTGTAATCGGTTCTTGTTTGGGGATTTTTCAGACTGATTGAGGTGGGGTTCGGAGAATATGGCTCGGGGGATATGATCAGTTGGTTTATAGTCGGAGATGTAATATTTTATATTTATTAGGTGATGTTATAATGTTATAATGTTATTGGGGTTTGTATGGTTTTGTGTTGGGTATGTACGGGTGGGGGTGGGTGTGATGGAGGGTGTGGGGTGGGGGCGGGGTTTGGGGTTTGAAATAAAACGAACAAAAACTTGGGTTGTGGTTTAGATTGTGAGGCGGTTGCCGAGTTTGTGTATTTGTAAATGTGCACCTGTTCCAATAAAGCGGCCTTTTTCACACTTCAAGGGTTTTTGAGTCTGCTCACTCTCCCCCCACCCCTCTCTCCCAAAAGAGGAGAAGGGGTGCGAAGTGCGTTTGCAGGTAATCGTGGTGGATATGCTGAGCAGCAGGAACGGAGGCGCGATATACCGTCTTGCTGCCTTGGTGGAGTTTGGTGGTCGTCAAACACAAAGATAATAAAGTAGGTTCATGGAACAAGCCCGGGGGATGTTTTAGTTTCAAGGCTTGTGGTATGTAGGGTGGGCCAAGGGGTGTGGTGCGCCAGTTAATTTCAAGAGCTAAGCCTGATGGTGTGAAGCATTGGCAGCGGGAGTCCTTAGGAAGGGTGGGGGCGAGCTTTAAAAAACGCGACGCACAGACCCTTTATGAGCCGGGGAGCGCATGTTTGCATTTATCAAGGTTGTGTAGGGGGGAAGCAAAATACAAAGGGGTGATAAAAGGATGTTATAAGCCTTGCCCAGAGGGAGGTTGCATGACACATGCAAGCATGGCACCTGGAAGGGCAGGGTTTGGTGAGTAGACCGAGCGCTTCCCACAGAAGGGGTGTGATGAGATGCATGGCAGGGAAGGGTAAGGGCTTGGGGAGGAGCACAATATGCCGGGGTATTCAGCTAGTAAGTATGCTGAGTATCCTGTGGTGGGGGTGTGTCTCCACCTTTGTGCATAAGGGGCTTTGCGCAGGGAGACACTGGGGTAATAAGTATCCCTAGTGCTCGGCCCATGGGGGTGTGACATGCATGTAGGAATGGATGCTCGCAGGCTCAAGGTCTCTCAAAAGGGTGAAAGGAAGGGCCTTGGTCAGTCTTTAACTATCCTTTTATTTTCTTAGTGGGCAGGATGCCGCCAAATCGGACATGGGGTGGCAAGGAGGCCCCAGCGACAGTAGAGGTTTTACAACCCTTGTCTGCATTATGGGAGGTTGCGAAGAAAGGCGGCATCGATTGGGCACTGAAGACTCTGGCTCAGGATGCAGGAACGAGCTCGCAGCAAGATCCCTCTTTACCAAAACGCATAAGGTGGACTCCTAAACGTTTTAAGGATGCGCATCAGGAGAACGTCAAATAGGGCGTGGAATCGTGGACGAACATTGCAGGTGAGGCGAAGGCAGTGGGCCAGCCTCTGGCATGCACGGACAGTAGGCAGGGTTCTAGCGCTGTTGCGCAGAAGTGGCCATCAGAGGTTGTGTTGCCTCCAGTGGGGGGGCTTACACAGAGTGAGTGCGCCAGCCACAGTGCTCGCGCCGGTCATGGCTAATAGCCAACAAAATCCGGCAAAATTCGGCAGCACAACGGGAGGTGGTGGCCATGCCACTGGCTACGGCGCAGTTTCCAATGACTACCATGCAGGTTCCTGTGCCAGTAGTCGTGCAACAAGGTGGTGGGGTGGCTCAGGTGTAGGTCCAGTCAGGAGGAGTACTACAATCACCTGTGGTAGTCGCTAAGATGGCACAAGGACCAGTGAATAATACAGGGGAGCCGTCAGTATCTCCGGATGACAGTGGTGTTGGCGCATACCCCCCTAACACAGAGCCCGGTGCTGTACGGTTCGGCATCTCTGGCAGTGGTGACACCATCAGCAAGTATAACTTGGCACGTGCCGGCGGAAATCAAGGAAAAGATTTTCAGGGTCGAATATGTGGACGTTTTTGATCTGATCAATGTGGGTGTGGTCCCAGAGAAGAGCAGAGCAGGCAGAGAATGGGAATTTAAACAGAAGAAAGTTTGGGTGGATTGGTCGTTAAAGAACTGGGTGACGGGTTTTGCTTTTTATGCAGCAATCATGGTTGAACAGTTCCCAGCCACCGGCCCAGTTGATAAGCTACATGTCATTGATTCATGGGGCAGCTTCAGAATTTCAGGGCACCACCTGGCTGCAATATGACACTAAATTCAGGCAGATGAAGGCAGTGAGTCCCAAAGTGGTGTGGGATCAGCGGGGGTCAATATATGGCATGGGGAATTTTATTCAGCTGCGCCAGTCAGCAAGCCCACGCATTCCTTTTGGGGAGACAGGGGAGTGGGGGATAATAAGCAAATGTTCTGGCAGTTCAACAAGAATGAACGTAATAGGGGAGCAGCATGTAGGTTCAAGCACATATGTTCTTTCTGAGGAATGCTCAGGCACCCAGAGAACAAGTGTTACAAAAAAGTGGGGAAACTGAAGAAACAGCGCACCCCTGCCAATGCACAAATCAAGGGCCGCCCTGTCCTGCCATCATAAGAGCTTGCCTACTCCCATACACCTGCATGTGCTGGCCCACCTGCTCGCCAGATACAAGAGGCGGGCAGAAGCAAATTTTTTTGTATCAAGGTTTTAATTTGTCTTCCATATCCCGTCTAGTGGCCTGCCCACCACAGTTCCCCCGCGCAATCAGTGCTAAGAAATCAGGAGCAGGCAGAGAGAAAATTATGAGAGAGATAGGGCTGGGGAGGGTAGCTGGGCCTTTTCAGCAATTTCCAAGTCAGGACTTGGTGTGTTTCCCACTGGGCCTGGTACCAAAGAAGGAGGTGGGGACATATCGCTTCATTCATAATCTATCCAGTCTACCTGGACTGTCAGTCAATGAGGGGTTAGATCCAGAATTGTGTGCAGTGTGCTACACCACTTTTGACACCATTATTCAGAAATTACAGATGCTAGGTGAGGGCGCGCTGATGTCCAAGTAAGATATTGAGTCGGCTTTTTGCCTCCTGCCGGTGCTCCTAGAAGACACTAGGTTGCTAGGTTTCACGTTTGAGGGTAATTTCTTTATGGACCAATGTATGTCTATGGGGTGTTCCATTGCATGTGCAGTTTTTGAAACATTTTGTCATTTTCTGGAATGGGCAGTGCGGGATGTGGTGGCAAGGCAAGATGTGGTGCATTACTTGGATGATTTCCTATTTCTGGGTCCACCTAGCTCGTCAGCTTGTCGGGAGGCCTTTCTGGGATTCCAGCATGTAGCGGAGGCATTGGGGGTGCCCCTGGTGGAGGGAAAAAAGGAGGGCCCAGCGACCCTCATAACTTTCCTGGGCATTGACATAGACACAGTGGACGGAGTATGCAGACTCCCCCAAGACAAAATAAGGGCTTTTCAAACTTCAGTAGACAAATGTTTAGGGGCACGCAAGTTTACCTTGCACCAATTGCAGGTTTTGGTGGAGCAGCTCAATTGTGCACTGCAGGTGATAACCACGGGCAGGGTCTCTTCGAGGAATTTAGCCAAGGCAATGTCACCACACTAGGCTATCGGTAGAGGTGAAAGACAACTTGGCCACATGGAGAGATTTCTTGGTGCGTTTCAATGCATTGGTGATTTGGCAACAACCAGCAAAAGTGAACAGTGAGCTAGAGCTTTACACAGATGCAGCTGGCAGTGTTGGTTTTGGGGCAGTGCTAGGATCAAGGTGGTGTATGCAGCGTTGGCCAGGGGAGTGGGTCAGGATGGGGTTGGTCAGCAACATCACATTCTTAGATTTATTTCCCATTATTGTGGCACTTCATGTGTGGGGCGCTTTGCTGGAAAACAAGCACATTGTGTTTTGGTCGGACAGTATGTCAGTAGTATTGGCTGTCAAAAGTCAAAGGGCAAAATGTCCGTGGGTGCTCCGTTTGCTAAAAGAATTGGTGTGGGGCTGCCTCAGGCGCAATGTGTATTTTACTTCCAAACATCTATCAGGTGTGGATAACACAGTAGCTGATGCTCTGTCTCATTTTAAGTTGACAGAATTCAGAGCTCGATGGCCGCAAGCAGACGTTCAGATGACGGTCTTCCCAGAAAGCCTTTGGAAGCTTGATGCCCTATTGCTCCCATCCTGATAGTAGCTACTGTTGCGCCCAAGATTAAGTGTATGTATGAGAAGGCTTGGCAGGTATACTTAGCAGTCCTAAAGGAGCAGGGTGTGTGAAGGAATTTATACCCCAGGGGGTGCTTATGTTCATAGTTCGTCAATGAGAGAATGGAAGGTCACTGTCTCTGGTTTGGAGGCAGCTGTCTTCAATTGCCTTCTTTACGGGATTGAAAGGGGTGACGGACCCAACTATGGATACCAGAGTCAGTCAGGCTATGAAAGGTTGGGAACAGCTGGCACCAAGGGTGAAGGATAACAGGAGACCCATAGATGCCAGTAGGCTGGTAAATATCTTGGGGGTATTAACCCCTTCCATGCAGCCGCGATTCTGCGCCTGTGCGGCAGAATCGCGAGTGGGCGGGTTCATGACGGCCCCAGCCGTCATCAGCACACGAGCACCGTAGTGCATGACAGCTGGGGGCCATCATCAGCATGGAAGGGGTTAAAGCAGGTGTGTTTGTCATCATACGAAGTGCACCTGCTGAGATTAGCGTATTCCTTAGCCTTTTTTGAGGCATTCCGGATATCGGAGCTTATACCAAGTTCTAAAGCGGCTAGGGAAGGGGGAATCAGCATGGGTGACGTGGTAGGGGCTGCTGACTTACTTCAGGTTAGAGTGAAAAGGTCAAAAACAGACCCCCTAGGGAAAGGTGTTTGGGTCCAGCTAAGAGCAGTACAGGGAGCAGGTTATTGCCCAGGGGTGTTGATAGAGAAGTTCTTGCAGATGAGGCCTGGTTGCAGAGATGGTATGCTTCTTCTGCATGAAGACGGAATACTGCTGACAAGATTTCAGTTCATGCGATTATATATGAGCGCACTGGGTCTGTTGGGTGAGGAGACTGCTCATTTCATGTGACATTCATTCCGAATTGGGCCTTCCACTACAGCAGCTAATTTAGGACTCTAATCGGAAACAATCAAGAGGGTGGGCAGATGAAGTTCATCTTTCTTTGAGTGTTACGTTAGACCACAGCTAGTTTAGGCAGGGGTATGGGTTCAGCAGCTTTGTAACTATGCCCCTCTTTTTCTTTCTATTCCTTCTTGGACTCTCATGCAGTGGTTGCAAGTCAGTGGACACAGGTATGCTGGTGTGTAGATTCGGTCATACACAGAGCAGGGCAATGGATCAGCAAATCCGGGGAAGAGAGAACGCAAAGGGCCAAGGGAGTCAATCACAATTGGATAGGGATTGATGGGCAGTATTTGGAGGATGTCACAGCCCATTTGCAGAGTGTGCTAGACAAGGGTATGCCCATTCCAGACGTGCTGGTGATTCACTCTGGAGGTGAAAGCATGATTCCCTGGGGCAGGAGGGGGGTGAAGGAGTCTCTGTTCTCTACATTCTCATGGGTAAGGAGGGTCTTACCAGAAACCACCATATTTTGGTCAGAGGGGCTCACAGGCAAAGTGTGGGTGACAACGTGCCATCAGCCACTGTGAACACATCTGTGAGAAATCTGAATCGGGAGGTAGCAAAACTGTTGGGAGGTTCTCAGATACGTTCTATTAGGCATAGCTTGCTGCAGGCATTAAACTCGGAAATGTATCGGGCAGATGGGGTGCATCTGTCCAGGGCAGTGTTGACCCTGCCAGCAGGTAGGTCGCCCCCCCAGCCGCCACACGGTCCTCCTGTGGCGCTACCCCGCTAGTGCCTCCCTGCTGCCGAGTAAGTCCTCTGTGCCCCTGCTCACTGTTATCTTGCCTGTTGTTTTGCCTCGTTCTTTCTTCTGTGCCCTTGTGCCCCCTCTCCCCGTTTTTCCTTCTGTGCCCCTGCTCACGGCTGTTGCCTCGTTTTTTGCCCTGTGCCCCCTCTCCCCGTTTTTCCTTCTCTGCCCCTGCTCACTGTTGTTCGGCCTGTTGTTTTGCCTGTTGATGTGCCTCGTTTTTCTTCTCTGCCCATGTGCCCCCTCTACAGTTTCCCTCCGTGCCACCTTTTCTCCTGCCGCTACGTCCCTGCGGCTCACCCCCGCTGCCCCATTCGCCACCCCGCTCCCGCCTCCCAGCTGCTCCTCCCTCCCACTGCCCGCCCCTTATATGGAGGCCGCGCAGCGCTGAAGGGAGCGACTTTTGACCCTGTCAGCAGGTAGGTCGCCCCCCCAGCCACCACACGGTCTTCCTGTGGCGCTACCCCGCTAGTGCCTCGCTGTTGCAGAGTAAGTCCTCTGTGCCCCTGTTCACTGTTATCTTGCCTGTTGTTTTGCCTTGTTCTTTCTTCTGTGCCCTTGTGCCCCTTCTCCCCGTTTTCCCTTCTGTGCCGCTGATCACTGCTGTTACCTCGTTTTTTGCCCTGTGCCCCCTCTCCCCGTTTTTCCTTCTGTGCCCCTGCTCACTGTTGTTCGGCCTGTTGTTTTGCCTCGTTTTTCATCTCTGCCCGTGTGCCCCCTCCCCAGTTTCCCTCCGTGCCACCTTTTCTCCTGCCGCTGCGTCCCTGCGGCCCGCTCCCGCTGCCCCATTCGCCACCCCGCTCCCACCTCCCAGCTGCTCCTCCCTCCCACAGCCCCTTATATGGAGGCCGCGCAGCGACCGCTCAGCGGACGCGCCGCTGGTGTGCTGAAGGTGCGCCTAAGGCAAGCCCGTCTGCGCCCGTCGGCGTCTGGACCGTGTCCAGCGCCAGAAACCCTGGCCCCCGCCGCACCCAAAGCACCCGACTGAGATACGACTCCGCTGCCCTCAACGCACTCGGCACTGGATGAACAACCGCCTGCTACCGAGCCACCCCGAAGCAAACCCACGGACTCTTCACCTGTCAAGCCTGTAAATACACCTGCCTCCGAACCTGCAGACCACCCACCGGACCTCGCAACAACAACAACCACCTCAAGTGCATCCTCCTCAACACACGCTCCGTCCACAAGCACGCCGTCGAACTGTGGGACCTCCTGGACACAACAGCACCAGACGTCGCCTTCCTAACGGAAACCTGGATGAACGCCTCCTCGGCCCCCGATATAGCCATAGCCATCCCGGATGGCTAAAAGATCACCCAGAAGGACCGCGTCAACCAAACCGGAGGAGGAATCACCATTGTCTACAGGAACACCATCAACATTATGACCATCACCGAAGACACACTCTCCGCCGCCGAACACCTACACTTCCAGATTCACACCGACCCCAAGACCACCCTTAGGGGAACGCTCATCCACAGACCTCTGGGCCCACGCTCACAATTCAGCGAAACCATCGCCAACTTCATCAGCCCGCACGCCCTAGTCTCACCAGAATACATCCTCCTCGGGGACCTGAACTTCCAGCTGGAGAAAAACAGTGACAACAACACCACCACCCTGCTCGCCAACCTCGCCAACCTCGGACTCAAGCAACTGGTGAACACCCCCACCCACATCGCTGGCCACACACTCGACCCCATCTTCTCCGCCAGCAACCACGTCTCCTTCAGCCACTCCTCCGGACTACACTGGACCGACCACAGATGCATCTACTTCACCTTCAAAAAGAATACTTCCCACCATCGCACGCAACAAATCCCCCACAGATGCTGGAGCAAAGTCACCACAGACCAGCTCCTCTCATCGCTGAGCCAGAACCCACCAGCCATCACCGCTGACACCAACGACTCAGCCCACAACCTCGCACAGTGGATCACCAACTGCGTCGACAACCTTGCACCACTGAAGAACCCCCTAGGCGTGACCGGCAACAGGAAAACTTCATGGTTCACAGACGCCCTCAAAAAATGAAAGAAATCCTCGAAAAAACCTGGCGCCACAAACGAACTACAAAAAACATGACAGCCCCCAAGATCGCCACCCGCGTACACCACCAGCTGATCCGCACCACCAAAAGGACATCATTCAAAGAGCGACTAGACAACAACACCCACAACAGCAAGGAACACTTCAACATCGTCAAAGAGCTCTCCAACCCCAGCGCCAGCAACAACAACATCAAACCATCACAAGAACTCTGCAACTCCCTCGCCACGTTCTTCCACCGAAAGATCACAGATATACACGACAGCTTCGAACCCCAGACTCCGCCTTAAGTCACCGAACCCGCGACCCCCACCACCACCTTCAGAGCCTGGAACCCCATCAGCTCTGAAGACACCACCAACGTCATGAACTCCATCCACTCCGGCTCCCCCTCGGACCCCTGCCCCCATCATATCTTCAACAAAGCCGACACCATCATCGCACCCCATCTCCAGAACTTCACAAACATCTTGTTCGCGTCACCCGCCTTCCCCGAGAGCTGGAAGCACGCAGAAATCAACGCCCTTCTGAAGAAACCCACAGCGGACCCCAAAGACCTCAAGAACTTCTGCCCCATCTTTCTTCTTCCCTTCCCGGCCAAAGTCATCCAGAAAACCGTCAATAAACAGCTGTCTGCTTTCCTAGAGGCGAACAACTCGCTCGACCCATCCCAGTCCGGATTTCGAGCCAACCACAGCACCGAAACCACCCTCATCGCAGTCACCGACGACATCAGGACCCAGATGGACAACGGAGAAACAACTGCCCTCATCCTCCTGGACCTCTCGGCAGCCTTCGATACCGTATGCCATCGCACCCTAATAAACCGCCTCTTCACCACTGGGATCCAAGGAAAAGGCTTGGACTGGATCCCCTCGTTCCTCTCCGACAGAACCCAGAGTGTCCACCTCCCTCCCTTCCGCTCAGAAGCCACCGAGATCATCTGCGGCGCACCCCAAGGATCCTCGCTCATCCCAACCCTCTTCAATATCTACATGAGCCCCCTCGCCACCATTGCACGCAAACACAACATCAACATCATCTCCTACGCCAACGACACCCAGCTGATTCTCTCCCTCACCAAAGACCCAGCCACCGCCAAAACCAACCGACAGGAAGGGATGAAAGACGTCGCAGAATGGATAAAGCTGAGCCGCCTGAAGCTGAACTCAGACAAGACGGAGGTCCTCATCCTCGGACAACCCCCTTCTGCCTGGGACGACTCCTGGTGGCCCTCAGCACTGGGCTCCGCGCCGGCACCCTCGGACCACGCACGCAACGTGGGATTCATCCTGGACTCCTCCCTCACGATGACCAAGCAAGTCAATGCCGACTCGTCATCATGCTTCAAACCCTGCACATGCTCCGAAAGATCTTCCGGTGGATCCCCACCAAAACCAGAAAGACGGTCACCCAGGCCCTCGTCACCAGCCGACTGGACTACGGAAACGCCCTATACGCAGGAACCACCGCCAAACTTCAGAAACTACTACAACGCATACAGAACGCCTCTGCACGACTCATCCGCGACATCCCTCGCCACAGCCACATTTCCTCCCACCTGAGAAACCTGCACTGGCTCCCTGTCAACAAGAGGATCACATTCAGGCTCCTCACCACGCACACAAAGCACTCCATGACATGGGCCCCGAATACCTCAACAGCCGCCTCTCGTTCTACACTCCCACCCGCCAGCTCCGCTCCGCCAGCCTCGCCCTCGTCACCATCCCACAGATTCGCAGAACCACCGCCGGAGGAAGATCGTTCTCCTACCTGGCGGCCATAACATGGAACTCCCTCCCCGCACACCTCCGATTGACCCATGACCATCTCTCCTTCAGGAAACACCTCAAGACCTGGCTGTTCGAGCAGTAGTAGCACCCCACCCTCCCTTTCAGCACCTTGAGACCCTCACAGGTGAGTAGCGCGCTCTATAAATGTTTTGATTGATTGATTGATTGATTGATTGCAATTGTTCATCCAAACCATATTGGGGGCCATAGCGTTACCTCTGGAAGATAAAGCAGGGCCATAGCATTACATCTGGAAGGTGAAGCAGCTGTTGGGGGGGGCGAGAGCGCCAGTTGGCTCCTCGTCCTGTGGCGGGGTCCCAGGCAAGAGAAAAAGGTTAGGGACTTCTTTTGGTGGAAACTGTCTACCCTGCAACAGGGAGGCAGTCATTGGGCTCTGGGCTGGCAGGAGAGGGGGCTGTCCTGCTGGTGGTCCTGGACTCTCTGGCCCTACCTAGTAGCCGGTGCTTGGAGGAAGCAAGATGGGGAGAGCGGTTGTGCCAGTAAGGTGCTAAGCAGTGCTCTGATGGCCGCGTCTAAGGGGTAGACGACGGATAGTTACCTCAAATGTAAGTAGTGGTGAGGGGTTGGGTTGTGTCCTGCTGTTACAACATAGTAACCTGTGGCACAAATGTACACTGCGAAACATAAAGTTCAGTAATGTGTGTTGGTTTGGTTTAATAAAAAGTTGGTCAAATGTTGACGGTTCATCAACAAATAAAGATGGTGTTATTTGACAAGTAATAAATGCTACGCAGTGAACACCAACCACTTGTAAAGTATTTTTGTTGTGGAAAAGAGGGGCAAAGGGTGGAAATTTAGGGTAAACGTGTTGAGGACAAATTGCACATTATATGCCCACTAAACTGAAACTGACCTTGACAAAACCAATAAGTCTCGCCTACGAGAGGGCTATTGGCTTTGTTGGCGATTTTTAGCCATGTTGGACAGTAGGGCTCCCTGCTGTGTAGCAAGGCTGAAAGTAAAACAAAAACACTATTATGTAGTCAGCACTGGCCACATCATAGCATTTTCTATTGTTGTTGGGGTGGACAGGTGAAAGGCAACAGAGAGGGAGAGAGGAAAATGTGGGGACAACAAAGACAAGGGAGGGTGTGTGAAAAAAGTGCTAAGAGGGGGAGTGCCCTCGCAGTGTCGTAGTGCTTTTTATGTGGGATGGAACACAGACGGGGATACGAGGTAACATGGAGAGGGGGGCAGGAGGCAATACAAATGGAGGGTAGAAGGGGGCAGGAGGTGATGCTAAGAGATGGAGGGCAGGGATGACACCGACAACAGAGGGTGGAAGGGAAAGACTGGGAGCAAGCACACGGAAATCAGAGGGAGGGGCTCTGATGACAATATTAGGTGCGAGGGAGGGCTGAGGACAACCGCAGGATCTGCAGCAGGGAGGAACGCAGGGGAAGGGCAAGTTAGCGAGGAAGACAGCTCAAAAGGCACACTCTCTTAGAGTGCTTAAAGACAGAGAAAAAGGAACACATAAAAAATTAGCTTTGGAAGGACATAAGCATGCATCCATGTTCATGAGGACGGACCAAAACACAAATTGTAAGGAAGCCTACAGCAGCCAGCTGATCACTAGGAAGCAAGGAAATGACAATGAAGCCAACCAATGATAAGCAATAGGTGGCCTCTGAGTTCACTATTAGAATACAAAAGGTCTCGAAGAGAAAGCACATGCCCTGTCTAGGAGAGACCTAAATACTGGCCCCCACCCCTCCCTTCCCCCTTCTCTACAAACCACTCATCTCTCAAGAGGACCATAAAGCAGCCAGAGACTGACAGATCTACCTGATTTTTGTGTGTGCTGTTGCAGGCATTACTTGGAATGGCTGGGTCAATTTAAAGTACATATAATTTTTCTTAATTTATGTACAGATTTGTTCCTGTACAGTTCCAGTCTGGTTACTGAATCAAAGTACAAAGTAGTTTATTGTGTTGATTATTTAAAATCTTACAATATTACACATCTAAAAAAGAAAGCAGTAAAAGCTATATTCAAGTATAAAACATTTAAAATACCAATGCATCGGTTTCGTAGTCAGTTACATATTTAACCCCTTCGCTGCTGGCCCGTTTCCGCCGCTGTGCGGTAAACAAATGAACAGGGGCGGGCCATGACGAACCCCAGCCGTCATCAGCACACGAGCACCGTAGTGTATGACGGCTGGGGTTCGTCATCAGCATACAAGGGGTTAAAATAATTATACTCCTAATTTCCTTTTGACTGTCAATAAGAACCTTACAAAAGTAGCATTCAAGAATATATCATTCGAGTGCAGGCACCTAATCAGGGCCTGCCTGCATGTCCTTATGCCTCGTAGCTTAACCCCTTTCACGCTGATGACGAGCTGGGCTCGTCATGGCGTAGCCTCCTCGCACGCTGATGACGAGCCCAGCTCGTCACGTAAAGTGCGTTTTTAAAAATCTCAGCGCAGGAGCGGAATTCCGCTAGCGCGCATGAGGTTAAATGGAAGCTTAAGCAGTGTTCTTCTCTCCTGCAAGAGTTTTGGGCAAATACACAATAGATGGAGAATATTCTCCTCACCGTTATTACACAGTCTGCATAGCGTTTGGGTTTCCACTCTCTCCCACAGTGGAAGATGAGACAGGCCTGGCATTATTCCAAATCTTGCTTTAAGGAGCACCTGTTTGTTTTTTTCCGTCCAGGGTGTTTCCAGATATTGTTGAATTTCCTTTTTTTATAGCCATTTATTATTGTCCAGGCATGTTTTCTCTTTGTAAGGACAACTTTATCTTTTAAAATTGATAGTTTGTTTGCAGTTTTATTAATTATTTTCTTAAACGAAGCCTTGGTTAAATTATTTTCCCAAATAGACGTAACTGCAAACTCCCTTATTGCTTCCATAAGATAGAGCCATGCAGTAGAGCTTTTGTTATTATTTATTTCTCTCCATATTAGCTGCGATATCTCGTTTTCGTGGTCATTTTTTATTCGATTCCATACTTTTATGAAGTGTCCTTGCCTTGCATAAAGTTGATTGGTTAATCCGAATTCCAACCTTATTTGGGCAGGAGACGCATTCGCTGGGAGATGAAATAGGGCCCGATATGCTCTGGTTATGGCTTTGTTCAGAGTTTCAGTATCCTTACCCATTGCCGCTTCACTACCATATGTGATAGTTGGTAGGAGTCTTGCTCCTATAATACTCAGGAGAGGACCATAGGTTAGGCTGGAAAGTGACTTCTGTACAATTCTGAAAGCTGCAGTTAATGCATTCATCTTCCTTTGAATGTCCTTTTTTTGGAGCTGGTATTTACCCTTCTCATCAAATAACACACCCAAATATTTATATACCTCTACTTGTTCTAAGTGGGTCTTGTCCATGAACCATTTACTTTTGTATCTTATCTTGTTATTTTTGGTAACTACCATGATCTTAGTTTTGTCTTGTTTATCACCATCCCATTGTCCTTTGCGTACATGTGAGTCCGACTAATTAGGCGCTGTAGTCCCACTTTCGTGTGGCTCAATAGTATGACATCGTCCGCATACAGCAAGTTAATGAGACGCTTATCAGCTAATTTCGGTGGTGAGCCTTTTCATCATGCAGTATTCCAGTTAGGTCTGCAAGAAACAGAATAAAGAGGAGGGGGGCTAAAACACAGCCTTGTTTTAGGCCTTCATTTGCTGGAATCTCCTTAGATATCGTTTGTCCATCCCCCATCCTCACACTCACCCATGTCTTCGTATATAAGAGACGAATCAGCTTTAGTAGGGCAGCTGGAATGTTCATTTTCTCTAGTTTTTTCCATAGTAGATTTCTTTTGACACAGTCAGATGCAGTTTTAAAGTCTATAAAACATAGGTACAAGGGTTGCTTCAATCTGTTTGACTTATCCATAAGTAAAGCTAGAACCAGTATGTTTGTAGTTGTCCCCAAGCCTTGTATAAAGCCTGTTTGGTTTAAAGGCAGTTACTTGTTTTCCCTGACCCATTCGGATAAATTAGTCAACAAAATTCTGGCAAACAACTTGGCATCCGTGTCTTGCGAAGTAATCGGCCTGTAGTTTTCTGCGAGCGCCCAATTTCTATTTTTGAAGATTGGGGTTATTAAGGATCCTCGCCATGACTTGGGTATGGCACCTTTTAGAATAACTTCTCCATATAGTTTCTCTAAGCGGGTCGACCATAGTTCTGGATTTTCTTTATAGAGTGCAAATGGTATCCCATTTGGTCGGGGAGCACAGTTCTTTTGTTTTTTTAATAATTTAATTATCTATTTTTTTTCTATTTGTATTGGTGTATCCGTATAGTTGTCATGAAGCGAAATTTCCATGTCAGTGTCATTTTTGCACCTGTGTTGCTTTTCCGCTAACCATGAAATCCTGGTTTAGATGTTTCCTCAGAAAGTCTCCCATTCCTGCTCGGTTAATGGTGATGAGACCACATGCTTATTTGGTCTAGCAAGTCCTTTGACGATTTTCCAGAATTCTCATGTATTCTTTTGCTTGCTGGCGTGAAATACTTTTGCCCAAGTTGCCTGTTTTGCTTGGTTTTTCTCGCTCGTATTAGTTTCTTCATATTTTGATTTAGTAGCTTCAAGTTGCCCAGGTTTTCTACTTTTACCCCAGATTTCTTCGTTAACCTAATAATCCTATTTCGGTCTTTTTTCATTTTCATTATTGTGTATGGGAGGTTTATATAGTTTTCCTTATCCCTGTTTGCTTCTTTTCCATTTTGGGTCCTTTTTTGTTTGAGTTGGATTTTGCGTTTTGATCAACATCCCAGTGAAGTTTTCCCATTGCTCTATCACTGTTTCCGGTGTTGTGTCTTTAAAGCATGCTTCCACAAGACTTTCCACCTGTTCCTTCGTTTCTTCTTTATTTCCAACATTCCAGAACAGTTGTTTATAGTTAGTTGTTCCAATGCACCCCTCAACAATCTGGTAAGCTTTGTTTGTATTCGTTCCGATGTTCATTATAATTATCTGCTGGGCGTGATCACTTTCAGTTACTTTCTTTAATTGATACGAGGTAATGCTATGAAACGTATATAGTGAGGTCATGGTGTAATCAATCCTGGACTTTGAGTTATACCCAAAAAGACTGTATGCTGGAGGCACATCCGTTTTTATTCAGCCGTTAAGAATTCGAAGTTCCATCGATTCCCTGTCCTTAACACATTTTTTACCCATTCTGTTCGTAGTGGAATTAAACTCTTTCCCTAAGTCCTGCTGGGGAATTAACCATTGGTGGGTTTGCGATTGCGTTATATCATCTCTTGTGTGGGCAGACATTAGATTAAGATTAAAAGTCTGCTAATGGATCCTCCAACATTTTATTAATTAGGACATTGTTCAATGTTCCACAGGTTGTCTCCCTACTCAAATGGTTAGGCAATATATATACATTAATCAAATATAAAGATTTACATTTTCGGTTATTTATTTTATAGTTCAGTTTAACTATTAGGATGTTCATAGTATCTACTTCCACTTGCTCCTGGTGTGCCTGAATGGTGTTTGAAATTAATATTGCCTGGCCCCCACTTGCTCGTCCGAACCTTTGCTCTTTTTTTTACGTTTACATAGTAGCCTGCGTATCCGTGTAACAGAAATGGATTGGTTTCCCATGTTTCTTGTAGTAATATAATCTGGCATGGTCTTGCTATAGAATCTATGTGTGCGTTATGGATCTTACCTCTCAATCCATTAATGTTCCATGAACACATTGTTATTATTTCCGTCTCATTGCTTTTAACTGCTGCTTGCTTTAGACTGTTATCTCATGGTTTATAGTTATTATGTAGTGCCATATTTATCAATTTTTCATTTATTTCTACATTTCTTTCTACAAGGCTTTGCGGCGGGGTACATACATTTTTCATACGGGATCTACCCAGTGCATTTTTTAGTACTGAAACGATCTGTGTATCTGCTTTTTCATGTTTTACTTTTGTTTCATCCCCAATAAAAGGAGTAGGGTATACCTCTGGGATTTGTTTGGTTATTACTATACCCCAGGTTTTGAACGTTGTTTGCTCGTTCATGATCTGATCAGCTACTGTTGGTGATATTAGTGTTAATAGCGTTGGAATCTGAATGCTGTGTTTCCCCTCCATAAACTCAATAGAGACAATGTCCTCGCTTACAATATTAGTCAGTGCTGGGATTGATTTGAATAATCTAAGTAAGTTCCCACAGTTTAGTATGTCGTGCCTGCCTCTAGACTGAGATTCTGGTGTAAATATAAGTTTTCCACTGAACTTCAAAATTTGGTAATTGGGGACCTCACTGTTCTCGCTTTGCATAGGTTTGTAGCTAATTGTTTTTACCCCTTCCCTACTTTTAATCAGCAGGTGGTCCCATTCTGGCGTTTTTGTAGGCCATTCCCCACCTTCCTCGATGGTAGCGCCCAGTCTTTTTTAATTATTTCATTAGTACTGTGTTTTTGGTGAGGATTAGTTATTTGGGTTGATTTGGTAGAGCTACTTTCATTCGTTGTGGTAGAGTTAGAATTACTTGGGACTCTTTCTTCTTCCTCTTGGTTTGCATCCTGTTTGGCTACCTGTGGCGGGTTATCTAGGGTCCTATTGGCCATTTGCCCTTCTACTACTGTATTATCGTTCCTTATTGAAAGTTGTGTTTCATTTACTTTAGGGCAGTTTGTTGGACTTGGTCCAGTTGTGGGTTTTTGTCCAAAAATTGGAAAGTAGTCATTTTTGCCCTTCCTCGTAGCATCTGTAGTTGTTGGTATCCGATCATCATCTGTCTTTATTGTGACACCTAGTTTCGATTTTTCATTTTTTCTTGCTTTGCTGAGTTTTTTCTTTTGACGTTTTGACATCGTAGTAAAACCATCTGAGTCGTAATCATTGTAGATCTGATCCTCTTGAAATTCTTGAATTATAATTTCGTTTCCAGGTTGATTCGATACTTGCAGGGCTGAGAGATTTACTATTTCACCAAAATGTTTCGTTAACTGTTTTGTTTCTATGCCCTTAGAGCGTTCGAACCCATTCCTAGTCTCGTTTTTATTCTTTTCCTTACTAATAGAGTTATCCGCATTAGCTTTCTCCTTACTGTTTTGGATGTCTCTTTTAGTATCTTCTATTATGCTCGTTATAACTGCCGGAAGTACTGCTAATTTATCAATAATAGGTACGTAAATAGATTCCGTGGTTGATTTTTCATTTTCTATCTGTGCTCTAATTATCAGTTCATTAAGTTGGGCAAGATTGTTATCAGTTCCCACTATAGTATTTGCCATCATTTTTAGGAGGTCGATTTGGAAGTCCATTTTATTTGATTGGTATTGAAGAGCTTCTAGCGTGAGGGTCGAAGTTTGAGAATAAATATCTCAGGATATCCCTGCTTCTTGCTGTTTTGTTCCCAATTCTGTATTTTGAGCCACCTCACACTTAGCATGTTTAGCATCCCGGATGTTTTTGTGGTCCACCATATATTTTTCAATAATATGTGTAGCTAAATCATTACTTTCTTGATTTCCTTCCCCGTCTTCCACAAATGGCTTGATTTCATTTGTTGTTCCATTGACCATATCTTTAGTGTTGACATTAACGTGTTCATCCCTATGATGATTTAGTTGTTTTTCAGTTTCATCAGGGGCTGAACACAACCTTTTATTAATTTCAACATTGACTTCAATAGGGAAACTTGATAGCGCTTGTTCCCTCCAATCTCCGTGTTGTTTTTGGTCAATTTCCGGAGATTGTGAGTGAGGTTTATTTAGGGGAGAGTGAACATCCTTAGCCTTTAGCTCTGTCTCAAGAGTTATATTGCAATTTTTCAATTCTTTTGGAGTTTCGTGCTGCATTGTCCCTTGCAGTTGCTCTCCAGTCAATATATCTAAATCTGTAATTTGGTATTCCTCAAAATTATGTTCGATTTGTACAAATTGCTTGCTGTGTTGTGTGGTGTTATGTATTTCTCTACTAGTAGGTTTCATGGGGGTCTGTAGTTTGTCCTTGTCTGATTCCAATTTCATTGAGAACAAAGCTCCGGATGGGTCCTTCATCAATTGAAATTTCTCCGCTATTTTACCGGATTTCTCAAACATCCTTTCTATAGGGGAGATAAGAGATTGGGTCAATCCTGCTGTGTTGGTTTTTAGCTTTTTTGACACTGTTGATTGCTGCATTTTTTTGTGCGCTTAGTTGTTGTGCCTGCAGTCCTTTCCCTTCCTGATCGCATATTTCCCGGTTTGTATTTTCTTTATGTCTGGGTGTAATATGGTCAGATATGGTCAAATAATCAATTGCAGCGTGGCTTACCAGTGTGAAAGCCTAGCCGGATGGGTAGTACAGGCCACCAGCACACCAGCTGCAGGTATAATGTGACGCGGGGCTTTCCAACGTGAAGCATCTCTCTAAATGCGTCACGTTGTAAATGGGCCGCAACTTTTATGCCACCGCTGTGCCACAAAAGAGACGCAACAGCGGCGCAAAAGTGACGCAAGGGGCTTTTAAATCTGCCCCTTTGATTTTAAGGCACATCAAAGATGTCCTTAATTGACACTGTTTACCTTTTTAGCAAAAAGGGACGGTTTGATATGTTGAATCATTCTGAACCACTGATAATTACTCAAGAGGTGTGTTATCTAAGGATTGACCATATTATTACAGATGAAGAACAACCATATGACAACTGTGCGACAATGAAAACATGCTTACCCCCTGCTTTTCCACATTGCAAAAGCATACAAAGCTGGCCCATAAGCAAACTACTCGAAAAAAATATTTAGATGAGCTGCTTCCCTGTCATGGTGGGCGCTCACTCTAGCTTCCATTAAGGCTACGGTTGGCGAGTCTGCACCGGATGAATCAGAGTGCTCTAAAGAACATTGTTTTCAAGATTCGCAGAGATAAAGTAGGTTCGAGTGTTGCCATTTAGGACCCAATGATAACTCCTGACCTGCCAAATGTCAATCTGACAGGAGAAGAAAAGAGGCGGATGCTGTTCAGACTCTGCCTGTGTTCAGTGAAGCTGAAGAGGCTCTACACGCTGCACAAAGGTACCTTTTGTACTGGACTGAACAACTACTTTCCATCTTCGGGGAAGGCAGCTGCAAAGTGGGAACATCAACAATGCATGGTCGAATGTGAAGTGGAAGTAAGAATACTCAATGTGGTGTCCCATTGTACAGTGGTAGGCAGCCTAATATAGTCAGTAAAAGTCACAGGTAAGGGTCCAGATTCAGCAACGCCAAGGAACAGAGGACAAGATCAACAAGAACTCAGATGCACCAACTTCGACATATCTTAACAAATGACTTATGTCAAGCAAACACACAGACAAGAAGCCTGTGTTAACTGCATATGAATATATTAATAACACAGTCAAGATACATCAATTATTGCTCAAAGACTCACCCTAAACAAGTCTCTTAGAATACTAGGTGAGTTTAAGCTATTGCATTGTAAATGACAATGCCTTTTATTTATGTTATTAAACGAAAACAATAATAAAAGGCGTTGTCCTTTGCAGGGGTGGGTCCTCCCCAAGTCGGGGGAGTGTCGCCCCACTAACCTCAAAGCAGAGCAGCAAAAATAAAATGATAATAACATTGTTATTATTTTATTTGTTGTGGCTGTGGGGCTGGGTTAGGGCGGGGCAGGGCTGATGGCACAGGGGGTGGAGTGGTTTGCACACTCTCTAACTGCACATGACTGTTTGGCCGGCCCTCTTGCATTACACAGCCTGGTCAGGAACATGCTAAGCTTCCATGTGCCTGTCTGAACCACGAACCATGGCGCTCAGACCAATCACAACGCTGCTCTGCAGCATTGTGATTGGCTCAGGGGAGCCCAGAAGCCGGGTGCTTCCTGCTGCTGGGACTGCAGTAAGGAGGAATCTGAACAAGACAGAGGAAAAGCCGCAATCGGTGAAAAGGTAAGTGGTAATTTTGTATTTTTTTATTTTCTCTGCCCCCTACGTCACCCCTCTCCACCGCCGTTCCCTGCCAGCCGCTACTGTTCTGAACAGAAAGGAGACACAACCAGTGAGATGTGCAGGCTGCAGTGCAGTGTACAGGTGTGATCCTTTCTACCATGAAACGACTTCAATTCACAATTAATTACAAATGCAACAACACAATATACAGGTGGCAGTATGGGAACACAGTGCTCTCCAAAAGCAACAAAATTATGCTACTTTTACACAAAGAGAAACACCCACACACGCACCCACACACACACAGACGCACATACAACTTTCGTGCTCTCTCTCTCCCTCTTTCTCCTTTCTCTCGCTTCGATGCAAGCGTTCTACAAGCAAAGAACTAAATTGGAAAGTGGCTGCTTGTTGCAGCCCAAACAAAGCTCAGCTGAACAGACACATTACTTAAAAACCACACAAAAAATACATCAATAATTCTTACACATGTGTGAAATGGATGCACTTTGGAATGAAGTAACCCTACGATTTCCTGATACAATCTACATCAACAATCATACACTCTGATGTAAGGAGTATTTTATAAGGTAGGCCAACAAGTCACGAGCACACCAACAAACCTATAGATTAGGTCCTTAATGCCACACGCTTTAACCAAATAACAATAAGTACCAAGGCGCCCCTCAATAATCTCTCCACTTATTCCCTCACTGCCACCATCGAAGGGTGTCCCTCATCTCTCCATAGCCCCTCTCTCGCATGTATTTCATTTCTTTTGTAGTGATTCTCATGCCAACTGAGGGTGTCAGCTCCCTTAAGATCACACACACATTATAGAAAAACAATGAACCATGCAAGTGTATAAATCAATGCATAGGAAAAGGTATGTAAGACAACGAGGACTAGGAGGTGTAGAAGTCACATGTCTGCCACACTGTAGGCATATCTTTAAAGATCTTGGTCTACAGAGGTACACTCTCAGGATGTCAGGATTTAAAACATAACACAGAGGTTGGCCTTGGCTTTACTAATAAGAAATTATTCCCAAACTATTTTCAGATCCCCTAGGATAATAAAAAAGACTGGAAAAAATAAGGTTCTAAACCTATGCCATGGAGTTTGCATGCAGCGTTATGATGCCACTTCATAGCTCATATGCTATACTGAATGATTGTAAATTATTAACTGAAATTAAAAAAAAGTATCTCTGTGAAAAGAACAACAATCCACAGGGCTATCTATGTAAAATACAGGTTACACGTGCTTTGCAGCAGGAACTTTACCCCTCTGCGCTGCTTAATGATGATTCAAAACTGCTATCAGTTAACATTCGGATACATTAATCTCCAGCGTTATCTTGACGTTTGCATTATTGCCTGAAAATTGCTGGGCACACAAAGTACTCTTAAGCAGGGGCTTGAGAGAGCGCAATTTGAATGAAAAGTATATCCGTACCATATTTACAGGCTTATAATGTAAAGTCAGAAGTTGTAACGCGAAGTTAGCACTTGTAGCATAAAGTTAGCATATGCAACATTAAGTAATAAGGAAATGTATCTGTATTTACTCTAGAATATGCATTAGAATTAGAAAGGCCTGTATATACATAGTGGGCTAATATAGAAATGTATGGAAATGCTTAAGAACATTGGAACGTGCTGAACAGAATTTATGTATGCAAAAATTAAACGGAGAAAGAAGACGAAATGTAAATTGAAGAAATGTGCAGACTATATAGCACTGTGTAAGAACGAGAGTATAACGTTGTATTTTATGTAACATGGATTTGATTATAATCAATGATTTGCTAATTCGATTATATATATATGTGTGTTAAAAGTCATACCGTGTAGAAGAGTTGTAGGAATTTTAGAATAGTGTGTTCATATGTGATTTTAACCTAACGGACCAAGGGTTCGCAAGAGTGTAGTCCGCTGCATGTAATTTAGTGGGCTCACAGGAATAGGGGGATAGCTTTGATCTGTACGTGCGAGCCAAGAGTCAAAGGTCTTGTTAAATTTAAAGTGGCAATGCTGGACGAAGTTTATGGCCTAAGTGAGATAAGGGACGCTTGGAATTTGGGGTCTTGTTTCTAAGTGTCTGTTCTCAGGACCAAAAGAGGTTACAATCACAACGGTAATGAATAGAGCTCTGTTGAGGTGATAGACTTTGGTCTGAAAGTGTCAACTGGAATGTCATGAGGTTACCAGCACGATGACGAAGATGGCGCCTAAGAAGCAAGGTCAACTTAACAGACGACGCGAAGAGATGAAGCTATGGAAAAACCCAGAAGCGGGATCACGTGAAAGTGTACGTGGTGGGCGTCTCAAAGGGGCGTTCCACCCATACTGGGATTTTGTATTTAGGGACAGCACCCCGGGGAGGAGAAGTTAGCGGAGAGCAGATGGCCTGAAGAGAGTCAGAGCAGAGCAAACGAGAGAGCAGTAGGCCGAGGACCCTTAGAGAGAGCGGATGGGTAGGCAGAAAGGGTACTGCTTCTCGACATAGGTTTCCATCAGAGATTAATAGAGTTTGAACTTCTTTGGAAGTCAAACGGCTGACACCTTTTTAGGTATAGAACTTGCTGAGTAGGGATGTCATCTAGCATAGAGTAGGGACAGATTTAACTTGTTTATTCACTTTCTGTAAATGACGCATCAGATCCACTTTGTGTCTATGCTATTCAATTTGTTGATTTTGGAATTAGTTTTGATCGTTTTCTTTTGTAGACTGAGATTATTTAGGGAATTTATGTTCCTTTTAGTTCCTGTATACTTGTTGAATCTTATCTTGAGAGGATTGTATATGCAATTAACTTTGATTTTATATTAAACTTTTAAACTTTATCGGTCGTAAGTGGTTCTTCAGAGTTGCGTCAGTCTATGGGGTTGATTTAACTTATGTGGGTTTGCCTTTTACTCAATGACAGTCAATAATCGATCCAAAATTGGATGAATGAGATAGGTATCTAGGTGATCAGAAAAGATATCAAAATCTCATTCCCCGCAGTTGGTAGCAGAGAAAGATGGTTGGCTTCTTGAGGAAGGCAACCTAGGATAGGTCTAGATTACCCCAAGGTCCCTAGTCATCGACGACCAGAAGAAGAATCCCTGCTGAAGAAGGTGCTGACGGTGCGAGAGAGAAAAGCAGCAGAATCGGTCGAGAGTGAGTATAAGGGTCATGCATTGCCAGATTGCGGTGTTTTGTGTTGTACCTGTGTTGTAATGTCAAGCGGAGTTGAATGCCTGTAGTGTGATTGTGGGAAGGTTGTGAGCGCGCGCAACCGGATAAAATCTTAAGTCCAGAGAAGGGCTTAAGTGGTTCAGGTGTATCGAACACCCAGAGTAATTGTCTACCATTGTGAAGGGGGTCATGAGGTACCATTGATCGCCCGCAGGACCGAGATAGGGGGAATGTCTGAGTGAGTGTATGAGTAACGGACGCTGGTCGGACGTTTACTGTGTGTAAGTAACCTATCAGTTAAGGCGAGCGTCTGAAGTGAGAGGAAGACGTCTCGCCAGTTGAGGTGACAATTACAGTTAGACTGTGGACGTACAGTCAAGAAAAGTGATCGCTTGGTCGGAAGTAGTCATTTTTCGGTGTATGAATGAGACGCATGCAAGACCGCGAGAAGAGCTGAGAAAGGAGGGGAACTGCTGCAGAGGGGACGAGTGGTCAGCGTAGAGCCGCGCTGGGATTGGCCGGTTGGTGTAGAACCGCGCTGGGATAGGCTGGTCAGCGAGAGCCGCGCAGGGATTGGTGGTTTGTCATCGGGAAGTAAATAAGGAAGAGAAATAAGGAAAATCGTAGATTCTTGAAAATGAAGTGTTTTAAGCGTTTAAGGGCGATCTTTAAGAAAGATAGAGGAAACTTGTATGCAGGGGAAGAAGCCCCACCAGAAGGCACACCAGCTTATTATATGGCTGTGAATGTAGGGTTACACTCAATACTATGGATCTCCGAGTGGAGTAAGCTAACAGAAGGAAATGAGGAACTGACGTTCCCGAGATACGGGACGTTTAGGTTAGAAGCATTGAACCAACTGAAAGCGGTAATGCTCGCAACGAGACCTCTACCGAGGCCAACACAGTTCGAAGCCCTCAATGCATGGTTCAGGGCGGCACACGACAGGAGCTTGAATAGACGCCAAGAAAGAGTGAGACGATCGGTAAGAGCAGTGCAGGATGCTAAATGGGACGATGAAGCTAAAAAGTGGAGGGTGCAAAAAATAGAAGCAGACAAATTGTACCCAATGCTAGAGGCTACGGGAGAAAAGAAGCCTCTAGAAGAAGATGAGGACAGCGAGTCGGATGATGGTCTGATAGAGAGGCTATTAATGGACAGACCACCTCCGTACAACAGAGAAGCCGAAAGTCCCGAACTACAGCAAGGGGACGGGGCTAGGTGGGGGGAATATAAACCGCTCCCCACATCAGAGTGGGAACCCAAGAAAGGTGAAGAAGTATCTCAATCTAGTCCCGTACAGAGAGTAGTAGGAAGATTCGTGGTCCAGAAGGTGCCAGAAACGGAGTGCGCAAGGTCATATCAACTGCCGGATGCTCTACAAGTACCTGTTACCATAGGTCCTATAGTGTCAATCTACAACCCGGAGGGAGCCCAGCAGGAGGAACAGGCACAGTGGGACAGGGAAAGGGCAGAGATGGAGAGTAGGAATAATACGGTCAATTCCCAAAGGCAGTTGCTAGGACCAATGAGTCGGAGTACCCCATTGGATTCAGTAACGGATCCCTGGATAGAACAGGGGGGTCAAAGAGGACGGATGGATCTGAGGGGACCGAAACCGAAATCCTTTGAGGAATTAAGGGAGTATTTGAAAGAATGGGATGCTGCCGTAGAGACTCAGAATAAAAGAATAGAAACAGAAACAGAATGGAGAGATCAGGATAACAGGATCCTCTCTCACTGCGGAGCTGGCGAAAGCAGCCCGGAGTGGGAGGGAGGGAGTCAAGGAAGCAAAGGAGATACTTGCCATACCATCGGTGGCAATAGACAAATGTGTGAAGACAAGAGTACAGGATGTGGGGGAGTGCCTCGCCTCATCCTTAGTGAAGGAGAACGAAAGACACAGGAATACCGAGATAGTTTCAGGTGCACTCACCATGCCCCGGACGAAAATGTGCGACATTGGACTCACGAGAGTATAGGGAATCGCGAAGGGTCTCGCCATGCATCCGGTGATCACGGACGGGATCGCGGGAACATGGAGGGCCGTGAAGGACCTTATCGTTTATTGAGCGACACCAGACAGCAAGGGAGTTGCAGTGATTTAGAACAGAACGGAGGATCCTATCTTGCCTCTAAAGAGACCGAGCCGAAAAGGCAGAATGCAGTGATGGGGAATAGAACATTGTTCCACCATACCCCAAGGGAAGATGGGAAAGCTTGGGACCTAGAGAGGTGGGAACAAAGAGAAGCAAGAAGGACGCCTCATAACTCACCTGTGCCTAGACGTAGGGCTCGTAGTGGGGGTGAGAGGGATGTAAACGAACCACCTAGGAGTGAGGTACTGAGAGCTGAGATAAAAGCAAAACGGCTCGATGTAATGAGTTTAAAATCAGATTAGGAGGAAATAATAGACGGCACATTGCCAATGGAAAGGATAGATCTGTATGAACAGGATGAAATACTGTTTATGTCTAAGGATGTTACTCGGAAAGCGAGGTCAGTTCATGAAAAATTATCTGAGTTGGCAAACAGGTCTATGATAGACCTATCACGAACTAAAGCTTTACAGGGTAACCATAGGCTAAATTGCACGGATCAGGATCTAGATGAGCGTAGGACGATTGGGCTGAAAATACACATAAAGGAACTGATCCTGAGTATCAGAATGTGGAGGGATTTGGATAAATGGGAGGAAAGATGTCCAAGAGGGGAACCGTCAGAAGGAGTACACTTGCGAGGTCCCCGGATGGAGAGCTAATGCGAATGGAGGCTTTCCCTTTGCGAGAAATCGCGAACGGAAACTACGTGCATGTGCCCTGGAGTAGGGGGGATCTAGCGGCATTTACCAATTCCTTCCCAAAGCTAAGGGAGAATCCCGTAGAATGGTACAAACAGGTAGAGAGGTTCGTGAAGATCTCTAAGGTGCTGTGGGTCGACTTGAACACCCTGTTTGACATTGTAGTACCCGGAGATTTGTGGACGGCATGCAAACTTAGTGTCGAATGGCCCATTTGTGAACCCGAGAGGGATGCCCGGACGAATGGTCCATCAGAGAGAGTCATGGAAAAGTACGAGAGGGTAATTGCATGGTTAAAAGAGAAGGTGCCGTTGCAGGACATAGACTGGGTTAAGATAGATCGAACCACTCAGGAACCTAAAGAGACCGTTCACGAGTTCTATGAGAGATTGCTGAAAGCATTCAAACAGTACAGTGGATTGGATGTGATGGATCCTAAAGACATAGGACAGTTTGTGTCGAAGTTTGTCCTGGGATTGAGATCAGACATAAGCTTAATGATTCAACAGCATTTGATCTGTTGGCAAAACAAACCTTTAGATGAGATTCTGAGGTATGCGAGGTACTGTAGCGATGAAATAGATTCGAAAGCAAAGAAACTTAAGGAAAAGCTGATGTTGGTGCAGATGCAATCAGCTGGAAAGGGTGGACAGCGGCAACAGGGAACAGGAACCCTAGGAAAGAAACAGAATAATCAAAGCAGAGATGAGGAGGAAAAACCGAGACCTAGGGTAGATATCGCGACACTGAAAAAGACAACGAGGTGTCATCAGTGTAACGAGGTGGGACATTGGAGACGCGAGTGTCCCTATAACGTCGAGACGGGGGAATTAGAACAGGAGGAGGATGAGGTTCAGAACAGTATGGTAAAGGGAACAGCAGTCCCGAAGGGAAAGTTTATCAAAGGGGGGATTCAGACTCCTCGAGCTCAGTTCCCTCAACCGCCTCGCATTGCAAATGTAGGGAAAACCTATAGGCAACTGCCACTGTTCGTAGGAGGAGAAGAATGCTACTACGTTGATCCCCTTACGGGACAACGAGTGAATAGAGAAGAAGACTGTACTCTAGGAGCAGCCCTGGAGGTAGACCAGAGAGGACCATTCGTAGAGGCTGAGGTGGCTGGATGTCCTACGACCTTTTTGGTAGATACGGGGGCCACTCGATCCACTTTGAGATCGGCGGTAGTCCCAGGTCTGCCAATGTCGGGAGAGACGATCCAGGTAGTAGGAGTCGCAAATAGGAGAATGACGAATCCTCTGACAGAACCAGTGTCAGTGAAGATAGGGAAGTACAGTGATGAACATCAGTTTGTGATTTGTGATTCTAGCCCTGTGTGTCTGCTAGGAAGAGATCTGTTGTGTAAACTAAACTGCACAATATATTGCACACCTGAAGGAGTAGAAGTGCAGACTAACGATGATGATGCCGACTTTAAGGTTGTAAACTCGCAGGGATGCGTGGAATTGTACCCTACCTTAACGGTGGAGGAGCTTCCACAGGACTTGAAGGAGAAGGTGTCAGCTGAAGTGTGGGATTTTACTGGAGAAGAAATAGGACTGATCAAAGGGGTAGAACCGGTAAAGATCATGGTAAAACCCAATGCCGAGTATCCAAGAACACCACAATATAAGTTGACACCGGAGACAATTGCAGGAATAAAGCCTGTGATCGAATCCATGATTAAACAGGGAATACTGAAGGAGATCGTGGGAAGTCCATGTAACTCCCCGATTATGGGTTTGCAGAAGCCTAGTGGGAAATACAGAATAGTGCAGGACCTTCGAAAGATTAATAATATTGTTGTTTCATGTTGTCCAGTGGTACCGAATCCATCAGTGATATTGTTTCAGATACCGTTCCAAGCTGAATGGTTCACAGTGATAGACTTGCGCCAGGCTTTCTTTTCAATCCCTTTAGATGAGGAAAGCCAGTATCTGTTCGCTTTTAAGCTGGAAAATCGCGTTTTAACATGGTGTCGTATTCCCCAGGGGTATACAGAAAGCCCATCGATTTTTAATCAGCTGCTGAAGAAAAATCTTGAAAGTCTAGTACTGCCCATGAACTCGGTTCTGGTCCAGTACATAGACGACCTACTTGTGGCGTCAGAAACTGAGGAAGCTTGCAAGGTAGACACCATCACCTTACTAAATCACTTGGCCGAGAACGGACACAAGGTGTCTCCAAGTAAATTGCAGTATTGTCTGACCGAAGTGCAATAATTGGGCCACAGGATTGAAAAGGGAAAACGGAAGGTGTCTCCAGACAGAATAGAGGCGATCATGAAAATGAACGCGCCTAAAACACAAAGAGAAGTCAGGATGTTTCTAGGCATGGTTGGTTATTGTCGGCAGTGGATAGCCAATTTTTCACTGAAGGCAAAACCTTTACAAAAACTGACGCACAAGGGGGTGAGTGATCCGGTACCATGGGACAAAGATTGTTTGATGGCGTTTTTGCAGCTGAGGGAGGACTTGTGTCGTGCCCCGGCTTTGGGAATGCCTGATTACGAGAAACCATTCTTGCTTTACTGCTGTGAGAGGGAAGGTTGTGCTTTAGCAGTTTTGGCCCAGATGCACGGAAATGCCCGTAGACCAGTTGCATACTTTTCGGCTACCTTAGATCCAGTAGCCGCAGCGTTACCCGGATGTCTCAAATCCGTTGCTGCAACGGGTGTCAGCATTGAAAGGTGTGAAAATGTGGTTATGGGACATCAGTTAGTGGTGTACGTACCGCATTCTGTGGAATTGTTAATGACTAGGACCAAGACTCAGCATCTGACGAATAGCAGGCTCACACGCTATGAGCAGGTCATATTGGCTGCTGAGAATGTGACCCTAAAGAGATGCTCTGTCTTGAATCCTGCTACTTTGATGCCACTTCCAAATGATATTGATGATGAAATTTGTACAGATCATGACTGCCTTGATGTGACTGAACTATGCACCAAACCGAGACCAGATATCGTAGATGAGCCATTGACTGACCCCGATGAAATATTCTTTGTTGATGGTTCATGCGTAAGAGACGATATCGGTCAGCTGAGAGCAGCATATGCAGTTTGTACTATCACCGGAGTGGTGGAAGCCGCCTGCCTGGAAGGAGTACATTCCGCTCAGGTAGCTGAAATCATTGCGTTGACCCGTGCCTGTTTGGCAGGCAACAAAATTCGAGTCACCATATACACCGATAGCCAGTATGGTTTCGGGGTAGTTCATGACTATGGGCAGTTGTGGTCTCAAAGAGGTTACATGACCTCCTCGGGTTCTCCTATTAGGAATGGAGAATTCGTGAGATTATTGTTAGAGGCATTACAAGGTCCAACAGCTATAGCGGTTGTCAAATGCGCTGCGCACACAAAAAATACAGATTTTGTGTCGCAAGGTAATCGGTACGCAGATGAAGTTGCACGTTACTGTGCGGAACAGGGGTATTCTCACACCAAGGTAGAAGTGGGGGGAATACAAGAAAGAACTGATTTGACTATGTTGTTAGACACTGTAGATATGTGGGATGAACTGAAGTGTGTCCAGGAAAATGCACCAGATTTTGAGAAAAAGGCATGGGAAACAGCTGGTTGTACCAAAAGTGAGATGAATTTTTGGATTTCTGCAGATGGGAGAGCAGTTTTACCAAACGAACTTGTTAGTCCAATGGCAAGGAGATTGCATGGACCAGCACACATAGGTAGAGATGCCATGGTGAGAGTATTCAGACAAACGTGGTAAAATCCGAAGTTTAGAGTAGCGGCAGAAGCAGTATGTCAGCGTTGTGCGATCTGTCAGCAACTAAACGTAGGAAAGAGAACACCAGTTATGTTATGTTATGTTATGTTAAATGGGACTTTTATAGCGCAACGGCTACTCCAAAGGAGTGTCCCGGCGCTTTTGTGCTCCAGACCAAAGAAAGAGCTGGAAAACATAACAGTAAAAAGAGCAGGGGCCTAAAAGAGGGGGCAGATTATCCAGTGAACAGCCAGGTTTTTAAGTCTTTTCTGAAGGCAAGCAGGTTAGCGGTGTTTCGCAAGGACACCGGTAAGGAATTCCATAGCTGCGGAGCAAGAAAGCTAAAGGACCGGCCGCCTAGCCGAGCCCTTTTGATGCGTGGCACCCGAGCCAAAGCCAAAGCTTCTGACCCGAGGGATCGTACAGGTCGATAGAAGTCCAGCCTCCTCTGAAGATATTTGGCACCATTGCCATGCAAGGCCTTATGGGCGAGAGTCATGGCCTTGAAAAGTATCCTCTTCCGCACCGGAAGCCAGTGAAGGGATACAAGGAGATTGGAGGCACTGGTGCGGCGGTGCAGGCCAAAAATTGCACGAGCAGCAGCGTTCTGAGTAACCTGCAAACGCTGGAGGAGGTATTCAGGCAGACCCAGATATAGGACATTTGCATAGTCCAATCTGGACCCTATGAGTGCCTGAACAGTGATCCTCCGATGTTCCTCCGAGAGAAGGGGAAAGAACTTGCGCAACATTCTGAGTATCCCAAAGCATGTTCCCGTAAGAGTGGAAACCTGGGATTTGAGCGAGAGCTCGTTGTCAATTTTAACCCCCAGGTTCTTAGCCCACTTAGAGGACTGAGTGGGAGGGAACATGTCAGCAGGCCACCATCCCTGCCAATCTGGTTCTGATGGGCATCCGAAGAATAGTATTTCGGATTTGTCCGAGTTGCATTTGAGGCTGTTGTGTGAAAACCAGCTAAAGACAGCCCCAAGGCACTCGCAGATCCTTTCTCCATCGAACTCTTCGCTCTTACGACAGGTGAATAGAAGCTGGGTGTCGTCAGCATAAGAGACGATCCGGGCCCCGTAGGACTCCGCCAGTGTCGCCAGAGGGGTCATAAGGACAGAGTGGGGCTCAGTACAGAGCCCTGAGGCACTCCGACTCCCAATGGCGGCATCTCGGCGGACCCGGGTGGGACCCAGACCGTCTGCCGGCGGTTGGCCAGAAAGGAACGAAACCAGTTGAGCACCGTCCCCCCTAGACCGATGTTATGAAGTCTAGTGAGGAGATCCTCGTGGGGGACGGTGTCAAACGCCGCCGACAGGTCTAACATGACTAACATCACCCTGCCTCCTGTGTCCAGCACCTCCTTCACGATCTCCGAGACTTCCAGGAGCGCCGTCTCGGTGCTTAAGTTGGAACGAAAGCCCGATTGGGATTCATGAAGTAACTCATTAGACTCCAGGAAGTTAGAAAGCACGCTGTGCACGTGTTTCTCCAGGATCTTGGTCAGTGCTGGAAGGAGCGAGATTGGCCTATAATTGGAAGGCGCCTCTGGATCAAGATTGGGCTTCTTGATCAGGGGGATGACCATGGCTTGCATCCAGGCCTGGGGCAGAAAACCCTGACTCAGGGATAAATTGAGGATAGGATTAGCTATGGGATTAATGACATCAGCCATTTTCGCTAAGAATTTTGCTGGACACGGATCTAACGGTGAGCCTGATTTAAGGTTCCTCATCAAGGCTAAGGATGCGGCAACCGGAAGGGGAGGAAAGTCTAGCAAAGCTGGGCCAGGAGGAGACAGGAAGGCTGTCTCCGTCGGCATCGTAGATAAATCATCTAACGCTCTCGACGGGAAAGAATCCTGAATTAGCCTGATTTTGGTGGTGAAGAAATTGGCAATAGTGTTAGCCCAGGTCTCCACCGGGGCACCCTGAGTAGAGGTTGTCCGGGGGCTGGTGAATTCACGTACAATTGAAAAAATATCCTTACAGGAGTTAGCTGCGTCTTCAATCCTTTTAGCGAAGTAAGATTTCTTGCCCTGTAAGATAAGATCGTGGTAGGACTTCATCATGATTTTATAGCGTTGTTTGGCTTCAGGCTCATACTGGACTCTCCACGCCCGCTCAGCAGCTTTACATTGCCTACGAGCGTGGGCTAAATCCTCCGTAAACCAGGGGGCAGAGACCCGCCGGGCAGCAGATCTGGGTGGCTGTGAGGGAGCGAGCTCATTTAGTCTGGCAAGAAGCCAGGATTGTAGGCTCTCCAGATCTTTCTCCAGGTCGCCAGTATAGGAAACAGGGTGATCTGCCAGAGCATGCGTTAGCATGTCTGGGGTCACCCGGTGGAATGCCCTATAGCTGCTGCCCTGCTGCCTCATGACACTGGCCAGAGAGGTCACAGTAGAAGGTATTTCAAAGTGGGCAAGATAGTGATCAGACCAGACGACTGGCAGAAGAGTTACAGCCATGATAGGTGTGGTGGAAAACACCTGATCGAGTGTGTGGCCTTTGTTGTGGGTCGGACCAGAAAGATAGGGGGAAAGGCCTAAAGTGGATGCAATATCCAGCAATTTGATGGCGTCCTGGTCATTATGGTCGTCCATATGGAAATTAAAATCTCCCGCCAGTAGGCACAGCTCCGATCTAAGGACAAGGATCGACATGGCCTGCTGGAGATCATCAAGAAAGGATCCCACTGGGCCCGGAGGTCTGTAACCAATCAGACCCTTCAGCGCTTGTTGCGGCGATAGGGAGATGGTAAAGGCTAAAGAGTCCGCCCCTGCGATGGTGTGAGTATGCGTGACCGTGCACGGAAAAGATTTTTTAACAACCAAGGCAACTCCTCCTCCCCTACCCTTGTCTCTGTCCTGTCGATGGATGGTATAGTCCGTGGGGATGGCTGCCGCAATGTCCGGGTGGGAGGAATCATTCAGCCATGTTTCAGTAAGCATCAGACAGGTAGGACTGGTCATTGAGAGGAGATCAAAAATCTCTTGAGTGTGTCGGTGCAACGACCTCGTATTGAGGAGTAAACAAAGGTGTTTTATGCTACACTCCTTAGCAGGGATAGGGGAAGGGAGGGAGCGAACAGGGTGCCAATGGCAAGCAGGGCACGTATGTTTACCCCTATATCGGCCAGGAAAAACCGTGTAACACGACGCATTCCAGTTACGCAAAGAGTATAGCCAGTCACATTGAGTCACATAGGGAGGTCTGGGGGGCCTTTCAATAGAATGCAGCTGGATTTTATTGAAATGGCCAAGTGCAATCGATTCAGATACGTCTTAGTGATTGTCTGTATATTTTCCAGATGGGTTGAGGCTTACCCTACACGTAGGTGCGATACACTTACAGTAGCAAAGTTGTTGCTTAGAGAGTTGATACCGAGGTTTGGGGTGCCAGCCTCTTTGGAATCGGACAGAGGAACTCATTTCAACAGCGAAATAGTGAAGATGCTATGTTCAGCCTTAAGTATAGACCAGAAGCTCCATTGTAGTTATCGACCAGAAGCTTCGGGGATTGTAGAGCAAATCAACAGCACCATAAAATCCAGACTCGCCAAAGTTTGTTCATCGACATCCCTGAGTTGGCCTGATGCACTTCCATTGGTCCTTACGTAGCACACCAGATAGAAGGACAGGTCTCTCTCCACACGAGGTGCTAATGGGGAGAGCTATGAGACTGCCATCGGTTCCGACTGCAGCATTGTTGAACATCACAGACGATTTGATCTTGGACTACTGCAAGGGACTATCTGATGCCATTCATTCTGTGTCCCTCCAGGTCCAGGCTGCAGAGGTTCCATCAGCTCAAGACCTGTGCCATGACCTGTGTCCGGGGGACTGGGTCCTGGTGAAGAAGCATGTCAGGAAGAACTGTCTAGATGTGCGTTGGCGTGGACCATTCCAAGTCATACTAGTTACGAACACTGCAGTAAAGTGTGGAGGCTTGCCCAACTGGATACACGCCTCGCACACCCGAAGAGTTCCAGCACCTCTGGAAGAAACAGCTCCTCTCTCGGATGAAAATCCAGCGGAAAGCGGAGAAGCCACAGAGAGGGAAAGTCAAGCTGTAGAGGTGATCGAAGAGGCTGAGCCTGTGTCGGAACAGGCTGATGACGGTCAGGACACCAGTGAGACCGAAGTTGCCTCAGAAGAGGAAAACAACTGGGAGTTCGAGTCAGACACCGAACAAGCTGTAAGTGATCAAGAGACGAGTCCAAGAACAAGGAGCAGGAGGACAAGGAATGGAGAAGCTAGTTGGCCGGAAAGAAGGAGAAGGTCAAGCTTGAGAGCAAATCCAGAGAGAACCCTTGTCCCGATCTCTGAGGATTCGGATCTGGACGAAGAAGTTACGGACTCAGGCTCTGAGAGTCCGAGAAGATCAAGAAGGGTACGTGTGCCCTGCAGAAGATACGCCACACCTGAGTGGACTTATCTAGCAGATGTCTTGGGGACAGAGATCTGGGAGAGTGAGAGAGGTGCAAGTGACCAATCTCGATCCAATTGTGACGGTGGAGATATGGATGTTGACGCCTGGAATCGAGACTGAGGGGTTACTGACCTTCACACTTCCCGTTCCCCTTTACCTAAGTCGGATCAAGAACCTAGTGCTGAATCGATTAGAGTTTCCGACCTTGGGTCATCCAATACCAGCACAGGAAGAAAAAGTCATTCGTTTAGAACTGTTGGAATATGGCATTAGAGCTGCAGGTACGAGAATCATTGTAGATGCATAAAGACTTTTGTGATTAAGCTATAAAGAAGAAGATAACCTAGCGCCGAGTGGAAAGAAGAATAAAATTAGGGATTACATTTAGAGGACGGAGAAGGGTTAGGGTTGTCTGTTGCTGAAGATAAAAAGACATTGTTGTGAAAAGAGACTTTTTGTTGATTAAGAGCGCTTCACAGACTGAGAAATCAAATAAAGCAAACAAAGACCTGAAAAAAAAAACTTTTCCTCGTAAAAGAAAGAGCTACGTTGTTTGATAACATGGAGAATGGCAACCCTAACCGAAAGGCCAAATGCATAATAGGTACACTAATAGCAGTAGTAATTTTTCTCATTATTACAGTAGTTACCATATCATACATAGTAGGACATACAAGCGTAAAGGAGACAACAGATGTAAAGCCTGTAACGACTTTGAAACCTGCTCTTGATGGGAAAAAGGAGGAGAGCAATGTAATCCGTGAAAAGGCGTTACTGGCAGATGAAGCTCGTAGGTTACATGTAGACGAGTCGCAGGGAAATTTTAGATCAAACGCATATGCCAAGCTATTATACGAGTATATTGATGCCATGGAGGCCAAGGATTGTTATGTTTGCATGCAATCGCCGGCTTCCGTAGATGAAGGCATCAGATATCATCATCTCCCACTGACATATGGGATAACATGTAGTTTATTGCTCAGTATATTTTATGGTAGAGAAGGGTTTGAGTACTACTTTTCAAATTATGATTCGGTACTGCCTGAAGTCCCGAATTATAAACAAATGAATAAGTGGGACTATTACAAAAAGGAAGATAGATTAGCAAAATTCTTTCTTCCTTGGGATACATTAGATACTTCATATGCACGCAGAAATAATCTGAATTGCAAAGTGTCAGAGGTAGAGAAAAAATTCATAGGACAAGTAGATGACCGGTACAGGAGGCAGAAGATTCTAAAAATGTCAGGACAGTGGAAAACTGATTGGACCGAAGAAGAAAAGGCACGCAAAAGGAAAGGTAGCAATGGTCCAATAGCTTTGGATAGAACGCAGAAGGGAAAGTTATGTTTAACTCGAAGCAAGACATATTATGAGAGTGTATTTGTAGGTGAAGTTAATTGCGAACATGCTTTTCGGTTAGAGTACTATACGAAAGATTTCATGAAAGGGATGCAAGCGATTCCTAATGTATATTTTGTATGTGGAAGAAATGCCTATGTAAAATTGCCTGACAATTGGTATGGTTCGTGTTATTTCGCAATTGTCTTCCCCAAAATATATCATGCAAAGGATTTGGAGATCATAGAAGGAAAGGCTTCGACAAGAGCGAAAAGGGAAGTAGGAGATGCTGAGGTAGTAGGAGACATATTTGGAGCAATGTTTCCTCTTTTAGGTTTGATACTTAATGATGGTAAGATCAGGAGACTAGCTACAGTTGTGGATAGATTGTCTGCTAGTACTGCAAGGTCATTGATGCTAGTAGAAGGAGAGATGCAGTCGATTAGGGCAATGGTTCTTCAGAACCGTCTTGCTTTAGATGTTCTGCTAGCAAAAGAGGGTGGAGTTTGCAAGGCTTTGAAGGTCCAGGAATGTTGTACTTATATTCCAGACAATTCAAAACCACTTGAGAAGGTCATACAGAACATTACAGAGATACACCAAGAAATCGAAGATTTAACAAAAGTAAATGTTTGGGAAAAAGTAGGTCATGGAATGGGAAAGGTTGGAAGTTGGTTTGCCAATCTTGGTAAAAGTGTTGTTTGGTACATCTTGAAACCTGTCTTAATAATATTGATTTGCATAATCATATTGTGGGGTTTAGTGAGACTGTACAAATGGTATAGGTCGAACCGGTTGCAAAGGTCCATGAGAGAGCAAGAAAGGAGATTAGCTGCTTTACAAGATCAACAGTATAAAAGTTTAAGAGCTCTCGAGACAATGAAAAGAGGGAGCCTTGTAACTAGTTCTGTGTAAAGTGACATTCAAATTGCAGTGTTAGTGATGACCCCTAGAGGTCATCAAAGGGGGGAACTGAGAGAGCGCAATTTGAATGAAAAGTATATCCGTACCATATTTACAGGCTTATAATGTAAAGTCAGAAGTTGTAACGCGAAGTTAGCACTCGTAGCATACAGTTAGCATATGCAACATAAGTAATAAGGAAATGTATCTGTATTTACTCTAGAATATGCATTAGAATTAGAAAGGCCTGTATATACATAGTGGGCTAATATAGAAATGTGTGGAAATGCTTAAGAACATTAGAACGTGCTGAACAGAATTTATGTATGCAAAAATTAAACGGAGAAAGAAGACGAAATGTAAATTGAAGAAATGTGCAGACTATATAGCACTGTGTAAGAACGAGAGTATAACGTTGTATTTTATGTAACATGGATTCGATTATAATCAATGATTTGCTAATTCGATTATATATATATGTGTGTTAAAAGTCATACCGTGTAGAAGAGTTGTAGGAATTTTAGAATAGTGTGTTCATATGTGATTTTAACCTAACGGACCAAGGGTTCGCAAGAGTGTAGTCCGCTGCATGTAATTTAGTGGGCTCACAGGAATAGGGGGATAGCTTTGATCTGTACGTGCGAGCCAAGAGTCAAAGGTCTTGTTAAATTTAAAGTGACAATGCTGGACGAAGTTTATGGCCTAAGTGAGATAAGGGACGCTTGGAATTTGGGGTCTTGTTTCTAAGTGTCTGTTCTCAGGACCAAAAGAGGTTACAATCACAACGGTAATGAATAGAGCTCTGTTGAGGTGATAGACTTTGGTCTGAAAGTGTCAATTGGAATGTCATGAGGTTACCAGCACGATGACGAAGATGGCGCCTAAGAAGCAAGGTCAACTTAACAGACGACGCGAAGAGATGAAGCTATGGAAAAACCCAGAAGCGGGATCACGTGAAAGTGTACGTGGTGGGCGTCTCAAAGGGGCGTTCCACCCATACTGTGATTTTGTATTTAGGGACAGCACCCCAGGGAGGAGAAGTTAGCGGAGAGCAGATGGCCTGAAGAGAGTCAGAGCAGAGCAAACGAGAGAGCAGTAGGCCGAGGACCCTTAGAGAGAGCGGATGGGTAGGCAGAAAGGGTACTGCTTCTCGACATAGGTTTCCATCAGAGATTAAGAGAGTTTGAACTTCTTTGGAAGTCAAACGGCTGACACCTTTTTAGGTATAGAACTTGCTGAGTAGGGATGTCATATAGCATAGAGTAGGGACAGATTTAACTTGTTTATTCACTTTCTGTAAATGACGCATCAGATCCAATTTGTGTCTATGCTATTCAATTTGTTGATTTTGGGATTAGTTTTGATCGTTTTCTTTTGTAGACTGAGATTCTTTAGGGAATTTATGTTCCTTTTAGTTCCTGTATACTTGTTGAATCTTATCTTGAGAGGATTGTATATGCAATTAACTTTGATTTTATATTAAACTTTTAAACTTTATCGGTCGTAAGTGGTTCTTCAGAGTTGCGTCAGTCTATGGGGTTGATTTAACTTATGTGGGTTTGCCTTTTACTCAATGACAGTCAATAATCGATCCAAAATTGGATGAATGAGATAGGTATCTAGGTGATCAGAAAAGATATCAAAATCTCATTCCCCGCAGGCTTTTAGGCCCTTAAGATATTTCAGTAGGCAGCGTCCCCCTCAGAGCTCAGTGCCTGGTGTGACAGGACATGTGCTTTGGCCTAAAGCCAGAACAGATAAGTACTGAGTCAAAGAAAACTGTTGGGCTAATACGATTTGAATTATCATCTCACTGCCTGATTTTAGTGAAGGAATCACACAAGCCAGTATCGGCCACGGCCGGCAGTGGGACTACCTGCAGGGCGGTGACGTGGGGAGAGGGAGGGGCACGGTGGGCGGTAGTAATGTATGGATTACGGAGTCTTACAGGTAAGTAAACATTTAAATAAATAAATCGAATTTCGTTGCGCGCATTGCATCGCATTTGGGGACGCAGTGTACTCAACGAAATTCGTTTTATTTATTTAAATGTTTACTTAGCTGGGAAGGTCCGTAATCCATACATTACTCCCTCCCCTTCCCCACATCACCGCCCTGCAGGTAATCCAACTGCTGGCCGCGGCTGGCCAGTACACATTGGTAACATCCAGAGTAAAACGCAAAAAACAGGACATTCCACAAACATAAAATTACGACTACAATTTATCATCGACCGAGGGGCATAGAATAAATTCAGTGGCAGTGCTCAACAACACAATGGGACACTAAAGAAATTAAATGCACCTTTTAAAAACAAAGTCATCTGTGTTAATTAAATTGCTTTCACTACAGGCTGCTATCTTTTTCTTCACGGCCACACATAACAAGAATTTGCAATGCAACAGGTCTCGCATTTACGCGAGTATGAGCTATTGACATAGCAAAGGACAACGCCTTTTATTTTTATTTTCATTTTATAACATAAATAAAAGGCATTGTCATTTACAATATTAATAGCTTAAACTCACCTAAATGCGAGACCTATTGCTTGCAAATGCTTGTAATATTTATACATACACAGACCTGGCCAAATACTGCTTGCCAGGGTGGAGACTGAACACAACAACGATGTGCCAGCAGCTGGCCAGTGATTTCGTCTATTTCCCAAACAGAAAGCTGCGCTCAAGTAGTATGCAGCGGTCACCCATACAGTGCAAAGAGGTATACAAGACTTTAGCGCATTCACTGCAATAACAGTGCATGTCGATAACATTAGAGTCTCCAGTAACACAGCTAAACATACATGTGTTTTACTGCCACTTGCCACCCTGACATCGACTAATGAAAGAGTCATATCCAGGGCCACTGGAATTATGTAGCAGAGCAACACCAAATTATGCGGCAAGGTTGACTAAATTATGCCACACAAAAAGACAAATTATGCAACATAATGTGGCACATATTTTGATATTATTACTTCATTCTTTTCTTATTTTTTGCAAATGTTAATGCTGACTGTGGCTAATTTAATCTGACTGGAGAAAACAAATGACTCTATGAGTCTATATCTGACAACAGACGGGAACATTACAGGGTTTTAAAAATAAATATTTCCGAATGCCAGAGCAGTGTAGCAGCCCTCTTTTGACTAAAATAGGCTTAAGATTTGGGTCAGGACCTCGAACTAAGAAGACTCCTGCCAGGAGACCTGGTGTCTCATGGCGCTGCTGGGAGACACACCTGGCAAGACAGGGCAAATGCGGAATAAATGCCAAGCCGCTCGCTGCCTACAGGGAACATTTCTCTGTACTCAAGTTTCACTTCCCTGGCCTGAAGCTCGTCTAGAGTGGCAGCATCTCCTGTGACAGAAGCAAAGAACAGGTCATAACCACTAACGCACAAGACAAGCTGTCCCCTACACAGTAAAATGCGCCAGTGTCACACGCTCTACCTCCCTGAGCATTGGACGCACTCTTCTTCGCACTCTGTCACACTTCACTCTCCCACTGGGCAGCAGAGTGTGAACCGGGTGGTAACCGCCCCTCCTTTGGACCTGCAAGAGTTGGGCTCACCATTGTCAATGTTGTTGATGTGGAGTACAAGCACTTTGCTCGTTTTCACAGCCTGTGACCCACACTGAGGTTAGAGGAGTTAAAGGGTGAGATGTTCTTATCATGTGCGTAGCAGGTGCGATGCCCTTGGACGAAGAGGCTGGGGGGGCCCACTGAATCTTGATTATTGCTGTATTATAATTCAAGCAGCAGTCAAAGGTGCATTTTTTTCCTTGCACAGGGCCCATTACACACTGGCTAAGCTACTGATTCTTACTGTCGAAGGCTGCCGATGAAGACGTGTGTGGCCTGTTAAACTATGTGCCGAGGGCAAGGGGTGCTTCATCACAAAGTGTGCTGACAGAAACAGGTGATCAGCCAACATCGGAGAGATGCTGTGGTGTTCAATATGGCAGGTGCGGTGAAACAAGCACTGCCAAGGTACTGAAGCGCTGTCCAGCTCACCACAGGAGCCATTGAGACGGCTACACTGAACTCCCGGGGAAGGCTGTGAGCCGCACACAGCAGCACCTTGGAAGGGCATTCCCACAAGAAAAGAATACCTGTCTGGTGCGGCTCCACCAGTATTAGTGCTGTTCCGGAGCATTCTACAGATTAGAAACCAGACACTAATCAAACTGCAACTGTCCCTCTCCTCCTCCTTGCTGATAAAGGGGTGAAAGCAGAAGATGCGGGCTCCTATATGCCGTCTCCTGAGCCTGCAGCCAGCAGGTCACACGCAGATCAGCACTCCTGCCCTTGGCTGTGATCAGACGTAATTGGTGAAAGGGTCGCACCTGGAGACCCAACTTAGCTGCTGTGATCACCCCTGTGCGAGGACAGCCCAACGCTTATAGACTTGTTTACAGTTACTCACACTCTGAACCATCTGTGTCACTGACAATTACAGCAGCACCTCCCTTAATAAGGGGGGGGGGAAGCATACAGCAACACCACCAGTGCAGTAGGCGCTAGCAGCAACAGAACAAGCGTAAACCCCCGCGAGCTTGTCTTTATGGGGCCATATGCCCCATAAAGATGCAAAAGCTTTCAAACGGGAAGAGGTCAGACGAGCCTGTCCAAGTGGGCGTCTGACAAAGAGAAAACTATACATCACAAAGTGCTCTTTCCCAATGGCTGGCCACCGTTTAGCATAAATGGTGACGCCGGCCAATGGGAAATAGGGGCGGGACTTAAAGCCTGTTACGCAAAGCTACCTAAAAACATAAAATCTCGCCAGCGAGACTGCACATGTGCGCAGCCCACGCAGGCAAGACTTACAAATTTGCAGTCCTCTGTGTTGAGTTGACACTGTCGTAAGAAAACTGGAACATGTGCTATATTTAGTGAATTTTAATGGGACAGGTAATAAAAAAACACGTTCATTCCTGTGAAAACTTTTACCTTCGGGATTAGTCTCTGGGACGGAAGTCAGAAATCCACAAAAGGGAAAGGCAGCAGGTTGTGGCCAAAGAGGGCTCCATGTCATTGGGTAATCTCTGGAAGAGGTCTCAATGAGGCAGTTGACTTTTTGCTGGAAAGTTCTATGCAGGAGAAATAGAATTTTGCTCAACCAGCAAAAGTTTCTTTACTGGCCACATACTATTTGAATCTTCATCTGGTGAAGCTTTCTACCTTTGGACTTAGTCATAAGGCTGTAGCTGAAGATGGCTCCATGAGTACAGATACCTTCTCCGCAAAGTCACACTGGATTGGGAAGAATAAATAGTAGCAACCTGAACCTGTGGTCCAACAGAGATGCACCTTCATTGGATTGGCTTGGTAGGTTGCTCCGGTCCACATAAGTTCTCAGAGCAAAAAGTTAGCAAAATGTCCCATATTTCAGGAAACTTTAGGAAACATACACTTTGAACCAGCCAAAGGTCCAGGAGATGGGGGACAGTACTAAGGGAGTCAGGACTCATTCCAGCAAAGACCAGCAGATGTGTCCAGGAAAAGCCCAGCTGGAGCTGATCAGCTGAGAAGATGCAAGGTAGGCCTCTGGTAGCTTGATGTGTTGCTGAAGCTCAAACAGTAGGTCAACAATCTGACCATTGGAGTCACTTCTGGGGTCTTGGAATCAAGGCAAGCAGGTCCAGTCTTACTTCAAGGTGTTCAGACATCAGGGCCACTCTTCTGCGATGTCAGAGGTCCAGGAGTGTAATTAGAGGGAAAATGATGATGTCATGTTTATGTCCAATGCCAGTCTGTGGGTAGGAGAAACGCCTGGCCACTCCCTAACCAAAGGTATAAAAGTTCCCGGGATAATCTTACCCACTTTTAAAGCACTTCCTGTGTGTTTTACTCTAAACTATCACACAGTACCCTTCTTAATAGAAATACAACCTGGAAGAACCCTTCTTCCCCTGGTCAGAGCTCCAACCATAGGTGGTTCTATGATAATGAGAAAATCCTCTCTTATGGTCTCTCCAAACCAGTTCTGGGGCAACTCCTGTCTCCCACTGGTTTTGGGCCAAGCTGACTAGGAAGACAAAGCGAGGCACGCCCAGGAGTGAGCTACATCTGCCAGTAGCTTCCTCTGAAGCTCAGGAAGGGGCTAGGCATATCCACCAGGCCATCCTTCTCAAGGAAGAAAAACATCTTGTCGCACCCCAGCCTTTTGTCCACTGTCTGTGAGTAATACACATAACACCACAGAAGCGCTATTAACAGGGGACACTGGATACTGGCAGAAAGGTACATTTATCTTCTGGAGAGAAATTGTAACTTTCTAAAAGTTGCCATTTCTAAAATAGTAATGTAAAATCTGGTTTGACCATTGCATTGGATTTGAAACCAATATTAAAATGAGTCCTTGGATCATGCTTCAAGCTGCTCCCAAACTGAATTTAAGCATTACAAATTATAAAAATGTTCACTATGTAAAATTGTAAATATAGATGTCCCGCTTTTTAAATACTATGCACCATAGACTCTATCCTATGGCCATTTAGGACCTACTTTATGGATGACTGATGAGTAATAAAAGGGAAGGTTTAGGATAGATAAAAGATTAATTTTGCAGGTCGAAGTGGCAGGTCAAAATTGTACACAATCTGCTAGGGCTGGCCTAGAGACATTTGATACAGCGATACAGCGCTACTGTAGTGGGTGGCACAAGGATTGCTGCAGCCTGCTTGTTATATTTCATTTACAGGTCCTAGGCACACGTAGTACCATATACCTGGGACTTATAAGAAAATTAAATGTACAATTATGTGCATGCCTAACTGACCATGTTTACAGGGGAGAGAACATGCAATTTGCCATGTTTGCAAGTAGGGGTAGCGCATGCTGTAAAGCATGCAATCAAGCATGCAGTCTTATGGCCAACAAAAACTGGTTCAGCTAAAGAAGGCGCAAATCAGTGGGAATAATATGCAAAAGTAATTTCCAACAGCAGACAAATCCAAGAAGCATAGTCACCCTACCAACATACTCTCTCATGGCCTAATTCACAAAGGTAAACTTAGACCTGAAGTCTAAGATTAGACCTGACCACTAAGGGCCATATTCATAAAGGCAAACTTCGACTTCAGGTCTAAGTTTGCCTTTGTGAATTGGGACCTTAGGGGCAGATTACGATGGCGGGCGGATCGTCACCACTGGCTCGGCGGTGGCGATCCACCCGCCATCAAAAGGTGATTTACCCACTGCTATATTATGATGGCGGTGGGAATCACTATTGTTCTGTGGCGGTCAGAAAGACCAACTTCCACAGTTGCGCAAGGTGGTCCTTTACCGCCCGCCTTGCGGAACCCAGAACCTGGCAATCATTGCAGGCACCGCCATAGTGATTACAATGAGCCTCTCCCCCTGTCTTTTTGCGGTGGATTCCAGGCCGAAAAAAGGCAGGCCGAGACTGGATTTGTGGGCCTGTTGTGGGCCCCAGGGGTTAGCTGTGCACTGGGGGGCGTAACCATGGTACCCCCCCCCCATTTCCATGCACAAGGTGGCAGGCCATGCGCAGAGCCTGCCATGTTGTGCAGGGAAATGCACAACATGGCCATTTCACATTGTTGCGGTGCTGCAGCCAGCAGCACCTGCCGCAATGTTAAATTACCGGATGCGACCGCCACTGCGCCGGTCGCATCATGATTATGGTGGCAGGACTGCTGAATAGGAGGGGGGAGGTCGCGTTACCGCTAATTCACATCTCATTTCCACTTTTCACATTTTGGAAATTAAACTTTAGGGAATACCTTCACTTATGAATTTCCAAGTGAAATCAGACCTACCAAACATGGCTTGTAGACAATGCTACACAGTTAAGGCAGGGGGCAACCCCATCTGGATATTGAATCCACGCATAAAACTAGCAGAGGTGTAGCAGAATCATTCCTAACAAGCACCATTCAAGACATAGGGCCTTGTTTACAGCTTAATTTATACTGGTTGGAGTTGCTGTATAAAGCATAGGAGGGAAAATGTGTTAGGTGTTTGCATTTTTTCCTCATATGCTTACCATGTCCGCAATAGCAATAGAAAGACAATGAAATGCACATTTAAAATGTGAAGAGTGTAAGGAAACTTTGAAGAGAAAGTAAGGTTCTTATATCTGTTATTTCACCACACAAATTCCTCTTCCCCTATTTATGGAAGCTGAAATGTCTTCCATAGAAGGCAGATACAATGTTTATAATCCACATGCTTTCACCTGGCTGGTATAAAGAAAATGAGTTGTTCTGCACTGCGAACATATTGAACTATGCCTTCTGCAAGGTCCAACTTTAGGGAGGTGTGATCGATGCAGACACATCTGGCACTGACCTGGGGGAGGGGGGGCGCTGTGTTTAGAAATAATTTGTGAATTTAAAAGCAACTCTGCAGAGTTCCCTTTGTGTTGGGCAGGTTTCTAGGAACAATAAAAATGTCAAGATACCTCTGGTGATTAATGCCCCTGCTGGAGGGAGATTGGAATTTTGTTCATTGGCAGTTTGACTCATCATAAAGTAGCACAGAGAGTTAGTACACCTGCTGCAAAGAACATGTACCATGCAGATAGCAGAACTGTATTTTCAGTGGATAGCTCAGTGGATTACTGCTTTTGTCACAGAGATCCTTTTGTTACTTGCGGTTCATAAGTTAGAATCCTCATATAGCACAGTGACCTATGAACTGTTATCAAAGAGCTGCATGCAAACTGCAAGGTACATGGTTGGAACCTTTTGTTTTCTCCATGTCTGTCATTATCCTAATGTTGCTAAAAAGGTTATTTTGGGTAGAAATACATTCTTATTAGTATACCCAACCCCAACCACTGTGGTAGGTTTTAAATCCAGAGTTCATGCTTCTCCAGACCAAACACTCTTAAAATATACTGCATACTAGAATGGATGACATGTGAGTCCTACATCTTGTAATTCTCTTTGTCTTATGTAACATTTCCAATTGAATGGTTTGCACATGCATGAATCATTGTCTCTATATAATGTGTGTGTGATGTAAAGTTCTCTGACACCCTACACTAGAATCAGTAGTGCTATAAAATAAATGAAATGCATTAGAGAATGGGGCTATGGAGAGATGAGTGGCACTGTTGAAGGGTAGTAGTGAGAGAGTCTGCTTAGACGGAAGTCATTGGGGGTACCAAAACATATTGCCGCACACAGCTCCACCAATCCTAATGCTGGCCCTGATAAAAACACAAACCTTCAAGAATTTTAAGAGGAAAATCATGTTTTTACACGACTCTTTCTTTACTATGGTGCAGGAAAAATAGCAACAGAGAGAAATGGTGCTTAAATTGAACCCCTGTTGGACAAGCATGACTTACACATTATAACGTGTTCATTCCTTTGAGCTATTCCTGAAAATTGTTTAAAAAGTCTCATTTTAAAGTGTAAATTAAGTAATTTCTTCAAATGTTTAAATACAGGTGTAGAAAAATAACTACCCTTTGACTTCAAAGTGTGAATGTTATAGTTTGACATTGCACTTTCTGTTTTATTTGCAAAGAAAGCACGGTTTTGAGAGGTCAGTAGCCTTAGTGATTGAACTGCTTGCTGCACATTACATTATTTTAGCCATACACATACAGGCTGTGCTATTGCTCCTTCTAGGGGGAGTGTACAAATGTGCCAGGATGCTAAATTAATAAGTCTGTGATGCATTTAAAATGTATGTATCCTTCATTAGTTGGTAATGTTCAGCGGTTGTCCCAGGGAAAGGTGAGCAAGGAAGCAACACCTCACTTCCTCCTTCCACACATGCAAATCACCAGCAAGAGCATGAATAAAGACATTCTTCCTGATTCTCAGCAGCATTGGTGGAATCGAGCCGCCACCTGAACGCATCCAAGGGCTGCTGCCTCAGCCACCAGAAAATCACATCTTTTTATATGTAAGGGTTTTGGGGCCATGAAACCTACCTACCTTCCTTCTTGCAGGCTGTCTCTCGCAGTAACAAATTGATTCCGTCCCACACAAAGGTAAATGTGAATAGGATCACTTATGTCACCAGACAGCCCCAACGTTGACATAATGGGCTAGAGAAGAGGCCTGGAGTTATATACCTGACCCAACAGATGGATGATTGCCTAGAGGGCAAAGTAGACCAACACTGGTTGGACAATTTAATGGGGAGGTTGTGACAGAGGGATGTTAAGTAGAGCGACCTTTTGTACCATGGACTGCAGTGACAATAGGAGTTCTTAGGGAGGTCTATTTTAATCTTAGTGCAGGGTTAATTGTGGCCTACTTTAAATCCAACCCTCAAAGCAACAATTTTCTAGCCTCGATGTAAAAGCTATTTTTATAAAGAAATTGTGTATGGCTACATAAAGGAATGCTATATGTCGGAACGTGAAGGAAGCGACAGGAACAGTGATTCTGCGCCAGAGTTTTATACACCCTTGTCTTTTGTGCTGAATTTCGTTTTGCAAAGACTCACGTTGTTTATTATACATGCCAGAAACCTCCGAGGGCTCACTTGTAGCATTTTTCAGTCTCACTTTGACATTTATGCTTGACAAAGAATTTTTATTTAGTATTGTGTTGTCTTAAGGATATACTGTTATCAGCTATTTATTTGCTAAAATATGATTTCAAAATATACAGTGTACTAGCCATGGAAACTGGGCCTAGCTATTGCTTCTGCACAGAAGACCTGTATATATGCAAACGGCCAAGTTGCAACAGTGCACATTATTAGAACTGTTGCTGTCTGTGTTCTATTGCAGCTCTGATCTGAATTGGGGAATTCCTGACCTCGGTCCAGTTGCTTTTTGGTTGAGGATTAACACTGGACCCCATTATTATATACCCTATCATCCAGTGCTGCTGTCGGTAAGGTAAAGTCATTGCTGCACTGCAGTAAACTTTGAGCAGGGTACTTGAGTAAACTTTGAGCAAGATATACATTTATTTTTTGCGTCCCCCCCCATCCATTTCTTTCAGATGTTTGGACGCTGGCTGTCTATATTTGATTTCTTCCTAAATGGGGCTTGCAGAGCATATGTATCTATATGTGTCTGCTGTAAAACCTCTATAGTATGGCTGTTAAGCCAGTTTTCTAACGAAAATCAAAATCGTTCACCTTGTGATACAAGGCTGAAAGTTGGTACAAACATTTGTCTTTGTAATAGCAATCATATAATACCAAGACCCCAAGTGGATCTTGCCTATGATGTCATATAGTCTAATCAAAATCCACGATGGCCGACAAATATAAAAAATAATTTGAAATCTTCCAATTTGAGTCAAATTTGGCACAAACGTTCATGTGTGTACGTCAGTGCATGCCACGTGCATGCCCACATTGCATCTAGACTGTGATGTCATAAACATAAAACCAAAATGGCCCCCAATTTTTTTTAGAAAACTTTAACATTCAAATCTGTTATAAATTTGATGTAAATATTCATACTTATTGACATGTATCAACATGTATTAATATGTATTATATATTAATATGCACATTTCTTTTTCTCAGCTTTAACACGTCTTCTCTAATGCCTGAAAATGAGTAGTATGTTGAAACAATACCTTATTACATCACCCTCAACCAGTGGTCAAGCAGTCCAGCACAATGATGTTTCTGCAACAAATTGGCCCATCTGTGTTTGTTGAATGGGAAGCTCTTCAGAAAGGCTTATTATTAGCCCAGCAAATGCTACACACAAACATTATGGGTCTGGATAAAATGTTTTAGACCATAAGATAAAGAAACGTAAAGAAATGGAATGCATACCTATTAGTATCAAACTTGGACAGCTTAATGATGGACTTTAAGGACTAATAATGCAGAGTGGCATATATTGTGTTTTAATATCTGTGACAATCTAAAGCTGCAATTGCGTGTGACTGGAATCCGCAGTCACAAAGATTTGCGCACTTTTTCAATCGAAACTTGATTGTTTCGTCACAATCTTATCAATTAGAATCAATGACAAGAACATCGTATCACATTGTAAGGAGGAGGTCTTATACCGCAACACCGAAAGAGCACTACTGTACAGGCTCATACCGATAATCACAGGATGAATTTTGTCACATTGGTTATATTACTCCACCATACCATTTAAAGCGTGCACGCTCATTCTACCACCAAATGTTGACATACAGATATAAGATGCACAGTATACAAATGTATATTGTTTTGTTTAGTCGAACAGCATGTTACTCATGATTTGTTTTTGTATAATATAATTCTTAGCGACTGAATCGTTCCTGTATCTTTCCTTTATAGACCCCTGACAAAGGGTCGCTCGTTAAGACCCGAAATGAATTGGGTGCTGTGTAAAACATTTATTGATTATGATCAAGATGAGAAAAAATGAATCATTTAATCGTATCATGAAATAATGAAAAGGAGAATGAAATCAACTAAATAAAAGTATATCGGAATTAAGATTTTTTTGAACTCATCATTTAATTTAAGTGATAAGATTGTGAAGAAACAATCAACTTACGATTGAAAAAGTGCGCAAATCTTTGTGACTGCGGATTCCAGTCACACGCAATTTCAGTTATTAAAGGGTACCAACAGACGCGGTGCAACAGTTTGAACAGCACGACAAGAACTTGTAAAGCAATTCTTTTGAGAACACATATATTAGGGTGCAATTAGAGTGCAAAGGGATACCAACCTACACAATCTAAAGCTGCAACAGGTTAAAAAAAGAAAACATAGTAATGCTGATCTACATGGTAGCCCAGTTAAAACACGTTCGGCCATTCCAGTTCCGAATAGAATTCCTGGAAGAAAAGCATGTTCCTTTTGCAACAAATCAGATTCATCTGTAATGCATAAAGCGAAAACTGTTGAAGTGGATGCTAATGTTTGTCAGTGTGCCAATTTAATTCAAGATACAGCACTTATGGTAAAATTGGCTATAGGTGATAAGCACACACAGAATGCTGTATACCATCTTAAATGTTTAGTTGGACTCTATAACAGAGCTCACAGTGTACGAAAGAATAAAAGCGAATCACCTAGTGTGTCCCCAGTAGAAGGAACAGCTCTAGCCTAGCTTGTATTTCATCTGAAACATTCTAGAGTGGGAGATACAAAAAATGTTTTAAACTCTGTCACTTAGAAAACCTTTATACAAGCAGAGTAAAGCAACTCCATTCCTCTGCAGGTAACGTAACTCAACAAGACTGAAAGAGAGAATCCTCAGAAACACAAGAGGTACGAAGGCATACAATGAAGGAAGAGATGTTCTGCTAGCTTTCACAGATGACATACGATCTGCATTAGTAATTGCTTGTGGCAAGTCAGATTCTGGCACCATACATATTGTGAATGCAGCAAACGTTTTTAGAATGGACATGATGAAGAAGCCTGAACATTTCAATGGTACATTTGATGATGACTGTAGAAACAGATCAGTTTTGGATTTGCTTTTTGCCCTTGTTAAAATTATACTTGTTAGATCCGGCATGAGAGATCAGTGATCCTGTGAAACATCCACTACCAATATAGCGCTGTCTATTTCCAAATTATTGATGTTTCGAGTATAAAGAATTCAAGAAAACAAAATTCTGGGATCTCTGGGACACTTGATTTACAATTTATGTATCTAGCTTCTCTCACAGAACATAATTTTCAAAAATTCCTTTTACTGGCACTATTTTGTGGGGTTTCCTTTTTCCTTTTTATCTAGGTAAGAAATGTAGGTTGTGCACTCAATAATACAATGATTACCAACTTGCTCCACAGGCTGTTATGATGGTGGCTCAGTTATTCGAACGCTCCGGCCTGTAGAGGAATAGGGGCCACAGCCAACCTAGGAGGTTTATTTCTACAATAAATCCCGGGGTAAAATGTACCCATCCACTGGTGCGGAGACACCGGGTGCTTTCTTGTCTCCTACTGGTTGGACTAGGCCCTATCTTCTTGAAATCAGAGCATTTTTCGTTGAATGAGAACAAAATACATAAAGAGTTCAAGAACAGATTCTTCTGCAGTTCCTATACATAACAGCAACAAATAAACTCCTCTGTCGTTATACACTGCTCTTTCTATCCACAGCCAATTGAGAAATCAAGAATTTATAGAAAAGTTCCATAATCTAGGTGTTTGTATATCATAAGATAGGGTTTTACAAATATATGCTGACTTACAAGACAGCATTGTGCAATGTATAAGAGTAACAATTTGTGTGCCCACTAAAAGTGAAGTTGCCAGCACTCCCCAGTGGAAATATTGATAACATAGATTACAACCTATGTTCCATGACAGATAAAGACTCCTTCCACGGAACAGCAATAACTCTGACATAACACCCAGAATGAGGACTAGAAGGAATTGATTGTGGTATTGTGAATAATCCTAATGTGGAAAAGTCAAAATAAATTTCAAATCTTGCAGTACAGAATACAAATATCGAACCAGTTTCAATAAAAAATTAAAAATGATTATGTTCCATTCCTATCTGCAGTAGTTGATCGCCAAAGTGATCTAATTGATACTGCTAACACCTATGAATATAAATGTCTTGAAAGAGTGATACGCAATGTTCAGAGCGTAAATATTTCTTCTGATGGTTACATATCTTGGACAGCATATCATGCATCATTGCTGCCACCTATCAATAGACCACTATGAACTACTACATTGTTGCCACTGTTTACAGAAAGTGCTCATTCTAAATACCTAGTCTTGCATTGCATGAAAGTCAATAAAGAGTCTGTTCATTATTTTAATCCAAGCCAAAAACCTATTATTTCAATAGTCTTTGCTCTAGCAAAACAAATTCAATGGGATGTACTAAATCTATATGGTGAATGTAGATACGTTGTGATGATGGGGGACTTCATATTGAAATTACTTTCTTTAAAGTACTTTGAGACTGTCTTTCGAGCAGTGGATGGACCAGTATGTTAGTGCGAGCTGGCATCACTGCCATAGGACAAGCTGATGTTATATTGAAGGTTTCCCATGTAACTCGTGCACATTAAGCTAATTCTATTATTGTTGTTGCGCTGTACATATTATAGACAAAAACTTATCGAAGTTATCTTGAATCTAGACAGTCCCAGGAAGAAATAAGGGAGGTTTCTAACTGGATTAGGTGGAAAATTGAACGAGCACCCACACTTCCAATTTTGGCCAATTGTTATTCATCTGCAGATAAGTGCACAATAATTTGTTAATTAGAGAGGGTAACTTTGATTTCTATGAACAAGTACTTGAGCAGATGGTTCTATGGATGTTTGCTACAAATCACAGTCATTATTCTAGATGACTGTTTGTCCCCATTCACGTCATGGCAACACCAGCAGAACACTATCAACACATTCATTCAATTTCGTAAAGGAACATTTGTTGTCAATAAAAGCAACTGTGCATTTTCATCAATTGCTATAGATCAAAATCATGAGCAGAAAAATGCTATCATCAAGGGAGATGGAGGTGCTGTAGATCTGATGAAAAATCCACGCGCTCTCAGGAGATGGATAATAACTTTACAGAAATTTCCAGAGATGTAAATGAATTAGAATAACATTCGTTAATGCCAAAAAAAAACCTTGCCACCATGAACAAATATCTAGTATACAAAAGTCTTTGCAAAATATGTCAAATCTCTACTGTACACAATTAAGGAAGTTGTTTTTTTTTATGGAGGAAAGAGGTGATCTATTCAATCTGGACATCAACGAAGATGTGCCTTTTACAGTTATCACATCGGTGAAATCAGCACATGAAATAGGTATATTGAAATATCACTCCTATTTTCATGAGGTGTTGCAAATGTGTTTTAAGCCCATAACAGATACAATATAAAGGAACACATTTAATTACTCAGACCTAGCTTGCATAAAACTTCTGAGTCCAAAGACAAACTATCCTTGTTAAAAAGTAATTGGAATCTGCTTGCTAGATTATATATCGGTGAACAACCGTTACAACGAAACTTTTACAACGCAGTGCCTTTACAACGCGGTATTTACAACGAAAACCATTACAACGCATTGCGCTGGGGGGCGCTCTAGGTTAGGGAATAAGTTTAATTTACTTCCAACACCTTGCCTAGTGTCCACGTGGACTGGAGTTGGAATAGTAAATTAAACTAATCACTATCCAGCACCCCAAAGCGCTATGCGTTGTAAAGGTTTGCGATGTAAAAACTGCATTGTAAAGGCATGCGTGGTAAAAGTATGCGTTGTAACGTCATACATCCTATATATCGATTGTCAGGCAAGAAATGGTAATTTGGAAGAACTTTTCAAGCACAAGAATCAGTCTTTTCCGCTATCTATATCTGGGAATGTTAAACTCAGGGAATGACAGACGCCGCAGATATTGGACTGTGTTGTAGAAGTACCATCATACACAACAATGTTCCAGTGGTGGATGTAAATATATTAGATGGTGTAGCTATAGTAAATATGCTGCCTCCCCAGTATTTTAAAACATTTTATAATTACCTTTTGACAGTTCTTATACCCTACATAGAAACACAAGCAAGGAACCTGAAATGATTGGATCTTGTGTGGGATATATATATTACTGTAATCATCAAGCAAAGTGTTGGAGCAAAAAGAGGTGAGGGTCCTCGCAAACGAGTTGAATCTAACACTCCTGTACCCAAAGATTGTCATGGTTTCCTTCGATGAGATAAAAACAAGACAGAGTTGCTTCGTTTACTGAGTAGGCATGTGCAGCTTATTAAAATCGAAGGGAAGCACGTAATTGTCACCTGTCAGGATTGAGTTGCAAGTTCCACACCAATTCTGAATTTCAAAATTATATTGCGTAGAAATCATGAAGAAGTGGACACATGAGTTATGCTTCATTCTTTCCATGCAGCAACTAAATGATAGTCATTAAAAAATAATCATTCGTATAGTAGATACTGATGCAGATGTTCTTGCGACTGCTAATTTAAAAAACATTAGATGTCAAGAATTGTGGTTAGCATTTGGTACAGGTAAAAAGTTATGCAACAAGTCTTGCAGCAAGCGTACGTGTTGATATATGTGAATCTCTGCCCTTTTTCCATGCTGCTGCAGGTTGCGACACCTAGTCGGCTTTCCATGGGAGAGGGAAGAAAGCAGCTTATGATATCCTGATGGCACTATCTTCTGCTTCTCACGCATTCAAATTTCCTGTTCACTTCATAAATGTCAAGAGTTTCATTGTACTTATGTATAGCCGCACATGTCCATTGCATGAAATAAAAGGTGCTTGCCAATTCATGTTTGCAAGTGGCAACAGAACTATTGAAAACATCCCACCAACACAATGCACTCTTCTTCAACATGTTAAATGATATGGGGGTCATGTTTGGGCCAGACTTTAGTACCCATGCAAGAATTGCCAAATTGAAATCATTGAGGCTAAACACAGATTGATGGAGTAATGATAGCACATTGAACATCTATTCTGGAGGCATCTAAGGCGTGCAAAGAACATATTTGTTGTTGGTGAAAAACGTGTCAAAATCAATTCTCCAGGAGATGCTTCCATACAGCATACCTTTGCTTTTGCAGTGGAAACTGTTATCAAGATTAAGACAGTTTACAAACTCAAGTGAATACTGTTTTATAAAATAGAAATATTATCAGGGTTTAATATAGTCTTGTATTATTTAATTACAATGGAAACATTATCCACATTTTCATAGTATGTGTTGTAAGGATACAAATGATGCAAATTATAAGTATGATTAGGCTACAGTGTGTGTTACTTATTCCAAGCATCCTTATTGTTGGCTATTTTGGTTTATATTTATGACATCACAGTTTAGATCCCACATGGGTGTGCACATGAATTGGAATGATGTGTACACATGAACGTTTATGCCAAATTTGATGCAAATCAGATTTAAAAAAAGATTTTTACATTCATAGGTCATCTTGGATTTTGATGACACTATATGACGCAATAGGCAAGATCCACTTGGAGGGTCTTGCTTTTATATGATTATTAATACAAAGATGAATGTTTGTACCAACTTTCAGGTAAACGATTTTTCAATATAACAGCTATACTATTAAATGTTTTTGTTTTTTTAATTGAAATAGTGGGTGAAATATCAATTTGCATATTTCGCACAATAGACATTATTTTCAGTCAAAATGTGTGCTTTGTTTCACCTCTGGGAAAATTGCACATTATGGCATACCACATGTACAAAAGTCACGCAAAACAATGTCGGAAGTCTGGATAGAGCAGAAAATGTCTCTCGACCATGACACACATTTCCGGTGCGACATTTTCAGCTGATGTTTTTCTGCTGATGAAAATGCATTAAAAAGCAAAGCTGGGAAGGAATACAAATTATGCAAAATATGTACACCTCATCAAGCAGAATTATGTAGGATTTCACCTGCATAACACAAAACAAATTCACTGTGCCTACTAAATTGCCACATTTCCTTTTTGCTGCATCATCATTAGTTGTGTGCAGCAAAGATTTTGAGCAGCTACACAAAGTTAAAATCTGGAACGCAAGTTTCGAAAAGTGATTTTCCCCACTTGCACCTAAAAAGGTGTTCTTAAGGGCACATGGTGGCAAAAAAATATTTACCTAACTTTTATTTAGGAAAGTGCCACACAATCCAGATTTGCATACCATGAGTAAAAGAACACAACTATGGAAACATAAGATTGCCTCAAATAAGAACCCGTAGACCAGCTTCTGCTAGAGATTTCTACAGCCAGCCTATGTAAATCTTCTCTGTCCATGGAGCATGAAAAAGACAACATAGATTCCAGTGGTTGGAACTGCTTCAACAGGAACAGGGGAAGCGGTTTTAACTGGACAGTTTGCTTTGGGCATGAACTGAAGCATCACTCACTAACATAATATTAGGGAAATACCTACATTAAACACACACCTTGCTTGCACTCGAATCTCATGACTTCAAAGCTCATTGGCTCAAAGGCCAGAGCAAAACACATGTTGGCTCATCAAGAGATACTTGGAGATTTGTTTTTGATTTGACATACTTATACCAAGAAACTATTTGTTACTCCAGTTACAAAGTAATCAAAAATAGAAAACACCTCCCTACTATGTTTACGGAGAGTGCATGATCCAATGGTTTACTTGAAAGCAAAATGATGAGCTGTAATAAAGTGTCCAGCACCTCTGACATTAAAGGAACAATCTTCCTAATTCTGGTAGTACCTGATCTACCACACTGAGCCCTGAACCCAAAGGTTTCAGTTGCTGTTTACATCGAGGCACTGATAAAAGGAGCCTTTCTGTTTTCATGTGGGAGAGAATTTTTGCATGAGGACAAAGTGAGTTTTATCCCTGACCGCAATAATACTTTGTATGCACAAAAGATGTTTTTGAGAATCAATAATAGCACAGATGATTATGCCATATTGAGATAAGCCTTTGATTTTAGAGAATGGCCCTTAAACTCCATAGACTGAGCCTTCATGAAGTCAGCATGGGCTGGGTATAGGCTCGGTATGTGTCGTTTTTTAGATGGAGTGATGCATTTTTGTACACTCTCTTTCTGCACCCAATGGCACTTACAGTAGGAGCAACATATACTTTTGCAGCTCCTTCTGTAATACAGATCATGTCAGTACCTCATGTTTTAAAAAAACAGATCTCAAGGGGAGTTCCCCCATTTGCACATGGGTGAGTTGCATGCAAACGAGGAATACTTTGCCTCTGCCCTCACGCATTACTATAGACACAGGCGCAGAGGCAAAGGAGCCCCCAGAGGACACATTCCTGCCTGGGGAGCTCTGTCCCTCTTTGAGGTCTTCCAATTTAAAGATGGTCTGGCTTCTTTAAACAGACTGTCGGTCACTAATACACTGCCCCCAAGGCAGGCATACATTTGTGAGAGAGCGCCATGTTTTTTTGAAATCTGTAGGGGTGCACCATAATCCCGAGTAGTCAGCACCCACATATTTAGAGGGTTTACTAATGTAGTTTAGAAATGTAACATTAGGCTGGAAATCAGCATAATATGTAGTGATGTGTCTATTAATTAGAGACTAATGTAGTGTTTTAATCGAAATGCAGTGTTGCCTAATGTAGAAATGTAATCATATGTGAAATGTCGTATTACTAATGAAATGCTTTTGAAGTATACGCGTGTGCTTATTAATGAGTGAATTAACGTAGGCTTTTAATATGAAAGATAGTGCTTACATCGAAAATAGAATCAATGCTCTATAGTGGTGAAATGTAATGTCATGTTGTATTAGAAATGCATTTAAACGTGCAAAGGCCTGGGACATGCTGAAGCCAATAGAGGCCTTAACATTTGGATGGGGGAAAACATTAAATGTATAAGGGAGCACTGAATGGTGCAGACCAGGTCAGAGCTCCTTTCATATTGTATTATTTCCCCTCGTCCAACGTTAACAACAATAGTTATATATGGAAGGTGTTTTGGGACATGAGAATACTGCACCAAAACTCCTGACAACTGTGTTTATTCCTGTAGCTTAAAAGATAGCACAGCTTCTGAGATCTGCCTTGTCCCAGATGCCATGAAACTGGTAGCTTTGATGAGGTGTCACTTTGGGGAAAATATTTTAAGGTGACCTAAATAAAGTGAGGTTAACTGGTTTGATATGTTCTATAATTAAAAATGTTTCCTAAAATCAATGTTAGGAGATGCAAGAATTGGACACTAATTTAATTTAAGATTGGGCAATACCATACCAACCTATACTTCTTCTTGCATGTGTTTCTTTGGGTTACCTGCTCGGGTTATAGAGAATGCAGAAAAAAGAATTTCTTTTCTTTAATCGTATCTTCCCTTGTTTGACCCCTAGTGCCATCCGCTCAGCAACAATAGACGCGTTGGATGAGCTAACAGTGGCACAAGCAGTCAGTCAATGTTTTGCTGTGATCAAGGGTCAAAAGGTGTGAAGTGGCACTATAGCTATATCAGCCATTTTGGCTACAAAAGCTCCATATAGGCTCGGACACAACAATTTTCATTTTTTTAAAAAAAGAAGTATTATGCTGTTATATGTTTCTTTTACAGATCAGAGGAAGTAGCACAATATGGCAGCCCCCTTTTCTAAACTAAAAATACACGACTAAAATAATAATTACTTTGCCTCCATGCACCAGTGAAGGAATTACTTTCAAAGAAATGATAATTAACACACACTTGAGCTGACAACTTCTCTCTGACATGAGTTCAAAGGATTGTTGGTGCTACTTACCCACTGGAAGAGTTGAATAGGAAGCTAGATATCTAAAACAAGCAATACTTTGATCTCAGCTTCTCTTAACTATCAAAGATTTAAATACACCCTCTATTAAAAGAGGTGCCTGTGTAATGCACCTGATACTGACCTGATCAAAAACCAAATGTCAGGTAATGGCATTCTTAAGGGAGCCATAAAAAATCTTACTGTCCAGACTGTATTTCTTTACCTCATAACGTTTGGCAAGTCAGCTGATTGGGTACATGAAACAACAAAGGGAAACCGCCTGCATGATAAAAAAAAGTCTAATTTCCCAAGAAAACCTGAATGCTTGAAAAGAGCAGAAAATGCAGCCATTTTATCACAATTAATGTGTGAAAGCTATTTAAGAAAGAAAAGGGGCCTAATTTAAAGTTGCACACTCTAGTGATTTCAAACATTAACAGAGTTGAATGTGATTTATTTTAACTTCCATTTACCATGCTTACATTTAAATCTTTAAAGTTTGACCATTACCAGCACTGACTGTATCAAACGTGTTTCACGTTTGAACATGTTTTTTCAAACATGCAAGAAACAAAACAGGACAAACTACAATATGTTAAAAAAAAGTGCCCTTTTTTATGTCAGTACCACCTATGAACTACTGTTTATTACTCTTGGTTTTCTGTTAGTGCATGTTTATTTTTCCTAATTATTGGCACTTTAGACCAACAGAAATCAAAAACTCGTCACCAATACATTTTTTAAATTACAACAAATCATCAAGTATAATAGCGACAGCAAATAAAGAGAAAATAACACCAAAACTAACCAACGTCGACTTGTACAGTAAAATGGGCACAAATATTCATGTGTTAAGGCAGCAGAACATAGAAAAGCATTAGCAAAGACAATAGGCCTGGCATTGTGCATAGTAGCAGTACCTCACCTCAGTATTACTAGAAGTCTCTCTCAGGTCAAAACCAAGGGGCAGATTTACAAGTTCTGGCATATCTCTGCAAATCAGCAGGGATGCGCCAGAACATTTGCGACACGCAAAACCACTCTTCCGCCCCCACTGATGTGCCGCATTTACAATGCGTCCCGCCGTGGTGCATGGATGGGCTGATGCGTGTCGCATCCCCCAGCGTAAAGGCGACGCATTGCTGGAGTCATGTGATGGCCACATTCATGTGAAATGTTCCTCCGAACGTTGATTATCTTTCTGTTCTTGGAGTGGCGGATTTGGGCCAGAGCCCTTTCTCACATGCACTCCTCATCACACATCTCCTTTCAGAAAGGTGGGCTGTGTCCCTACCTACTCGTGCAGCTAAAATATGGCCATGGCGAAGGAGACAAGTCTTTCCTTCTGCACCGGGTAACCTCAACCATTCTGCTGTGTCGATGCCTCCTTCTCAATTCCACGAGAAGAAAAGTTCATTCTTCCTTATTCAGCTTACCTGGCCACTGTAGCTGCTTTTCAGGCTAGCTTGAATCCAGTGGCAAAGTGAGCAAGGGACCCAGTCTGGGCATACCCTGCCAACTTAGGGCGAACAAAGCAAAACCAAAGGGGATAATGGACGGAGTGTTGAACATTGCATGCCCTCACCCCCAGTCAACTGATCTGGGTTTAATACATCATCATTCTTTAGCTCACTCCACCATCCCAGTTCAGACATGGCCATATGTAAATCAGTGTGACCCTGTGCCTCATGGGAACAGTCCAGCCCGAACTGCCAAGCCATGTCTTTCCTGGACCGGAAACATGCATCCTGGCACCGGTTTCTGACTAATCAGCTGTCATCAGCCAGGCTAGCTGGAATCCAGTGGTAAAGTGAGCAAGGGACCCACGTGTGGGCATACCCTGTCCACTTAGGGTGAACAAAGCAAAACCAAAGGGGATGATGAACGAGTGTTGAACATTGTAAGCACTCACCCCCAGTCAACTGATCTGGGTTTAATTCATCATCATTCTTTAGCCCACTCCACCACCCTAGTTCAGACATGGTCATATGCAAATCAGTCTGACCCTGTGCCATGTGATGGCATGAAGGCCAGTAGTAATTGCCCACATTCATGTGAAATGTTCCTCCGAACGTTGATTATCTTTCTGTTCTTGGAGTGGCCAATTTTGGGCCAGAGCCCTTTCTCACATGCACTCCTAATCACACATCTCCTCTCAGAAAGGTGGGCTGTGTCCCTACCTACTCGTGCAGCTAAAATATGGCCATGGCGAAGGGGACAAGTCTTCCATTCTGCACCGGGTAACCTCAACCATTCTGCTGTGTCAATGCCTCCTTCTCAATTCCACGAGAAGAAAAGTTCATTCTTCCTTATTCACCTTACCTGGCCACTGTAGCTGCTTTTAAGATCTGGCAGCGAGTAGGAACCAAGCAGGTGACAGAATGTCTGGCTATTTTATCTTCCTAAAATCATCAGGGAAGGCCCAGCAAGTCACATACTTCCTGTATACTTCATGTAAACAATGTGTATGTTATTAAAGGCTCAGCCACTGATGCAAGCCAACAAGAAAATGTCCAGATAATTGCTGATTAATTATCCTGCCAATCCTTTGTCTGTTAGTAGATCTGAAATGCAGATAAACGGCATTTGATGTAGATAGCCTATCATAGGACAGTGACCTAGGAACAGTCATCAAAGAGCTGCATGATAACCTGAATTAATAGTCATAACTTAGCTTTATTTCTGGGTTGTAACATAGTCATAACTTACCAAGTCATTCATCATTCAAATGTTGCCATAAAGATTTTGTTTGTGCATATATACACCTTTATCAGCAAAGCCAACCCCTACCCAGTGGGCTGTGCATTAAATCCTGAGTTAGTGCTTCTCCAGACCAAACACCCTTAAAATATCCTGCCCACCAGTATGGATTACATGTTATTCCCGCACCTTGTAATTCTCATTGGCTTTCGTGACATTCCCTGTAGACTGATTTACCCACATACTTGCATGATTGATTGTCTCTGTACACTGTGTGCGTGATGTAAAGTACTGTCATACCCAACACTGATCTCACTAGTGCAATACAACACATGAAATGCACATGCGAGAGTGGCTATGGAGAGATGATGGGCGCTTGAAGAGGAGTGTGGCAGTGAGGGGATCCGAGGAAGAGGTCATGAGTGAGAGCCTTAGAAGTGTCACTTGCCTGATACTCCCACCTCAGCAAACCTCACACTCACATCAGGAGAACAGCATATGGAAAAACATTCTGACAGTGATAACATCTAGAAAGAGATTTTGGAATTTTGGAAGAATAGAATGTGTTTCACTGGCCCTTGCAAAACTGAGTAGAGATAAAAGAGGCCCCTGAAGCAGGCCTGGCAAGAGACATAAGTGACAAACCGGGCCTGCAGTGGCTAACTCAAATGCATCATTGGCCCGGCCAAAAGAAAATACCTGGAGCTGGGCCTGCCTGGGAGGCATCCAATATGTTGATGGGAGCCATTGATGGTACCCACATTGGCCTCATTCTACCACAGGCAAGTGAACCCACCTATAGGAACCACAAACACTACCACTCCCTCAATGTGCAAGTGGTATGACAGGTGGAGCAGATCAACTCACACATGTCTGCAAAGTATGCAGGCTCAACACATGACTGCTACATCTTGCGGAACAGCACCATCCACCCGCTTCCAACCCACACATGCCCAGTGACGATGACAATGGTGATGAAGAAGGCCTCGACCAGCATCAAAAGCTCATCATCAACTACTTCCATTGAGTGTGAGTTATCAATGCACAACCATGACTGTGTCTGTGTGCCATGCTGTTATGTCACAGACTTTGACAATTGTGCCTGATAATTCTTTACTACAGTGTCAAAACATGCAGCCTACGTGACACAATAGGTTGAGAATGCATGAGTACCTAACCAGTAACGACAGAGACATATCCATTTAACATGAAGCAAGATGTTGCATCAATAATCCCTCTGGACGTAGACCCATGAGCATATCCCCCCTTTGCAGGAAGCAGTTGTATGGGATGTCCCTGGTCTATGGGCTTTTTTAGCAGACCCCATTTATCAGCCTATATATGGTGAAATGTACATCAAATATGCTGTGTCGCTCCAATACCTGGATGGATTACTCATCTAGTCTGCATTCCCATGTCATCCAAAGGGGATCTGTGTCCTCTTGCAGCTGGGAGACTCTGTTGGGTCGGGGTGCTAGGGTCAGACCAGAACTTAATGACAAGGGACAATGTTCTCCGACCACGGACAGAATGTTCAGACAGTACTCCAGGACCGCGCAGAGAACAAGCTCTGCGGACACCTCTCCTGTGACTGACACAACCTAAGGTACCTGCAGGGCACAAGTCCTAAAAAAAAGAAGTGGGGGGACTGACCAAGTAAGACAAAATGCAAATGACCACACAACTTCAAAACATAGTGACATGAAAGAAATAAAATAGTGTGACTAAAATGATTTGTACAAATACTGAGACCGACTACCCTATCTGACAGTCTTACAGTGTCTGCATTGATATACATTAACAGCACAAAGGCAAAGACATGCCTCCCTTAAGTACCTGTGAAAAGAAGGCAAGCTGCGTGCCTATGTTTCCCTCTGTGGCATCTACATTCAAATGTAAGGTTCATGGCAGCCCCCAGTCAGCATGTACAAAGAGAAGGAGGCCGCATGGCCCCTAGAATTCGTCCCGGCTGGAGGTTAAAAAAGGCTCACTCGCTGCCTGCACGTTGCTGCTAGGAATGGAAAGCCGTCAACGGGCAGGTGCTGTTCAACGTGTCCCGGTATATGGAAAGAACACTAGGACAAGTTAAGCATATTCCTGTGGGGACCAACTTTCTGGCAGGGGGGTCGGTGCCCACCCCGTGCAAAGAGGGGTGGGATGCCGTGTACCTGTGTGTACACCCGACTCCAGCCCTGTGTACTTGAAAAACAACAACACCATGTAATATTTGTGCACTACAGCTGCATAAGGGAAGCCAAAAACATGCCAGACTTCAATGTCCACGACGGTCAGATGACAGCCTCCTCGTGCTCAGGTCTGTGGTACCAAGCGGAACATACCGTAGAGCTCAGCATTGTCCAAGCCAATGCCGACAGGGCGAAAGTCAGAGAGCTGGATGACAATTCGTTTCAGCAGGCTTGATGAAAGGGAAACGATAATTGAATTAGTCACCAACAGTTTCTGTTGCTGTTAAGTAGTCACAAATCTAAGAAGGCACAGGCAGCTTCGAAGGAAATCAGTTCCAAAAGACGATCCAATTCATCTTCAGGGAAGAGGACTGCCATCCAATCCAGCAGTATGAAGGAACAGATGTGCTACTCGCACTACGAGGTTGCAAGTAGCGTTCCATCGCAACCAGGGAGAGCTTTGATGTAGGCATTGCACAGGAGCCGTTGCGCAAACGCACAGGTGCAGCTGTCAGCCTGTCTGACACATTGTAAAGCATCTAATAAACGTGTATCGCCGAAGCAGTCTTGCACGTGAACCAACAAAGGAGTCACCCACAGCCCACGATCCGGGGTCAGCAAGGTATGTGTTGGAAAGGCAGACATCCATGGCCCACTCAAACAGACATCTTCTGCATGAAAAGACTGGTTGCACACACGTGAAATATGCCTAGCAGAACATTAGCCTATAAAAGAGAAGCTGCATGTGGTCACGGTACAGTTGCAACTGACCGGGCTCGGCCTGGACCACAGGACAGTCAGACATGGTGTGAGAGCACTTTTAGAACCAGCGCTCAACTGTACTCACAAAGTAATGATCTGAACCCATTAAATGCAGTATGCAAATTGGAGGATGCTATCAATAATGTGTGGGTCACTTTCACCGCGAGACTAGTGAGAGAGCCGTGTTCAACATTGACTGAATCGCACGAGACGGTCAAGACACCTGGTATTCTGAGGTCTCCGGGCTGTTGTGGGAGTGACTACTTTTCTAAACAGAGGCCCATTGTGCATGCACACTTATTGAAGTATACTTACGCTGTGGGAATGCGAGGCCACAAATGGCTATCACATATGGGTGAGTTAGGATAGCATTGCCACAAAAGCAACACGTCTTGCAACAGTTCCTATATACGTGATGCCTGGCCTGTGCCCACAGTTGTGCACATGCAGGTGAGGCTAAGTACGCTTGGGAAATAGATTTAGTGTGAGTATGTTGTCAGGGACTGGTGTTCCTGTGGCTAAACATGCATAGATCGCACATATCAAATGAAAATCCCTGTGCAACAGTACTTGAGTGTGTGAATGCGACAATGTCACCATCGTTCACATGACAGGATGTGGTGTGATGCTGGCTCTTGTGGGCACACTGTTGAGGATTTCATTGTTCTGCGCTATTTGATCTATGACAACTTCCATCATGTCCATGTTGATGTTATTAGGGGTTTGCGAGCACACAGCTTCATCTCCCAGCACAGTCCACCCCTTAGCATTCTAGTAAATGCTGTTCAGTCATGATGCTTACTTGTCATTGGACTGAAGTGGAAGGGAGAGGTACACGAACTCGAGTGGAATGTGGCAGCTTCCTCAGCAGACACCAATCACAATGTATCTTACCTCCACTGATGTAGGATGATAACGCGACACACATGTCTAGAGAATCCCAGCACTGACCTGCACCAACCTTGGTGACACACCACAACAGTGACACAAGTAAACATTTCAGCTGAACTGCATTTACCAGGATTCTAAGGGGTGAACTGTGTTGGGAGGTGTGGTTGTGTGCTCCAGTCCCCCTACGGTCCATGTTGATGGTGTTGGCTGGGGTTCTCTGGCAAGCATATTGTACAGTGTTGCCTGGTGGTGTGCTTTTGGGGTTATTCCATCATTTTTCAATGCACTGTTATTTTGTTGCATCTATCCAGGTTCATCCACTCCCTCAATGGATCCTCACTTTTACATCTTCTGACATATTGCGATGTGAGTCAAAAGACTACTTACTGTAATGGAAATGCTCTTGACACCAAGGCATACTGTTGCGACTTGTGTTCATTTTACAATGATTGACAGGTGAGGTTTGAAGTTGGAAGTGATAATACACGGATGTTAGGGTGGAACACACTATGGTAGATTTTCAAAGTCCAAACAAACACGCACATCCTTGTGGCAATATATGTTCTGATTTACAAGAAAGTCAATGTTCTGTGTTACAGTGGTGACATCAGCAGTTGCTGTAAAAACTGATACAGCATGGTGCTGTGCCACGTGATCATCCCGGGGTCTTCTTTTGGATGCCCACTCTGCTGTTTTCCAGGGGGGCACTTGCTGCATGCTCAGAGGTGTCTGAGGATTTGTTGTGGTATGACTCACCCCTCCATGTGGCTGCTGCTGAGGTGGTGTGACTGAATTCCGGCTGGCCAGGGGGGTGCCGAGCAGCTATTTGAGCAGCAATTATGTCCCTCAGAGCACCCACGAGCTGGCCCATGTACTCAGCAATTTGTCCCATGCGAGGGCCCATCGACCTCTGCAGCAAGAGCTGTACACGCAGGACTTCAAGGACCTGGCCCATCTGTCCGTGGTTCTGCCAGTATGCACAAAGGACAGTTAGCACAGTGTCCAGGGCCTCTGTCTCTTTGCCCTCCTGTGACTGTCCCCCAGTTGGCCTCCAACCTGCACTGAAGCCACGGACCAGTAGCATTGCCTGCCGCAGCCGCCGCACACTATCCCCAGGATCCCCGGTGTGCCTGGTGGTATTCACAATTCCTGGCACAGGGACAGTGTTGGAGGCAGCAGTGGGGATGGGTATAGGTGGCTGCCATACAGGTCATTGATGCTGGGGTCTGCTTGGTGAGTAGCTGTTGTGGGAGTGGTGGTGGTGGTGGTGGGGTGAGTGAGGGCCTGAGCATGGGCAGTCCTGGGCATGGAGGAGGGTCCAGGTTGGTCCTCCTCACCCGACAAGACCAGGGACTCTGCGTCCGAGGGTTTACCTTACTGAGAGTTGGCTGGCTGGGCTTGTCCATGGTGCAGTCGCCTATTGTTGCTAGCGGGTCACCTGGTGGGTGAGCTTATATTGTCAGCATGTTCTGCACACAGCACAACTTTGATGTTCATGTTTGGCACCTTTATTTTGAAATGACCTGACTTTTACCTAGGCATTACTAGGCATTCATGTCAGTTTGTGATCAGTCACACATGATGTTGAGGTACATGCAGGGCTTTAATTGGGCTGGATCTCACTGGTACTGGTCACCGTCATTTGTTTGAGGGGGCGTCGGTACGGGTCTCTATCCCCCTCTGTTTAGTACCCTGGCACAGGCGGTCCATTCTTTTTGCTGGAATGCATTGACAGCAGGCACATCAATGTGCTCATGGTCACACTCCTCACTTCTAACTAGTGGTGAAATTACAGCACAAATTCATGCCAGGTGAGCATTGTGGGGAAGTGAAATCCTATAAGGAATCATTTTGTCTGTGAGATTCACTCCTTTGGGGACTCGGGAGCAGCAACATAGTTGTGGTGTCACCAGGGCTTTCAGTGGGTTTTTTTCAATGTTAGATGCAAGCCATAGTTGCTGCTTCTTTATCATATACAACTGACAGATATTGACAAAGTCAGTAGTCTGGAATTGTAGTAGGTATTATGTGACTTGTTGTCTCATATATTTGTGTGCAATGGGAGTGACAGGAAAATGTTAGTCGTGTAGATCAATATGCTTTGCACAGATGTATGGCTAAGGTGTTTTAGGCCACCCCCTTAATTACATTGGCCACGCCCCTTTGAGAGACCCCCCCAGTTGTTTCCTCCCACTTATGACCTTGAGTACCTGCATTGCTCTTTAGTGATGTGACGTGGCTGAAGGGCCATTTTCATATGTACAGATTCTGGTGCTTACTTGTTAGTCTTCCAATTCAGTTTATGCTCAGGCATTTGGGATTTTTTCTATGTGTATCTGACTACTTTGCCCCGACTCCATGATTTGTGTTGTGCTTTTTGTGCTTGCCTCCTGTGGTTTGTGAGGTTTAACAGAGTTTACATGCATGTGTTGTGTTGAGCCGAGTCTTTCTGCCTTGAGGCAATGGGACTTGCACATTGGATTTTTGCGGTTGTGTTCTTGTGTTCTGCTCTGCTGTTAAATGTGACTTCATCAATGACATTGTGACTCTTGCGGCCTCTCGATGGTATTAGCTGTACGTGCAATGCCTAAACTTAGGGTGGGTTCCAGAGTTGGCTGCCAAGTGCGGGATGTGGGGGTCAATTTGCTCCATGCTATTAGTGAGGGGAGACAGACGGCCTTCTGGGAGTTGTGGTCTTGCTGTCCGGTCTAAACAGCCCCTCAACAGTAAGATGGCTAGCTACCTGTTAGGAGGCACTCTCGCCGGTGTTATCTGCCACATGGCTGTGGGGAGGGTGAGCCATGCTGTTTGGGAGGGAGGTCGAGGTGCAGAAGCTGACCACCTACCTGTGGGGTGAATCTGAGTAAGGAAATGATGTCCTTATGATCCATTCATATTGCACGCATGCATTCCACATGAGTTTGATATGGGCGGGCGATTGGGGCTCACTTGTTGTGCACAAAAGTACATTGCAGTGTTCTGTGCTCATTTTGTTAGTACTTACCAGCCTTCAGTCCCCCCTCGATTCCTCTGAGACACTCTGGATGCGTTATGGCATACACCTTCTCCTCCCATTCAGTGAAGGTTAGTGGTGAAATGGGAGGGCCGCCACCAGTTTTCTGAGCCACAGCATGGGTCCTCTGGGGCCGAAGCTTGGGCCGGCCCTTGAGGTTGAGCCACTGCCTCCTTATGTCATGCACAGTGTGTAGGGTGGTTCCTATGGCATTGACTTTGCTGTGGATCCTTGCTCACATCTGATTGTTACGCGCAAGTGGGGTGTGTTTGGTCAGGTTCACAGACAAATGTGGGTCTCCCCTGATTGTCTCGCCTACCATCACTTTCCAATCTGAGTCTGTGTATTTGGGCATTTTCTTGGGGGGCATGGTGCAAATGGGTGGGAGGTGCAGGCTGCAAGGTGATGGTGGAGATATGTGAGGTGTGTGTGTGAGTGTTGTGTGGAGATAGGTGGGTGTAATGTTGTGCTGTGTGAGTCAAGGTGTCCTATTTCTCCATCTCGGCTTGTGGTGTGCAAAGGATGTTGGTCTCTGGACGGGTTGGTTTTATACTGTGGGATGTGGGTGTGTCCACATGGTTGGTGACCTCCAGATGTCTCTTCCATGCTGTGTGCGCATGTCATTCCTTACCAAGAGCAAGCTGGGGTGTATCATTGTGGCGTGTGTATTGTGATTGAGGGCAGCAGTGGGTACAGGCACACTTTTGGCATTGTTGTGGAGTTGGTTTATCCGCCATTCATTTGGCCTATGTGCAATTGCGGTGGTCAGACGCAGTGCTCGGTCCGCAATGCCCGCATTCTCATCGTAATTGGCCGTTCTGTCATACCGCAGCAAGAGCGGCCTTTCCAAGCCGTTGAACAGATTTCCCTGACCACCATGGTCGGATTTGCAGCTTATCTGTCCGTGGTGGACGGTATTTTGTAGCATCCGGCCGCAGCAGTCTGATTTGCCGTACATTGCATCGTAATTTGACCGACAGACATGCCGTGGGTCATGTGGGAGGATTTTTTCCGAGACCATGGAGGACGCACAGCTTTTTTATCCAGCATCATAATCGGGCCCTAAGTGTTCTGAAGTCCAAGGACTGACAGAGTTAATAGAGGACCTAGAAAAGAAACTACGTAATCTGAGCTTCGGAAAAAGCATGAGAGAATAAAGGGTTATCTAGATATCTGTAAACAAAAAGGTAAGACTCCTCTAGAACAAAGACGGTTAGATAAGCAGGAATTAAACATCCTGCAGAACTTTGAGTATGGTGCAACAGGTAGGAAAACTCTGGTGTGTAAAGTCAAACCTCAATTTGATAGAAACACATTAATGTCTACACAGAGTAAAGTGGATGGAACAGTAACCAATGAAAAGAAACCAGGAAGTTATTTCAGTTTTATTTACCAAGCTCCTACAATGAGCAGGCATGTAGCCGAACTCAGGAGATCAATACTTGACTTGAGTCTCTCTAGACTACCTCAATGTCCCCACAGGATCAGCAAGGCTTAGCCCAAGAAATTATAGAGGAAGAGATAAGGGCAATAATCACTAAACTAGGCAAAGGGAAGACTGAAGAACCGAATGGGATCCCAGGGGAACTTCATAGAAGCTTAGCCAATGAGTTGATTCAGTTTTGTTTGGAGCTGTTTAATAGCATTTTGATTGAGGGCAGAAAGCTGCTGTCTAACTGGGATAAAGTTACCATTGTTGTAAATCGTAGACCAAAAAACTCTCAATCAGGTGTGAATCTTACAACCCAATTTCTTTATTGAATAGTGGTGACTACACAGTTTTGCAGGAATACTGGCAAATAGGCTCACAAGACTGGTAGGGATGTTGCTCAATGACGACCAGAAGGGTTTTATTTCTTGAAGAGAAAAGGGTGACTTAGTATACTGGGTGATAGGTGTAATAGACCCCACCAATGCATACCATTATCACATGGGATGCAGCAAAGGCATTTAACCAGATGAACTGGGAGTATTTGTGAGAATGCTTGAAGATTTATGTGTCCCATAAACTTTATTACATCAATTAAAGCTCTGTATATTGATTCTTCAGCCAGGATTTTAACAAATAACTTTTTAACAGATAAAGTAAAGATTAAAAGAGGACCGCTTTCTCTTATCCTTCTTCACTTATTTATAGAGCATTTGGTGCAACAAGTAAAAGTGGACGAACATATTGTCCCTTTTGCTTCACAAGGATATAGTTAAAAGATTGTGCTTTACGCAGAAGATGTAGGGTCTGATTATGAGTTAGACCGCCAAACCGGCAGTGCAGAAACCACTGGATTCCAAGTTGGGCGGTCATACTGCCATGGGACTGCTGCTACTGCAAGGGATCCATGACAGCTGGCCGTCTTGCAGCGATCTAAGGCACACATTGGCTTGGTAGTTCGTGCTGGACTGTTCCCATGAGGCACAGGGTCAAGACTGATTTGCATAGGTCCATGTCTGAACTGGGTGGTGTGGTGAGCAAAATAACGATGGATTAAACCCAGATCTGTGACTGGGGGTGAATGTTTTGCCAATGTGCAACATTCCGTCCATCAACTTGTGTGTTTTGCTGTTCGCTCTATGTTGGAAGGGTATGCCCAGACGTAGGTCCTGTGCTCACTACACCACTGGAGTCAAGCTATCCTGGCTTATGATGGCTGATAGCCAGAAACCGGTCCTAGAATGCTTGATTCCGGGCCAGGAAAGACATGGCTTGGCAGTTCAGGCTGGACTGTTCCCATGAGGCACAGGGTCACGACTGATTTGCATATGGCCATGTCTCAACTGGGGTGGCGTGATGAGCAAAATAACGATGTATTAAACCCAGATCTGTGACTGGGGGTAAATATTTTGCCAATTTGCAACATTCCGTCTATCACCTTGTGTGTTTTGCTGTTCGCCCTATGTGGGAAGGGTATGACCAGACGTGGGTCCTGTGCTCACTACGCCTCTGGAGTCAAGCTAGCCTGGCTGATGACGGTTGATAGACAGAAACTGGCCTTAGGATGCTTGATTCCTGTCCAGGGAAGAAATGGCTTGGCAGTTCAGGCTGGACTGTTCCCACGAGGCACAGGGTCAAGACTGATTTGCATATGATCATGTCTGAACTGGGGTGGCGTAGTGAGCAAAATAACGATGGATTAAACTCAGATCTGTGACTGGGGGTGAATATTATGCCAATGTGCCACATTCCGTCCATCACCTTGCGTGTTTTGCTGTTCGCCCTATGTGGGAAGTGTATGCCCTGACGTGGGTCCCATGCTCACTACGCTACTGGAGTCAAGCTATCCTGGCTGATGATGACTGTTAGCCAGAAACTGGTCCTAGGATGCTTGATTCCGGTCCAGGGAAGACTTGGCTTGGCAGTTTGGGCTGGTCTGTTCCCATGAGGTACAGGGTCAAGACTGATTTGCACAGGGCCATGTCTGAACTGGGTTGGTGTGGTGAGAAAAGTAACTTTGGATTAAACCCAGATCTGTGACTGGGGGTGAATGTTTTGCCAATGTGCAACATTTGGTCCATCACCTTGTGTCTTTTGCTGTTCACCCTATGTTGGAAGGGTATGCCCAGACGTGGGTCCCGTGCTAACTACACCACTGGAGTCAAGCTATCCTGGCTTATGACGGCTGATAGCCAGAAACCGGTCCTAGGAGGCTTGATTCCGGTCCAGTGAAGACATGGCTTGGCAGTTCAGGCTGGACTGTTCCCATGAGGCACAGGGTCAAGCCTGATTTGCATTTGGCCATGTCTGAACTGGGGTGGCATGATGAGCAAACTAACAATGGATTAAACCCAGATCTGTGACTGGGGGTGAATGTTTTGCCAATGTGCAAAATTCCATCCATCACCTAGTGTGTTTTGCTGTTCGCTCTATGTTGGAAGGGTATGCCCAGACGTGGGTCCTGTGCTCACTACGCCACTGGAGTCAAGCTATCCTGGCTGATGACAGCTGATAGCCAGAAACCGTTCCTAGGATGCTTGATTCCGGTCCAGGAAAGACATGGCTTGGCAGTTTGAGCTGGACTGTTCCCATGAGGTACAGGGTCAAGAATGATTTGCATATGGCCACGTCGGAACTGGGGTGGCGTGGTGAGCAAAATACCGATGGATTAAACCCAGATCTGTGACGAGGGTGAATATTTTGCTAATGTGCCACATTCTGTCCATCACCTTGTTTGTTTTGCTGTTCGCCCTATGTGGGAAGGGTATGCCCAGACATGGGGTCCCTGCTCACTATGCCACTGGAGTCAAGCTATCCCGGCTGATGACGGCTGATAGCCAGAAACCGGTCCTAGGAGGCTTGATTCCGGTCCATGGAAGATATGGGTTGGCAGTTCAGGCTGGACTGTTCCCATGAGGCACAGGGTCAAGACTGATTTGCATATGGCCATGTCTGAACTGGGGTGGCGTGGTGAGCAAAATAACGATGGATTAAACTCAGATCCGTGACTGGGGGTGAATGTTTTGCCAATGTGCAACATTCCGTCCATCACCTTGTGTGTTTGGCAGTGGCGCTGCAGCACCACCAAGCATATTACGACTTTCCTCTCCACCACACTTTTTATAGCGGTGAGCCTGCCATGAAAAGTGTAGCAGTGAGGAAATTACAGGGACCCTACAGGCCCCCTGTTGACTCATGTTCAGGAGATGTATGCTGGGTGCACAACAGGGGGCACCTGTGAGCATGCACCCCCAGGACAGTGAAGTCCATGCCGTGTAGTAATGCACTTTGGCAGTTGCAAGACGATGCCTTGCTAAGGCTCACATATGAGCCTAAGCACATCACCGTTGTGTAGACTGCCAAAACAGGAGTGCCTGACCTGGATTCCAGTAGGAATCGGCAGGCATCCTCAGTGTGTGTGTGGCACAGGGTGCTGGCATGGCAGCCCGCTGCCACACCGCCAAACTTGTAATCAGGACCATAATAATTTTTACAAGTCATCCTGAGTAAGCAATCCAGAACTTTCAAGATCTAGTTTGCAAGTTTATGGCCATGTCTGGGCATTTTATATATGAGGATAAAACAGAGTTTAGGACTTGGAATGAATATACTGAGCTTAGAAACGCAATATAGTAGAAGGATGCCATTCTTGGGCAATGATGACTTTCACAATCTACATGGAATCCCAACGCAGAACTTACCGAAAGTAACAGTTGAAGTAAAAAAATAATTTAAAAAATGGCTAAACCTCCCTTTGATAACCTATGGGGAAGTCAAGCTATTAAAAACTTGCATTTTCCATAAACTCATTATTTATTGAGCTGTGTTCTGCAAAGTTTTGACTAGGTTCTCCTATATAAAATACACAATTGTATCAGTGGCTTTATCTGATTAAGCAAGGGAAGGATCGCCTGGAAGATGTTAAGGAGAAGTTAAAAAATGTCCAGCTGTATTGCTGGGCCTTTCAATTGAAAACTTTCAGGGTGCTCCTTGGATCGCCTGATGACTCTCCCTGTGTTAAAATGCTTCTAGTAATGGCAGGCTGCCTTAAAGCTACTGGTGAATCTTATATAAATATTTTAGGAAAATGAAGCTACAGGTGCTGAGGGCAGCAGTACTATTGTGGTATATGGTTAGATGTAGATGGTTGCTTAAGCTTACACATCAACCTAGGACACATCTAGAAATCCAGAATGATTGGGGGGCGTGGCCACGGAGGCGACCAAGATGGCCGCCTTTGCTTGAAGCTCCGCTGTCCGGGCGGCCTCCACACGACATCCTGATGGCCTGAGGCATCGTTGACACCGCTCCCCTCATCCATCCTGCAGCGGTGGTGATTTGCTGCTGATAGATACCAGACTTGGACTCGGGGGATGCCTGGGAGGAGTCGTTACGGCGGAGGAGCGGGTCGCCACCCAACCGGCAGCCGCTCTCCCTGCGCCTGGATCGCGGGTAAGTCATGTGCTGGGGCGCTGCGCCTGCGGACCGGGGTCCGCCTAGGGGCCGGGTGCCTGTGCTCGTCTTCCCCAGTTGTCTGCCTGGGGGTTGGCCCACGCTGGTTCTGGGGTTACGGGCCACACGCTGCCTTGCGGCCTAGTGCGCGGGCCGGGACCGGGGACTGGGGTAGCGGCTGCCCCGGACAGGGATCGGGGGCGGGCTGGGCGCTGGCGCCCTGGGTCGGGGCCCTGGGCTGGGGAGGGCGTGCTCCGGTTCTGGGCTGCCGCGAGCCTGTGCGGCCCTGCCTCGCTCCTCCTGTGGTGTCTCCCCGGTGCCGGACAGTAGCGAGGAGCGGTGAAGATCCTACTCTTTTGGTGGTTTCCCCGCCACTGGCCGCCATTTTTCCTGGTGTTCCCGCAGCGGTTACGGCACTCGCACTGACGGCCTGCTACTACTAGTCAGCCTTGCCGACAACACCACTACTGGAGAGCAGTACCCATTCCTGCCCTGCCTACTCTACCCTCGTATCACGGAAGCTCCCACCGCCGTGAGTCTTGGCCACCGGCTACACTCCCGCGCCAGGCCTCAACTCGGGCCTACCTCCTCCCCACTTGGCTGCTACTGAAGGCGGGCTGCCCTCGGCGATCATGGGGAAAAGAGATCCTAACCAGCGTAAACTAAGTTTCAACAAAACCCCCCTGCTCAACAGTGATGCGGCCATGGGCGCCTCTTCCGAAGCGGTGCCGCCCACCCAACTAGACAACGCCACTACAATGGTCGCTACCATGATGTCCGAGATGAGGGCCGGGTTTAAAGCACTGGACAATAGATTTGACACGCTGGAACAAAAACTTGCGGACATGGGCTCCAAAGTACAGGTCCATGATCGCTGATTAGATGTGGCTAAAGCCCGCATTTCGGACTTGGAAGACTCGGGCTCAAAAACGCTGAAACGCCTTGAGAGGGTGGAGAAGATCTTGAAGGAGGTAGCCATTAAAAATGAGGACTTAGAGGCACGCGGAAGGCGAAACGATATACGCATTTTGGGTGTTGCGGTATCGACCCAAAAAGGCCGGATGGACGTTTTTGTGGAAAAGCTTCTTATTGACTTGTTCGGAAGAGACCAGTTTACCCAAGGGTTTGTGGTAGAAAGGGCACACCATTCCCTTGGTCCGCGTCCACAACCGGGCCTTCCACCACGCCCAATCATCGCTCGGATCATGAACTTCAGGGATCGTGATGCAGCCCTGCGGGCCGCTCGAGAAAAGGGCGATCTCCGATGGCAGGGTGACTCTCTATCGTTCTACCCAGACTTCACCTCCATGGTTCAGGAGGCGAGAAGGAACTACTCTGGGGTAAAAGCCACACTGCGTAATCTGGGCCTGAAATACGGCATGCTTTACCCCGCACGTCTACGGGTGGAGGTGGCCGGCGGGGCCCGCGTTTTTGACTCCCCGTCGGAGGTGCAGGAGTTCTATTGTACCTACAAGGCTAACGGCTCCCAGAATTCGACCGATTCCAGGGCTCCGTCGCCAACGCGAGGAGACACTCAACAAAGCATGGAACTGTTCACAGACGCTGGGCAGGGCTGACATTTATATTCTCCTGGTTTTACTTTTGCACTTGCATTGGGCCCAGTGCGTGCCGCTGACTGAGCTTCACTGGACTGTATACTCCGTAACAGTGTTTTGATTGCCCGGATGTCGTGGCGTCGCTGCCCCATTGGCGATTGCCGTGTTCACTAGGGGCTTGCTTGGTTCCTTTCTTTTTTTTGGACCTTCTGAGGTTTCAACTGCATTTGTACTTTCGCTGTTCATGCTGTTATGTTTTTTCTCTTCATTGGGTGGGATGGTCCTCTTTGGGCTTTACGAGAGGCTGGGAGGAGGGTGGGATTGGGTTTTTGTTGGGTTTTATTTTGACTACAGGTGTCCCAAAGTCTATACTATCACTGCTGCGAAACTTACCGACTCATGCTACATGACCTTTAACCCCACTCCGCCCATATGGCTAAGTTAGGATTACAGCTGGGCCCCTCGGAACTCTCACTCATGACCTGGAATGTTAGGGGTCTGAACAATGACAGAAATGCAAACAGGTGCTCAATTATATCGCTAGACACAAAAAAAATCGATATTATCTTCCTGCAGGAAACCCACCTGACCGCTGATTCCTCTACTAAGATGGCCAGGAATTGGGGCACACATCGATTCTTTGCTAATTACAACAGGTACTCCCGGGGGGGTGGCGATCTGTATTCACAAGCGGCTCCCATTTCAACCGCATCGCCCAATTCTTGATAAAGATGGCAGATATGTAATAGTTGCGGGAACACTGATGGGACATAGGGTCACTCTCGTTGGGGTCTATGGCCCGAACACTGACACCGCTGCTTTCTTCAATGACATACTGGTACACTTGTTGCGATTGGATACTGGCCTATTACTGGTGGGTGAGGATATCAATCTTCTCCTTGACCCCCAAACGGATAGCACGGCGACCACCCCGGACGCACAACCCTATTCCCACCCAGTCCTTCGTGACATCTGCATGCGCTTTTCCCTGGTGGACATTGAAACACTACTATCGCTTCTACCCCTGCCTACTCCCACTACTCAGGATTTCACGACACCTGGACCAGGATCGATTACTGGCTGCTGTCCCTGGAGGTGGTTGGGTGGGTTACGGACCTCATTACACTACCTCGCACACTGTCCAATCACTCCCCCATAGTGCTTCGGTTGAGGATCCCCCGGGAGGGGGGTTATGAGAGGAAGTGGCGCTTCCCTGGGAGGGCTTTACAGGATCCGGTTTTTGCAGAGGAGCTCCGGGAGGCCATAGTTGACTATTTCGAATTGAACACGGGCTCAGTGGATACCCAGGCTGTTCTATGGGGGGGATTTAAGGCGACCATCAGAGGAGTTTGCATTACTAAACACACTGGAATGCTTTGCACCATTAGGTCTGCACTCTCACTCATAGAGCGCTATATAGCAGCGTTAGATGCGGTGCAAATGCTACATCACACTGAGGACGGGGAGCGCAGGCGCTTACAATTACTGGTGGACTTTCGAGAGGAGGCTGAGCGGGAGCTCCGCTTCCTGTCCAGATTGTATACGGCCAGACAGTATGGGGAAGGGGATAGACCCGGCAAGCTTCTTGCACACCTACTTAGTCCCCCCCGCTCCTCCTCCTACATCACTGAGCTTAGGGGGCCATCCGGGGACATGCTACACACCACACCTGAGATCTGTGACGCATTCTTGTCCTACTACACCAACCTCTACACCTCCACCCTGACTGACGATGCTGTTGAGAGAGGGGATTATCTGAATGAGATTGCCATGGTGTTTTTAGAGAGATGGATGATTGAGTTTCTGGCGGACCCCATAACAGCTGAGAGTGTTACAGAAGCCATAGACTCTATGAACGGCTCGTCGGCCCCTGGGCTGGATGGGTTTTCAGCTGACTTCTACAAGGCCTACAAAGATCTCCTAGTTCCCCAATTGGTAGAAATGTACGCGGAGGCGCTCGAAACTGGTTGCCTACCCCCGACTCTGAGGGAAGCAGTCATTGCGCTGTTACCTAAACCAGGCAAAGACGCTACACTCTGTGAATCCTACCGGCCTCTGTCCCTTTTGAACCTTGATTATAAAATACTAGCGAAAGTTCTTGCTATGCGCCTCTCCCTCTTGATGGAGGCCATTGTCTCTCCCGCCCAGTCGGGATTAATCCCTCACCGCTCCACTTCCCTCAACCTCCGCACCCTGTTCTCTGTCCTGCACCGGGTGGACCCCGACACGCCAGCTGCGGCGATATTGTTGGATGCCGAGAAGGCGTTTGACTCCTTAGAATGGCCTTTTCTGATGTCTGTAATGCGCCGCATGGGCATCCCGGAGTGTTTGGTCAACACTGTTGAATTGCTGTACACCCTGCCTGTTGCCCGCCTCCGCCTCAATGGTACCCTCACCACCCAGTTCCGGCTGGCGCGCGGCACCAGGCAGGACTGCCCACTGTCTCCCCTATTATACATACTTGAAATGGACCCACTGGTCCAGGCAGGGCTGCCCACTGTCTCCCCTATTATACATACTTGCAATGGACCCACTGGTCCATCATTTCCAGGAGCGGCACTTACATCGTGGCCTCCAGTTCCGCACGGGCCCACTTCTGGTCTCGCTATATGCGGTCGACACTATCTTGTATGTCAGACACCCGCACATCAACCTGGAGCCGTTACTCCTGGAAATTACCAGATTTGGCAAATATTCCATGCATATACGTGGTTACACCCTGACGCCAGGATCCCATATCTAAAGCCAGAAGCCGACTTGGTATTGCCGGGTTCATCGATCACCACGCTCCCGTCGGGCTTCCCGAGGGACCCTAAAGACATCCAAACGGTCTCCTCTACATGCTGGGCGTGGGGGAGGCTGCGCCGACTGGTCGGCCTCCCACAACTATATTCCCAAGCCCTTCCGTTGCCGAACTCCACTTGGCTCCCGATTACCGGGGAATCGGTAGTGCGCCAAACGTTGTCCAAGTTCCGTATAGAATCGATAGGAGATTTATTCCCACAGGGGCACGCTTTCACGCTGACAGAGGATCACAGATTTGCTGAAAGGACGTTCATGGACTCTTTTGTCCTTACCAGACTTCGATCCCTACTGCGAGCTTCCTTCTCAATGTTTCCCCTCCCCCCGGAGGAGATGACACCCCTCACGTTTATCATTCAGCACCCTTCTGGCGCACACCTGGTTTCCAAACTTTACCAACGGTGCTGCGATCTCCTCCCCTCCCGGGATCAGGTTGTCCGTGCTGCTTGGGAGGCTGATTTGGGATACCCTATTTCCGATGACCAGTGGCTGTGGTGCTGCAAAGCGACCAAAAACGTATCTATTAATAGCAAACACAAACTCTTACACTTCAAATTCCTGCGTAGGTTGTACTTCACACCAGCACGACTCCACAGAATAGACCCCTCACGCTCTCATACCTGTCCCAAATGCGATGGCCAGTTCGCAGATTTTACACACCTTTCTTGGACCTGTCCTAAGCTGCATGACTACTGGTCACGAGTGCATACCACCCTTGGTACCATGCTAAACTTAACTCTGACCCCAATACCTGAGATCGCCCTATTGGGTTATGTGGCAGAGTTTCCGAGGGCGGTGCGTAGACTAGCGGCGCTAGGCTTTCTTCTAGCCAAACGAGAGGTTGCGCTGAGATGGTGCGAAAGCCACCCCCCTCTTCACAATTCCTGGCTCAGGAGCATGGCACGTTGCAATCTCAACAGCACTGAATACTCGGAAATGGTCCCCTCTGCATCCAGACCGATTGACATTTGGGGCCCATACCGTGCGTACATTGCGAGCACCATCGAGAGCACTCAAAATACACCTGCTCCTGGAAATGCCCCAGAGGGTATCGGTTGAAGGGTATCGTTGACAAATGTTGCTGCCCGCCTGTAGTTGCACAGTTGATGGCTGCGCCCCTGTCCCCCCCTTTTCCTTTCCGATTGATTGCCTTGCTGAATGGATTACTGCATTGCTTGCTCACCAGATTGATGGTGCTGGGTGAATCTGCCGCCCTGGAGGCCCACAGTAGATGTTGTTCCCTAACATGGTCGCGCTTTATATGTTGGCTCTACCATTGGAGCATGGTTGGTTAATGATACACTTGAATGCTAAGACTGTAATGACACCTTTTGAATCATCATTTTATGTTACATTGATCTGTTTTTCTTTCTTTGGTTTTTATTTCTGGGAAAATGTGACTATTTTATCAACATGTTCCTTCAGGGCACTTCTGAAAAAGAAAAAGTTCATCTGTAACTATACACCACATCTGTATTGTATACGGTACAAACTGCAGGGCATACGCTGCTATCTAACGCCGCCGTGCCTCCGGGCTGTCGGTAACAAGGCTGTGTCATACCATCGCACAATTGTTCGATGCCCGCTTTATTATGCCGCCGGCCTCCGGGTTGTAGGCACCAACAGCAGTGTACTATATGCAACATGCAATAAACAGTTGAACGCCAAAAAAAAAAAAAATCCAGAATGTTTAAAAGATGCCCTGAGTATCCCTCTCAAAATAACTAACTTCTTTAAGTTGGGGGGCCTCATAGATGCTAAGGGCCTAAAGTCTTGGGATCAATTATCAGCGACAACCTTAGGTGGGCTGTCAAAATTTAAATATATCTACCTCTCTTCGTGGCCCTCTAAGTTTAACTAGGCAAAGGGCTCCAAAAGGTTTGAACACTAAATAGAATTACACTCACTCACAGTTGTAAAAAAAAGAGAGCAAAATGGTATGGGCTTATGTGTGAAGCAAATGAGAACAGGTACCCTCCAATGTACCAAAACTGGAGCAGTTGCTTGTACGAGGAAGACCTAGAACTCTAGCAAGTATCTTTAGACCTATTGTATTCTACTGTCAGTCTTGCTACCTTCAGGAGAAATAATTTTTTGTACAATTCCAAGAGCCTACTGGATACCAAAAAAGAATGGCAAAATGAAGGAATCTGCATGAAAATCTGTGCATAAAATGTGGAGGTTCAAATGTAGAAGATATACATATGGTTGTAAGCTGCCCCATGCTGGAAAGCTATCGGGATGCTGAAAGGTAAATTACCTTTGCCATCATCAAATATCAACTGGTAGTAAGAACTGTTTCCCTTTTATTTGGTGACACAAACTTTTTGGATCATGAAGAGGCTAAACTAGTTTTCTATCTAATCCTTCTTGCTAGACATTTGATACCTAGAAATAGGATTTCAAAGTTATTGTCTGAGAATAAATTATTGGATGTATCTGTTTGAGATAACTAGTGGAAGAGAAACAGCTTGTTTTAAATGAAGAAAACAGAATTTGAGCTACAGCTGTCACTCTAGATAGAAACAACTACTGATCTCCTTAGTGCATGTGCCCAATGATTATGCCAAAAACGTGTTCAGAAGTGGATCTCTAATTCTCACTAAAGACTATAATTGTCCTTCATGAATATTTTGGAGAACCAGACAGAGATGCAACATATAAGGTGGGAAATTTCCTCCCACCTGTCCTGGGCCCAGAACAGTCACTGTTACTGTGCCTTCCAATCTCTAACTTTGCTGGGCTATTTTATTTTTAGATGTTTGTATGCACAAGAAAAATGTAGTGACTCAAAGTGAAGTTACCTAATGGCAGAGTTTGCAGAGTAATTTTCCTGTACGAGGAAGAAAAATTTGAGTGACAGTTGTATATTACATTATTGCAAATATTACAGATTATCTGGTAGTTAATAAAAGTTTTCATTCTACCCAGACAGGCTTCCATGCTGGATATAGCACTGAAACAGCTCCTCTGATGGCCACAGAAGATATAAAAATGATCATGAATCATGGCGGGTCAGTGGATCTGATCTTTTTGGATTTTACTTCTGCTTTCAATACTTTCTCCTATCCCATCCTTCTTAAGTGACTGGAAGAAGTTGGAAATTACAGGACCAGGCCTCAGATGGCTTGTCTCATTTTTGGACAAACACAGTTTTCGGGTTAACGAGGACCCATTCATGTCATCCAGCTATCAGATGTTCTGTGGAGTTCCGTAGGGATCTTCTTTGAGCCCTATTCTTTTCATTGTTTATATCTGCCCATTAGCTGATATCATAACTGCTTTTGGTTTAAAGATGGCATCCTACGCAAACGATACCCAGCTGATTGTTACACTGGCACCAGATATGGAAACCATTGATGTAAGGGTTAATAGTTGTCTAGAAAAGGTGTATAAAAGGAAGGCAGCCAGTTGTTTAAAGATGAATGGTGAAAACATGAGGTCCTGGTATTAGATTAGCCAACTCTCTGGGACTAAATTATCTGGCCATCGTCTCTAGGGGAACTCCCATTCCCCAGTCTGAATTAAAAAGTCTAGGAGTGATTCTTGACAATCAGCTACCCATGTCCTTCCAGGCAAAAAAGGTGGCCTGGGAGCTGCTTTGGCCTCTTGAAAGTCCTGAGAAGGGTGCTGAAATGGCTCCCCAGAGAGGCGTACAGAACTGTGAAACAAGGTATGAATCTGTACGACTTCATTACAGCAATCCACTTTATTTAGGCAGTCCAAAATCAGCGATGAAAAAACTTCAAACTATTCATAATGTTGCTACTCGGATACTGTTGGGTATTCCAAGATTATGTTCAGCCAATGCTGCACTCAAAACCCTTCAAAAACCCTTCGCTGGCTACCTATAAGCCATGGAATACAATTCAAGGCATTATGTATTATTCATCATTCAAAGCATAAAACAGGCCCTCCTAGCCTCCGGAAATTGGCCACCATTTATCAGGCACAAATGTAATTTGCACCAGCTTCCCGCTTCCACCAGAAGTTCAAATGTTATCCATTGAGGGTTCCTAATATCCAGTCACAAATTTGCTGGTCAAATCTACAGGTTCTCCACCACCTCTGCCAGAAACTGGATTTAAAAACTGCAAACACAGCTGGTGTCAAACTTGCCGTATTTACAGTGCAAAATCTCCCCAAAAATTAGATGGCTTTGCACCAAGAATGTATTAAAAGCACAACAGAAGACAACAGAAGTCACAAAACACTGAAAAAACAGTTTTTATTCATATGCCAAATGTGTATCTGAACACTATTAGGTCTTGATTACAAAGGGTTCCGATAATGTGGGCACTACGCAAAGCACTTGTTCTGCAAGGGTCATAGTTATCGGTTGTGTTTAATATACTTCACCTGGCAATTATTGGATGTGATAAAAATAAGCACCAATGGATACATTTTATTAGGCCAAAACAATTGGCAGGTAGGAAATGCAGATTTTGGTACACTTAGCACCCAAATCCAGACTATTTTCCATTATTCGGGGAACTTTACATTTTCCACAGACTGGTGGGAAGAAACTCTGGATTTTATTAAAGACACACAGGCTAAAAATGAGCAATCTACTTTCATTGCTCCACTCACAGCAGTAAAAAGAGAATGCATTTTGAATACACATAGCCATCTTCCTTCTTTAATTTTTACAGACAAGATAAATGCATCAGAATCCCATAGTGTATTGATACTTCAGCAAGCTATTTTCTTCTGATAACACACTTTGTTAACTCTTTCAGTCAAAATGCCATTATTCTGATAATAATCATTAGGGTGGGTCATAAGGGAGGGATAATCTCTGCCTTTGTTTCTTTAAAAAGGTAGATGTTCTGCCTAACAGGCTGTGGAAAATCTACCTTTTATAGGCACAGACACTAATAGTATGCAAGTGCCAAGCCTTGTAAACACATTCGGCCTCATTTACAGCAAAATTACGCAACGCAGCACAACAAGCCATTTTGCTGCGACGAGCTGCGTCATTTTAAAAGCAAAGAGATGCGTCATATTTACAACAATGTGATGCATCCCTCTGCTTTCCCCTGTGATGGCGCACAATTGGCTGCCATGCGCCAATGCAGGGACCCTTGCACCATGGTGCAAGGGTGCCTGCGGTGGGGGGATGATAGTTTTTGTGCAGAAAATGACACCTTCCTACACAAAACAATCACTGATGGCATTCTCCTCTTTCTATGTGTGCTGCAGAATGCAGCACACATAGAAAGAGGAAAATATTAGGAGAAAAAAAGTATTTCTCCTCGTTGCCCCTCCTTACGCCTTCCCTGGGAAGGCGTAGGATTCTGAAACATTACCACGTTTACGAAATATTGTAACAATGGGAATGTAGCAGTATCCATGGGTGTTGCATAGGAATACCTACAGCAACACCCATGGCACACCCCTTTTATGTAAAGTGATTTGTGAAATGGGGTCATATTTAAAAGGCCATGAAAAGCCACACAGAAAGACTGGACCGTTATCACTTGAACTCAGAGTGACTCCCAGGGCTTGCCTCCTGTTCTAAGTCTCAGAGACATCAAATACTTCAACTCATCCTGCCACAGCTCTTGGACATTGCCTGCTTCAAGTCTTGCTCTGCCAAGTGGTGCCAAACCAATCTTGGGCTATTGGAAGTGGGTATAAAGTGCTGTTTCAATCAGAACCCACACATCCTCACTGTAACCTGTGCATCTTTGCCATTGTGTGAGTCAAAACCAGTCTATCCTCATTGTTTCTTGGAGCGGACCCGACACATCGTCTTTGGAATGAGGGCATCACCTTCGGAATTGACACATTGCCTACTGTGGGAGCAGCAGTTGGGCATCGTATTCTGAACCAGCGTGTCACACTAGGATCGACGCCACGCACTAGTTGCATGAAGAACAAGCATTTGCAATGCAATAGGTCTCGCATTGGGAATGTTTGAGCTATTGGTATTGTAAATGACAATTTTTTTATGTATGTGTTGGTTTTGAAAATAGCGAAATTAATAGATTTGTCATTTACAATGCCAATAGTTTTAACTTTCGCAAATGTGACACCTATAGCAATTGTAATGCAATATGTGTTGTATTTACGTGACTTAGATGTATTGATATTACAAATAAAAATGGCTTTTAATTTTTTAATAATACTTAAATAAAAGGTATTGTAATTTATAATGGCAATAGCTTTTGTAAATAACTTTTGTGAAGATTATGTTCATTGTATTGTGACGAAAATCCAAGAACAGAAGTGAAATATTATCATATTTTTGTGACATTTGTAATAAAGCTTGAAACATTGAGAGAACATATTTGAACCAGTTGTGATGTGGCACTGAATGGTTTTTGAAGTGTATGTTGCATTTAGTGCTGTGTAATGATGTGGCCTGTAATTATGTGGCACTGAGTGGGATTTGGAGTGTATGTGGCATTGAGTGCAGTGTAATTATATGGCGTGTAATTATTTGGCGTGTAATTATGTGGCACTGAGTGGTATTTAGAGTATGCTGCATTGAGTGCTGTGTAATTATGTGGCGTGTAATTATGTGGCACTGAGTGAGATTTGGAGGGTATGTGTGTGAGTGTGCAGTGTGTGTGAGTGTGCAGTGTGTGTGAGGGTGCAGTGTGTGTGAGGGTGCAGAGTGTGTGAGGGTGCAGAGTGTGTGAGGGTGCAGAGTGTGTGAGGGTGAGTCTCCTGGGAATATAAACTATGGGAAAATAAATATTGGGAAACATTACATACGTGCGTGAGTTTGCAAGGCAATATATAAAATAAAGAAACACAGAGGTAAATTCCAGCTATAAAAAAATCCATTAAGTTGCGAGAGACAACTGTGATTTCATGTGAATAAAAAAAACAAGTCACTGCGAACACGATGGCTTCAGCGAAACCTAAAATCTGTGTAATCAAGGCACATTTCTGGACCTCAATACAGTTTGATGCATTGTTTGCAAGGCAGCGTCGCGCAAAGTTCAATATTTACCTGCACCCCACTAATCTTGTTAATTAATGAAACAGATACACTTTTCAGAACTATGATTATCTGGAACGGTCCATTGAGCTGATTCCTCCAAGAAAATAGGCCAGTTTGTGACTTGTGGACTACGCTAAGATATGTAAATAGTTAGCAATATAGCATGGCTAAACAGGAAGTGTGCTATATTATAAAGGAAAATGCAGCTCGACCGAATTAAACAAAATTATTATTACCTGGACGACTCTGTGTTTCCGACCCGGGGCACGCTATTACTTTGAAAAATGAGCTTGAGTTCCGGTTCTGCTGCAATAACTGCCAAAGTCGACCGCCTCACGGTTTCCTCTAGTACATTAACATACCACCACTACGGAAGCTGTCGGAAGCATTCCACATTTTTAATCGGGATGCGCACGTGCACAGAAAGGTTAAGAGCAGAGGCACGGCCGCCTACTTCACTGAAAGATCAATCCTTGATCACTCCAGCACTACCGCTTGTAATATAAGAAGTCTCTGAACAATTTAAAAGCCGAAAGCGGCACCCGTCGTTTTCCTTGAAGTCCCCAAATTTCCATGAAATGTGCTGAAATCTGCCATGAGCTCTTCACGGGTGAAGTTGGCAAACCGCAGGTGAATCTTGGAGTTTCTTCAAGTTCCCGCCGGGCCGCCGCGCTGCCTGCGACGACCCGGAAGCGGTTGGGCAGCCGGCCAATCGCAGCGCGGCCCCAACCGGAAGTCCCGCCCCCATCGCGGTGCGAGAGAGAAGCCACTGTCCGAGGAGCCCCGAGGGCTCCTGATCGAGTCCCGGTCCCGAGATGGGGGACCGGGTGAAGAGCGGCCGGGCGCATGAAGAAGGCGGGGCTCTCATGTGGTGAGAGTGCCCCCAAAGCGCAACCGCCGCCCGAGAGGCACGCCGAGCACCGCCAGAACAGGTGAGTGTGTTGCGGAGGAGGAGGGGTGAGTGGGGGTGGGGTGTGCGCGTGTGTCTGTTGTAGTGTGTCTGTGCGTGCGTGTGTCTGTCTGCGCGTGTGTCTGTTAAAGGGGCATGCGTGTGTGTGTATGCAGTGTGTGTATGTGCGCATGCGTGCGGGAGCCTTTGTGTGAATGCGAATATCAGGCACGGCGACGCGACGTGCGCGCTCATGAGCTGCAATCTCCAGGAGGACAGGCTCGTCACAGTCTGCAGTCCACATTCCCCGGAAAGCGACAACATTAGTTGTCTCCCTAGACAGCAAAGCTTCGCTTTGCTTACGTCTAGGCGAGACCTAAAAAGGAGGTATTTCATCCACTGTGTGGCTCTACACTGACACATCACTTGGGCTAAACCTCACATCTTTGTCATTGATGATGCATTCCGGATCAAGGTACTTTGGATCTGCGGGCCCAAGTGGGTCCCTGTTTCCAGCCCAATATTTTACCTTAATTCTTAAAAAAATTATATCTCGATTTCTACTTGTTGAATTGTTGTCATTTTGGCCTTGTTTTGTTTATAGAATTATTCTCTTTCTTTGTAACATGGTGTGGAGTATTTTGTATTCTTTTCACTGTGTTACTGTTTGAAGTGTTGCACAACTACTTTATACATTGCCTCTCAAGTTAAATCTAGTTGATGTGTGCTAAGCTACCAGAGGGGGAGAACAGGATAATTTAGGGTGTGTTGTGTCCTACCGTTACTAGGATTGTGGTTCCTGCAGGGACAGGGTGCATACCTCTGCCAAATAGAAACCCAATGTCTAACAATGACCTTAAGCTGAAAGGCTCTTTTCATGACATCTAAATCACTGACTTCTGGTGTTACTCTAAATGCAACTAAACATATTGTAGTTCATTTCCATGACAGTCTCTTCAAATCTAAATTGAAATGTATCCCCAATTCTCCAGACCTTTCAGAATTATGCTAAAATCCCACATTGAAGAATATTTAGCTAACGGAGGTTTTAAAACTGTCATCCTACCTATAAAGATAAAGATCAATAAGTCCTGTCCCACTTTCAAGCTGCTCACCAAAATGTGACCGGCTGCTGTTGCTGATGTATACAAGTTCACTGTCCTGTGGAATAAATCAAAGTCATGAGGTCATTCACAATATTAACTATTCTAGATGAAACAGGATCAACATCCCTTTATAAACACATACCAACGCATTTGCTTAATGGCAATCTCCAAGCTTTCCTGGGTATCATTTTTATAGAACTGATTTTATAACTGATTTTATAATCAAGAATTAAGCTTTTAATTAATCAAACAATAAAGACTTTCTTTTCCTTCTTTCTTCTTCTTCTGTTTATTGGAGCCTAGGATTCAGAAATAAGTCTGATAGTCTCTATTATAATGCTTGGCATCTCTTACTGTCTCAATGAAGGCCTTTAAAATGCCTTCCAAACACTGGCAGAATCAATGGGAAGTTCACTGACATCTCTAAAACTACTGTGAACGAAGCTTGCATTTTCCAGACTGGAATGACTACTACCACTGTCTCCTTGCATCTGCACACCTTCACTTGTATCCTTGTGATGGAACAGGATTTCGAGACATGAATCCTGCTCAATTGAACAGCACTATAATACGTACTAACAATAAGTAGTGTCTAAACAACTAATGTGCACATTTACACTACACGTGGGAAGCTTTTTTTGCAAATATGCACACACTAATCAGAATTAATGTGTAAATAACCGTAAATGTAATAATCTTGTGTTTAGAATGGATTAAAGGGTTTTGCACGGCAAGGCTGAATGTGCACTTCGTAAAATGCATGGTGTGTGATGCTTTAAACTCACAAATAACACTGTTTTCTGCCTAAACTTTGCTAGGCTGGCACGTTAATAATGGATTAGTGTTAAATTGGGTGGTAAACAGTGGGAATTGTATTATTGTTTTACTTATAAATGTCTATTTCCTGTTCTTTTGGTGGTAAAAGAGTCCTTTATGTTCGTAAATTGACCAAACTGGATTGGTCTAAGTGAAGAGAACAATAGTAGTGATTCTGAAAAAGAAGATGAACACAAACCGAGACCACCTTAAAAGGAACTGTAAATAATAAAGGTATCAGTTGTCCATTGGAGTTGAATATTATTTATTTATTTATTTATTTTTCACATTTTTAAAGCGCACTGTTACCAGCAGGTGTCCTGGCGCTGACTGACCACTCCTAGAGCTTACCCTGAAAGTTATTGTTTAAAAAGTCATGTTTTCAAGGCCCTCCTAAAGGACAAAATATCCGAGGCCTGTCTGAGGACCACTGGTAAGGCGTTCCAGGATTTTGCTGCTCCCAGGGAAAAACTCCTTCCCCCCCAGCGAGCCTTCCTAACTCTAGGAACCACAATCAGCCCCTGATTGGCTGACCTAAGTGACTTTGCTGGTTTGTACCACTGGAAGAGCTGTATCATGCAGTGAGGGCCTATTCCTTTGAGTGCCTTAAAAACGACACAAATAGCTTTAAATGCAATTCTCTTGCGCACCGGTAACCAGTGTAGTTTCACCAAATCCCGGGCAACCGGGGCAAATTTAGGTGTACCCATGATCAGGCGTGCCGCTGCGTTCTGCAGAATATTTAGTTTATTGAGCAGTCCTTGTTGCGCATTGAGCAACAGGCCGTTGCAGTAGTCCAACCGGGACATTACTAATCCCGTCACCACTGTCTTCCTGTGCTCATCTGGGAGAATGGGCAGGGCTTTGCATACTGTTTTCAGGACATAATGGATTGCTGAAGATAATGCCTTTGCTTGGGGTCCGAAGGACAATGGGTCGTCCATCAGTATCCCCAGGTTTTTGATCTTAGCAACTGGGGAGGGAGGGGTGCCCATTTCCTCCGGCCACCATCTTGGGGACCAGAAGTTGTCTTTGGCCCCAAACAGGAGAACCTCGGTCTTAGATGAGTTCAGCCTAAGACAATTCCCTGCCATCCAATTGCTGACTGCACGCATGCAGTCTTTAAACCTATCTGCCGTGCCTTCAGCTCCCCCCGGTAGCAGTGAAACCACAATCTGCGTGTCGTCTGCATATGATGTTACGTTGAAGCCGAAGGATCTGATAACTGGGGCTAGAGTGGAGACATATACGTTAAAAAGAGTCGGACTCAGGAATGAACCCTGAGGGACTCCACAGGGGAGCACGAATGGGTCCGACTCAAAATCTCCTAGGGCCACCACCTGGTTCCTGTTGGAAAGGAAAGCTTAAAGGATCTTAAGCGCTTTCTCCTGAACCCCACAGCCTCCAAACGGTCCACCAATAACCTGTGGTGGACCATATCGAAAGCCACGGACAAATCCAGCAGGATCAAAGCGGCTCTGCCTCCTGCATCCATCACAGATCTTATATCTTCTGCTGATTTAATCAGAGCTGATTCCGTGCTGTGTCCCGCACGGAATCCATGCTGTGCTGGATCCAGATGTTGTCCTGCCGCCAGGAAAACACTCAGCTGAGTCTTCATTATTCCCTCTATGATCTAATCCGGCAGAGGAAGCCTGGCAATGGGCCGATAGTTGTTCAAATCGGCCCAGTCTAAATTGTTTTTTTTTAAGAGAGGCAGGATGGATGCCTGTTTCCAACGGAGAGGGAACTCCCCACTTTCCAACATGTTATTAAATAGTGGGGTGAGCCCGGATGCTATTGTGGACGAGGCCGCTTTTGCTATAGTGGCTGGGAAGGGGTCACGTGAGGAACCTGATTTTATCCTCTGTAGCCGTTTCCTAACCTCCTCCTCGTTAATCGGGGAGAAGTTTATCACCCTATTTACTTGCTCATCGCTTTCTAGATTGCCTGGGTTGTTCACTGGGGAGTTCATCATTACCTGGTCATCCAGGGAGTTGAAGATCGTCTCCACCTTGTTTTTGAAAAATGTGGCCAAATTCTCACATAATTCCCGACTGGGGGGGACCTCCACTGGTTTGGGGGCTGCAAGCGATGACACATTTCGGAAAAGTTCTTTTGGTTAATTGCTTGCCTCATTAATGCTCTACGTGAAAAAAGCGCGTTTAGCCTTTGCAATCATTTCTTTGTACACTGCCCGCTCTAGTTTGAGTATCTTTTTATCAGCCTCACAGTAATTTGTTCGCCAGTTTCTTTCCAGTTTTTTGCAAATCGCTTTGTGATCTCTAATCTCTTCTGAAAACCACGGGGCCGAAGGACTTGAGCAAGTGGAATGGTAGGTTTTTGGCGGTACTAAACGTAGACATGCATTGTCCACCCAGTTGGTATAGGCTGTTGCCGCTTCCTCCACATTAATTGGGAGGGGCGACATCGAGGATCTAAGTAGGTCCTCGAGGGCCTCACCTTCTATGCTTTTCCACTTCCTAACTGTCCTGGCTGGATTCCTCACCTTACTTGGCCTAGGGGGGGGGGCACCAATGTAATATTAAAATACACTGTGGCGTGATCGGACCAGGAGACCGGGCTTATTGCCGTAACAGCCAGGTTAGGATGGTTAGAAAAAACACCATCTAGGGTGTGCCCTGCCTTGTGTGTTGGGCCCATCACCCTTTGCCTTAGCTCGACCCCTTCCAGCAATTCCATGAGTTCCCGGGTATCCGTATCGGATGTGCACTCCAGATGAAAGTTAAAATCGCCAAGAACAGTAAATGTCTTAGCACATACTGCTTCTTCTAACAGATTGCCTAGTGCCGCTAGGAATGAAGCCTTGGCCCCAGGGGGCCTGTGGAGTAGACAGCCTCTGAGGGTTTGATGATCTGACAAGATAAAATTAAAAGCCAATGCTTCTCCCAGATCAGTAGCAGCCAGCTGGAAGCTCCCTCGGACAGAGGTGTGATAGATAATCGCCAATCCACCACCTCTCTTCCCATCTCTGTTCTGAACAAAGCACCCGTAGCCAGGGGGGGTAGCTTTAACAATGTCTGGGCCTGATGCTGCAATCGTCCATGATTCAGTTATAAACACAATCTTTACTTTTGTGTCCTGTATCAAGTCCGCTAATTCAATGCTGTGTTTATTTATTTATTTATTTATTTAAAACATTTGTATAGCGCGGCTGTCACCTTACAGGCATCCTGGCGCTGAGATATCTCCAGAAGGGGGAAGCACAGGGGCAGTAGTAAAGTGGCCAGGAAGTTAACATTTAGGAAACAGCCAGGTTTTGACCCGTTTCCTGAAAGGGAGGAGTTCTTTCATTTGACGGATGTCTAGGGGCAAGCTGTTCCATAGTTTAGCAGCTGCAACTCTGAAAGATTTGCCTCCGGTCCTAACTTTTTTGAATCTCGGTACTTTTACAAGGAATGCCGTTGTAGAGCGAAGGGCTTTGGTTGGGATGTACCAGTCAAACATGGCTTGTAGAGAGCTGGGCCCAAGTCCCTGCAGGGCTTTGAAAACCAGACAGAGGGATTTGAAGGCCACTCGTTGTTTCAGCGGAAGCCAGTGTAGTTCGGCCATCGCCGCTGTGGCCGATGATCTCCTAGGCCAACCAAGGGCTGATTTAGCAGCGGCAGATTGTACTCTTTGGAGTCTGTCTAACAGCATGGCTGGAGACTCGAGTAGCAACGCATTGCAATAGTCAAGGCGGCTAAGAATAGTACACCTAACTATTAAGGCCTGGGCCTGTAAGGGAAGTAGTGGCAGGATCTTACGTAGGGAGCGAATGAGGGCCGAGCAGGTGGATACTGTTTTCGCAACCTGGGATTCCATGCTGAGTTTATTGTCCATCATAACACCCAGATTGCGGACAGCTGTGACCGGTTGGGGTTTTTCCGAGGATTCAGGGGGCCATAAATCCACCGGGAAAGGGCGAGGGATGCGACATCCGGCACAGAACAGAACCTCGGTTTTGGAGGTGTTAAACTGTAGTGAGTCGTTGTGTAGCCAGCCAGCTGTGTCTCGTAAACAGTCATGAAAGGATTCCAAAGGGATCGATTCCTCACCCTCCCAAGAGAGGATGAGTTGAGTGTCGTCAGCATAATTGATCGCCTCTAGCCTATGAGATTTTATCAACGTGATCAGTGGTTTGAGATATACGTTAAATAAAATCGGGCTAATGGACGAGCCTTGAGGCACCCCGTGAGACACTGGGGAGAAAGCCGATTGAAACGGAGGAAGGGACACAGCCTGCTTCCTATCCTGCACGAAGGAGCGAAACCAGTGCAGGGCAGTGCCACCCACCCCGGCCTCCCTCAGTCTCTCCAACAGAATCCCATGATTAACCGTATTGAATGCGGCAGACAGGTCCAGCAGAATCAAAGCTACTAGTTTCACTAAAGATCTAGCGTTTAGCAACAGACAATTTACCACGGCATGTTCCCACTTCACCCTCTCTCTGTTTATATTGGAGATGGTCTTGACGTTCTGCCAAAGAACCTTAGGGAGGACCTTGTAGCAAATTGGGCATTGATGGGTCTAGCCTGCATGTCCTTACACATTTCCAAGCCTACACAGCCCAATGATCTGTCCTCTCCCCCTAGAGCCCACCGGGTCCCTCGGTTATAGGTGTGGCGACTTACTGTGTTCGGGGTGACTTGACCAGGGGTTAAGGCGCAAGGCGCAGGCTCAGCGCGGACGGGCGCAGACGGGCTTGCCTTTGGCACGCTGCGCGGTGGCGCCATCCCGACTTTTGAAGACCCGGGAGGAGAAAGACTAGAGCGCTCAGCCTTGGCCCGCTTTAATATGGCGGACGTCCAGGCAAGCCTCGCGTCGGAGTTCCCACGTCCCAGTCCCCACGTCCCAGTCCCCGACCTGTAGATACCTGGGGGTGCAGACTCTCTAACCAGCCTGCCTTCCCGCCAGTGAGTAGCTTTCACAGTGCAAATGTAAAACTAGGCTGCACAAATATACCGTGACTTCAATATTAAAAAGTAGCGATGCTCCGGTCTAAGTAAAAACAATTTAGTGAGATGTTAAAATAGCAGCGTGCACTAGCAAGCTCCCGGTTCAAGCCTCAGGAGCAGTCAGGTCCCAAGATCGCGCCATCCCGACTTTTGAAGACCCGGGAGGAGAAAGACTAGAGCGCTCAGCCTTGGCCCGCTTCAATATGGCGGCCATCCAGGCAAGCCTCGCGTCGCAGTTCCCACGTCCTACTCCCCGAACAGTAGATACCTGGGGGTGAAGACTCTCTAATCAGCCTGCCTTCCCGCCAGTGAGTAGCTTTCACAGTACAAATGTAAAACTAGGCTGCACAAATATACTGTGACTTCAATTTTAAAAAGTAGCAATGCTCAGGTCTAAGACTCAAGAAAGACCCAAAAATTGAAAAATAAAAGAAAGGGGTTAAAGAAGAAAGCCTAGAAGTGAAGGATTACACATAATTTTTTTTTAGAAACATTTTGTATTTTTGTATAGAATAGAGTCCATATAGATTACAATTTTTTGATTATAGACTAGAACATGTTCAGACTTTTGAATTTTTGTAGCACATTTAAAAAGGCAGACGTAGAAGTGACTGGACAACAAAAATCTAGTCTAAAACGTAGGTGTATTAAAGGTTGCTTATGTAATATTTCCCTATTAACACTCCTATGGATGTTGTTAATTGTTGTCATACCTATCCTTAATGTCAATAACAATGAAAATAATACTAATGAAGTACCAATTGAAGGTATGAAAGATGTTTCTAAAACAAATATGAATATTAACATAAAACAATTGGATGGAAGCAATCTCCATCATGACAAATCTATTAGTGATTTTTCATTAAATGCATTTACTAAGTTGTTATATGAGTATACTAACACAATGAATGTGATTGACAAAGGTAACATATGGTGTGTCATGTAGTGTTCTCAGCAGCCTATTTTACTTGCCAGGTAAGTTAGAGTATCAATATATTGACATAGATGTTGTATTTTCAGAAGTTCTAATTGTAAGGGAACTAAATAAAGTAGTAAGTGGTAAATATGCACTCTATTTAGTAGATTTCTTCCATATTACTAAAACCTTAGATATAGAATATGCTTACAAGAATAACTTAACTTGTAGTTTACATGTTGAAGAGAAATTGTTCTTGAATATGGTAGAAAATAGAAGAGCAAGTTTCCAAGAGAAAGCTGATAAACAGAAATCACAGGCACCACCGTGGGCTTTTAGAGAAGGAAATTATGAAAAAGGTGAGAAATACGCTGTAATGCCCCTGGATTGGTCACAGAAAGAGAAACTGTGTTTATATAGATCAAAGACTAATTACAAAAACTATTTCATTGGCACTAGTGAATGTGAGCATACTTTCCAAATTACTGGAGGATGGAGATTAAAGGATGGAACTGATCCTGTTTTCCCCGTTTTATATTATGTGTGGTAAGAAAGTCTATTATAGGTTACCTGCACATTGGTATGGAAGCTGTTACTTTGGGATTGTTTTTCCAAAAGTATATCATATGGACCGAAAGAGCATCAGTGTCAATGAAGAAAACCAAGGACTAATACGTAGTAAAAGAGCAGGTTTTTCAGAAATAGTAGGTGATATTTTTGGTGCACTGATACCCTCAGTTGGAGTAGTTCTGAATTTGCGTAAAGTTAGAAAATTATCCATAGTGGTTCATCGTTTATCATCAGATACTGCTGGTGGTTTTTTGATGATTGATACCAAAATGGTGGCAATCAGACCAATGGCTTTACAAAATCGACTTGTCCTTGACATTCTTTTAGCAAAAGAGGGTGAAGTCTGTCGCATGTTGAGAGTTCAACACTGCTGGACTTATATCCCGGATAAAGTAAAGGGATAGAAGGATATCTAAGAAACATTACAAAATTACATAATGATTTAACCCAACTGGAGGTTGCCAGTGTGTGGGAGAGACTTTCTCTGTGATAAGTAAATGGTTTTCTACATTTGGAAGTAGTTTATTAAAAACATTTATAATGCCAATATTTTCAGTAGCAATAATAGTTCTAGTAATATTAACAATGTATAAGTGTTGTAAATGCTTAGGAGAAAGAAAAGGTGAAAGAGATAAAACGAACAAAAGAAAGGGAATAAAGAGAAAGAAGAAATAAAAATTGAGGAAAGAAATGAAGAATACTATGATATGATCAAACATTTAGTCAAGGGTGCCATAAAAGAAGAAAGAGTAGTGGATTTTAGATAAAAAGGTGGCACTCGGTATGGTGAGTAGTTATGATGGCTCCTAAAAGCCATCCGGGGGGGTTGATGGAGTAGGATTTCGCAAATTGAACACTCAATTGAACACCCCTATAATACAGTGAGTAGTTTCTAAACGACTAATGTGCACATTTACACTAATGTGGGAAGCTTACTTTGCAAATATGCACAAACTAATCAGAATTAATGAGTAAATAACCGTAAATGTAATAATCTCGTGTTTAGAATGGATTAAAGGGTTTTGCATGGCAAGGCTTAATGTGCAATTCATAAAATGCATGGTGTGTGATGCTTTAAACTCACAAATAACGCTGTTTTCTGCTTAAACTATGCTAGGCTGACACATTAATAATGGATTAGTGCTAAATTGTGTGGTAAACCGTGAGAATTGTATTATCGTTTCCCTAATCAATGTCTATTTCCTGTTCTTTTAGTGGTAAAAGAGTCCTTCATGTTCGTAAATTGACCAAACTCGAGAGAAGGTAGATTTGTGTGCGAGCAAGAACCATGTGACCACGTAACTGAACTGCTGTGCTAAGCTGAAAGAGCCTGACCTGGTGAAAGACAAAGACGTCTGCCAGCCAAGCCAGTGTCACCGTGAGAAACTGAACCAGAAGTCGCTGAATTTAATAAATTGAATAACAAATTTGTAACATGTGTACAGATGAGAGAGAGGATTGGAAAATTATTTTGAACAATGGTATAGTTGAATGATTTCATGATGGAGTGACATCCTACCCCTAGAAACCAACTAATCAGTTACTTAGAAAATGTGAAGATCGCAACCATTGTGGGACAGACGTGTAATTTTAAAGTATCAGAATAGGTGCTTTGGTGGTGTGGTATGGGTGATGCCGTCGAGAGAGAGATCACTTAGGTTGAGGTGTCCAAGATGAGGGGTACGAAGCTGTTCGTCGGTTTGCTGAGAGGCCTTGCTGTTCCTGTCCTGTCCCTGTCCTGATTTCCAGCATCTTTGATCCTCGACTCTTAGTTCAGGGGTCCCTCACTACTGCCTAGGCCTGGGTGGCGGTTTTCCCCTTTACAGATCCATTGGGTTTGCATTCAACATTGCAGAAATATATTTGTCGCATTTGCATTTTCTTTTTGCTTTGTCTCTATCTCTATCCCTCCGAAATTAATGGTTAATGTCAATATATTTTAATTTGAATCTAATGTCTCTTCATCTATCCACTCTTTGCAACGTATATTTGAGATGTTATTTCCATTATTGCTGTGATTAGTTTGTTACTCTCTCATGAGGTTTCCAGTATTAGAGTTTATAGCGTTTGCTTTGAGCATTTATTATTACTAGATACAAATTATTGAAATGTATCAGGAGTCTGTGGTTCTTTCAGTCAAATTGTTGATTGTTATTGTTCTTAGAATTTCCATTACCATCAACTCTTCAGCTAGTTGGTTCATCGGCCAAGTAGATGAAAAGTTGATTACATATGTTAAATATATATAAAATACAGGATGTTTAAATATAAGTTTTAGCAGTAAGGAAGTTTGGAGAATGATACAGAAACTTGACCCCAGCGCATCTGGGAATTGGGTGAATGTTTATGGGCCAAAGTAGTGCGAAGATATTGAGTATTTATCCCTGATCAATTTATTGGGTTTGCGCTGGATCACTTGCTATAATTGCGAATAATACGCATAAGGTATTTGATCCATCAAGTCCTGAAGGAATGCATCTTTCACACAAATCTCTGAATGCAGTCTCCAGCTGAAGAATTTTGGAAGTGGCAATCAGTTTGCAAATAAATCTATTCCAAAGATAGCTAAGTCTTCAGTATAATAAGAATCATAAGAAGGATGTTGTGGTCTAACATCCATTAACACCTGGGCAAGGCGAATAGCAACCTACGTGGGCATAACAATTTCAATTCAACTGAAACATTGACAATCAATCTCAAGATTTATATTCAAAATAATTACTTATTTCGTAGAATTATATATAAGAGAGAATATTCAAGTATTTCAATCATTCAGTGTAGTACTAGTCAAGTTAATGATACATGATACACGGTATTTAGGTCTTAAGGGCCTAAATATTTTCAAAAGACAATTCACTAATAATGCATGTGATCTCCATATAACAATGTGATGACAAATAAACACAATGAACAGGAACTGGCGGTATGTTGTTGTACTATGCACGTTTCGGCATCGCTTTCATCAGGGTTCTGCCTCAAAAGTCACTGTGTAATTGTAATATAAATGATAGTTGAAGGATTCCTACTGGCCGCAAAAAAGAAGAGAACCTCACAGTATACCTTTGAAACTGTGCAAACGTGGCTAGAATTTACAGAGAGTTCTTATCCTGAAAAACTGTGATTAGAGAAATAGCTTAGTACTTTTCCAATGAGTCTTGATCCTTTATCGATAAACGGAAGGGGGTGTTGACTTACATAACAGAATAACTGTCAGTTTTAATGAATCGATGAAACTGGTCATGAAGCTTCTGTCCAATAGAAACTGTGTGACAATCATAAGCATACATCACTGATTAGATTGTAATTGTAATTGTAATTGTAATTGTAGTCACACTTATTGAGCGCAGCTGTCACCCAAAGGGTATCCTGGCGCTTCGATCAAAACATTACCTACAGATGTTTAACACTACACTGCTCTCGGGAAGAAGTGACTTTTGAGATCCTTTTTAAAAGACATAAGGTCCTGTTTGCACCTTAGGGACATCGGTAAGGAGTTCCATAGTTTGGCGGCCGCAAAACTGAAAGAGCGACCGCCCATCCTCACCCTTTTTATCCTGGGAATTGTCACCAGGAACGCCGAGGAAGATCTCAAAGGCCTAGCGATAGAGTACCAGGGAAATATATCTTTCAACATCACTGGCCCCAGCCCATGCAGAGCTCTGAAGACCAAACAGGAAGATTTATAACAGATCCGTTCTTGGACAGGGAGCCAATGAAGATCCGAAAGCGCAGGAGAAGAAGAGGCAGACCGCGGTCGTGAAAGGGCCAACTTGGCTGCCATATTCTGCACCCGTTGCAGCTTCGAGACCAGAGTGTTAGGGGCCCCCAAAAGCAGTGCGTTGCAGTAGTCTAATCTACTGAGGATGATACTCCGCACTGCTTCCGTCCTTGCCGCAGGGGGAAATAACGGAAGAATCTTCCGTAGCATGCGAAGTAATAGCATGCAAGTCGCCGTGGTTTTATTGACGAAGGCATCCAGCTGGAGGCTAGGCCCAAACAGGACGCCTAGGTTGCGGGCGGATTAGGATGAACGTTCCCATAAAGGTGAACGCTGGATCTGGTTATCGGCAGTCTCGCCTCAGAATCGTCAATAATGTCCTTTTGAATATTTAGAGCCGTTAGGAAACTTGGGTGCGGTGTCTCAAAACGTTGAATCTCTCCCTTCTTCTTTGAGGTAATGTTTAAATGTGCCTGTAGGTATTTTGTGGTTCAGGTCCTTCCATGGTGGCCCATCAACTCTTCAGCTAGTTGGTTCATCGACCAAGTAGCTGAAAAGTCGATTAAATATGTTAAATTTATATAAAATACAGTAGGTTTAAATATAAGTTTTAGCAGTAAAGAAGGTTGGAGAATGATACATATACTTGAGCCCAGCACATCAGGGATTTGGGTGAATGTGTATGGGCCAAAGTAGTGTGAAGATATAGAGAGTTTATCCCTGATCAATTTATTAGGTTTGAGCTAGATCACAGATATAATTTCAAATGATACGCATAATGTATTAGACCCATCCAGTACTGAAAGAATGCATCTTTCACATAAATTTCTGAATACAGTCTCCAGCTGAAGAATTTTGGAAGTGGAAATCAGTTTGCAAATAAATCTATTCTAAAGAAAGCAAAATCGTATGTATCATGAGAATCATAAGAAGGATGTTGTGGTCTAATATCCAACCACTTGTTTCTATAAAATTCCTAGAAAATCTAATATGCTACTCCATTGCTCATCACAGGTAAAGCTCCATTCTAATAGATATTCCATTGCTCAAACAATAGTCCCAAAATATATTGGCCAACTCTGCTAGATGTTTTGAATGAAGGCCTCTTAACTTGCTCACATAACATACCTCTTATACATTGCCCATGCGCAACATCACTCAAAATTTCACTCTTTTTTCTGTGAAACAACAAATTGCAAACAACCCTGCCAACAACTCCTGACAATTGATGTGCATGCACTTCCCTTGACCCCGACTGTTTCTACTGCAATAAGCCCAAACTATAATTTATTTAAAAAAAATCTTTAAATGATGAGAAATCAGACCTATCATAAATCAATGAATAATACCATAAACAAGTACATGGCTTTCTAGCCCCCTCCGCTGCTTCTGACGGCCAACGGCCGTTGCGCGCACTATGTTTGTAGTGCTGCGCACATCTGTTGGCCATCGCGGCCCTGCGCCATGTGCTAAACCGCCGCACCGCGGAGGAATTGCCGTCGCGGTTAAGCGGATATAGTGATTACTGTGGGAAATGGTGTAACTATTTATATATGCTACTGTTGATCAAGCTTGCTTCTAAAGACAACAGTAGAGACACTCCTTTAATTTGTGTGTGCATCACAGAGAATTATATTTTCATAATACATGTTTCCATGAAAGCTGAAAGAACTGTAACACACCATCAAAATGTGTGCGCAAAATGCTTAAATAAACAGTAACACACTGACAAATTGTGTGTATGTTTCCTGGTGAACCGAATAAACAGCGTGTGACCCGATATGTGTACTTGTCACAGTGTAGAATACTTCCACTATGAATGCCTCCTATGGGGCCAATTACAATGCGACACACCATCAATATGTGTGTGCATCACAGTTTAGGCCTAAACTACTGGTTTCCAATTCAATATGGTCGCGAAAGTCATCAATGTACTGTGTCGCGCCAAGCGTACTCATCGATGACTCAAGAGTAACGGCTTACTGCTTCGCTGTGGGACAAAAATGCACAGGAGCTGGCACGCTACAACAAAATGCCTTCACACGGTATGAGCACGTGGCCTGATCTTCGCTCGTGTGTAGATAACTAGTGTACCGTTAAACACCAGCCCTGCTCGCACTAAAGATGACACCTCCAAAGTTTTTAAAAAACAGTTTTTTTTTATCCTGGCTTCCAGTCTAAAGTGCATAATCCCCCTCACAGTGACACAAATTTAACACAGTTCTAGGCCTGACTCTTCATAAAAGGCATCAACTTGGTGTTTCTCATCTTCGTTCATGAACAGTAAATCCAAATTCCAGCATCTATCAGCTGACTGCACACCCTGTGAATTCTTCACTGTGGCCTCCTCGTCGCCCGCATTGTAGTAGTGTGGTATGAAAAAATACTCCACACATGAAATACCACAAGAGATATGTTTATTGGCCATAGCTTTCATTAGCTCTTCTCCGCAACTGTCACTGAGAGAACCTCCAACCCTCCTTCATTCTACCACATTCAACAGACCTCTGAATGTGGAATGTAGGTAGATGAGTACCACAGAGTCCCACAGTTCCATTCCACCATTCTAGCAACTCAGCAGTCTAATCTCGTGGTTTTGCTTGCTCAATGCACAGTCCTCCTGATCCTCCCAGTCATAACAAGCCAATCCCAATGTCTAGTCTCCAAACCCCAAGTTTATCTATTCCAGGCTCCACATCTAACACCCTTCTTCTCAGACACACTCTTGCAAATACTGCGAGATGTCATGATCAGGAGCATAGTTGTCAACGGTGGAGTAGGTGCAGTGGAACCATAGTCCAGGGGTATGAAGGTCCCACTTCACCGCACTTGCCCTAGGGCCAATGTCACACTCAGGGCTGGCTCTAGGGCAGTGCAACTGGTGCCGCCGCACCAGTTGCTGACTCCTCTAATGGGCGCCTGTTTGGAAGTATTTTATTATCTTAAAAGCACCTGCTGCTGCATTGCTGGCCTCTGCAATTTTCATATAACAATAAAAATGTCAAGATAACTCTAGTGATTGGTGTTTTTCTAGGACAGAGAAGGAGTTTTGTCAAGTGGACGTTTTAACTCATGTTATGGCAGCACAGAGGGTTTTTGTGCCTGCTGCAATAAATGTGTACCATTCAGATCACAAAGTGCATATATTTATTTATTTATTTATTATGCAATTTGTATCGCGCAAACTAAACCCGAAGGTGTCAGGGCGCCTATCAAAAAAGATCAGAATTTGCAGAGCACCACTACAGGTATGCGCGTACAAAGAGGTGGGTCTTTAAGGCAGATCTAAAAGCTTGGAGAGTGGGGAGAGACCTTACTTCAAGAGGGAGAGCATTCCACCATTTTGGGGCAAGATTGGAAAAAGCCTTACCCCCCCATCTGGTCTTCCGGACACGAGGCACAGAAAGAAGAAGTTTGTATGAGGAACGGAGGTTCCTGCCAGGATTGTAGTGAGACAGAATAGATCCAATGCCAGTAGGGCTGGTTTTAGCTAAAGCCTTAAAGACCATACACATGGACTTAAAGAGGATACGGTCCACGACGGGAAGCCAGTAAAGCTGCTTCCGGGCATCGGTGGCAGAGGCACGTCGTGGTAGATCGAGAACAAATCTGGCTGCTGCGTTCTGGACCACCTGCAGGCGCTGTAGCTGACTTTTATTCAGTCCAGCATACAGCGCATTGCAATAGTCCAGACGAGAGCCCAGGAGGGCGACGGCCAATTGCTTTCTTGCCTGAAGGAAAAGATAGTGCCTGATTTTTCTTAGTATATGGATGATCCCCCAACAGGTCGATACAGTCCTGTTGACCTGTTGGCACATGCTAAGGGTAGGATCGATCATAACCCCCAGATTTTAGCTGAGGAGGTGGGATCGGGGCAGGCACCCAGTGAATCCGGCCACCACTCAGCAGACCAGATCTCTTCCTTTCCTCCAAACACCATCACCTCGGTCTTCTCCCCGTTCAATTTCAATGAATTGTGAATCATCCATTGGCCGACTGCCTCCATGCAAGATCTAAAGTTGGCGGCAGTCGACGTAACTGACTGGGAGAGAGAGACGAGGATCTGGGTGTCATCCGCATAGGACAGTACCTCCATCCCGAAAGATCTAATAAGTCTGGCAAGGGGGGTCACATAGATGTTAAAAAGGGTAGGACTAAGCGCTGACCCTTGAGGGACCCCACATTGCACAGACAGGGATGGAGATAGAAACGGACCCAGCATCACCCTTTGCTCTCTATGATTGAGAAATGAGGAAAGGAGTCCCAGGGCCGCCCCCCGGACCCCAATCTCCCTCAGTCGAGATGTTAATACCGAGGGGGATAGGGTAGTATATATAGGTCAGTGCTTTTGTCAGAGAGATCCTTTGGTTACTAGCATTGTAGATATTAAAATCCTAACATGGAGCAGTGAGGTAATAACTGCCATTGAAGAGCTGCATGCATACTGCAAGGTATAGAGTAGAGTATTGTGATGTTTTCCTCCGTCTTTCATAATTCTAATGTTTCAAAAAGGGTTCATTTTGGTAAAAAAAATCCTAATTATTAAATGTAACCCCCAACCCTGGGATTATGTTTTACATTCCGAGTCTGTCCTTCTCCAGACCAAGCACTCTTAAACTATACTGTCTACCAGTATGGATGACATGTGACTCACCTTGTAGTCTTCTGGCTTATGTAACATTCCCTATACACTGATCTACACACATATGATTGATTGTCTCTGTGTAATGTGTATGTGATGTTAAGTGTTCTGGCACCCTCCACTGGTATATGTGGCACTATTAAATGCATCTGAGAGAGAGAGTGGTTATGTAGACCTGATGGGGCACTGTTAAAAGGTAGTAGAGAGCAAGGCGCCAACAAACATTGTTGCACAGGTCGCCGCCAGCGCTAAAGCCGGCCCTGGTCACAATTGCTAAGCCATGGTTCATGATCCGATTTCTAGGCCTTCAACATTCATCTGTCTAAGTAGCCCTGATCCTGCTGAATTGTAATGACACTATCCTCTACTCCCTAGCCAATGGGTTGGCCCCAACATTAATGCCCAAGCACAGTGGCTTACATTCCCCACAGCCTTCTAGACCCTACAGAGCACACACCCCTTCTTCTGCATCCACTATAGCCAGAGCCCTGCTTGATGCAAGATCGACTATCAAAAATGTTGGAATAGAGACATCACAAATGAAAACCTATTCCGTTGTCTCGCCATCACCGAACCCTGGGCCTCATTTATGAAAAGTGACACATCGCTGAGTGAAAACAGCGATGCGTCACTTTTCACTGCGCACTCCTTACGACATTCCTGATGCGTCATATTTAATGTATGACGCATCATGTCGCAAGGAGTTACAGATACGTCAGTATTTCTGACGTATCTGTAAGCGCAAAAGTGACGCATTGCTGGAGTGTGTCACAAAAGTGACGCAACTCCAGCAACGCGTCCTTTCACATGGGGAAAGCCCCATGTGAAAGGGCTTGCGTCAGTCTTACGCCTGCTGTGAGGCAGGCGCAAGATTTTGACGCAACAGCCTCCTAAAAGTGACGCAGTAAAATCTCATAGATTTCACTGCATCACTATTGAGAGGCTTTTTGCGGGGGAACGCCCCCTCTGCATACATTATACCTGACGCAGGTATAATGTGGCGCAGGGGTTTAAAAAGTGACGCACCAACCTAGATGCGTCACTTTTTAAATATGGCGCAACAAGGCGCATTTTTTACACCGCTGGTGCGTCACAAAAAGTGACGCACCGGCGGCGCAAAACTGACGCAAGGCCTTCATAAATAAGGCCCCCTGCTTGTAAACTCCATGCTTCCTACTCTTCTACTCAATGCTTTCACCAACAAATCGTCTTCCAAATGTAGCGCCTTCTCCAGAGACTATGGGGTTTTCTTCTGCCAGCTGACTGTGAACCAGACCTATGAACCCTGAGGAACGGATATCACAAAACATTCACAGACCCCAGAGAATCTCCTGTGCCATTTAAATACATCTACTCTCAAAAACAGTAGTCACAAGATCTGGATTCTCTTCATGTGCTCTCAAAGCCACTCATAAAGTCGCCTGTCAATCAAAATGACAGAGCGAGGCTGTCAGCAATGAGCATTAATATTAACAATACCCATTACAATTCACAAAACAATAAAGGCAGGCTCGCGACGCACTGGGAAATTCACAGATTTCATTTGAATCAGATTAAATATTCATTATTATGGGCTAAAACAATACGCACGTTCATATTGGGTTTTGCTTTCATAACTTAATGGTGAGCCGAGAAAAAAAAGATTTTCCTGGAAAGCTTTAAAGGTGAACCTCGGACGACAAAAAGCACGCGGGGTTTGATTTCCCGACAGGTTGGTAATATCGCCGAGCACACGATGAAAAGAAATGTAAGATATGTGTTAACCATCAGCCAGAAATATATCACATTATTCATTGCTTAGGCTGATGATCAAGGTTCTGAAACCCCTGAAACGATGTTCCCACTGTAAAGAAAATGAACGCATATAAGGGTGAAATTGGATACCCTGGCACTTTTAAATGCCCGATAAACTCACCACCTTCAGAGTCGAACTTCAGAATTGTTTTATTTTACACAATCACATATTCGTCATGATTGGGTCTCGTGCAGGCAGGCAAATCACCTCAGCAGCAACATGCGTCATATAAAAATAGTCAGTTTAGTCACAGACCCACGTTGCTCTCACCACGAGAAAATTGGACTTGTGTGTATAAGTTATGGCGCTGGCAGTGTATGATCACATTACACGCATCTGTGTTGCTTCGTTTGAAAATCACAAAAAAGGAAAAAAAATCACATCGTACGCTATGTAGTTATGTTTAGACATGCATGCCAACACTTGGAAACAGATAATAGGGAATTTTGCAGAAGAAAATAAGCAAAATGTAGCTGCCTTTTTAACGTACATTGAAGAGAAGAAAGTCGCAAGAGAGAGATTGCAAAAATAAAACTTTTCCGGCTTAAACACTCTCCCAGTTCAAACTGAAGTTTTGCAGGCACGAGGAGGCGGTGATCAGTCAGCTTGGGCTGGTTTGAAAGTGAAGTCTTTTTGGACTTTTTGGTCTCTGCTGAATTAACTCAATTTATTGAACAGGACTAACCTGTCAGATGTTTAATTCAATTCATTTATTTATGTAGGATTTTGATTAGAACTGCAAATTGCCTTTTGATAACTTTGGAGAGCCAACAACAATGGATGCACAGATTTTGAGTTTCTGTTTTATTTGTGATATATAACAAGTGATGAGAACAAGCTGTACAGAACCTGTTTTGCCCTGAAGAAGGAACATATTATTGATCTTCTTTCTAAATATGTTTTGGCAGAGTAGGAAAATAATGACGAAACTCTCTCTGTATGGCACTCTAACAATCTCCGGTAAACTTCAGAATCTAAAAAACAAGTCTGTAATTTTTTAAAACAGCAGTGATTACAACAAATAAACCATAAGTTATTTGATATGCTTTAGGCCTTAAAGAGTCAATTTTGACACTATAGATTAAATAACATTTTTAATCACATTTTGCCTGCAAAGGGGAGTCAGAAGAGGTCATAGTGTCAGAGAGTTATGTGATCAAATCTGCAGGGAAAATGGACAAGGCTTGCCACCAAATTCAGTACACTTGTAGTAGTGCGATGGTGTGCACCTGCGAAGGATGGTATTCCAAAGTCCAGAATGTATGGACCGGGCTTTTGGGGTGACAGGGATGGAGGAAGGATGTTCTTCAGAGTGTGGAAATGGAAGTTCACTGCCCTGGCCACCTCATTGATGTGTAACACAATAGTGAGGGCTGGGTCCAAAGTGAATTCTTCGGTTTTAGCAGAGGTTGTGTGTGTGTGGATGGGAGAAACCCTGAAGGTTTAAGGATTCTAAGAAGACAGTCTTAAATCTGTATGCATGTGTTGGTATTTGTGCTTGGGAAAAGGTGTGAGGAAAAGCAATTAAGTTATGGTAGAGAAAAGGGAATTTTTCCAGCATCCATGGACGTAATTGAAAGATACAGTTTTTCAGGATTGCAATGTCTCCATTTGTCAAGGTTTTTTGGTACATTGAGTATCATATTGGTACAGGGCAACACCTGAATTGTTTAGATTTGGAATTCTGAGTTCGCTCCACTCGCTCCTTGGTGCGCCTTACTTGTGCCCCGATCTCGCCTGCATTGTTTTGGTATCGTATTCCACTGTATCTGCGCCTTACTTGTGTCCCGATTTCGCCAGCATTGTTTTGGTATCGTATTCCACTGTATCTGTGCCTTACTTGTGTCCCGATTTCGCCTGCACTGTTTTGGTATCGTATTCCACTGTATCTGTGCCTTACTTGTGCTCCCAGGGAATATCTGCTTGAACCTCACCCCAAAGAAATCACCCCTAAAATCACCTGCGTGACTACTTTCAATACAGCTAGTAACAAACTCACGAAAATGATAAAAAAACATTGGAATGTACTAGACCCTCTAGAGCTAAACACCGGGCTCCCACTCTTTTCATTCAAACGGGGTCGCAACTTGAAAGACCACCTAGTGAGAGCAGCTAGCAACCCAATCATTCATAACACAATCGAAACCAGATTGAATCTACCACGAGTCCTAGAGCATTTTAAATGTAATAAGTGCATGGCATGCGAATTCACCACCAACACTAAAGTATTCGAGTATGGAAGTGTTAAGCACACTCTTAATTTTTTCACCAATTGCAATTCTAAAAATGTAATTTACAGTATTGAATGCCCGTGCAAACTACTATACATTGGACAGACGACTCAACAAATAAAGACCAGAGTATCCCAACACAGGAGTAGGATCCGATGCAAGGTGACAACGGCCCCATTTGTGGAGCACTACCTCGAAATGGGACATACTGAGAACGACATGAAGTGGCAAGTCATTGACAAACTGATGCCAAATGCCAGAGGTGGCAATCAACAAACAATATTAAACCGCTTGGAATGTAAATGGATATTCTACTGCAAGACAATTGAGAAAGGACTCAATTCACTGGATGAATGGAACATGTGTACATGATTAACACCAAGTGATGTTTTCTGAAAATCCATCAAGTCATGTCCTTTGGTTACAAGCTGACCAACTGCATCAGTAACTGCTTATCTGTGTTAACTGAACATCTATTTAATTAATTCTGGTTACCTACTGACAAAGCTGCATCAATAACTGTTTATTTGTGTTAACTGAATGTCCTTTTCCCAAACTGTCTCAGCACCTTCGACAAGTGTTAATTGTAAGGGTTTCTGAAGAAATGCGGTTAACATTGTCCAATTAGAATTGGCTCTTTATTCGGTCAGTTAAAATGCTGCAACTCTGTCCCACTAGGATTAATATCTCCCCTTTCCATCTGTAAATCGGTTTTCACAATTCAATCCCTTTGCGCAGCTTTATATGCTGCTTATCTGGCCCTTGAGGATTAATATCGCCCATTAAATCTCATAACCAGCCCTTTGTAAATCGTTCCACACATTAACTCCCCCTGAGCAGGAGCCCAGAGGCACCACTCTCTCCTAGCGCATGCTCAGACCGTACCCCATTCGCGCATGCGCCAAATGACACACTACGTTGTCTCTGCGCGCGCACGCACTGCTACACGCTATTAATGGCGGCTCCGGTGCTCAGTCTGTTGTGAGCTATCGCGGAAGAGATACCTGGACTCCCTTCTACTGCCACGACGTGACGCCCGATTAAGTAAGTTTATTACCGCCCACAAGGAAAAGCCTGGCCTTTTAATTACGCCTGAGCCACGCACTGACCCAATTGTTTTTTGCAGTTACAGGCGCCAATACTGCTGCACTGCAAAAGCGACCTTGCTAAGCGAACCCCTTCTACTAACTCCGGGTTCTTACAGTTAAAACCCTCAAAGTGAGTAGCTTATACTTCATACAGCCCAGTAGTGATAAGCATCGTTTTTAAGGTCCAAATTAATGTAATTCTGTTCTTTTTGTATAAAGTTCAAGTAGGACCCTCGGCAAAGTAGATGTGACCGAGCGCTACTTGTTCCCTTCAGTGGAAGACCCATGCTTTCACTTAGTAAACAGTAAGTTGCAGTATGTGTGGCTATTCCTCAGCCCGCCTTTCTAATCAACTCTTCATTAATAGAATACCCTTCCCAATCCCAGAACCATGTTTCAGTAACTAAGAGGAGAGCCTTATCATGTGCTGGAAAACATATTGATTTTATCCGCCCAATTTATTAACTGTCCCTGCATTTATAGACTTTAACTACAGCCCTTAACCCTTTAATGTTACAAAATACATCCCATGCTCACTACCATTCTCTATTACCTACAGATTCAAATTGAGCACAGCAACATCTACTGTATTGCCAACTAATCATCCTTGCCTTAAAGAGCACCGGCAAGGTATATACATTTTTTAATTTGTTCACTTTTGTATAAATTAATTTGTACCAGCAATATATGCGCTCATAACTCTTGACGGATGAAGCGCCATACACTAAGTTGAGGTAAAAATTAAATGCCTCTTTAATTTAATTTATTTCAATTTAACTTTAAAATGAGTCTTCACCAAATGCCCATGTGTTAAGATATGTACATGTGCATGCTTTGTCCTTCATTTCCCCGGGAGCGAAAAAACTAATTTGCAATTAATAGTATACATGTAGGAATGCCATGTGAGGCATACATGTAGGAGCCTGGTTCTAATTTTAAATTCTTATAGTTTCAGGAGGCTCATCTGTCCTGATGATGATCTAGATTAATATAGATCGAAACGCCGTCGACCTACCCAAGGAATTTCACCCGTTCTATTTGTATATAATTGTTGTGTTTTTATCCTTGCTGTTGTTGTGTGACAGTTCGTTCACTTTGATCACTTATGTCACGTCCTGCACCTTACTATTCACTTGAGCACCTGCAATACAGTATAATTATTTATGTATACCCTTAAGAAAAGAGAGTAAAATAAAAAACTCCTACCAATACCTACTACCTCTGCTCCCCAGCGACTTATTAAGTACTCGCTCTCTGTTCTATTCCTCGCTAAGGACCTCTTAAGGCCTACCCTGAACCATTGTTCTTCCAAAGCAGCGTTACTTGTGCTCCCATCTCGCCTGCATTGTTTTGTTGCCATTTGCTGTGCTTATTTACCCTCCCCGATCCCTGCCGCTGCTCCCCCGTGGCCCCACCCCCGTTCCCTCCAGCATCCCAGGACCTCGCCAGCCCGCTCCCGCCTCCCAGCTGCTCCTCCCTCCCACTGGTAAACATAAGGGAAGTCCCGCGAGTGAAAGAGCTGTGACCGTCCTGACCTGGTCAGAACCGGTCGCTTCACTCGCTCCTTGGTGCACCTTACTTGTGCCCCGATCTCGCCTGCATTGTTTTGGTATCGTATTCCACTGTATCTGTGCCTAACTTGTGCCCCGATCTCGCCTGCATTGTTGTGGTATCGTATTCCACTGTATCTGTGCCTTACTTGTGCTCCGATCTCGCCTGCATTGTTTGTTGCCATTTGCTGTGCTTATTTACCCTCCCGATCCCTGCTGCTGCTCCCCACCCCCGTTCCCTCCAGCATCCCCTAACCTCGCCACCCTGCTCCCGCCTCCCAGCTGCTCCTCCCTCGCTCCGCCCCCCCAACACTCTCCACTTATGACAGAGTGGCAAACGCGCAGCGTTCACGCGCAGCGGGCGCGCCCTATGCGCGCCAAAGGTAAGCCCGTCTACGCCCGTCCGCGCCTGGACCGCGCCCAGCGCCATAACCCCTGGCCCCCGCAGTGACCACCCCCCCCGAAGAACATACAACACTGCAACCCTCAATGCCATCAACACAGGTAGACTCCCCGATTGCCACCGAGCTGCCCCAGGACACACCCATCCCATGGACCCTTCACCTGCCAATCCTGCAAGTTCTGCTGCATCAGGACCCACACTACAACCGCAAACGCCAAACAGAGCTCCAAAAACAACCACCTGAAGTGCATCCTGCTCAACACCCGCTCGGTTCACAGACACGCCATAGAACTATGGAACCTACTTGACACCACAACTCCAGACGTCAGCTTTCTTACGGAAACCTGGATGAACGCCTCATCAGCACCCGACATTGCCATAGCCATCCCGGACGGATACAAGATCATCCGAAGAGACCGCATCAACAAAACAGGAGGAGGCATCGAGATCGTCCACAAGAACACCATCCGCATCTCGACCAGCTCCGACGACACCCTCAGAGACACCGAACACCTCCACTTCCAGATACACACCGACCCCAAGACAACACTCAGAGGCACCCTCATTTATAGACCTCCAGGACCCCGTACACAATTTTGCGAAGACATCGCCGACCTTGTCAGCCCACACTCCCTCCCTTCCGAGGACTACATTCTCCTAGGAGACCTCAACTTTCACTGGGAGAATAACAACGACAACAACACCACCACCCTGCTTGATAACCTCGCCCATCTCGGACTCAAACAGCTGGTGAACACCCCCACCCACTCCGCCGGACACACGCCCGACTCAATCTTCTACTCCAGCAAACACATCTCTTTTAATCCACCACAGGACTCCACTGGACGGACCATAGCTGCGTCCACTTCAGCTTCAGAAAGACAACGACCCACCACCACCCGCAATAGGTTCCCAGCAGAAACTGGAACAAAATTACCTCGACCAGCTCACCACATCACTGAACCAAAACCCTCCCGCCAGATCTACCGACCCAAATCAAGCAGCCTTTAATCTCGCACAATGGATCACCCACTGCGCTGACGAACCAACACCCCTGAAAAACCGTCCCAACAGACCACAAAGCAAAACAGCCTCCTGGTTCAATGACGACCTTAAGAACTCCAAAAAGAACTGCCGCACCCTCGAGAAAACCTGGAGAAAAAACCCAACCGCAGACAACATGACCGCCTTCAAGAACGCCACCCGCAAACACCACCAGCTGATCCGCACCACTAAGAAGTCAGCATTTAAAGACCGACTAGACAACAACGCCCACAACAGCAAAGAACTCTTCAGCATCGTCAATGAGCTCAACAATGCCAGCGCCGGCAACAACGACATCACTCCCTCTCAAGATTTATGCGACTCACTAGCCTCGTTCTTCCACAGCAAGATCACAGACATACATAACAGCTTCAGCGACCTGTCCTCTCCCCCTACCTTCGAACTGACGACCCCTACCACCACCCTCCGCGCCTGGACCTCAATCAGCACCGAGGAAACCATACGCATGATGAACTCCATCAATTTTGAATCTCCAACCGACCCATGCCCCCACCATATCTTCAATAAGGCCGACTCCGTCATCGCTCCCCAACTCCGAGATATCATCAACTGCTCCTTCAACACCGCTACCTTCCCGGAAAGCTGGAAGCATGCCGAGCTCAGCGCCCTCCTGAAGAAACCTACAGCAGACCCCACCGAACTTAAGAACTACCGCCCCATCTCGCTCCTCCCGTTCCCCGCCAAAGTCATCGAGAAGACCGTCAACAGCCAGCTCGCCGCCTTCGTTGAGTCTAACCGCTCCCTTGACTGAGCATGGGCGAATTTTGCGAATCTGGCGTTCGCGAATTTGCGCATTTGCGAACTCGCAATCCGCAAAATCCACGAACTCTCGCAAATTTGTGGATTTTTTTTTGTGATCGCAAGGGTTTCTGCCAGTTCGCGAGGGTTTTTGTACCAGTTCGCAATTGCGAACTTACTTGTCGGCTCGCAACGGTCGCGACTTTGTTGTTTCTACGTCTGGTTCATCATCACAGGTTCACAGCACACCCCCACCCGCCAACTACGTTCGTCCAACCTAGCCCTCGCTGTGATCCCACGCATCCGTAAAGCCACCATGGGAGGAAGATCCTTCTCTTACCTGGCGGCCAAGACCTGGAATTCCCTCCCCTCTCACCTCCATGTTACCCAGAACCACCTCCCATATCTCTTTGCAACTCAAAACCTGGTTATTTGATCAGTAACAAACCCCTTTCCCTTAAGTGCCTTGAGACCCTCTGGGTGAGTAGCGCGCTATACAAATTTCTGACTTGACTTGACTTGACACTTAGGCCAGAGTTAGATTCTTGATATATGTTGGCCCATATTCTCCAGTTTCATTTGAAATACCTACACCTGCATCTGTCCATTATGAGCTATAGTCTCTGGAATATGTAATGACAATGCCGACCAGGGAATGCTAGTATAAAATCCACCTTACCTCGATTGAAGGTAATTATCACCTGCTCTAAGCAAGTTGCAAATATCAGTTGGTGGGACTGGTGCAGTTCAGAGGTTGCTTGGAGACAAAGATGGGTGCCCAGAGTGAGGAGATGAGTGATTTGGCTGTGGTAAGCAATGTAAACTTCCAACATGGTGCTGGAGGTGGTAGACAGAGGTGCCTGGTCTTACAGCTATCTACCTGTTTTCAACAGCAGTTTTACATGATGTGGATCCACATGAGGTAAAGTTAGGTCCAGTTGGTACAGAAACAGTAACTTTGGATCCAGAAACACTGTACCGCTCAGGGCCGGACTGGCCGTTGTGGGCAGCGAGCAATCCCCTGGTCGGCCGCAAGGGCAGGGGGATGGTTTTGGGCCCAAGGGGACCGTTTTTATTACAGGGCCGTTTTTGCAACATAGCTGCAAGATCAGCCCTGTAACAAAATCGGCTGAAAACCGGCCCTGGCAAAGAGCTCGGTCACACTCCATGCCCCCCTCCTCCCCCCACCCCCCCTGGGGGCCGGCTGAGCACTTTGCCTGGGCCAGTTTTGCTTCCCAGTCCGGCCCTGGTACCACTATTAGAATAACTGAGTGGTGAGTGGTATCCCTGGTATACCCAGGTCAGTAAAATTGGTTAGGGTGTTAGTGTCAGATTTTCCAGCAATCACGTTAGCATAGCGGAGGTGTCCGAAGTTTTAATATTGAAAGTGGAACAAGGCAGGTTAGCCCATTGTCACCCCTTCTGTTCACACAGGCGATGGAGCCCCTGTCAATATAGCTCAGGTATCAACAGGGGGATTGGAGAACCCGAGTGGGAGATAGGAAACATGTAATGTCTATTTATACAGATGACAGTTTACTATGTGTGTGTGACCCGGAGTGCTCTGTGCCCCTTCTTGTGCAGTTGATGGAGGATTTGGGCGCAGTATCAGGACTAATCAACAAAAAACAGTGCTCTTGCCTATGGCTGTCCTGGCAGCCAGGGGTGTGGCCGAGGTCCCTGAGGTGTACCTGCCCTGGGAGACCCCCAGTTTCCGCTACTTAGGTCTTCAAATCACTCACAACCACTGTCTACAATATGTCTTGAACATGGGCAGAGTTCTTGATGAACTCACAGCCTCAATGCAGTTCTGGAATACAGTGCAACTCTTGGTAATTGGCAGCATGGCCCTGAGCAAAATGGTCCTCCTGCCCAGGTGCCTCTAAGCGATGTAAAATTAATTCTGAAAACTAATCCTCTGTTAGTGAAGTTAGTCTGGGGGGAAAAGCGATGTCGGGCTCTTCTAGATATTCTGAAACAGAACACCTGTAGAGGTGGTCGGGAACTTCCTGACCTTCAGTTATATTACTTGGCCGGTCTCCTACAATATGCGGCTATGTGTTGTGACGATAGTCCCAACTGGGAGAATGGGTTGCTCTTGGGGGCCATGGGGGCCCATGAACTACCTGAACTCCTGATTCGTGGTGCATGGCTCCCTGTAGGATTGCCTTTTATTGTCACACAGGTGGTGCCAGCGTGGGAAATGGCCATCTCAAAAGTTATAAAATGAGCACCCTATGATTGACTTATGCCCATATGGTGGTTATGCCCATTCCTGCACATCCATGAATCTATGAATGTCAGTGGGTGGCTGGAGAAGGGCAGTCGAAATGTGGGAGACCTGTATTTGAATGGCTCCTTTATGTCCATGGCGGACATAGTTGCTCAATATGGGGTGGACCGCAGACATTCTTTACAATATGCAGGTGTGTCACGGACAGCCCATGATATGTGGATCACGTACGTTCCCTGCAGACCCAGAAAACTCTCAGGTTCTACAGCTGATACTAGACCCGTGCTAATTTAAAGGTATTATTTCCAGACTGAGCACTGCTCTGAAGTCAGATAGGTGGATGGAGGTGGCGCAGCATCATTGGATTGTGTTCTGTAATTACCTGGGGCTCAGGCACAGGTGCTTGAAGTGGTGTTTTAAATGGGTCTAGTTTTGCTTTCTCTAACAGACATACTTGACATGAAGCATATCGGTTAGGTTCTGCAGGCTGTGCTAGATGTAGGGGAAACCCTTGCAGACTTTACTCATGTAGCAGGGTACTGTTTGCAACAATGGGCATATTGGAGTGATGTGCACAGTGTGATTCGTGGTTTGACGAGGGTGGCTGAGAACCTACAAATACGACACTGTATGATGGGGCTATTGCCTCTGCCTAAGAAAAGGAGTACGATGGGATTCAAGTTCACTAACTAGGCTTGTTGCTGGTGTGCCGTTCACTGGCTATTCACTAGGCCAGTCGGGTCTCCCCAACCTTAGATAAATGGTGGACTGACCTCCTGGAATGGGTGACTGTGGAGGAATGTTGCCTCTTTTAGGTGCGCACAGACGAACATGGGGAACGAGACCTTGGAGTTTGGAGTGTTATATTGGGCCCGTTAGGTGGCTGTGAGACTGATGTAGGGGTGAGGCAGTCTGAGCTGCCGAGGAAGGGGATTCGTCTGCGTTGCCTGGCGAAAGGAATCTAAGGTTGTGTGGTTGGAATGTCTGTTATTTGTACATCCCCATTCACTAGCCTACTCTTTCTCTTGTGGGTTTCTGTATGTTTTTAATTCTTCGCCTGCATAATCAATCAATCAATCAAGAAATGTATATAGCGCGCTACTCACCCGCAGGGTCTCAAGGCGCTTGAGGGGGGGGGGGGTCTGCTACTGCTCGAACAGCCAGGTCTTGAGTTGCTTCCTGAAGGAGAGGTGGTCTTGGGTCAGATGGATGTGGATGGGGAGGGAGTTCCACGTCTTGGCTGCCAGGTAGGAGAAGGATCTTCCTCCCATGGTGGCTCTTCGGATGCGTGGAACGGCGGCGAGGGTGTGGCTGGTCGATTGTAGCTGGCGGGTGGGAGTGTAGACGGTCAGGCGGTTGTTGAGGTACCTGGGGCCCAGGTCGTGGAGAGCCTTGTGTGTGGGTGAGAAGTCGGAACGTGATTCTCTTGCTGACGGGGAGCTAGTGCAGGTCTCTCAGGTGTCTGGAGATGTGGCTGTGATGGGGGATGTCCCAGATGAGTCGTGCGGATGCGTTGGAGTCTTTTCTGTAGTTTGGCTGGGGTTCCGGTGTAGAGGGTGTTTCCGTAGTCTAGTCGGCTGGTGACGAGTACTTGTATGACCGTCTTCCTGGTTTCGGTGGGTATTCATCGGAAGATCTTTCGGAGCATGCGTAGGATGTTGAAACATGATGATGAGATGGCGTTGACTTGTCTGGTCATCGAGAGGGAGGAGTCCAGGATGAAGCCCGGGTTGCGTGCGTGGTCCGTTGGTTTGGGTGCGCAGCCCAGGGCAGGGGGCCACCAGGAGTCATCCCAGGCAGAGGGTGATGATCCAAGGATGAGGACTTCCGTCTTGTCTGAGTTCAGTTTCAGGCGGCTGTTCATCATCCACTCGGCTACGTCTTTCATCCCTTCGTGAAGGTTGGTTCTGGCGGGGGCTGGGTCGTTGGTGAGGGAGAGGATCAGCTGGGTGTCGTCGGCGTAGGAGATGATGTTGAGGTTGTGTTGGCATGCGATGGCCGCAAGGGGGCTCATGTAGATGTTGAAGAGGGTGGGCCTGAGTGATGATCCTTGTGGTACGCCGCAGATGACTTCGGTGGCCTCGGATCTGAACGGGGAGGCGGACTCTCTGGGTTCTTCCTGCGAGGAACGAGATGATCCACTTTAGTGCCTTCTCTTGGATTCCGATGTTGTTGAGGCGCTGCACTAGGGTGCGCTGGCAGACTGTGTCGAACGCTGCGGAGAGGTCCAGGAGGATGAGGGCCGCTGTTTGCCCGTTGTCGAGCAGGGCTCGGATGCCATCAGTGGCTGTGATGAGGGCGGTCTTGGTGCTGTGGTTGGCTCGGAAGCCGGACTGCGAGTGGTCGAGGGATCCGTTCAAGTTCAAGTTCGGGCATTCGTATAGCGCACTACTCACCCGTGGGGTTTCAAGGCGCTTGGAGAAGGGGTTCATTATTTGTCGAAGAGCCAGGTTTTAAGTTCTTTTCTGAAGGAGATGTGGTTTTGAGTAAGGCGGAGGTGAGTGGGGAGTGAGTTCCAGGTCTTTGCAGCAAGGAAGGAGAAGGATCTGCCACCCATGGTGGATTTTCGGATGCGCGGGACTGCGGCAAGGGCTAGATTGGATGATCTTAGTTGGCGGGTGGGTTTGTAGAAGGACAGACGAGTGTTGAGGCATTCGGGTCCTAGATTGTAGAGGGCCTTGTGTGCGTGGGTGAGAAGGCGGAATGTAATTCTTTTGTTGACGGGAAGCCAGTGGAGGTCTTTTAGATGTCCGGTGATGTGATCTTGGCGGGGGATGTCTAATATGAGTCTCGCTGATGCGTTTTGGATGCGTTGGAGTTTTTTCTGTAATTTTGCTGTGATTCCGGCGTAAAGTGTGTTACCATAATCCAGTCGACTCGTGACTAGTGCGTGGGTGACAGTCTTTCTTGTCTCGAGGGGGATCCAGCGGAAGATCTTTTTGAGAGTGCAAAGTACGTTGAAGCAGGAGGATGAGACTGCGTTGACTTGTCTGGACATCGAGAGAGAGGAGTCTAGGATGAAGCCAAGGTTACGTGCATGGTCCGTGGGTGTGGGTGCTGCGCCCAGAGCGGAAGGCCACCAAGAGTCATCCCAAGCAGAGGGGGAGGATCCTAGGATGAGCACCTCCTTTTTGTCTGAGTTGAGTTTTAGTCGGCTATGTTTCATCCATTCGGCTACTTCTTTCATGCCTGCGTGAAGATTGGTTTTGGCGGTGTTAGGGTCTTTGGTGAGGGAGAGGATTAACTGGGTGTCGTCGGCGTAAGAGATGATGTTGAGGTTGTGTTGACGCGCGATGGAGGCGAGTGGACTCATGTAAACGTTGAAGTGGGTGGGATTGAGTGAAGATCCTTGTGGTACGCCACAGATGACTTCAGTGGCCTCTGAGTTGAATGGGGAAGTCGGACTCTTTGAGTTCTCCCAGCGAGGAATGAGATGATCCAGACCAAGGCTTTTCCTTGAATGCCGATGTTGCTGAGGCGTTGTATAAGGGTGCTGTGGCAGACTGTGTCGAAAGCGGTGGAGAGGTCGAGTAGAATGAGGGCTACAGTTTCTCCGTTGTCCAGTAGTGTTCGGATGTCGTCAGTCGCCGCAATGAGGGCGGTTTCGGTGCTGTTTTTGGCTTGAAATCCGGATTGAGATGGATCGAGGGAGTTGTTGGATTCAAGGAAGGCGGCGAGCTGGCAGGTGACGGCTTTCTCAATGACTTTGGCCGGGAATGGGAGGAGGGATATGGGTCGGTAGTTTTTAAGTTCGGAGGGGTCTGCTGTGGGTTTTTTCAGAAGGGTGCTGGGTTTGGCGTGTTTCCAGCTTTCTGGAAAGGTGGCAGAGTTGAACGAGCAGTTGATGACATCACGGAGATGGGGTGCGATGATGGAGTCAGCTTTGTTGAAGATGTGGTGGGGGCAGGGGTCGGTTGGCGAGCCAGAGTGGATGGAGTTCATTAGGCGGATGGTGTCTTCAGTGGTGATTGGGTTCCAGGCGCTAAGGTTGTTAATTAGCGGAGTAGGATCTGAGGGTGGTGGGGAGGGTTGATCGTTGGGAGTATTCTCGAAGCTGTTGTGGATGTCGGCAATTTTGTTGTAGAAGAAGGAGGATAACGCATCGCAGAGGTCTTGGGAGGGAGTGATGTCGTTAGATGCTGCGGTGGGGCTGGTGAATTCTTTGACGATGTTAAAAAGTTCCTTGCTGTTGTGGGTGTTGTTGTCGAGACGATCCTTGAATGCTGATTTCTTGGCGGAACGAATCAGTTGGTGGTGTTTGCGGGTGGCTTCCTTGAGGGTGGTCATGTTGTCAGTGGTTGTTTTTTTTTTCCATGTTTTCTCCAGGGTGCGGCACAGCTTCTTAGATTTCTTAAGGTCATCATTGAACCAGGGAGCCTTTTTGCTGGCTGATTTGATCTGGTGCTTTTTCAGGGGTGCTAATTCGTCAGCACTGTGGGTGATCCATTGTTTGAGATTGGTGGCCGCTTGGTTTGGGTCCAATGAGAGGGTGGGAGGATTTTGGTTGAGTGATGTGAGGAGTTGGTCGGAGGTGATTTTGTTCCAGTTTCTCCGAGGAATGGGTTGTGGGCGGTTGTGGGTCAGGGTGATTTTGTAGCTGAAGTGGACACAGCTGTGGTCGGTCCAGTGGAGAGTTGTGGTGCGATCGAAGGAGATGTGCTTGCTGGAGGTGAAGATGGGGTCGAGCGTGTGTCCGGCTACATGGGTGGGGGAGTCAACAAGTTGTTTAAGTCCGAGATTGGCCAGGTTGTCCAGGAGGGTGGTGGAGTTTCTGTCGTGTTTGTTTTCAAGGTGGTAGTTGAGGTCTCCTAAAAGAATGTAGTTCTCAGAGGCGAGGGCATGTGGGCTGACGAAGTCTGTGATGTCATCGCTGAATTGAGTGCGGGCACCTGGAGGCCTGTAGATGAGGGTGCCTCTAAGTGTGGTCCTAGGGTCAGTGTGGATCTGAAAGTGGAGATGTTCGGCGTTTGCAAGATTATCATCGGAGCTGGTCGAGATTTTGATGGTGTTTTTATGGATGATGGCGATGCCCCCTCCTGTTTGATTGGTGCGGTCTTTTCGGATAATCTTGTAAGCGTCCGGTATGGCTATGGCGATGTCGGTTGCTGATGATGTGTTCATCCATGTTTCTGTAAGGAAGGCGATGTCCGGTGACGCAGTGTCGAGTAGGTCCCAGAGTTCAATTGCGTGTTTGTGGACCGAGCGGGTGTTAGGCAGGATGCACTTCAGGCGGTTGGAGTTGGAGCTGTGTATGGAGGAGGTGGATTTGGTGAGGGTCCTGAAGCAGTTGAACTTGCAGGAGAGGCAGGCGAATGGGCCGTGGGTATATCCTGGGGTAGCTACGCAGCATTGTGGTGTGCGTCCGGGGTTGAGGGCGAGGAGAGTAGCGGCATCATATGTTTGTCTCGAGGAAGGCGGCAAGCTGTCTGTTGACGGTCTTCTCGATGACTTTGGCCGGAAAAGGGAGGAGCGAGATAGGGCGGGAGTTCTTGAGGTCGGTTGGGTCTGCTGATGGTTTCTTCAGGAGGGCGCTGAGTTCGGCAGGCTTCCAGCTCTCCGGGAAGGTGGCGGTGTTGAAGGAGCAGTTGATGACATCCCGAAGTTGGGGTGCGATGACGGAGTCGGCCTTGTTGAAGACGTGGTGGGGGCATGGGTCGGTTGGTGATCCGGAGTGGATGGTGTTAGTCGTGTGGATGGTGTCTTCGGTGCTAAAGAAATCCCTAAGTGACTTTCTTACAGGTCGATTTCATATATTTTCTTCTCATTATCTGTGCTTAACGTAACTCTCCTCTGACGACACTCTTTTGTTGTTTGACATAAAGCCATTAGACCTGCATTGCTGTATATGTAAGGTTAGTTGAGTTATGTCCAAACTAAGGGACAGCAGCAGAAGTCCAGTGGGGCAGCGCACATATTAAAGCACTGATTGTTTTTTCAGCAAAGGGCCAGTTCGTTTTTGGTCCCTTTCATAAGGGGGAGCCTAGGCCAGGGCCAACCCGATGCTTAGCACAGCACAGGGCCTTTTATAAGCAGGCAGTCCTAGACTCCCGGGCCTAGGGCTTTAAGTGGGCCGGGTCCTGCCAGTGCCCACTGGAAATATTTAGGGGCAAGTTCTTGTTTGACTTTGCAATAGTGTAACTGGGAGCGCTTAAAATTAGAGCTACAATTAATTTACAACTGAGCAAAACATGTCACAGAAGGCTCGAACTTGCTCGCCACACCTTCAGATATAGTATATATATACATATATATATATACATATATATATATATATATATATATATATATATATATATATATATATATATATATATATCTATGTATATATATCTGTGTACAAACATAACTGTAAAAATGGCAAAATGTTCAAATTTACATGTCCTGCTTCCACTCACCTTTAGGGATATACCTAAATTAAGCCGGTGGACTTGTCTTGCCAAATTCTACGCGCATCCGCGAGCGCCGGAAGTGACATAATTGCTGTGCTGCAAGAACGAATATCGAGAGAGTGCAATGGCCATAAAAGGGGAATGATGGATCGGCCTCGGTCTCTTTATTTCACAACTTTACACTTTCAAGGAGGAAAACTTCAGGGATTCCAGCCTACTCAGGCGAGGCATATGCTGTAACTGCCACCAAGGATTCAAACAGTCGATCGGGGCAGGACCGAGCTTACCGACGCCATACTTAGCACCCATGCAACTGGCCAGAGGCTGTAGGTCAACCCCGATTCTAGCACAGGGCCTTTCTTAAAAAAAAGCAGGCAGTCTTCGACTTTTGGGCCCAGCCAGGGCTTTGGGCGGGCCGGGTCCTGCAGGTCCCCACCAGTAATATATAGGGGCTAGCTCTTGTTTTATTTTTCAATAGTGCAACTGGGAGTGCTTAAAATTCGAGCTACGATTATTTTACAAAAGAGCAAAACATGTGCCACAGGAGGCTTGAACCTGCTTTATATTCATTAAAGGTCGGACGTTTTAACCTTAGGCCACAGCTTCCCCATAGAAATACATGTAAAATGAGCACTGTTCTGCACAACGAAGTGGCGGTTGCTGCATATTTATCTTATGAACTCATCATAAGGTTGCCCCACCACTTACATTTACAACCACATTTATGGAAAGTTGAACACGCTGCCTGTCGTTATCAACTGGGTATTTTTATTTATACCAACATTTTTTTAGATTAAACTCTGTTTGTCAGAAACAAAATATTATGGACAGACAAAGACATATGTACATTATGAATTTCAACCAAGGTCAATTCACTTTTCTACACAACAAAGTGTCACAAACTGGACATCATCATTAATCACGAAACAAGAAGCAATGTGAAACAGACAGTGACATTGAAAATATATGGCATTAAATGATACACTCAATTTCGAATAAATGAAACAATGATTAAAGCAAAAAAGGATAGAAAAAAGAAGGGAAAATTAGGAAAGGAGCAAAAAATGAATTTAGGATTCTTTATCAGCCAGCTAATGCTGGTGTACAAATATTCCTTTCTAATTGGCCGACGCGTTTCGAATCCAGGTGCTTGTTTTCCGGATTCTCATCAGGGAACAATTATTCTGTCTGTGGGAGGTGAAAGGAGGAGAACTATTTTGAATGTTATTGGTGTTACGTACCTTCTTATTGCCAGAGTCGGTGCGAAGAGACCCCTTCGCACCGACTCTGGCAATAAGAAGGTACGTCCCCTGTCACCCAGTATGGAATACAATGGCCATGCACAACCCCAGCTACCTCACACCAACACTTATTTTTCTGCACACAGCGCCACTGGCTACAATCTTAATGAGAACCCGCAGAAGAACTCTTCTTCTACATAAAAGGCAGCCGCCACCGTCAAGTTAAGAAACAGTTGACGGTACGTTTGTTTTTACTCATTTTTGGTATTACTGCACACTAGCGCAGTAACACGATGAAACTGTGGTAATGTAAACTCACCGTGTCTTAGGTGGTCCCGGCCCTTGGACTCCTCATGGAGCTCTCCGAGTCTGCACCGACAGATCTCCTCTGAATTCGTTTCACCCACGAACTGGTAGGTCCCTTTGCTGAGTGTCATAATGTAGGGAGTCTTGCCTTGTTACACCAATAACATTCAAAATAGTTCTCCTCCTTTCACCTCCCACAGACAGAATAATTGTGCCCTGATGAGAATCCGGAAAACAAGCACCTGGATTCGAAACGCGTCGGCCAATTAGAAAGGAATATTTGTACACCAGCATTAGCTGGCTGATAAAGAATCCTAAATTCATTTTTTGCTCCTTTCCTAATTTTCCCTTCTTTTTTCTATCCTTTTTTGCTTTAATCATTGTTTCATGTATTCGAAATTGAGTGTATCATTTAATGCCATATATGTTCAATGTCACTGTCTGTTTCACATTGCTTCTTGTTTCGTGATTAATGATGATATCCAGTTTGTGACACTTTGTTGTGTAGAAAAGTGAATTGACCCTGGTTGAAATTCATAATGTACATATGTCTTTGTCTGTCCATAATATTTTGTTTCTGACAAACAGAGTTTAATCTAAAACATTTTTGGTATAAATAAAAATACCCAGTTGATAACGACAGGCAGCGTGTTCAACTTTCCATAAATGTGGTTGTAAATGTAAGTGGTGGGGCAACCTTTTGATGAGTTCATATACTTAGGCCCAGCCTCTCCACTTGTCCTCTTGGGCCTAGCTCCCCTTGTGTTTCGCATATTTATCTTAAGCAACCAACAACTATTGACAAAGCCAATAGTCCTGCCTTGGTGTATGTGTAAGGTTAGTTGAGTTATATGTCCAAACTGTTGGACAGGGCAGCAGAATTCCAGTGGGGCAGCGCACTCACTGCATGTAAAACAGTGATGGTTTTTTCATCAAAGGTCCCGTTTGTTTTTGGTTTCTTTCATAAGGGGGTTCCTGCAGGCCAGGGCCAATTAAGCCCGATCCTTAGCACAGGGCCGTTTCTAATCAGGCAGTCCTCGACTATCGGGCCCAGTGCATTCAGTGGCCGGGTCCAGTCGATCCCCATCAGAAATATGTAGGGGCTAGCTCTTGTTTTATTTTTCAACAGTGCAACTGGGAGCGCTTAAAATTCGAGCTCCGATTATTTGACAAAACAGCAAAACATGTGTCACAGGAGGCTTGAACCTGCTTCATATTCATTGAAAGTTGGACTTTTTAACCTTAGGCCACAGCTTCCCCTTAGAAATACATGTAAAATGTTCACTGTTATGTACAACGAAGTGCCGGCTGCTGCGTATTTATCTTAAGCAACCAACAACCATTGACAAAGACGATAGTCCTTCCTTGGTGTATGTGTAAGGTTAGTTGAGGTATATGTCCAAACTGATGGACAGAGCAGCATAATTCCAGTGGAGCAGTGCACTGCATGTAAAGCACTGATATTTTTTTTAGCCAGGGCCAATTAAGCCTGATCCTTAGGTCTAACCTTAGGCCACAGCTTCCTCATAAAATCAGCGTAAACTGACTAACCGACTGACTCTCACTCTCCCACTAACTCACTCTCTCACTAACTCACTCTCTCACTAACTCACTCTCTGCCTAACTCACTCACTCTCTCACTGACTGACTCTCTCACTGACTGACTCTATCCCTGACTGACTCTATCCCTGACTGACTCTATCCCTGACTGACTCTATCCCTGACTGACTCTATCCCTGACTGACTCTATCCCTGACTGGCTCTATCCCTGACTGACTGACTTTTTCTGACTTTTTCTGACTGACTGACTGACTGACTCTCTCTGACTGACTGACTCTGTGACTTACTGACTCTCTCTGACTGACTGACTCTCTCTGACTGGTTTGTACTTTGTCTCCCCACTTCTCTCTTTGCTCCTGATGACTTGAAATAGATGGGTCGGGTGACTTAGTGTACTAATGCATCATGGTCACAGGTTCAGATTATGACTGGTCCACTCAACCATTCACCCATTCTGAGGTCATTATATCATATGAATTGTAATACCTTTAGCTCATACTGGATTATTATGCAATTTCCTCAATGGCCTTCAGTGGATGCCTAAACACTTGTTTGTAGTCGAAAATCGACACATATTAGATCTAAATTGCACCAGGTCAGTGTACATTTTGGGATGCTTTTCTCCAATTAAATAATCGGTGAATCAGTTTGATATGCTTTGTATTATGGCTCTGAAAACTTAAACAAGACACAAACTAATTCCTGATTTTTATATCTAGCAGGACTTAAACATGGTTTCATTCAACGTCCTATTTTCACTTGTGATCATTCTGTGTGTGTGAGAAAAGATAGAGAATTTCTGCTTTAAGACAATCCCGGTGAAGTTCTTTGCAAATGGCTGTTCGAAAATATAGATGAAACTGGTCGGCCAATCACAGAAGAGAGAGATTTTAAAGCTATGATTCTTTTCCTATCATCTGGTAAGCACAATAAATAAACCTTTTTATTAAGATTGCAACTGCAGGATAATGGTACAAATTACCAATCGGATTCAGTAAAAACCTACATTTGGGAATAAATTAATCCAATAATGGTCAGTTAAAATAAACATGCATGTTCTCACATATGCCTTGCATAGCTCACCAGGGACAAATGTAACACTTATGAAGAGGGCTGAAACGTTTAGCTTGTGGCACTACTACAACGCAGTCGTTTGTGGATAAACTATTTTATTTAGGCAAGTTTTTTCAGGAGGTTCAAGTTCAGGCTTACAATGTGTACTGTCTATTAATGAAAAGCTACTTACTTTGCTATGGATAGATTGTGCATTTGTCCTTTATTATCAATACCTGTGTATTTGTATATTCTGGCTAGCAGGTGGAGATATATTGCAAGTGATTAATGTGTTCTTATCTCTGTTTTGAAGTTCATATATAAATATATATTTTGTTTCTCTTTTTTTTAAGTGAAGAAACAGTGTCTTATGATTTGGAATATTTTTGAAGACTTGATTGCAAGCTATTCGGGCACAACAGAGGGTCTAAACAGGTGTTACTTCAAAGGGCACAGGAGGAAAAGCTGTTGATGAAGGACTGTGGCAATCCGGGAATTGCTGGAAGACTTAAGAGGGTATTACGTGAGCTCCAAGAGGAAGAAATTGCAGAGACAAAATGCAAGGACAAAAAGCCAAGCAGAGTGGGCTGGATTATAGTTGGTAACCAAGCTCATGCCGAAAGCACAACTTCTCAGCCTGGTGATGCGAGTTCGCAGATGAATTTGCAGAAACTTGAAAACCTGGCCCTTTTAGGAGGGATGGCTAGTGTCCTTCATCCAAAATCCACAAGTAAATATGACGCAGTACAACGTGACAATGAACTTGTCTTGTAGTCCCCACTTAAATCCAAATAGCAAGGACAATAGCATGCCTCACATTCACCACATCACCAGTTAATACCCCAAAAACTATTTCCAACACAAGAGCTGGCTGTTTCAAGCAATGCGGTTACACCTACTAGACCCTGCAGACAAGATCCCAAAATGATGGTATCCTTGGCACCACATATTTTGACACCACAAGGATTTGTGGCTCACGGCTCAGTCACACAGCCTGGCCTACAGTGACTTTCCATCTGCAGCAACAGCTGTGGATGTGAACCATACTCCTTGCCATGATGACCCGTTTGCAAGCAACAAAAGCTTTGACCATAATGTAAGCAGAGCTAAATGAGTGCTACCATTATACACACTTGTATATTGTTAAGCCTGTATGCCAGCCCTTTTCCTTGGTTACTTTAACATGCCTTTTGGTGCCAAAACCACATAATGTCGACCTGTTATCTCTGCAAAAAGAGGGTGAAACAAATAGAAAAACGTTTAACATGATCAGTATAAATGAGGGCCTCATGGTTTCTTTTCTCCCCCCCCCCCCTTAGGACAAAGAAGAATCATTTCATTTGATGACAGAGGAAAGTCCAACATTCAACACTGGGGTAATGTTTTTTTAAGGTACTTGGGAAATTGCATTTCCACTTGTATGGCCTAATTATGATTTTCTTTCTCTCTAAGGAAATGGTATAGAACTCCTTGGCCATAATTAATCAAAATGGAATCTATTCTGTTGGCCCTGGTTCCTGTTTGAATGAGGAGTGTGAATGGTTACAAGCCAAAAACGAACACTTAAAAGGTGCGTTCTTGATACTCTACCTTTCCACGTAAACTGCTACAAATTCTCAATAATAATCCTTTTTTTCCACCCAAACACATGCATTGCCAAAAAGTATATTTGTTATGTGAATATTGTATTTATTATCTGCTGCCTTTAACAACTGTATTTATTTGTTTATAACACAGTAGCAAGGCACTAGGGAGTTGGCCATTCAGTTTTTGCAAGATGCGCTGTCTGCTTTTACTAATTCACGGAACTTAACAGATACAGCAGCATCTAAAATATGCAGTCCATCATTCACTGTACAAAAAGTACTTGTTTTCTTTGCCACTCTATATCACAGTTAGAGTTTATAGAGGGCAAACCTTGTATATTTCCTGCATGAGGACTTAGAAAACATTCTGCATGCAATGTTTTGAAATATGGCTGCTTTCTACTCCTGGAGCTAACATAGAAAATATTACAATGTTAGCCTTGTAGAGATTCCAAATCAAAATAAAAAAAAACACTCTTCCAATATATATTTGTTAGTATGTGACCTAACATGAAGGCAAATAGTTAATAGTTGTGTTGTTTTGCAGACTGATATGCAGCAGTTGGTGAAGGACTCAAATGATCCTGCACGGTCCAGAGATGTTCTCGTTCCAAAGAGAAAATTGCACAAACTCTTGGAGGAAGCCAAGGCAGCTCGGGACAGTGCAGGTTTTCTTCTCAATGGTATCAGCGAAATACTATTTTCTCCAAAAGAACTTGCATCTGCAAAAGGTGTAACGAAGGCTTGTGCTGGAACAGCTGTCCTTGATGAGGAGAAGGTTGATGCATTATTTGGTAAGATATTACAAATGTTCAAATTAACATTCAGTCAATCTTGGATTGTAAAAATGCATTATTATACATTGGGTTAAAGAAGGTTTGCATATATGGTCTTGTATCAGATAATTTTACGATGACTACATAATTACCTAACAGCTGCAAAAGAGCAGGAAGAGCAATGGTGGTGACTTGTAATTTCGTGACCGTTTGTGCTGAGTTTGTGCTACCAATGGCATGCAAACCTGGCACAAAGCCTTGAGTTGGGAATCTACTTCTAAATCTGTAGATCCAGGTGAAGGTCTCAAACTGGATGAATGGGTGATAGCAAACTGATCTTATAAAATACTTTGCTCACGGCAGAACTGATCAACTCTCTAATAATTAGATCAGTTGGTCCTGTTCCTAACACTTGGCTGCAAGCTCCAAATATGAACATTGCAAGTAGAGTTCTGACTCACCGTGGCTGCCTTCATGATGGTTTTGAAAAGAAATCTGCCACTGATTACTTCACTGCGCCTAGTGAAAATGACTATGGCACGTGTCTGTTTCAATTCCTAACATCGGTACAGTCTTTCTTCCAATTACCCCGGTCACAGCACAGTCCAGCATTTCAAAAGGCATCCAGGAAAGGTGTGAGGAACTTGGATAGAGCTGGCTGTGAGACTCCTCAGACTCTGGCGGTTGTTAGTTGGAATGTCCCAGAGGCCAACAGGTGCAGCACAGCATTTCAAAAGGGCAAAAGAGGCGGAGAAGACAGACTTCTACTTGGGGCTAGAATGGTCATTGGAGACCAGGGGCTAAACACCAGTTATGTGGTGGTGCTTTGTGTTCAATTACTGTTGTCAGTCACATTTGCTCTTTTATAATTCTCACATTTAGTGCAGATTTTGAGCTGCAGAAAAGTACCCCTGCTGTGAGCCATGCCCACTCCTGCGGCCCTAAGTTTTACCTTAAGTTTTGGAGGGGACCCAGCTATTTATAATCGGGGGTCCCATTCCACAAATGATAAGACCTATTAAAATCCAAAAATAGCAGTGGTAACATGATACTGATGTATTTTATTTTGTTTTTTCCAGAGTTTATGACATATGTGTGCAGTACAAAATGGCTGGCCATCACTGGACAACAGAAGTATGAGAAGGAAGCTAGCTATAAAGATTTGCAATGCTAGAAGAGGATTAAAGAAAACTCCGAATCTAGAATCAAACAATGAAGCTGCTGGTGTTCGTTAAGCCATTTGTTCTGGTTGCAGTAGTTTGCCCTTCTTTTTTTCCCTGACTTTTTTTTTTCCTGTATTTTTTCTCTTGTTTGGTGTCCTGGCCCCTATGGGGCCAAATATGTGCTGTACATAAATAAAATTACTTGTTGACACATACCTTTTGAACATTTTTCCTTAAACCACTGTTTTGTTTAGTCTTTTGCCACTGGTCATCATGTCAAACAGCTTCAGATAATGCCCTGTACCTCAAAATAAGGCAAGTCCCAGTGAGTCAGGAGTATGGGAGTAGCAGCACACGTTGTTAAGCTTATCAGAATGCAAAGTATAACATTGTTGCTGACCACTTCTTTTGTATGAAGGTGCTTGTAGTATTTCTGCAGCACAAAGCTAGCCAAAAAATAGCATTTCTCAGACCTATTTTATAAACGGATCTACTTCTCACTGTTGAATTTCAAAAGTAATCTTTTCAAAGCAGGAGAAAATTAATCTGATTATTAGGACCAGATTTAGAGAAGTTTTTTGTTTGGTTTGCTTAAGTTTTATAATGCAGACCTGAATCAAAATCCTTTTGTCCAAAAGTGTCTTTAGGCATGAAAATTATTTTTGGGTCTGTTATTGAAACATTTGGTTTGCTTTTTTCACTAGGCAATTCATCAATTGCATTTGATGTTGTCGGTCCACTAGTGTAATCCCCATTCCAGGGGAATAAACTCAAAATATCTAGGTTTAGATGAAGAGATACTGGCCTGGAACATTAATTCCAGCCATGTGGTGTCCATACATCGATATCCGACTCATATTCTGTGCCAAAGAAGGATTCTTGGTGCATAATCCTTTTCAGTGGCAGTAGTCTCAAATCTGCACCAACAAAGTTCTTACAGTATTGAGCATGCTGAACCAGATTGTTAGAACTGGCTATTTCTGGTTAGCTAAGGCTGACTCCAAAGCTAGGCAGAAACCACCATTCTAGTCAGGGCAAGGAAGTCACACGCCAAGATAACCCCTGCTCACCCCCTTGGTAGCTTGGCACGAGCAGTAAGGCTAAACTCGGAGGCAATGTGTAAAGCATTTGCGCCAGCACACAACAGCAACAACATACTGGGCACACCACAAAAGGAACTCCACACAAGGTTATTATAAAATAACTTTTGTATTGTAAAAACACATCAGCTAGGATCACACAAAATACATAGTGCCAACTGGCACGGGCAATATTCACATGGGATTATTTACGCAGGACAGGGCCACGTGGGCGCCTGTCAGAATCAGCACTTAGTAGAAATTAAATACTGTCAGAGATTAGAATAAAAGAATATAAAATCACTGTAGCACAAAGTAACAGTTATAAATCACAACCAGCATCTACTGGTAACAGGTAAGTACCACCTACGCAACCCTAAACACCTTAGGAGAATGTCACGCAGGGAACCAGGACCTCACTAGGACCACCTGTACTAAAATAACAACCACCTAAGAATAAAATACATTTAGGGGTATAAACCAGAACACATTACCCATGATGCATGAAACACATTCAGAGGAGTAATAAAGAGAAACACATGATGCATAAACCTACACATTCAGCGGTGTTAAGAATAAAGCACATGATGCAATAAAATACATTCAGGGGTGCAGCACAAGAAGACACATGATGCCTAAAACATTCAGAGGTGCAGCGCAGGAAAGAAAGACACATGATGCATAGAAATACATTCAGAGGTGTAAGACAAGGGAAACACATGATGCATAAACCTACACATTCAGCGGTGTTCAGAACAGAGCACATGATGCAATAAAATACATTCAGAGGTGCAGCGCAAGAAGACACATGATGCCTAAAACATTCAGAGGTGCAGCGCAGGAAAAAGGAAGACACATGACGCATAAACCTACACATTCAGAGGTGCCAGAACAATACGATAGCGCAAAAACACACAGTGGGCAATTACTAATAAAAACATAGAAATCACATTGCGCATAACTTACATAAGCCACCACCTGTGGCAGTCCCTAGGCCAACTGGCCTTGTTGGGGCTCAGACGCCCTGTGTCCAAATGTCAGGGCGCGCTGCCATGCAGCGCCAGTCCAGGGGTGCACCACTGGCGCAAAACCTAAACGTTGCAGGTGCCCACTACTTGCTGGGCACCTGAGGACAATCACAAAACCTAAAAAGTGCAGCTGCCCACTAATTGCTGGGCAGCTGTGAAAGGCCGGGCACCACTGTGCCCCCTCTGTCCCACACAGGGACTCTCTCTCCAATTGCGCCTAAACGATGCAGCTGCCCACTAATTGCTGGGCAGCTGGAGAATAGCAGACTGCGACAGGGTCCTCACTGACCCTTAGGCGCCAACTGCGCCCGCTGCTGGAGCCACACAGGCTCTGAAGTACTCGTGCCCCCATTGGAGCCCACACAGGCTCTGAACTTCATGGGGCAGGGAGCCTCTCAGGACTCTAAAAACAAAAATGCCCCCACGAGCCTCTCTGGGCTCGCAACACAATGTGGGCACTTGGAGCCTCTCAGGGCTCCGAACATCAATTATGCCCCTGAGCCTCGTGGGATCCTCAAACACCAATGCGGCACTTTAAGCTTCTTGGGGCTCTCAGTAATGCCCCCAGAGCCTTCTCAGGCTCTACACACCATTGGGGCGGCCCGCTGCCATCCGGGGCCGCCCTGAAGCAGTGCCTCTACGTTGGAGTCCCTCCCGGGGGATTCGGTATCAAGTGGGGCCCCCCCGCCTCTTAACACCCAAGCACTGGTGCTGGAGGAGAGGGGCGGGCACCGGCAATGTGCCCCGACGCCCCCTCTCCCTCGACTCACTCACCGGCTGTCTGCGGTTGCTGCGGGGGCAGGGAAGCACTCACTGCCGGAGCCCCGCCTGCACGCTCAGCTGCTCTCTGCCGCTCTCCTTCTCTCGGCGGCGGGCATCTCCGGTCTCCCTCTCCTCACGGGAGACTGGAAGGAAACATCCTGGCTTCCCTCTCTCGGGCTTTCTCCTGGTCACGGGAGCCCCACAGCGGCCGCCGCCATCTTCCCTCCTCCTTCCCCGGGCCGGCAACAGGGGCGGGACGGGACTTCCGGCCGGCGGCGCTGCGATTGGCAGGCCGGCCGACCACTTCCGGCAGCGCAGCGGCCCCGCTTAGGCAGGCAGGCGGGGGCTGAGTTAACCGAGGAGTGGGCTCCCTCGAGTTAAAATATAAAATATAAAAATAGTAAATAAGCGAGGTGGGCACTCGCTAATCCATAAACCCCACAGCCAATTCAGCAAACGCCGGGTGGAAACCGGCTTGGCAATAAACAGCGCTCTCAAGCGCTTGGGGGAAATAAAGTGCTCCAAAGCGCTAGAAGACAGGCAGAGCGCTCCCAAGCGCTAGGAAAGGCAAATAAAGCGCTCCTAAGCGCTATTGCCCAGCAAAGTCCTCCAGGAAATGCAGCAGGCAGGGGGACAGTCAGGAAGAGTCCCCCAGCAGTCCATCAGGGATCCAGGGGCTGGGCAGCGCCCGCCCCTGGTAGATTCAAGTCAGAAACAAGAACATTTTGGAAGGGGACACAGCCCCTTCTTATACACAGAAAAGTCTTTGAAGTCTTTGTGTAGGCAGTGTGAGAACCAGCTAGAACTGGTTATAGGGAAGTCCTGTCAGTATCAGGGACAGAGCTGACAGTCTCCCAGCGGGAGGTGGAGCCAGCTTTGTAGTCAGGCAGGCACAGCCCTTCACTATCAGGTGCCATCTCCTCCCACTTCCCTGGCAGCAGATGCTGCCTTTCATCCATGGGCTGACTCAGACAACCTCCTGGGCTCTCCAGCCCCTGTCACCCTCAAACCAGACAGTCAATCCACAAGCAGGCGCAGGCACTCCTGGACCCAGGCTCACCAGCCAATCACACGCCAGACACAAATTACACAAATATGCCAACCTCTAAAAGTGGCATTTCTAGACTAGATACACTCATGCCGCATATACCATTTCGCAGCATTCAGTCTCACGAGTTCTCTCATACCAAACTCGCCCCTGCACTCCCCACACATCAGGAACTACCATGGGCATACATATTCCCCATTCATTCCTATGGGAGGGCAGGTCACTCACCGCACATACACAGAGAGGTCAAGCACTTTACACTGTACCACAGTGAAAAAGTGTGCAGAGGCCTAAAATCACCACCACCAGGTTCCAGAAACAGGCTAGGAAAAAGCAAAAAGTCTCGGGGTGAACCTGCCCAAAGGGCCGGGTCCAACACAGATCAGCAGGGAAGAGTCCTGATGAACAAGAAAGAGCAAGCTCAGATATGTTATGGTACACCTTGAAGTTCATCAGATGTCCTGGGAGATTTAATATGATAGATTTTTCTTTACACTTTATGGAGCTTGAATGTCTTCAGTAGGTGATGGTCACTGACTGAGTTTCAACTCATTTCCATAGACTTGCATTGGACTTGGGCAAAATCAGTGCGGGGTGGCCAAATATCTAAATGCAACTTAATATCAGCAAAAATATGACAAAGTCACTCTATTATTCAGATCTGTTTAAACTTTGTTCTGGTTCAGTCTGTAGAACTGGAATTCCACACTTGAACTGTAGATTTCTCCCCCTCAGACATTGCCCAAAAATCTAGTGGAGGCCACCCAATCAGGAAATCTTCATACTAGTTGTGCCTTGGCTAGTTCCCAGTACAACACAGTAGGCAGGCCTTCATCTTCACAATGAATTTCTACAACCACTCTGATTTCTTCCTTACTTTTGGAATCCACAATTACCCCTACCCATGATTCTTGGACGATGTGACACTAATATTAATACAGGGAACTCAAGAACAGGAGTTGGAGTACCCCAATGTCCCTGTGTGCTAATAGCAAAGATGCCATCCACTGCACTGTTGGGCAAATGTTCCGTATAAAGAGGGACTGGTGCTAGTGAGAGCAGCTTTCTTTTCTAATTGCTGTCCACATAGGGGTTCCCATTTCCCCAAAGCTGCTGCTGTGGTGTTGGCCTGCCCCCACTGTTTGCAGTATTATTGTGGCATTTTCAAATCTCAAAATTATTTTAGTTGGAACGGCTTAAGCTCATATGCCACACCTGTTGATAATCCAACATGGTAGATGAGTTACAAGTTATATGAAAATCCATGCTTTTCTACTCTATCATATCCCAAGCAGTTTCAGTAGTCATTCTAGGTAAGGCATGAGTTCACCCATTGTGTTTAGTGGGACAGATCACCTCGAGGTCCTGAATAAGGCAAAGTGATCAACCATATGGAACTTTTACTACGAAGGTGGTCATCTTATTTAGCTGCCTATGTGGTCGACTAACCCAGGAGGATTTCCTTCTCACTGCGCTAAGTGGATGGAGTTCTCTTGCAAATAATATATTTGTAAAATATCAATAAAATTCCAATTGATTTAAAGAGGGTAACACTGACATGTATTTGTCTTCTCTAATTTGTGAAAGTCCAATCAGTCAAAGAGGGCAAACTAATTTATGCCCTTAATTCATTGTAAAGATTGAGTCTGGAAGGATATGTAAGCCCATTGTACACAAATCTGCAGTTCACTACGATACAAGAAAGGTGCTGGTGCATGGAGGGAAATGAGAATATATTTTTCTCAAGTCCAGGTTTACTTAAAAAGCTCCACAGTTACAAGTAGGAACATATGCCCATATGTATAGGAGATTGTTTTATTTGATTATGCATTATGTATGTGGTGCTTGATGCAGCTGCCACATGAGTCACAATAATAAACTCAATCTATTGGTATGAGACATGCTTCAATGTCAGCCCCAGTGACCTGGAGGTAGACATGCCTTTTCTCCTCATCCACTTCACCCACGTTGAAGTCCCATTTGGGCTGACTGGCCAACATGAAGGGTGCATCTGCTGGGCCACAAAGGCAGCAGCAACCGTGGTAATTCCTTTGGTGGATGTGGCAGATGCTGTGTCTACAGAGATAGTGGTTGCCCGGGTGACAGGTGTAACTTTGGTGGCAGATCCTGATGCCACATGCACTATGGAATCTCAAGTATCCGTGGGCCTGGTAGTAGCAGATGCTCTGACCAACGAGGCAGCCTGGACGAAAAGTGAACTAATGTTTGTTGCAGCCGATGGTAGGAGCGGCCTGTTCCAGGCACCTCGTGTACTAGGTGGTGCTTGGCTGGTTGAAGCTATACCGCAGTCATCCTGTGCAGTGCCACTTGCAAGGAGAGTTATCCATCAGTGAAATGATACTGTGAACCCCTGACTCACAGCAATATCACATTATGCACAGGGCCTAGTGTCTAGCTGGATTGATCCAGTTGCAACTTGTACAAGGGTAATGCCTCACACAGATTCCATAACTACCACCATAGTCATACGTAGCAATTATCCAGGGACATTTTAATCCCTGTTGGGATTAATGGGGAAAGGGCAGAAATGTGCCGAATTTAACATTATACAGCGCATTCCTGTAATTTTCCATCACTGTGGCACAATGTGCTGCCTAGCACCAAAGCAAGCACACTGGCACCATGGTGCAAGGGTGCCTGCAATTTAAGCATGGTTGGTTTTGTGCAGGAAGGGACACCTTCCTGCACAATAACAATTCCCTGAGGCATTTTCCTTCTTCTATGTGTGCGGCAGAATGCAGCGCATATAGAAAGAGGAAATAACTAGGAGAAATAAAGGTATTTCTCCTTGTTACGCCTCCCCTGGGGATGCGTAGCATTTTGATGCTGTTAGAAATGGGATTTCTGGTTGGCTAGGGCTTGCACCTAAGCCAGGCAGAAACCACCACTCTAGTCAGAGCAAGGGAGTTACACGAGGAAGAAAACCCCTGCTCACCCACTTGATAGCTTGGCACTATCAGTCAGGCTTATCCTAGAGGCAATGTGTAAAGTGTTTGCACAACACACACACACAGCAGCAACACACTAGGCACACCACAAAAGAAACTCCACACAGGTTGTATCAAAAATAGCCTTTGTATTATAATAAACACATTAGATCATTACCACACATATAGACTGTGCCAACTGGCACTTGTCAGAGGTGCTGCTAAATTCCAGTTGTCTTGCGCAGGAGCAGAACGATGCCTTTTACCCAACTCCTCACCGCTATCCCCCAGCCTCTGCAAATACCCAAATGCAAGGGGCCAGGTGCACTGCAGCGGGGAAAGGGGAAGTGGACAGAGAAGAGACTGGGCCCGTCTTCTTCGGCTACCTGGATGCCTCTCGGAGTCTTCGAACTTCTGCTGGCTGTCACTGGGTAGCTGCAATGGAAATGCAATTACAAATCCACTCTAATCTCTTACTAGCCTTACTGCTTATATTTGCTCTCTCTTACTTTCTCTAAACCTACCGTACTGTCGAGCGCCTGTGCTCCTCTTCTATTACTTCAGTGTTCTGTCTTGTCTTGTAAGGCTATCTTTATGCTGGAATGATATGGTTAATTGACTGGTTAATTCTATTTGACCTCCTAACACCCCATATCTTATTTCTTCTCCTTAGTGACCTCTCACCTGCCTTACTACTGAAGCAGTGTCTATGTGGGGTTCTGTTTTATTCTCTGGTAAGTATTGTGGATAGCGTCTTACTCCTTTTGAAACTCTGTATGATGATGTACTGCTCACTGTAATTCTTATCTTCTTAACTCCTAGGTATGAATAGTTTGCTCGCCTGACAAATGCTACCTGACCTCTGCTGGAAAGCGAACAACTCACAGGTAATTTCTATCTCCTAATGTATTTTCTATTCTCTACTCGGTTGTTCTTAATATTTCCTCTAAATACTTTTTCTACTGAAACACTGCGTCCTCCTGAAAACTTAACTAATTATACAATTCATTAGCGTCTACTCAAGTTTTCTGCCTTCCTCCAACTCCTCACTGTTACTGATTATTTCCCTAATTCTCGAACTCTCTTCTGCTTCTTCGTCTCTCCTGACACTCCGAAAATATTCCGACAGGCAAACCGACAATTTGCCCTCGAAAGATGTACTGCAAAACTCCTCCCAAGAATTGACTCTGGAAACTCAGCTGCGGCTCCGCTGACGGCTATCGGTGAAGTGCGCACTTCCTTGCGCGCCTCACCGGGACCATGAAGATTCTAAAGAACGTCTGGAACGCTCACTGAGCGTTCATCGGGGGTCAGCATCAGGGCCATTTTAGAGTTGACCTCTGCCCGCATCTCCGCACCAGGCTGCGCTCGAGGGCGAAATCGCACATGCATTCGCCTTCATTGGTTAGTTCTTGCCTGGCTCCTGACAGTACCCCTCCGCAAGGATGGGCCTTCCAATCTTGGTTTCTTGGGGAATTTCTTATGGAAATTCCGGATCAACTTTGGTACATGCTTATCTGAACTCAGTTCCCAAGATCGCTCTTCGGGACCATACCCCTTCCAATCTAAAAGGTAGTACTGCTGACCTTTCTTTATTCTTGGGTTCAGGCCCTCTTTTACTTCAAATTCCTCATTCCCTTCAATTAACACTGGATCTGGTTCCTTCCTTAATCTAAGATCTTTGGAAGCCTCTTTTAACAGAGACACATGAAACACTGGGTGTATGTGTAATGCCTTGGGTATCTTCAACTGATAAGTCACTGGAGCCTTCTGCTCTTCAATCTCGTATGGCCCTATATACCTGGTTGGAACTTACGATTCCCTCTTACCCTCAAGTTTTTGTGTTTAACCAAACTCTATCTCCAGTCTTCAATTCTGGGCCCTGCCTTCTTTTCCTGTCTGCATACTTCTTATACTCCATCTTGGCCTGCATGAGATTGTGTGTGGCTAACTGGTGTACCTGCGTGATGTGCTCTACTAAATCTTGTACCGCTGGAACCTCCACCTTTTGGAAGCTAATGGTGGAATTTGGGTGCCTCCCCGAATTGAGATAAAAAGGGGAATACCCAGTGGATACATTCTGAGCATTGTTATGAGCAAACTCCGCTGCTCACAGATTTTCAGGCCCATCTCCCTCATGATCTAACAGGCATAATCAAAGGTACTGTTCTAATTCCTGATTCGTCCTTTCTGTCTGACCATCAGATTCTGGGTGGTAGCTTGTAGAGAATCTGGCCTCAATTCCCAACTTCTTAGTAAAGGCCCTCCAAAAATGGGACAGGAACTGGGATCCCCGGTCTGAGATTATTACCTTAGGTATCCCATGAGCTCGAACTACTGCCTGACTGAAATGTTGAACTAATTCCTTAGCCGTGGGCACCCCCTTCAGAGGAACAAAATGGGCCATCTTGGTGAAAGCATCAACACAAACAGAAGTAGCACTATAGCCCTGACTGGAGGGTAGTTCCACAATCAAATCCACAGTCACTGTGTGCCATGGACCAGGTGGCGGGGGCAAAGGCTGCAAGAGTCCCTTTGGGTCCATTCTTTCTGACTTTCCCAGTGCACATATCTCACAAGTGGCGACATTCTGCCGTATCTCTCGTGTCATATTTGGCCACCAAAATCTCTGTTTCACCAACTCTTTAGTTTTCCGCATTCCCTTGTGTCCAGCCAAGAGATGATCATGACACTCATATAACGCCTTCTGTTGTAGCTCAGCAGTTTGTAATAACAAAGCTCCATTATGATAGGGCAGTTTTTCCCGAAGTTCCCGACAAGGATCCTGTTGTACCCAAGTCTGAAGCTCATCTTCCTCCATAACTTGTTGTTGTGGCTCCAATAAACTCCCATGAAGCACTGATCCGATGATACACTCCTCTGCTATGATGTTTTGGTCTTTAGTCTGTTCGTGGTAGTCTTCACTACCTAGCCGAGACAAGGCATCTGCTTTACCGTTTTGTGCCCCGGGTCAGTACATAATCACAAAGTCGTTGTCCGCAAAGTATAAGGACCAGCGTGACTGCCTAGGGGTAAGGGTTTGAGCTGACTTCAGAAACTTCAGATTCCGATGATCTGTGTAGACAGTCACAGTATGCTGTGCCCCTAACAAGTAATGACGCCATTCCTTGAATGCATCTTTGATGGCTAACAGCTCCTTCTTGGTGATGGTATAGTTTACCTCTGCAGAAGTCAATTTGCGGGAACGAAAGGCTACAGGATGCAATTGGCCAGTAGTTTTATGGCGTTGAGATAGCACTCCTCCCGAGGCCACATTGGAAGCATCGGTTTCCAAATAAAATGGTTCAGTAGGATCGGGATGCAGTAAAATTAGCGCCGTAGTGAACGCGTCCTTCAAGTCTGCAAAAGCCCTTTCTGCTTCCTCCATCCAAGAGAACTTAACTCCTTTCTTCAAGAGTTTGGTTAATGGAATCACTTTTTTAGAAAAATCTTGGATGAATCTCCGGTAGAAGTTAGCAAACCCTATGAAGCTTTGCACTTCTTTCACTGACTTCGGGGACTCCCACTCCTTTACTGCCAATACTTTTTTTTCATCCATGGTTATCCCCTTGGGGGACTGCACAAAACCCAGAAACTCCACATTGTCCACATGAAACGCACATTTCTCAAGTTTTACAAATAAGTTATTCTCCCTTAATTGTTGCAACACCCCTTTCACATGCTGCATATGCTCTTCTTCAGAATTGGAATATATCAAGATGTCGTCGATGTACACAATGACGCTTCGATCTAAAAAATCCTTCAACACATCGTTTATGAAGTACTGAAAAGAGGCCGGAGCGTTGCACAAGCCATAGGGCATCCCCTGATATTCATATAGGCCGTGTTTTGTTCAGAAAGCAGTCTTCCACTCATCACCCTTACAAACCCGAACCAAATGGTAAGCTCCCCGCAAATCCAGCTTAGTATAGATTTGCGCCTGCTTTACCTGGTCCAACAATACTGAGATCAATGGTAAGGGGTACCGGTTCTTGATCGTAAATATGGTTGATTGCCCTGTAGTCGATGCACGTACGGAGACTGCCATCCTTCTTTGGAATGAAAAATAGGGGCAAAGATACTGGTGATTGGGAAGGACGGATGAAGCCATTTTCCAGGTACTTTTGTAAATACTCTTTCAAGTGGTGATCCTCTTTCTCAGTGAGTGCGTATATACGACTACACGGCAAATTAGATCCGGGCTCAAGATCTATTCTACAGTTAAACTCTCTATGAGGAGGTAGCTTCTCAGCCTCAACTTCGCTAAAAACTTCCAGGAATTCCTTGTAGATGTCCGGCAATTCTTGCGTTTGAATCACACAAATTGTTCTCTCCACTTGACTTAAATACCTTGCGGTGATTCCTCCTTCTCTCTCTCTATGGTTGTCAAACAGTGCTCTCTGCAGTACGAGGAGTCCAATGTGATCGTCCTTGCACTCCAATCAATAGTAGGGTTGTGTTCCGTGAGCCACGGCAATCCCAGTATTAACTGGAATTGTGGCGCATCAATGAGATTGAAGTGTAATCTCTCACTATGACTCTCTGCGGTTGTTATCCTAACCAACTCCGTACGACTGGTGATTGGTCCAGACGAAGGTTTAGTTCCATCCACCGCTCTGACAGGCTCGCTCCTGTCCTTCAAGATTGATCTTATACCCATTTGCTTGGCAAATTTTAGGTCACAGAAGTTGCCCGTAGGTCCTGAATCAACCATAACTGTGACTTGACTTAAAGTCATTTCTCTGAACTGTAGAGTGACCAAAAGCACCAAATGTGGAGAAGCCGACTGTAACGTATTTGCCAACAAATGTAGCTTTGGAGTTGTTTCTTCCTCTGCAACCACCAGCCCAACTCCAGCTACTGATGGTGCTGCAAGTTTTCCGCCGGCTTCTGTTTGGGTTTCCTCGAAGAGTCCCGTACGAATTGTCCTCCTGCTCCACAATAAAGGCACTGTTTATTCAAACGTCTTTGATCCTTGTCTTCTTTGGATAAAGGTCCACAAATTGTTCCTATTTGCATTGGTTCACCCCCTGGTGAAGCCTCGTTTCCTTTCAGATTTTCTGATCTGACTCGGTCAAATCGTGGGGTCGTAATTCTATAGTCTCGTCGCTTCTCACCTCGACGCTCACTCTGACGAAAATCTATCTCCAACACCAAATCTATTAGAGCTGAAATTTCGGTGGGCCGATTGGGCACTTGGGCCAAAGCATCCTTCAATTCGTCCTGCAATCCGCGGTAAAACACTGCTGCCCTGTTGTTCTCTGGCCAATTATTTTCCACCACCAATTTATTGAACTGCGTCAGATATGCAATCAAATCACGATTTCCCTGCCTGATCTCCAATAACTCGTTGTTTGTAGCGTGTGCGGCCTTGCGTTGGTCAAAAATGCGCAGGAACTCCTTCTTGAACTCCTCAATATCGTACAACACCGGATAATTCCTGGTCACCAATGGCATTGACCATGCTGCTGCGTCACCACTGAGATACGACAGTATGAACGCCACTCGTGACTGCGCATCAGGAAATAACGCTGGTCGACACATAAAATGCAAGGTACACTGCGTCAGAAATACTTGAGCCTTCTGCGGATCCCCATTGAATCTCTCGGGCGCTGCCAGTGGAATGACTGGGGACAAAGGGCCTGATTCACAGAATGAACTTAAGACTCAATCCTAAACTTACTACTATTTTGGTATTCACTGAATGCACTTACTACTTTTGGCATTCACAGAATGAATTTACTACATTTGATATTCACAGAAGTTAGGATTTTGTCTTAAGTTTGTCTTAAGACAGACTTAAGACAGACTTAAGACAGACTTAAGACAAAATCCTAACTTCTGTGAATACCAAAAGTAGTAAGTTCATTCTGTGAATGCCAAAAGTAGTAAGTGCATTCTGTGAATACCAAAATATAGTAAGTTTAGGATTGAGTCTTAAGTTCATTCTGTGAATCGGGCCCAAAGAATGTATAACCTGGTTTGTGGACTTAGGTGACGTAGGAGCAGTGGAATCCTCCCCAAATGCGACCTGTGAAGTTGACCCCTTAAAGCTAACTCCTGATGCCAGGGTATTCACCTTTACATTTAAATCTGAGGTTTCCTTTTTGAAGTGAATAGTTCTTGTCTAAGCTCTCGATTCTCCTCCCATACTGCCACTACTTCTTTTTGTAACCCTTCCAGGATTTCTCCTAACCTTGTCAAATCTAGACCCTCAGCCATTCTGCTCGGGCGCAAAATTCACTTGGGCACTTCACTCTGTCAGAGGTGCTTCTAATTTCCAGTTGTCTTGCGCAGGAGCAGAACGATGCCTTTTACCCAACTCCTCACCGCTATCCCCCAGCCTCTGCAAATACTCAAATGCAAGGGGCCAGGTGGACTGCAGTGGGGAAAGGGGAAGTAGACAGAGAGGAGAATGGGCCCGTCTTCTTCGGCTACCTGGATGCCTCTCGGAGTCTTCGGACTTCTGCTGGCTGTCACTGGGTAGCTACAATGGAAATGCAATTACAAATCCACTCTAATCTCTTCTTAGCCTTACTGCTGATATTTGCTCTCTCTTACTTTCTCTAGACCTACCCGTAGTGTTGAGCGCCTGTGCTCCTCTTCTATTACTTCAGTGTTCTGTCTTGTCTTGTAAGGCTATCTTTATGCTGGAATGATATGGTTAATTGACTGGTTAATTCTATTTGACCTCCTAACACCCCTTATCTTATTTCTTCTCCTTAGTGACCTCTCACCTGCCTTACTACTGAAGCAGCGTCTATGTGGGGTTCTGTTTTATTCTCTGGTAAGTATTGTGGATAGCGCCTTACTCCTTTTGAAACTCCTTATGATGATGTACTGCTCACTGTAATTCTTCTCTTCTTAACTCCTAGGTAGGAATAGTTTGCTCGCCTGACTAATGCTTCCTGACCTCTGCTGGAAAGCGAGCAACTCAAAGGTAATTTCTATCTCCTAATGTATTTTCTATTCTCTACTCGGTTGTTCTTAATATTTCCTCTGAATACTTTTTCTACTGAAACACTGCGTCCTCCTGAAAACTTAACTAATTATACAATTCCTCACTGTTACTGATTTTTTTCCTTAATTCTCGAACTCTGTTCTGCTTCTTCGTCTCTCCTGACACTCCGAAAATATTCCGACAGGCAAACCGACAATTTGCCCTTGAAAGATGTACTGCAAAACTAGTGTGTCTCACTCCCTTCTCATCATTAAGCAGAAAATGCCCCTGTGTTGCAGCTGCCCGCTCTCTCTCTTACGGTGCAGCTGGGAACTTGACCTGGCACCACTGTGCCTCCTGGATTCCCACTGTGACTCTAAAATAAAATTGCCCCCAACATTGCAGCTGCCCGCTTTCTCTTGTGGCGCAGCTGTGGCAAGAAAATGAGCATCGGCACCTATTGTGCTCTGGAGCCCCACTCCGGGACTCTTATTACCAAATTTGCCCCCTCGGTGCAGCTGCCCGCAATGGCGGCACAGCTGGACAGAACAACACAGGCACTCACAGTGCCTTGGGTGCTCCGCTCTACTGGGCTCCTACTGGTGCCCTCACTGGGCACCCACGATTCTCAGATTCAGCCCCCACACACCGAGGCAGGCTCAGTTTCCTTCTGTTTCCTTCCAGCTGAGAAAACATTGGCACTGGGAGCCCTCGGTGCTCTTCCTGGAGGCTCTGTCTCCTTTCGGGGCTCCCACTGGCACACAGGGGCCCGCATTCTTCCCCAGCACGTCCAGCATCCTCTTTCCTGTCGACTGGCCATGCCCCCAACCAGTCTTCAACGAAACCAAGGGAAACCCTACTCACAAAGGAACCAGGGCCAACAATTATATCAAAAACAATGGTTCCAGTGGTGTAATCAAAATGATATGAATTAAATATATAGCTCAATGGCGATAAACATTATAACTGAGGATTGACAAGGATGGCAAAAAGAAATGTACGTACAGTTGTGTATATTTCTCTCGGTTTTTTACTTCATAGTATACATTTTGTTGAAATATGTCATACAGTACTTGCGTACGTACATTTCTTTTTGCCATCCTTGTCAATCCTCATTATTAATGTTTATCGCCATTGAGCTATATATTTATTTCATATAATTTTGATTACACCACTGGAACCATGCCCCCAACCAGGCACAGCCGCCTGGCTTCCAGGTCAGGACGTGGCGGTAATCTCTCCTCTCGGCGGGAAAGTGTGGGGTGGGCTCCCGCCGTAAAATAATACCAATGCGGGGTGGGTTCCTGCTCGGAAGCCCACAAACAACAGGGTGGGCTCCTGCTTCTCGGGGGTAAGCTCTCGCCTTCAATGACACTGATGTGGGGTGGTCTCTTTTCTCCAAGGCATCACTGTGGGGGAATCCCCATGCCGGGATTCCCTCCAGGTAGTTTGCAGCTCAGCGCTGCAGGGTCCCAGCACTCTCCCCATTCTGGGAGAGTGACCCAGCGCTCACAAGATGCTCAATTCTCCAAATTTCAGGGGGGCACAAGGCTGAGCCAGACAGGCCAGTTCACAGGGCGCTCCAGCAGGGAGGCAGTCCCTTGTGGCGGTTCCTCCTGGGGCCCAGCAGCAGCAACAAGCCCCCACGTCACAGGGAAGCACATGAACAACAACTTCTTGGAATCACAGCCCCAATATTTATACCAACATTTTTCTTTGTCTGCCCTGGCACAGGGCTTTTGGGGGAGCCAGTCCTAACTGGTTCTGGGGAGTGTGGAGCACTTTGTTCACAGGGCTCCTCTTCCCCTTTGTCAGGTGGGGGCTCTGTCATCAGACGCACCGCAGGGGGGCAGAGCCAGCATTTACATAGGCAGGCACAGACCTATTCAGGGTAAGGAGACTACTCCACCCAATACTCCAAATGCAGATGCCCCATTCAGCCTAGTGCTGACTCACCCTGCCCTCCCTGGAGCTACACACACCGCACCAGCCCCTGTCACTCCAAAGCCAGATATACAATCCACATCAGGCAGGCAGACACATAGCACACAGAAATGCCAACTTCTAAAAATGGCATTTCTAAAATAGTTATAATAAATCTGCGCACACTAGTGCACAACCTTTAATATTGCCATTCCAAATATACTAAACTTGACCACGCTGCTCCTCTCATATCAGGAATTACCACTGAAACACTTATCAGGGCATCCCCAATGCATTCCTATGGGAGGGAAGCCCCATAGCAGTGAGAAACCAAAATGGCTGTTTGTCCCTACCAGGACGTGTCACATACTTAAGGTATATGTCCTATCTTTTACCTACAATGTACCCTGCCCACAGGGCTAGCTAGGGCCTATCTTAGGGGTGACCGACATGTAGTAAAAGGGGGGGGGGGGTCACAGACATGGCACACACTTTAGGTACCACGTCACAGCGACAGTAACACTGCACGCACAGGCGATGCAATGGCAGAGGCCTGAGATAGGTTTGAAAGGTTACTGTGGTGGGTGGCGCAATCAGCGCTGCAAGTCCACCAGTGCAAAAAGAACTATTGATGGACAGAATGCAGAACTATGTCATACATTCACCCCAGTACAGATATCTGGGCCTAAATCCATCGTTTTTTTGCTCACTCAGTCATATGCAAATCAGTTTTGACCCTGTGCCCAATGGGAACAGCCCAGCCAAAACTGCCAGGCCAGGTTCTCCCTGGACTGGAAACAAGCCTCCTAGGACCGGTTTCGGGGTTTCACCCCTCTTCCGCCAGGATAGCTTGATTCCAGTGGAATTTAATTTACCAGCCCGGGTATATGAGATACCACTTTACAAAGGGACTGACAGGTAAATTAAATAAGCCAAAGAGGTATAGACCAATCTTACCATGTTTACCACAGAGAGTACAGGCTCTTTACACCGAATAGCAGTGGTAAAGTGCCCAGAGTTCTAAAACCACCAACACTATGTCAGAAAAAAGGCTAGGAGGAAGGCAAAAGGTTCAGGGATGACCCTGCAAAAAGGGCCAAGTCCAACAGATGCATTCTAAAATCTACCAGTAATTGTAATGGCAAATCTGGGAATGCACCTAATCCATGGGTAGATGAGTGGAAACATCTCTGCTCCACCCATAGAACACCTCCCTGAGGCAGAGTATCGCAACACAGCGATTTGCGCTGCGTTACTCTAGATTTAGCAAGCCACACAGGGCCCCTCAAGGTGGCCTTGCGTAGCTTGATAAATGGAACTTAAGAGTTGCATTGCTCTTGCACCCCTTTGCCTGGCGCAAGGGCGATTCAACTCTTTGATAAATTTGTCCCTTAGTGCTTACGTAGGCAATTATGGTAGTATATATTGCTGCATTCACTTGGCTTTTTTGCCCACTCAAACTTACTCTTTACTTGCAAGTTAGGCAGCTGGCGTTTCAAATATTAAAGTGTTTTATACAGTCCACTACATCTGGTGATTAAAAAGAAACAGCATGCTCATTATTATTAACATCCTGCTCAGTGTTCCCCAACTCATGGTACTTGTCTTGATCATAAGGTGCCCCATGAGAAAGGGCTCTTCTTTGACTACACCATTGGCTAAGATCCGAAGCTCTCCATAAATTAGATTTTACCGTTTTTTATGGAAACTTTGTCCAAATGTAGTATTCTTCAGGTCTGGGTGGCCTGTAGGATGAAAGATGACAGTGGATTCTCTGACATTTAAAATGCATGTTGAATCTGGCGCGAAATATTTTTCCTGTGTCTCTGAGCTTCCCTGGAAGATTACTAGTAAGATAGTGACCCGTAAGGCCTGGAGTGCTCCTGGCAGCATGGTGTGGAATGCTATTAGTAGATTTCTGTGACATATGACACTTAAATACGATCTAATTCCTGTCTTATAACAGTTTTCTGCTGATGCGCACATTATCCATGCAGCTAATACTGTATACTGTATATTTTCCAATATCACAGGACCCAGAAACAGCATACAATCATGTGTCTGGGACCTAAAACGTCCAAGTGGCATTCCAAATACCGTTAGTGGCATTACTACACACATTTTCCTCATCTTTAGATTTTGGCCTGTGGCAGAGCAGGTCTATCGCAGAGCAACACAAAGATGCAGTGGGTGGAAATGGAAGTACATTAAACAACATGCAGGAGTGAATCAAAAGCGAGCTGGAAAAGGAGGGTGCCATGGCTTACTACAGCCCGTGGACGTTTGGTCATGATGAATAGAAACAAACATAAAACTAAAGGGGAAAGTCTGGCTGAAATGAAGAAACAGTACACAAACCCAAACATTGGAAGAGGTAACCTCATATTTACAAAGAAATGACGGAGCGCGGAGCTGCTGCAAATTTTGCAGCACCATGCTTCGCCAGTTCCAAAATGCAGATATGCGCCGTATTTACAACTATAACGCGCACCCTCATGTTTGCCCTAGCGTTGACACTAAAAACAGCTGCTTAGTGCCAAAACAGTAAATGCAAAAACGAGGACAAATAAAAGTATGTCTCCTCTTTGCACCATTCTAACTAACTAACGCCTGCTATATTTTGGCATTTGTTTTTGGTGCTGCCTCTGATTTATAGATCCTTGTAAATCTCAGGCAGCGGTAAAAAGCAATGGGTGTTGCAGTGGAATGCCCACAGCAACTCCCATTGCACACCCCTTTCAGGTGGATACCTGCTTGAAAGGGTACCATATTTACAACGCTGCATTAAGCCACAAAAAGAGGCTTATCGCCGCTTTGAAAATATGGTGGAGGGCATTACGCCACCAGAATGTCATTGTAGAAATACCCCTTCGTTCCAACGAGGAAAGTGCACCATTGTATTTCCCGAAAGATCCTGCTGATAACAGCTTCCATTTTTTTTCGATTTGGAAGAATAGAATGTTTCTGATTCTACTGCCAGGTTTTGATTCCTAAAACAGCACAAGTGGGCAATCTTAGTACATACACACATCCCCAAATCAGCTTGTAGGCACTGGGTTGTTGGAAGAAGAGAAGGCTACACGGGCAACAAGTCCATCATAAATTCACCATGATATGATTATTTGGATAGGAATAGAAAGGTGTCATGTCTCCTCTTTGTCATTGAGGGTTTACAGCATCCCTTTACATCACTTCACCTAAACTTCCACAAAGCTGCGTACAACTGCTGTAGTCCTCCACTAGGACTTCAGAATAACCTTGCCACTTTCTGTGACACTTTAACCACCACAACTGACATTTTTGAGCTTAAAGCAGTTGAATTGCCAGAGGTGAGATTAACATTCACACCTGCTATGGGAAATTCCCCCAAATTGAGATAGCCTGACCAATGGCAAGAGTAGGGAGCCTACAATGTCCAATAAGCAATGGAATAGGCACCTTCTGACATGTCTCACAACCATCATGTAGGAAGGTGGAGAATTATGTGGTGATGCTGGTTCGGCTTTGCCGTGCACAGCTCTCACAATACCCCAAAAGATGGTTCTTAGATTCACAATAATAAATCCTTTGCTCAGTCTTGGTAAAGTGGCAAAGAACAGTCAGGCTTTACTAGAGGAACATGGTTTAGCATTGCAGAGTACTGCTAACGCATTGTATTCAGGTCTCTCCTTCCTTGCTCCCTGCAATGAAACTTTCTAGGTGCCTGAAGAATATAGGAGCTTGGAACAACTACAAATTAACAATTACAGTGTAACCCATTTGACCACACAGAAAAACTTTGAGTCGGAAGATGGGCTTAAGTATTTATTTATTACAAATTCAAAGCCAGACTGATATACACAAGTCTCCCGAGCATATTGAAAAATACAGGATTACTACAGGCAGGCCAAATGGTGAATGAAGTTTAGCTGTAGCAACATAAAAATACAAGAAATTCAGTAATCACGATACAGATTATTAAAAATAGAATTTGATGATCTGTATATGATTTTTGGTTTTCTTGCCTGGTATGCATGAGGAAAATCTAAATCTCCTAATCTAAATATACTCTAAATAATACTGGAATAGGAAACCCAAATTAGATCCATTAAAAGAAAAAAGAGGCAGCATAGCAGAACCTCGGTAGAAGTTCTCTTAAAAAAGGAATGTTGTATAGCCTGAAGCCACACAGCAAAGATGTCGCAAAGAGGTCTGTACCTCTTAAAGTCTAAAGGGAATTTGAATCTTGTTAAAGTATGGTCTCCTATTAATCCCCCCAAAAGAGCTTTCACGAACCCCCATCATGTGTCTCATTATTTTACACAAGCACACTAGGCAACTCCACTTGAAATTCCTTTCCTTTGTCCGCACATCAGAACGTTCTTGGATTCCTCTCGTCTCCCAACTCTGTACAAACAGTAGCCCTCCCGTTGTTCGTTAAGGCTTCTCGTCCTTGTAAAAAGATACTTTTTTCGAGCTCTAGTATCTCTGTTGCACAATGTGCCTTTTCTATTCATAGGATCACACAACTGCACTTGCAGAGGAGAGAAAACATTGCATGCAGAGCAAACGTTCTCATTGAAGGTTAAACATCAAGCAATCCAAAATGCTTAGGGCCTATGGTCAACTTAATGTGGTAAACATCTAAATACATTTTTAATGCATGATTATAGCTATCTATACACTAAAATATGGATTAGGAGTAGTACTCAAATTAATACATGATTCTATATGAGTTAGCAACATTATTCAAACAACACAAATGCAGATACACATGGGAACTGCAATTTGAGGTTACTGTAATGAAAACATAAGTTATGCACACACATATGCCCTGTATGAGTGAACTTTTCCAGACTGCAAACGCATTTGGGGACTACAACTACCAGCATTCTAAGCGTGTGCTGCACACAGAGGCCCAACATCGCGCCTCTGATTGGACTACTTAATCTCCAATGGGAACACAACTAGCAGCATATCAAAGCCCCGTGCAAACTACAAAGATTGAACACGAAGCTGGCAATGATTAAGGCACACGCCGAAACGCGTCTGCCAGGTGTTTTCTTCCGGATGGTGGCAAATAAATTTTCCTGAAGAGGTTCCAAGCATGTGTCGGACCCGTTCTTTAGGAAAAGGCGGGATTGGTGTTCTATGTTAAGGTAGCAGTCGGTGCTGCCTATCCGATGCGCCTCTCGTTCTGGAGCTCCGCTGAAAATTGACATCTCTTCTGGTGTAACGTGCTGAATGCACACAGCGGAGCCCCCCCGCCCAAGACAGTGTTTGGTATCGGGGAGAGAGCAGCAGATCTCTGCTGATTGGGACAACTTCGGGAGACGATTGCTGCCATATGTTCATTCAATCTGGAGTGGGCGGACTCACAAGCTGATACAGTCAGAGCATTACATAGTGCACAAACGGGTCACTGTACGATTGCTGCCATATGTTCATTCAATCTGGAGTGGGCGGACTCACAAGCTGATACAGTCAGAGCATTACATAGTGCACAAACGGGTCACTGTACTTAAGTTCGCAACGTGAAACCACCTACATGCCCTGTATGAGGGAACTTTTCCAGACTGCAAACGCATTTGGGGACTACACCTACCAGCATGCTGCACACAGAGGCCAAACATCGCGCCTCTGATTGGACTACTTAATCTCCAATGGGAACACAACTAGCAGCATATCAAAGCCCCGTGCAAGCTACAAAGATTGAACACGAAGCTGGCAATGATTAAGGCACACGCCGAAACGCATCTGCCAGGTGTCTTTCTTCCAGATGGTGGCAAATAAATTTTCCTGAAGAGGTTCCAAGCATGTGTCGGATCCGTTCTTTAAGAAAAGGCGGGATTGGTGTTCTATGTTAAGGTAGCAGTCGGTGCTGCCTATCCGATGCGTCTCTCGTTCTGGAGCTCCGCTGAAAACCGACATCTCTTCTGGTGTAACATGCTGAATGCACACAGCGGCGCCCCCCGCCCAAGACAGTGTTTGGTATCGGGGAGAGAGCAGCAGATCTCTGCTGATTGGGACAACTTCGGGAGACGATTGCTGCCATATGTTCATTCAACAAGGAGTGGGCGGACTCACAAGCTGATACAGTCAGAGCATTACATAGTGCACGAACGGGTCACTGTACTTAGGTTCGCAACATGAAACCACCTACATGCCATGTATGAGTGAACTTTTCCAGACTGCAAAAGCATTTGGGGACTACAACTACCAGCATTCTAAGCGTGTGCTGCACACAGAGGCCCAACATCGCGCCTCTGATTGGACTACTTAATCTCCAATGGGAACACAACTAGCAGCATATCAAAGCCCCGTGCAAACTACAAAGATTGAACACGAAGCTGGCAATGATTAAGGCACACGCCGAAACGCGTCTGCCAGGTGTCTTTCTTCCGGATGGTGGCAAATACATTTTCCTGAAGAGGTTCCAAGCATGTGTCGGACCCGTTCTTTAGGAAAAGGCGGGATTGGTGTTCTATGTTAAGGTAGCAGTCGGTGCTGCCTATCCGATGCGTCTCTCGTTCTGGAGCTCCACTGAAAACCGACATCTCTTCTGGTGTAACGTGCTGAATGCACACAGCGGCGCCCCCCCGCCCAAGACAGTGATTGGTATCGGGGAGAGAGCAGCAGATCTCTGCTGATTGGGACAACTTCGGGAGACAATTGCTGCCATATGTTCATTCAACAAGGAGTGGGCGTACTCACAAGCTGATACAGTCAGAGCATTACACAGCGCACAAACGGGTCGCTGTACTTAAGTTCGCAACGGGAAACCACCTACATGCCCAGTATGAGTGAACTTTTCCAGACTGCAAACGCATTTGGGGACTACAACTACCAGCATTCTAAGCGTGTGCTGCACACAGAGGCCCAACATCGCGCCTCTGATTGGACTACTTAATCTCCAATGGGAACTGAACTAGCAGCATATCAAAGCCCCGTGCAAACTACAAAGATTGAACACAAAGCTGGCAATGATTAAGGCACACGCCGAAACGCGTCTGCCAGGTGTCTTTCTTCCGGATGGTGGCAAATAAATTTTCCTGAAGGGGTTCTAAGCATGTGTCGGACCCGTTCTTTAGGAAAAGGCGGGATTGGTGTTCTCTGTTTTATATATATATATATATATATATATATATATATATATATATATATATATATATATATATATATATATATATATATATATATATATATATATATATATATATATATATATATGTATATATATATATATATCGAAATTACACAGTGAATGCACTTTCTGTACTGTTAGTGCACCATATCGCATTACTAATGTTACATCACATGACTACATGAGGCCATGTCTAAAAATATATAGATATGTATGCCCTGGTCAAATATGAAAGGGTGGAGCCAAAACTATGCTGCTCCAGTACCACCATGGACGATGAGTAATTGACACAACTCGAAATAAATTTGACACCAATTTATAAAAAATAAGCAGATTCATATATAAATTGAGATCTGAAAATGAAGTGAATTGGATAAGTATAACTGAAGTTATGGATTTTAGAAGCAATATTAAATCAGTGCACAATAGTACTGCAAAACTTTATCATTGCAGTCAATGAAAATAATGACAATTAGTCACTTGCAGGTTAAGTGCAGGGAACCCAAGAAGGGTAAAGGTGATGTGGGTCCCAGAACCAAGCCACGGCTGGCAGTTTGATTTTATCTGGCTCAAAAAGCCCAGGTGAGGAGTAGTCCTGGCTGTTTAGGTGCTAAAGCATGAGCCGCTGGGGACCTGGTTTTAATGCTTACACTGTGCTGATGGGGAACCTGGTGCAAAAGATCAACAAATAAGCAACTGCTGATCTCGTACAAAGGTTTTGTTTAGTTACCTCGAGGTGCAGCGTCGAGTAAAGGGGTGATTGCCGGACTGCTGACAACAAGTCTTGGCAGCGATAAGCTTGGCAGAAATTTATTTCAATGTCCGATGGTCCGAGGGAAGTCAGGAGCTGCCTCAAACTTGCTGTAGACCAGGACTACGTTGCCCACAATAAACTGGACCATCTACTTTTGGGCAATCCCTTGGAGGACCCGATGGCCAGCGATTCTTTGGCTTCTCTAAGTCGGTTTTACCTGAGGTGTGCAGGGGACTAGTGCCACTAGTCCAGAGGAGTTTTAAGTTGGCTTTGCCTTTCAAAGAGTTCCTTTGTTTGGGAGAACTGAGCTTTGGTCCAGGACGAGTCACAGTAGTGCAGTTCCAGGATGATTACCACAGGTGCAGAGTATCATGCCCTTGCTTTGTGTAGATCCTGTAGTCGCAAACAGGCCTCCCTTTGTTGCAAGCCAGATAAAAACTGAGGTTCTGGTATCAGGGATAGCCCTTGAATACTAGGTTTAAGGACCTTGAGCGTGTGGGTGCAAATGGCCAATGGCCTAGTAGCCCAAGCAGCAAATTCACCCCCTGAGGTAACTACATCTGGAGGAGGTGAGTCACCTTTTCTGCCAGACGCCACTATTCTACTACTTTTAAAAATTACAGAAGTCTTCCTCAGCTTTACACACTAGGTAGCCCACCCTAGAGGTGTGGCTAGCCTTCAGGGGGTTTACAACTCCTAAATATCTTATTTTCATGCCTGCTCTGGTGCAAATGTGCCTGGGTTAAGGGGGAAGGCTGTTTCCTCCTTTGGGAGGCAGCCTGTTTGCATATCACAGGTGTTGAAGGCTTTGAAGCTCACCGCCTTGATGTACCACTTCACTAGATATCCTTTAAGGGAGGGAGTTGTGGTCTCCTTCTCATTCAGATAATTGTTTCTGACTCCTGGCAGGGGGTCTTAGTTCTGTCTTGCTGGCTGCAGCTGTGGGCTGCCAGGCAGAGCACAGGCAAGGTAGGGTCAACCTGGTGGGCAACCTCTGAGGTAGCCACCCGGGGGGAATGCCACTTCATCTCTGGGGTGATGAAGTACATGGTTCAATGCCAAATAGTTTGGCTGTACCATAATGGAGCTGCCACACTCAGGTTAGAATGGGTGCCAGCCCATGTTATCCTATAGGCAGCCTCTATAGAGATATATAAGCTTGAATTTACATGTCCATACCTTTAATATAATGTACCCTGCCTCCTGGCCTCAGAAGGCCTTCTTTAGGGGTGACTGGTATATATTTAGAATAGTGCATTGTCTTTTCCACACATTGTGAGGACAAAAGTTGAGGTAGAACTGTTTGCACTGCTCCTGCAGTCTGCAATGGTAGGCCTGCTGTCATCTGTTTAATTGGGTCACCTAGAGTGCCACAAATAGTTCTTCTGGTCCTTGGTGATCCCTTTGACATCCATGCCCTGGGTACCACTAATATCATATAAAAGGAACTTATCAGGGAGGTTAAAGTCCTTTGCAATTGGGGAGATCAATTCACATATATTAGTTTTAGTTAGAGAGCACTGGGGCCTGGTTAGCAGGCTTTGTCGAAAACCAGCATCTATCAGTCCAAATAGGGCAAAAGCTGAGGGCACATCTGCAAAAAGAAATGTTCTTACACATCACCTCCCATTTTCCTGATGACATAAAAAAGATAGCATACTCATTCACCAAGAAGTTAATTATAGTTCACATAAACATGGAATCCCCACTACAATACAATCTAGGGCATCACTGGAGCGCTGCTGGGCTGAAGGCAAGTGGCAGCAACACTACCATGGCCGAAACTAATTAAACAACAGTTGAAGTTAAAGATGAGACTTCCTCTCTTGCACTTTAATTCAGAATCAGGGCAAATACCACTGTGAGGTTCTTTGATTTCTGACTTTGTTCCTTATCTAGTCGCCATTTTGTGTCTCGTCGCCATTTTGTGTTGCCCTCACTCAGGCCGCACGGCGAACGGAGTGTTTTTGCTTTTCCCAGCTGCTGCATGTCCTTTTAGTTAAAGAGTAACTCCATCGCCATTGTTTATGAAACCGATGTCAGGGTCTGGCCGAGTTCGTTAATCCATGTCTGGGTTGACTGATCCCCGTCTCGACTGACTATTAGCCTTCTCCTATTCTTTCCTTACATTATCTTATCCGACTGACCTTCACTATTCTTTCCTTGTATTCTCTTGTTACACAGCTATCCTTTGAGGCACACAAATACGTCCTGCCACCTGCAAATTGGATTGTTGGAACCATCACTGATTAATTTGTTGGGAGGGGTAACACACGGGGTCTGAGAAAGGGGCGTATTTGAGATACTTGATAGCTTGTTTTCCAACTTTTCTCATTGGTCCGTTTTGTATGTGTAAGGAGTGAATTTCGTAAATGTGTTTCCTATAAAAGATTGTGCGCCACAGATTGAAGTGGCAGTCTCCTCAGAACCCACCTTGTTTGTAACTTCTGGGATAACTGTGCTTGGCTGCAGCTAATAAACCTGGCTTCCATGCTCAACGGAGTGTCTTGTGTCTCTGTTCGACAAGGCAGGTGAACTCGGGGATTTAAGGCGTGCCCTGCGCCGCCAGGCCCATAAGGCCCGGTTCTCCAACTGATGACTGATATTTCTGCATGGAAGCAGTTTGATCCTGCTGAGGAAAGTCAGGAAACATTAAATATTGCATTGATGAAATATTGCAGAGTTGCTGAGCGCATTACGGGGTGACCCAAACTATTTTCAATTGAAATTTGCTATTAGGGAATGTTAAAGATTTGCAAAATTATTTGCGAATGCTTCAGGCATAGGCATTTAAGATTACCAAATGGTTAATCCCTTTGCTGAGCTGCAGTGATTTTTACCGCAAATAAACCTTTGTATTACCAAGGTTTATCGCAAATGCAATAAAAATCTCCGCAATGCATGCATATCGCTGAAAAGTCAGCGATATGCATGCATTACTGAGCTAATGTTCTTAGCCATGTTATCCACCTCCCATTGGATAACATGGCTAAGAACTGCTCAGGGCAGGTGTTAGCTTTTGGAGATATTCGCGCTTAGCGCGAATATCTCCAAATGTTGGTAATAGGAGATAGCGATGTTAGCAACTGTTTTCAGTCGCTAACATCTTGGCACGCCCACTTTGCATGTCATTAGTGATAAATATCACTGACATGCAAAGTGGGGCCCAAGATGGTCGCTATCTCCTACTAGCTGTCGCTAACTGGTGTTAGCAACAGCTAGGTAATAGGGAGATAATTTTATCTCCGCTTTCTTGGCTTTTAAAGCCAAAAAAGCGGAGATAAATCCCTTGATAATATGCCCCTTAGTCTTTTATCTACAAATCAGTTATTTGTTATTTCATGTTTCCATCACTGAAGATACCAAACAATGATTATATGGAACGATTACGTTGTATATATTGTATTATGTGTTTTTACTACAAATTCCAGAATGCCTCATAATGAGCCAATTGGGATACCAGTATATAAAGAAAATTAAAACAGGATTTACTCAACAGTGAACAAGTCCTTGTGGTGAACCGCGTTGGTGGTAGTGGTTGTGAATTAAAACCTTAGAAATATGGATCTCTGGATATTTAGTCCTCTGAGAAGGGTGAGTTTCTGTTCTAACTTAGGTTTAAACATCGGCAGAGATACATGTAAATGCTATTGGTGTCTTAAGCTATTATCGGAACTTTGCTAGCATCTATAATATTCACTCTATAGTCCACCTGGGGTGAAAATCAGTCTCAGCTTTATTGTGGCCTTGCTTGAAATTAATGATATTGGCATGCCATGCATTACATATTAGCAAACAACTCTTCTTTTGGCTGTAACATCTTGCTGACCTGAAGAATAATGAATCTAAATGATCTGACATAACAATGACAGGTGGTGGTACATCCACTAAAGAGCTGTGCCACATATTAAAAGTAACTCAAACAGTCTTTTCATAGGAATATTAATCTGCTTCAGAAGCTATCATTTTACAAGAATGTGATAATCCCATTGTTGGTTGTGCATGAGAGTGTACTGTTGATAAGCCAAAAGCAGAAGTATCTGTTGCTGGGGTGAATTGCAATTCAGCATATGGATAGCATAATATGGTCTTAATCATGAAGGCAGTTTTCATTTCTTGCATCCACAGTTTACTTCTCAGAAGCCTTCTGGGTATTTTCTAAATAGATCCCCATAATGATAATAATGATGTTCTGAACTTATTTTTTAAATATCTGCCAATATTCCGGAGATTTACGCAACCAGACAGGCTTTAATTTATTTCCTACTAAATTCTTACCAGGTCATATATTCCATTGAGATCTAATTTGGCATAACAAAATGCCTATTTTACTTGATCAAGAAGGTCTTCAATCAAAGGCAGCAGATATGTATAATTCATCAAATTCAGATGTCTCCAATCAATACATGCAGCTAGATTCATGAAAGGAAAATCGGCTCGCAAAGGGACGGATTCTGTGAATCGGGCTCTTTGCGAGCGCAATTTTAGCATTTGGGATTCATCATCCCAAATGCAAAAATCGCTAATTGCGAAATCGCATATTTGCGAGGAATTGCATTTAAGGAATCTCTATTTGAGATTCCTTAAATGCAATTCATTATCCATTTATTATTTGCGAATTCGCTATTTCTGGACGCTATTTACTGCGAAGTGTAACTTCGTGGTAAATAGCGAAAACTTTAGTGCATTTTTCTAAGTGGTATGTTACACACCCACATGTCCTTTGGACATGTGTGTGCGCAACATCAGGCTACATGTACATTTCAGGGGTGCAACAGGGTGTCCATTGGACACCCCTGCACCCTTGAAATCGCAAAATCAAAATGTGAATCGCTAATAGCGATTCGCACATTGATATGTCTTCCCATTCATTCCTATGGGCATTTAGGCCCATAGGAATAAATGGGGAGTTATTCCTTATTTGCGATTAGCAATTAGCTAATCGCAAATAAGGAAGCTGTAGGAATCACAATAAATATTGCGATTCCTACATGAATCCCGTTTTGCGAGTCTGTAATAGCGATTCCTTATTATTCGCTATTACAGACTCCCAAACATGCCGATGATGAATCTGGCTGATGGTCTTAAGTTATCTAGTGTCCTCCTTTAGAATAAAGAAAATAATCACTCCAATGAATGATGCATAAAGTAGGATAATGTGTTTGCCCACATATTCCCCAAAATAATTTGAAGGATGGCATTTCATTTATTGGGCAAACCATACATTTTCTCATCATGAGGAGTCCCTTCATCTGAATTATGGTCTATACAGCTGTAGGAGAGCCTAAAAACCTGAAAGCAGAGGTGTTCAGGTGGTTTCTCCTTTGTGATTCCAGGTGTCACAGCTCTCAATAAAATGTGTGCACAGGAAGAGATAATTGTAATGAGTGGAAAAAGAGGATCAGGAGAAAAACAGGAGTCTCGCCAATTGGAAGAATCAAGTTGCATTTTTTAAATTTACTAATTAGATTCATGATTATGGTCTGCCATTCATGGAATTCCCAGAAACAGCATGAAATGAGGAGCAACAGTTAAATCAAATGAGTCAGTGTCTTTGATATGACAATAGCAAATCATTTCTATACATGTATTTTAATGGGTAAACAGGTTTAAGGCTCAGCCGATCTCTCTATGCATGTAATGACTTCAGCCCAAACCTTTTTAAACATTAGAATTACTTTCTAATGAACAAATCTAACATTAATAAGATGACCAATAGCTCTATAATTGATAAACACAATCACATGTAACAGGTTCCCATTATTTTATTTATTTATTTATTTATTTAGCGACTTGTAAAGCGCCTGGTGACCCGAGGGCATCCCCGCGCTATAAAGATTTGTGTCCTGCTGAGGGGGAAAGGGGTGAAGGGCTTATTTAGGAAACAGAAGGGTTTTGAGTTTTTTCCTGAACGCCAGGTAGTTGGGCTCCAGTCTGAGGGAGCGTGGAAGGGAGTTCCATCCAGTGGACGCTTTTACAGAGAAACGTCGACCTCCGGTGCGTGTCCTCTTAAATTTGGGGATATTGGCAAGGTGCTCGTTCTCGGACCGTAGAGCTCTGGATGGTTTGTAGGGAGTAACCAGGCTGCTGAGGATCGCCGGTCCCGAGCCATTAATCAGCTTATAGGCGTGCACATGGCTTTAAATTCCACCCTTTGGCGGACTGGAAGCCAGTGCAGAGCCTTAATAGCGGGTTTGGCGGATACTCTGGGAGGTACGGTCATGAGTAGGCAAGCTGCTGCGTTCTGGGCTCGTTGCAGTTTTCGCCAAGGTAGCTTCCGGTGCACCCAGGTAGACCATATTGCTATAGTCTAACCGTGACAATATAAGGCCTTGGACTAATAGTTTCCTGGACACGGGAGGGAGAAGGGGAAAGATTCTGCGGATAGTCCGCAGGAGCCCAAGACAGGTCCCTGCCGTTTTGGCCGCTTGAGTCTTCATTGAGAGGTCGGGTTCTAGCCAGACTCCGAGGGTCTTGATTTCGTGTTTCGGGGTGGGGATTTCCCCGAACACGTCTGGCCAGACCGTCGGGGGGATGGTCACCCATTGTTTACCCATGAGCATCACTTCGGTTTTGGAGCCGTTAAGTTTTAATGATGATTCACACATCCAACCGTGAATTTCGGTAAGACAGTTTGGTAATTTGTCTGGGTGGTCGTCTAGTTGGGATAGGGAGACGCCCAGTTGTGTGTCATCAGCGTAGCTCACAATTTTTATCCTGAATGGTGTTACCACGTCTTCCAGAGGGGCCATATACACGTTAAAAAGCGTGGGGCTCAGGGAGGAACCCTGAGGCACCCCGCTAGTGAGTGGAAGGGTGGACGAGTGGTAGTTACCGTCCCAGACCTGGAACGTGCGTCCGGTGAGAAAGGACTCTATCCAGCTGAGTGCCATCCCGGTAAGCCCTGCTGTCGCCAACCGATGAAGGAGGACACGATGGTTGACCGTGTCGAAGGCAGCACTAAGATCCAGGAGGATCACTGCCACTGATCCTCCTGAATCTAGGATGCGCCTTGCCTCCTCGATGACGGCAAGAAGGGCGGTCTCAGTACCGTGTCCCGGGCGGAACCCGGTTTGGGATTGCCGTAGGATGTTATTAGTCTCGAGGAATTGGGAGAGTTGACCATTGATCAATTTCTCAGTGATCTTGCTAATCCCCGGGAGGAGAGATATAGGCCGGTAGTTAGCCATATCTGTTGGGTCGAGCTGGGGCTTTTTAAGGAGTGCTTTCACCACTGCGCTTTTCCAGCTGTCGGGGACCAATCCTCGTGCCAGTGAGCAGTTAATGAGCTCCGTGAGTGTAGGGGTAATGACGGGGGGCACGTTTTTGAGAAATCTCATGGGTGCAGGGTCCAAAGGAGACCCGCTTTTTAGTTTATTCAAGGTTGCTTCCACCTCGTTAGGCGTTACTGGCCTAAATGTCTCAAGTTGGGGGCGTGTTCCCGTTTGACAGGGGAGCTGAATGTTGTTCCTGTGGGTGGGGGGACTAGTCAAGTCAAGTCAAGTCATAACATTTATATAGCGCACTACATACCCAGAGGGTTTCAAGGCGCTTAGGAAGGGGAGGAGGATTATTTGTCAAATATCCACGTTTTAAGCTGCTTTCTGAACGCTAGGTGATTCTGGGTGAGGCGAAGGTAAGCTGGGAGTGAGTTCCATGTTTTGGCAGCCAGGTATGAGAAGGATCTGCCTCCCATGGAGGTCTTGTTGATGCGAGGTACAGTGGCGAAGGCTTGGCTGGAAGAGCGAAGTTGGCGGGAGGGGGTATAAAAGGACAGTCGAGAGTTGAGGCACTCTGGTCCGATGTCGTAGAGTGATTTGTGTGCGTGGGTAAGCAGTCGGAAAGCAATCCTCTTATTGACGGGTAGCCAGTGGAGGTCTTTAAGGTGACCAGAGATGTGTTCGTTGCGTGGGATGTCTAATATGAGCCTGGCTGAGGCGTTTTGGATTCGTTGTAATTTCTTCTGGAGTTTTGCGGTAGTACCTGCGTAGAGGGTGTTTCCGTAGTCCAGTCGGCTCGTGACCAGAGCGTGGGTGACTGTTTTCCTTGTTTCGGAGGGGATCCAGCGAAATGTTTTTCTGAGCATGCGAAGAATGTTAAAGCAGGAAGAGGATACGGCGCTGACTTGTCTGTTCATTGAGAGTGAAGAATCCAGGAGGACGCCTAGGTTCCGTGCGTGGTCTGTCGGGATGGGTGCTTTTCCAAGGGCTTCCGGCCACCAAGAGTCGTCCCATGCAGAGGGGGATTTACCTAAGATGAGGACTTCTGTTTTGTCTGAGTTCAGTTTCAGACGGCTTTGTTTCATCCATTCGGCGACTTCTTTCATTCCCTCGTGTAGGTTAGTTTTGGCGGTGCTGGGGTCCTTGGTGAGAGATAGGATCAGTTGAGTGTCATCCGCGTAAGAGATGATGTTGAGGTTGTGTTGGCGGGCGATGGCCGCGAGGGGGCTCATGTATACGTTGAAGAGGGTGGGACTGAGTGAGGATCCTTGTGGTACGCCGCAGATGATTTCAGAGGCCTCGGACTTGAATGGTGGGAGGCGGACTCTCTGGGTTCTTCCGGTGAGGAACGAGGTGACCCATTCCAGTGCCTTTCCTTGGATTCCGATGTTTCTGAGGCGTTGTAAAAGGGTGCTGTGGCAGACTGTGTCGAAGGCTGCAGAGAGGTCGAGGAGGATGAGGGCGACTGTGTCTCCATTGTCCAGTAGATTTCGAATGTCGTCTGTTGCTGCGATCTCAGTGCTGTGTTTTGCTCGGAAGCCAGATTGTGAGGGGTCGAGTGATTTGTTGGCTTCGAGGAAGGTGGCGAGCTGGTTGTTGACAGCTTTCTCGATGACTTTGGCCGGGAATGGAAGAAGCAAGATGGGGCGGTAGTTTTTGAGTTCGGTGGGGTCTGCTGTTGGTTTTTTCAGAAGGGCGGTAAGTTCAGCGTGTTTCCAGTCTTCAGGGAAGGTAGCGGAGTTGAAGGAGCAGTTGATGACGTCTCGGAGGTGCGGAGCTATGACGGAGTCTGCTTTGTTGAAGATGTGGTGAGGGCATGGGTCTGTGGGGGATCCAGAGTGGATGGAATTCATCAGGCGGATGGTGTCCTCAGTGGAGATTGGGTTCCAGGCGTTAAGGGTGTTAACGGGGGGAAGATGGTCAGTTGATGGTGGGGTGGGTTGGCTTCCGGGTTGGTTGTCAAAGCTGTTGTGGATGTCAGCAATCTTGTTGTGGAAAAAAGAGGCTAGGGAATCGCAGAGGGTTTGAGAGGGGGTGATGTCGTTGGAGTTGGCCGAGGGGTTGGAAAATTCCTTGACGATGTTGAAAAGTTCCTTGCTGTTGTGGGCGTTGTTGTCCAGTCGATCTTTGAATGCTGTTTTCTTGGCTTTTCGGATCAGTTGGTGGTGAGTACGGATGGCGCTTTTGAAGGTGTCCTTGTTGCTGGTGGATGGGTCCTTTTTCCAGGCCTTTTCAAGGGAGCGGCACAGTTTCTTGGACTTCTTGAGGTCGTCGTTGAACCATGAGGCCTTCTTGATGCCAAGTTTGTGTTGACGTTTTTTCACTGGTGCTAAGTTGTCGGCGGTGTTGGATAACCAAAGGGTGAGGTTGGAGGCGGCTTCGTTGGCGTTAGAAGAGAGGGCTGGGGAGGTTTGAAGGAGCGATGTGGAGATCTGTTCTGTGGTGATTTTGTTCCAGTTTCTTTGTAGAGTTGGTTGGAGGTGGATGGTGGGTTTCGGCTTGTTGTAGGTGAAGTGAACGCAGCTGTGGTCAGTCCAGAGGAGATCCGTAGTGTGGCTGAAGGAGACATGGTTGCTGGAGGTGAAGATGGGGTCGAGAGTGTGACCTGCGATGTGGGTGGGGGAAGTGACCAGTTGTTTAAGGCCGAGGTTGGCGAGGTTGTCTAAGAGGGTGGCGGTGTTGCGGTCGTTGATCTTTTCAAGGTGGAAGTTGAGGTCTCCCAGAAGGATGTAGTCTTTGGAGGGGAGCGCGTGTGGGGTGATGAAGTCCGTGATGTCTTCACTGAATTTTGCGCGTGGTCCTGGTGGTCTGTAGAGGAGGGTGCCTCTGGGGATGTTAGGATGCGGGCAATTTTGTTGTTAAAATATGTGGCTAGGTCATTGCTTCTGTCTACCTGGGGGGTGGTGGGAGAGGGGGAGTTGGGAACTTTCAATAGTTCCTTCACGATAAGATAAGATTCCCTCGAGGAGTTTGAGGCTTCCTTTATCTGGGTGTCGTAGTGGGAGGCTTTGGAGAGCTTAATAGCAGTTTTATAAAGTTTAACTGAAGAGTGATAGGCCTCTTTGCTGGCATTCTGCCAGTCTTTTCTCCAAAGCCGTTCGGCTCTTTTACAGTTTTTGCGGAGCTGACGAAGTTCTGGGGTATACCACGGGGCGGAGCCCGTGTTGTTGGTTTTGTCTTCTCGCGTTCTGAATGGGAGCACGGAATCAAGGGAGGTCGTGATCCAATTTCTGAAATTACTATCGGCGTTAGCCGGGTTTTCCTCATGGGCCGGGGTAGTTGATATCAGGGTCTTGGCCCATTCTTCAATGGGAAGTTTGGACCAGGTCCTGCCTCTGGTATAGGTGGGCAGTTTCTGAGATTTCCTAAGGGTTCCTGGGAGTTGGAATAGGACCAAGAAGTGGTCCGTCCAAGGTAGGGGGATGGAGTCTATTGCTTGCATCGTGGGGGTGCTGCTGAACACTGGGTCCAGCAGGTGGCCCTTGATGTGAGTGGCTCCTGAGTTAAGGAGACGGATGCCCAGGGCCGCTAGTTCAGTGATCAAGTCGACTGCTCCAGAGTCAGAAGGGTCGTTGAAGTGAATGTTCAGGTCTCCCACTAGCATGAAATTCGTGACGGAGTGGACCTGTGTTGCTACTGTGTCTAAGAGGGCATTGGGGAAAGAACCAGAATGCCCAGGGGGACGGTAGACTAGAATCCCTGAGAGAGAATTCGTAGGGTCTAGTTTGATTTTGAATTGAAGGCTTTCAGAGTCAGGAATTTGTGCATCGTTGGAATTGCAGGTGAACGAATCCCGGTAGATGATGGCAATGCCTCCACCTCTACCTAATGGGCGAGGGAGAGACTGGATGAGAAAGCCCGGTGGAGTGGCTAACACTATATCCGAGTCAGAGTGTGGGGTGAGCCACGTTTCCATCAGGAAGAGGATATCAATCTCGTGGTCTTCTATTAGGTGGTGGATTAGTGTCGCATGTTTGGGGAGAGAGCGGCAGTTCAGCGAGGCAAATTTGAGGGCTGCAGGCTTAGGTGCTCGTGTTAAGAGTTTAAGCTGGGCTGGCTGGCAATGAGTACAGCTGATAAAGGGTCCATTCATGTCGTGAATATAGCCACATGATGAGGCGATGGGAGGTCTGAGGCTTAAGAGGTCCCGACGGGAGTAAGTAACCTTAATGGCAGCTCTGTCTGCCAGGGGGTCTGGCCCTAGGCCCGGTCGTGCGCGGACGGGCGCAGACGGGCTTGCCTTAGGCGCTCCCGCTGCGCTCGTCCGCTGCGCTGGAATGGCCGGGACATTTGTAGTGAGTTTTATGGGCGTGGCCTCGCAGTGGGCGTGGCTTCGCCTTTGACCGCGCTGGCGGTGTGGGTTCCCCCTCTAACAGCGGAGACTTGCTGTATCTGGAGGGTCTGGGAGGGCAGGCTGAGCGCGTGAAAGCGGCGCTTTTGCTCAGGTGAGCTTCGTAATTTTATTCTAGTTCCTGGTTAAAAACAACAAGTGATAACAAGTGACAAGGTTTTAAAAAGCAAATGCGGCGTGCAAGTACCTCCGGCTTTCCGCCTCAGAGGGAGTTTTAATCAAAAGTGATTTGTTGCGCTTTACAAGCGTTTAAGTAGTCTGGTGGGCGTGGCCTCGCAGTGGGCGTGGCTTCGCCTTTGACCGCGCTGGCGGTGTGGGTTCCCCCTCTAACAGCGGAGACTTGCTGTATCTGGAGGGTCTGAGAGGGCAGGCTGAGCGCGTGAAAGCGGCGCTTTTGCTCAGGTGAGCTCCGTAATTTTATTCTAGTTCCTGGTTAAAAACAACAAGTGATAACAAGTGACAAGGTTTTAAAAAGCAAATGCGGCGTGCAAGTACCTCCGGCTTTCCGCCTCAGAGGGAGTTTTAATCAAAAACGATTCGTTGCGCTTTACAAGCGTTTAAGTAGTCTGGTGGGCGTGGCCTCGCAGTGCGCGTGGCTTTGCCTTTGACCGCGCTGGCGGTGTGGGTTCCCCCTCTAACAGTGGAGACTTGCTGTATCTGGAGGGTCTGGGAGGGCAGGCTGAGCGCGTGAAAGCGGCGCTTTTGCTCAGGTGAGCTTCGTAATTTTATTCTAGTTCCTGGTTAAAAACAACAAGTGATAACAAGTGACAAGGTTTTAAAAAGCAAATGCAGCGTGCAAGTACCTCCGGCTTTCCGCCTCAGAGGGAGTTTTAATCTAAATGAAATTATGTTTGTATGTAGAAATTTATGAGATTGTTCACTTACAGTATTGCATGAGGGAGGTAAAGTGAATACTCCCATAGAAGCTCAGTAATGTTCAAGTAGTTTATTGGGGATATAAAGATATGTCCTTACATCATGGGCACAGCGATAGCTAAGACACCTAGAATGCAGACTCTCATGACATCGCTGCATTCTATGACCTACAGCTATTTTACAGTTATTTTTGTATTTATTTATTTGAGTTTTATAAAGTGCTGGCTAGACCCGGAGGTATCAGATCGCTTTGTGAGGATTGTTACATTACAAGTTACATATTACATCTGTTACATGAGCATAGAAAAAACATAGGAAAAAGAACAATGTTATAGTAGTTCGTAGGAGGGAGGGGGCTGAAGGAGACAAATTGGGGAGACGAGGGGAACTATGCCTAATGTCCGGCTGGGTAGGTGACGGCCGAGAAGGAAGACCAGGCCAATCTCCTCTATAGCTGTCTAGTAGCTCCACCGGGCATCAGCCATGTTGTTCACGTATCCGCAGTCGGGAATATTAAGAATAACAGATTTGCATAGTTACATTAGTTACTGTTGCATAATCAAAAGTAGGAAGTCAAGACCTCAGTAGAGGGAGGAGGGAAAAAATGATGGGCGAAAAGACAGTTCAGGTATACCGGCAATGGAAGGAACGTGTCTCAAGGGGGCCCAAAAGATAGAGCAAGCGGGGCCACATAGAAACTCAGTCCATTGTCAATAATAAACACCATGTAGGGTCATCTCGGCATCAGATTTGAAATTGTTTGAGAGTGGGTCTCAGGGGGGAGATCCTTAAGATGTAGAGGCCAGGCGACATTCTTCAGGGCAAAGGGGATAGAGGACTGTGTCTTATGAGTGTTGGGGAAGCTTCAGTTCAGATCATGAGGGATCCCATCACTCATCACGTACTCTGAGATCCAAAACACAGGCGTCATCCTAAGGTGAGGATCAGCACCTAAGAGAAATGCGTGTTAAGGAGAGAATGGCCCAGCAGTAGTTCAATCCCTAACAAACAGGTACCACCGCTAAAACGCTTGCTCAGGACCATAGGAATCCAATGCGCATACCAACAGGGGAAGGAGAAAGCAAACCCCGTACATTTCGAAGGGACGCCTTTATGGGGTCAGGCCTTACAAGCAAAGCTCGCCGGAATGAAGATGATACTGTATATCATATATTTAGTTCGTACCCTACAAAAACAGGTACCTTAGCAGAGACAGTTGTCCAGGACCATAGGATTCCAGCACGTAGACCAGTAAGGGAAGGAGAAGTGCCCCCAGCACTTCACAAAAGGACGGCATCTTAGGGTCAGGTCATACAAGCAATGCTCACCGTAGCAAAGATCATACTGTATAACGGGCGGAAAATTGTAGCTTAGGGAAGAGAAGTGAGAACGCCAGGAACATCCGGCAATGGGAGTCTGAATGGAAATTAGGCCCATATCTGTTTCGATGGCGATGCAGCCTGCACTGTTGTTGTGCGTCAGACATTTAAGTCCATCATGTTTTTGAGCACTCGCCATTTTAGGTTCAGGCTGAGTGGAAAACTGGAGCGAGCCTCTGAAACATTAAGGGCTCAGAGAAACCGAAATAGCAGGGTGCCATATATCGTGCAAGCCCTGTTTAGTCTTGTGTTGAACTCTGGTCAAGATACATGCTCTAGGAGGGAAAAAGGAGCTTCGGTTTGCAGCAAGCACCACCGAAGAGCACTCCGCCATCTTGTGCTCAGTGAGAGCTCTTCCGACTCAAATTCAAGGATTATCCACTCCATCACACATTTGCACAACCGATGTAAAACGGTTCCGGAGAATGCTCCACAACATATGGTTACTGAAACTAATTCAATGTCATGACTGATTAAAGTGCAGCAAAGGCTGTATTATTGTCTTTGTGTCAGGCGGAGATGTGCGACTAGGCAGCAGTCAGCTCTGCCATCAAGAAAACAGGATCCATCGGTCTTCGGCACAACCAAAGGTAAAACAGAAGGACCGCGGGGCAAGGAAAGCCCATGTAAGTAAGAGAGGTCCGGGGAAGGTGCAGATTCCTGGGGATATAAGGCAAAAGGCAATCACTAACCCGGGAGCTCCCAGCTGGACCTCTTCACCCGGTGGCCATCTTGCAACATAACCAAACTGACTTTCCATTTAAGACATCACCACAGGATGATAAGGAATTAAACAGTTCACCAGATGTTCTTCATTCAGTACTGATCATGGCCTTTTTATTCGCTCCACAAAATGTCTTGGACGTATCTATGGGGTATTTATTTAGTGAGAACCTTTACAAAAAGGAACAGAGCAATGTACTGAGTCAAAGGCAAACATAAAGTCTATAAGTGAAAGGAGAGGTAGCTGGTTAGGAACAGTTAGTGGAATAATTCAAATTTTTGCAACAGAAGCACAAACGCACAGCAGTGGTTGTCTAAAGGAGTTGTCACTTGGCTGACATGAATCTGTAAAATGTTAACAACTTTGCTGGAGTTCTGATGTATATAAATATCCTTTAATATTTAAAAATGCATTGACATCCTGACAGTGAAGGTTTTAATATTTGACATATTAATCAGGTTTTTGTGACTGGAGACTGTGATCTTGGTTCATCAACCTTTAAAGAATACGCCTAGATAACTTAGACCATGATTTCAAGAGGGCTGGGAGGGGATGAGGTATTTACGACATCTGGTAAATTCTGATTCCTGAAGATAACAATAAGTTCACCATGCAATGGGGAAATCCTGCATGGGAGACAGCTAGACAAACCCACCGCAAGTCAGGTTGCCAACTCAGAAGGAATCCGGCAAGGACCTGCAAGGAAACAAAAGAATAAATTACTACAAGATTCATTCTCGATTCCTGAACACATATTATTGATCTAAATAGTACATCAACACACCTAAGTTGAAAACAATTTAACTGAAAGAGCAGTTTCAAATACAATTACCCCCTTCATCTGTTACTCTTTCGTGTTTGATTTGGTTTGACATCACTTTTAGCAGACCTCTTGATGTGAGCCAGTGAAGCAGAGATCCTAATAACAACTCTAGAATTAATGTAAGGATAAGCAGTCACTTGGTCCAGGTGGATGGATTCTGCCTCTAAGTATTGTCCATTTGTCAATGGACATTGTACGATTTTCATTTGCAACAGTAAAATCATGAACACTCTGGTTCCTAGAGCCATTTGTTTTAAAGATTTGAATATCAGCCTCAGGTTTTGTTGGAGTTTTGATATTCTTGTTGGGATGGTATGAATGTATATGGCCCATTCACCAGGCAACTGAAAATTGGCTGATGTATGCTCACAGGGGCAGCAGCATGCAGTTTGTCAAGTATGAATATGGTAGCCCCTTCCAATGAATGAGTTCTTTCCAACATGGAAAGATCTAGGGATGACTTAAGATTCTACATGTATTATAAACCCTGGTGTTCATGTAGTGTCCAGAAAGGTTGAAATCATACCAGACTTTCAAAATATCAACATAAGATAAAATGGCATGCAATTAATAGAAACAAACTCATTTACATAATCAGTGGTCTCCTGGAATTACTTATGACATGGATTGGTCCCTGCAGGGCTTATGTTAGATATGCCTCATAATTTAATCATTAGCTGTTAAGTAGGGTCACATAATACTGAAAACAATATGTGGCAGTCAAATAAACACTAATCAAATGCTTTTCATTGTTGACAACCAGAATGTGCCTTCACTACCCCTCCAAGCACAAAGTAACCCTTTGGGGTGCTAATTCCCAAGGGATCAAGAACTAGATATGTTCATATAATGGGCACCAAAGTTGGATGGACATGATTACTGTACAATTCTATTTAGCATACCTTTAATTTCAGTCTGGCAAAACACTCTAAAAAGATATTTTAACAACTGCATTCCTCAGAGGATTAACTATTCCCTTATTGAACCTAATCAGATATTTTAACTGTAAGCGCTACAACTATACGAATGATATGCAAATAATCTTCAAAATTAATGCCCAGAAGTCTTCTACAATTGAAGACTTGTCGACTGCCTCAGCATCACAGATGCTTGGATCGTGAGTAATCACCTATAGCTCAACACAGTGGACAGTAGCACAAACACCAGCCTATAACTCTATGGTCAAGAAAGCTGCCTTGTCAGCCATGTCAAGAAAGATGAGGACCTTAGACTAATAACTACCCATCATATCACGTCGCCAAGGTCACTAGGAGCACCTTCTTTATAATGAAAACACCCCAACACATCTTCCCATACTTTGGGTATTTACAAAAACTACAATCCCTCCTCATATTTGTGATCCCCAAGTTTCTAATATGCCAATAGACTTTACCATGGTATGCCCTAATTCATCAAATCCATACTGCAATGGATCCCGAATTCCATGGCTAAAGACTCTTCCTCGGTGTTCACCCCAGAGAACCCATGACCCCAATTCTGCTAACACTTCATTGGCTATGAGTAGCTAGACAATCAATGTTCAAAGCACTCACCATCATACACAGAGCCTTCCAAAGAAAAGGAACAATACTTTCACAAAATGAAAGTGAAACAATACTGACAACATGAAATTCTACACTAGAGACCAGCAACTTACATCATCATACCTCCTTACTAAAATAAATCCACTGGAGGGTCTGGTTCATCAGTGCAAGAAGCCAAGCTCTGGAGATCCTTGCCACCTAAGACTGGATATATTCAGGAGCATATATAATGTTCAGAAAAGAAGTTAAAACCTGGTTGCTCCTGAGATAACTGTGTCAACTAGTGACCCTGATACAAAATCAAGCACAACCATATTATACATATAAGTGCAAATAAGGCCAGGGCTTTGGAACAGTCTCAGCCAGCAGACCTTGCTGAGAAGACAGACACAGGGACCCTTCCCACAAGGGAGGTTTCTGAAAAAATACCATGGCCTAGCAAAGTTACTGATGAAATACAATAACTAGGCCATGAATCTGCAAGTCATGCCTCTTTACCCAATATTAGACCCAGCTGATAACACACAACACCTAAATATTTGCTTCCTGACTAGTTAGTTGAAGGACTCTAAATCAAAGTCCCTGATTGTGAGGATTTGGGTGTATTATATTATATGGATGTGGGGCCTTATCGTGTAATACATTTGCAACCATAAGCAGGGAACGCAGCCGCTGCACTGAGATTGTAGTCCTGCCTTTGGAATGAGCTGACTATATATTTGGGCACCAGCATACTACAGCTTTGGGAGTGCACTATAGGTTGTCTGGTCCTTTCTGTAATGATCAGAAGCAAAGGGTGCTGCTTTATTGGAAGTTGTATCCTCAAACCTATCCTCAGCATTTATGTTGTGTAACAAAACTAAAACTAAAACCCTAAACTAGCTGCCGCACGAAGCAAAAATACAGTTAAAGATTGCCTGCATGACTCATAAAGCTCCACATTTCAAGAAACCCATATATCTGGCACATAAGCTAGAGTTATCAGGGGGAGGCAAGTTCACTGCTTCTGAAACCACAGATTTTCCACAAAAAGAGAACGAGTTACAAAGCCTTCTCTGGCATTGCCCTGAAGATTTGGAACTCTCGGCCATCGGATGTTCTTCGAATCCCATCTACCGCCTAATTCAAAAAGAAAGTGAAACAATACTAAGGAACCACATTTAAACAAGTTTCTGCTCTAAAAAACATTGGCTCCATTGGTTTCTTACCTGCCTTTTATTCTGATGCCTGTTTGACCACTACATAGGTGTGCAACCGTGAACTCCAGCTTTACCATGCTATTCCCATATATGTTACGAATGTTATTTTCCTGCAACTGTATCCACCCTACCCTATAATGTGAAGTGCTCTGATACCCTCCGGAGTCATGTTCGGGCTATACAAAACTTTATAAATAAATAAATACTAAAGTGGTATGAAACTCTTCGCACTAGTCTGCGCTACATAAAACTGTTGATAAATAAATATATTAGATGAAGGCCCAATAATTGAAAGCTTTCCTTGCTTCTAAACGGAAACGGGAACTTGGAAGACTGCCTAATGAAAATGAGACCAGTGCTTAATTTGAAAAAGAATAATTGTTGGTGCCAGGGCTGGGCTGGGAATAGCAACGAGTCCTGGCAGATTGCTGCTTGACCGGCCCTGGGAGCAGTGGGAGATGGGCTCCTGCTTTTGCTACAGGGGAACAATAATGCAGCACTGCTGCAAAACCGGCCCCAGTAACAAAACTGGCCCCCACAGTCACAAAACCGGCGCCCACCCCACCGGCCCACCAGGGAAATGCTCAGTGAGCTATATGACCAGTCCGACCCTGGGTGGTGCCCAAAGTGCTGCTCTGAAGCCCGGCGCTATTAAATGTCAGCTTGCAGAATACCAAGGTGCGTAGTCCTGAATCCACCTCGAGCCTCTTTAACAGGCACGGCCCGTGCCGGGCGTTATACTGGGTCGGTGACGTCAGGCAGGGGAAGGTCAGGGTGGGGGGTTGTAAAATGCGGGATATGGACCATTAGAGGTAAGTACAGGAAAAAAAAAAGAATTTCGTTGCCCACGCTGCATCACATTTGGCGATGCAGCGTGGGCAACGAAATTAGTTTTTTTTCCCCTCTGTACTTACCTCTAATGGTTCATATCCCGCATTTTACAACCCCCCACCCTGACCCTCCCCTGCCTGACGTCACCGCCCCAGTATAACGCCCGGCACGGGCAGTGCCTGCGTCTTTAATCCATGCCAGATACTGCTGCCCCTTTATCTCTCTCTTTCTGGTCTCTGTTTTTTCTCTTTCGAACGGTTTTCCCGTATTTCTCTTCCTCATTCTCCCCTGTTTGTGCGTTTTTCCTTGGGAAAACGTCTGATGACGAAAAATAGGTGCCAGTCCTCAAAAATGAGTGCTGGTGACACGCACGGGAAACCACTGGCTCCATTTAAGCACTGAGAGAAACACGGTTCTATAATAATATTGATGATTTTTTCTTTATTAACAAATACTTTAATACCTTATTCTCTGTTAGTTTTACGTTACATTCCTAACTTAGTTAAAAAAGTATCATAATTGTCAGCTGTGTGTATTTCATAAAGGTTAAACCTTGCTTTACAACATTTAGCAACATTTCAAACATTTGGATCTATTAATATTATTTCGATATGTTCAGTCAGTTGGAAACTAACCTTATTTATTCGTGTTTAGACTAGTGTGCTGAGAGCAGTGATTTGACATGAAAAACACATTTAAAAGCAAAAGAAGAAGACCAAGGAATTCTATTTCCCACAACATTTATACCGAAGCTTCAGATCTCCTTTTTTGATAAATAACTGACATAAAAGTTGGAATTAATAATTCATTTGCTAGATTAATGGCTGGGTTAGAACTTTAACAAGAGTGTGTTACAAAACTGTCAAGAATGTAACAGCTCTGCCTCCTTTAATTTCCATTCCTTCTGATGAGGAGCAGGGAAATGCCTTATTGGTATGCAGTGTTACCAATTATCCAACAGAGCCAGAGTGTATATCTAGCTAATCAGAAATAAGAGTACAGAATTAGATCTCCCATGTGAAGCTTGTCATTTACATATTTATGATTCCCAAACGATAATAAGGCTAATGAGAATCTCACATAGTAGATCTGTAAGTCAAGTCAATTTTGCAGTTAATTTTCTACAGAAAAATGTGCCTTTGCGTGGTAGTCAAAAGAAAAAATCTGTTGATTACAGTTTAGCTGTGTTAGAGGTTTCGGTCTGGAGGCTCTCTATACCTGCTCATATTAAAGAAAGGAATCACATGCAAAAAGTTTACAAAGTATTGAAACAGGAAACTTCAAAACTGCACGGGAAAGAAATATGGTGCAATCAAGGTAAGTCAGTTGTGGGATTCATACGATTACGTACATTCAGAAATTCTAGACATCTATAAATCTGTGGTGGTTTGTGTGCGAGCAGATTTCAACATTTTAGAAATTCGGGGGCATATTATGTACAAGGAAGTGGTGGAGCGCGTTGTTAGCCTCCTTGGCTTAACACCGCGCTCCGCCTCTTCTGAAACGCAAGGCTGCACCATCTTTACAAGAATGTGGTGCAGCCTTGCTTATCCCCCTGCAATGCTGCTAAGTTTAGCAACTTAGCGCCAACGCAAGCACCCTTGCACCATAGTGCAAGGGTGTCTATGTGCAGGGGAGGACTGTTTATGCGTAGCAAGGTGTCCCTTCCTGCACATATACAATCCTAAAATGCCATTCTGTCGCTTTCATGTGTGCTGCTTCATGCAGCACACATAGAAGTAACAAAATGGCATTTTAATAAAATACAGGAAGGCACCTCTTCCTGTACATAGACAAAACATGGCATTTAGCTTTTTCCATGTGTGCTACATGTGTGCTGCACAAGGCAGCATGGATCGAAAAAGCAAAAACGAGGAGAAATAATGCATTTCTCCTTGTTTCGCCAACTTAAGACCAGTTTTACCTGGTCTTTATTTTGGTGCTGGCTCCTATGTACGCCACCCTTGTACATAGGGGGCAGCGTTCAAATAAATGGGTGTTGCGGTGGAACGCCCACCGCAACACCCACTGCCATAGCATGAAAAGGGGTCTTATGTAAAAGGCAGCGTTAAGCCACATTAAGTGGCTTAACGCTGCCTTGTACATAAGGCGCAGCCCCTATAACCATAACAGCATCAATATAGGTGACGTTGTGGTGGTGGTAGGGGCTTGTACATATGCCCCTCGAAATTTAAAGAGAGGAACCAATAACATGCCAACGTCTTAATTACCTCGTCGCCAAGACAAGTATAGCGTTTGAGCGCCAAGGAAGAGCGTACACTTAAAATAACAGTGTCAACAATGCTCAGAAGTAGCCCAACCCTACAATTGTCCCTGTCCTCTTCTTCTGTCACAGTTATACCATGGCCATATTTCTTTGCAGGGCTAGAACAGTGACAGGAACTCTACCAACTCGGAGTATTACACGTTTGTGAGGAAAGTGAGCACAACAGCAAAAATCCATTTTAAGCAAACGATTTTAACAGTCACAAATTGTGACAGACATGCAAACAACCATTTAAAAGTTATGCAAATTAAAGAATCACATTCCCTAAAGGCACAGACAACATACATTATAAATGGCGTTAGAGATCAATGGAATTTGCAAAAAAAACTAGGAACTATACACTAGGACACTTCACTGCTGTATGTACCGTCTAGGTCTCGTTTCATCAAGGCATACAAAAGGTGATGAGACTCAGAATATAATTACAAATTGCCTCATTCACAAAGGTAACACACACTTCTGAGTAGGTTTATACTTTTTATTTTTTATTGATTATTTCCCTTTTTTTTCAAGGAATAAATACATCAAAATTTTACAGCAAACAAATAAGAAAAAATACTTTTACAGAGAGACTAAACACATAATAAACAGACCAGCAATTATATACACCAGAAGGAAAAAAAAGTAAAACAACAGGAATGTAAATAAAACACAAATGCAGAAAACGGTAAAGCAAGGGGAGAGACAGATATAATTATACTAAATTGTCTTTTAAATCCAGTCCGTAATGGGCCCCCAAATTTTGACTCTCATTGCCCTTTTTCTCCTCCCCTTGATCTCGAGATTTCGAGATTATACATTGATAATAATCTTGCCTGCCAAGTAAAAAAAGATGGAGCTTCAGGGCTGATCCACTCCTTCGTAATACACGCTCGTACAGTTGCCATACAAATAAACAAAAAAGACGTCATAGCGTTAGATCGCGTGTGGGTGACAGTATCAGAGCTCAGCCCGACCAACACAAGTTCTGCTGTGATATCAATTGTTACTCCCATTAGTAATTCCAAAAAGCATTCTATAGATATGAAAAGTTCAGCTAATTTTGGGCAAGAGAAAAACATATGCACTGTATCTGCAGCAAACAGCCCGCACCTGTTACATTTAGTCCCAGCGGATGTGGCCCATTTAGAGATCTTTTTTGGAGTATAATACAGGTCATGAATAACCATATAATGCTGAGTGTCCCTGTCAACAGTACCTGGTTTGCAAGACTTAACAAGTCTGCAACATTGATCTCTTCTTGCCCAAGCTTCATAACCCACTTATCTTGACAAGCCTGTGGGTCGTCAGGGGTTACCTCAATCAATAGAGTATAAAGTTGACCGATATGAGCTTTCCCCAGCTTCTCAATAAGCGGAATTGTTCTCAATTGATATTCTAACCCCAAACCTAATGAATTTAGAAAGCTGCGGATCTGAAGGTACTTATAAAAATCATGCTTAGGAAGGCCGTATTTAGATTGGAGCTCCGTAAATGATCGAAGATGGCCTGTCTCACATAGATCTCCGAGTGTAACAATTCCCTTTAAGCACCATCTAAAGGAGATTTGATCACGGAAAATCAGAGGTAATAGCCCAGCAGCAGAGAAGGGAGTATAAGCACAAAGATTTGCAAGCCCCAAATGTCACTTAACTTATCTCCAAATACGATAAGCAGAGTTGCGAATCTTAAATTTAGTTTTTTTTAAATAACTGGGCTCTAGGATTTTAACTAGACAACCATTGGCCTCCTCCCCCAGACCCAGCGCGTATATTGCTGGGTTATGGCAAGACAAAGTATTGGTGTGCTCCCTGACTACCTATGGACTTATAAAATGCAGAATAGCTGCCCAATAATATAGCAAAAAATATGGAATACCCCAGCCCCCACGATTTTTGGGCAAGACAATCTTTCTATAGGCCCTTCTCTGGCGTCTATAACCCCATAAAAACCTGGAGCTGATCCGCTCTTATTTTTTAAAGCAAGAGCTCGGAAATTGAATAGGAATTGTTCTAAACATGTAAAGAAATTTGGGAAGAACAAGCATTTTTTAAATATTTGATCTCCCATACATAGATAAATGCAAGTAATCAAGTCTCTCCAAAGAAGTATTCAATTTAGTAAGGAATGGTTCCATATTCCGCTCTGGTATCTTAGTAATATAGGCAACGAGATTTTAATACCTAAGTAAGTAAATTCAGAGACAGTTGGAATATTTGGTGGAGGTTCTTCCCCTATTACTCAAATCTGAGTTTTGGAGACATTGAGCTTATAACCAGAAAAGAGCCCAAAATTGGTGGCCAGGGACTCGATTACTGGTAGACCAGTGGCAATGTAGCTGGTAACTATGACAATGTCATCCGCATACGCTAGAGCTCTATAATCCGTATGCTGCACATGAATGGGTTTGATATCTATGGTGCAATTTAATTTTTCTAAATACAAATCAATATATAAAGGAAATAAAAGGGGCGAACACGGACACCCTTGCAGTGTATCGCAATTGATTGTACACATGCTCGACTCTCCGCCCGCTATCAGAACACAAGCAACTGGTGAGAGATATAAAGACTTTAATGCTTGAAGCATTGCGGGTTTGAAGCCCTTTAATCTTAAGACCTCCCACATAAAGGGCCCGGAAACCCTGTTGAATGCCTTCATGGCATCCAACAGGGTTATGCCCATTGTAGAATTAGTTGCCTGTGCCCAGTCTATAAGTGCAATTAAGCGTCGCACATGGCCCGCTGTGTCTCGACCAGGGATAAACCCATGTTGATATTGTTAGACTAGAGTACCTATGATCCTGGATAATCGTGCGGCCAAAATGTTCTAATAGAGTTTGCTGTTGGAGTTAATTAAGGAAATGGGTCTGTAGGAGGATGGAAGTGAAGACGGTTTATCTTTTTTTTAAAACACAGTAATTATTGATTTCTGCCAGGATTGCGGTGCGTACCCTTTATGTGCGGCCAGAAGAGTTGTCATGAGATCCACTCGGAGCGCGGATCAAAAAGTTTGATAAAATTCTAACGGGATCCCATCTGGTCCCACCGCTTTTCCTGTTGAAAGTGAAGTTAAAGCAGCTTCTACCTCGTCCCAAGTAATGTTACTTCTTGTTCTAACATGTCATCAAGTGTAAGTTTGATGATTTCAAAACCACTGCAAAACTCAGTAACTTTATCTACACTCCCCAGGGTAGCCTTGTCAGTATACAAATTACTGTAAAAGCTGCGAAAAACATCCAGTACTCCAACTGGATCACAGCAAAGTTGACCCTGCTCATCCTGGATGTTATTAATCCTTCTGGACACTTCATTTTGGTGAAGCTTTTTGGCTAACACTCAGCCGGAGTTTTCACCTGCTTCATAGATCTTAGATCTATGTACTAGGATTTGAGCAGCTAATTTTGAAGCAAAATTTTGGTATATTCTCATTTTGCAGATTGCAAGATCTTTAGAGATTTGTTCAGTATCCTGGCCGTTACTAAGCGCAGTCATAATTTTTTTTTCTAAAAATCAAAGTTTATTCATCTCCTCAGACAATGCAGACCGTAATTTAGATTGTTTGTTGATTGAACAACTTAAGGTTTCTCCACAGACTCCCGCTTTAAAAGCGTCCCATACAATTTGAACTGATGCAGAACGACGATTGATCTTAAAGAAGACTGATATCCATTTAGACATCTGTTCGCAGAAAGCAGGGTCCACTAGCAATTTTCGTTCGAATGACCAAGGCCTAAGGGGGGGGGGGGGGTGTCTAAAGCCAGTTTCTAGATCTAATAAAATCGGGTTGTGATCTTAAATTATTTTTGGCTGGATGTCAATCCTGGCAGAATTTACAAGCTCAGCCATCACAAAGAAGTAATCTAAGCCGACATGTCTACGATGTGGTACTGAGTAATAAGTGTTCCCTGGCGCTCTGTATCCTTTCATACACCACACATCTAAAAGACCAAAGTCCTTAACTAACCCTCTGGTTGCTTTGAAAATTTGTCTTTTTTTCCCTGTATAGCAGTAGTCGCTAGTTATATCCACACTCCCAGGTAAGTGGAGAATAAAGTTCCCACATAGAATCAGGGGTGAAGGCCAATGGGCAAGTTCAATACTGAGGTCATCGAATATATGAGGATCGTCGAGGTTGGGACCATAAATAGAGCATATGGTTAAAACCCGACCATCCAACCATAAATCCACAATCACCCAGCGACCGGTGCGTTACTGTTACAACGCAACTTTTACGTCGTAATGCTGTTACAACGCAGCTTTTACAACGCAGGTTCCATTACAACGGATGTCATTACAACGCAGGATATTACATAGCAGATGGTATTACAACGCATACCATTACATCGTAAGTATTGGTAAGTATTTATTTATTTTTTTATTTTATTTAATTTTATTTAATTAATTTAATTAATATTAATTATTAATAAATATATTTATTTATGTTTTTTAATATTATAAATTAAATATATTTATTTAAGTAATTTTTAAAATAAGTATGAGTATAGGAGTATATGTTTTGGGGTACTGAGGTATATGTTTTGGGGTGTTTGGGTATTTTTAGGTTTTAGGGCAGGGTTTGGGTTTTGGGGTACAGGATTGTTTTTAGGTTTCAGGGCAGGGGTTGGGTTTTGGGGTACAGGGGTGTTTTTAGGTTTCAGGGCAGGGTTTGGGTTTTGGGGTACAGGGGTATTTTTAGGTTTCAGGGCAGGGTTTGGGTTTTGGGGTACAGGGGTGTTTTTAGGTTTTAGGGCAGGGTTTGGTTTTTGGGGTACAGGGGTGTTTTTAGGTTTTAGGGCAGGGTTTGGGTTTTGGGGTACAGGGGTGTTTTTAGGTTTTAGGGCAGGGTTTGGGTTTTGGGGTACAGGGGTGTTTTTAGGTTTTAGGGCAGGGTTTGGGTTTTGGGGTACAGGGTGTTTTTAGGTTTTAGGGCAGGGTTTGGGTTTTGGGGTACAGGGGTGTTTTTAGGTTTCAGGGCAGGGTTTGGGTTTTGGGGTACAGGGGTGTTTTTAGGTTTTAGGGCAGGGTTTGGGTTTTGGGGTACAGGGGTGTTTTTAGGTTTTAGGGCAGGGTTTGGGTTTTGGGGTACAGGGGTGTTTTTAGGTTTTAGGGCTGGGTTTGGGTTTTGGGGTTCAGGGGTATTTTTAGGGTTTATTTTTTATAAAGTACGACTTTAATTAAATTAAAATAATTAATTAAATTAAAATTAATTAAATTTATTAAATGAAATTAATTACAATTTTAAGATTAATACAATTATATTTATTAAATTAAATAAATAAATTCAAATAATTACTATTATTAAATTTATTAAATTAAATTAATAAAATTATATTATTTTAATTAAATTACATTAATTCCTATTTAAAATTAAATTAAACTTATTTAAATAAAGATAAGATTAATACAATTATATTAATTTAATTTAATTAATTATATTTAATTAATTACTTTTATTATATTTATTAAATTAAATTAATAAAATTATATTAATTTAATTAAATTACATTAATTCCTATTTAAAATTAAATTAAACTTATTTAAATAAATTATATTAATTACATTTTTTAAATTATTTTAATTATATTAGTAAAATAAAATTAATAAAATTAACTTAATTTCATTTTTTAAAATAAATTATACTTACCTATACTTACGATGTAATGGTATGCGTTGTAATACCATCTGCTATGTAATATCCTGCGTTGTAATGACATCCGTTGTAATGGAACCTGCGTTGTAAAAGTTGCGATGTTACAGCATGCGTTGTAAAATAACGCGTTTTAACATCATAGATCCCCCAGCGACCACAAGCATCCTCTTTCACCCATTTGCACTCCCCCTAACCATACCTTTTCAACACTGCCACCCCCCTCGTGGTAGTTCCTTGTCGTGTGCAATCAACTAGCTCTAACCCCAGGTCAGCCAGCCCCTGTTGTTCCATGCGATGTGAGTTTCTTGTAAACATAATAAATCTACTTTCATTGATTTAAGTATCTGAGCCGTAATGCCCCTTTTCTTCTTATTGTTCAGGCCACAAATATTCCATGAGCAAACTAAAGAAGCATTAGATGCGAGAGAGATATGGATCAGACAGCCTACCCTTGACATTGCCATCCTGCCGTCCTACTAGATTGATCCCAAAAATTCCTTCGCAGCAATTTCAGAAGTGAAAAATACTGTTTTATCCTTACATATATAATTTTGAGTTTTGCAGGGTTTAATAAATACGTTTGCGCACCCTTAGCTTGAAATTGAGGGATCAGCTGGTGGAGATGCAATCTCAGCTGGACTGTGGCTTGATAGTAGACTGGGCGCACAAAAAAATTGCACCCCAGCCCACGCCTCTTGCGATCTGGTCTAGCTAAATCGTACAGGGATTCACGAAGTAAAAAATTGTTCAAACAGATCAAAATCGCTATGGGCTTGCCCTCTACTCCAGTCTTACCCCAACGTATCTGAAAAGGAAATCTATGCACCCTCTGTAGTTCGAGTTACCACTTCCACTTAGATAGTTCAGGAAATGCTTCTATAAACAGATTGATGACAAATTGACGAATGTCTGTCCCTTCAGTTCCTTCAGGTATGCCAAAATACAAAAGTTATTCCGCCTTGACCTGTTTTCTAAATCACTCAATTTCCAGGTAATGTCATCCTGAAGAGACTGAAGGGAGGATAAATCAGTTTTTTGTTGGCACATGTCGTCCTCAATTGTAGAGATTCTGCCCTCAACTTCGCCAATCCTAGCTGAGATTTCCGTGCAGTTCTTGCGGCACACCATTTTCTGGAGTTTGTGCACCGCACCCTGCATTCAAAGTCCTTCTGCCTTGGTCTCCTCCTGATGCAACATTATTGCCTGGTATATAGTAGCCAATGTGATGTTGTTCTCTATTGACTCTGTAGAGCAAGAACCATCTCCCGGTACTCCTTCAATAGGAGCCCGTCTATCGCTGGGCTCTACAAAGTAGAAATGAGACAACACAGGAAAGCCATCATTAACAACAGAGGGGCCATTGTGGGAGATTATCTGAGGGGTATCCTTTAGTTTGTGAACTGTATTGATATCTTCAAGGACCAAGAGACTGTTTTCATCTTCGTCCAGAGGGGCTGAACTGGTTAAGCATCTTTCATCACCCTAGTCCACTTCAATGCTCCCGGTCTCAGAGTTATTAGAGAAGTCTGACATAGAAAAGAAATTTGCACCGGAGTCCCCAGAATCAGGTTCTATTAGCGCTGCTGTACTACCATTCCCACAAGAAATATTAGCCCCCGCTGCACATTTTCTGAGGCCAGTAGTGTCCAGTGATATAGTAGGAGACCGAAGAGATGCAGAATACACATCCACTGTACTCACAATATCGAGACTCTCCCCTTCGATCTCAACCCCCTCCTGCTCTTGTTCTTGCTCTTTCAGACCAGATAGATTTTTAACTGCTGATGAAGCACCACAGTTGTCTCAGTTGTCTCAGAAGTTGGGATATTAGCAAGTACAACTAAATTGCCATTATCTGAGAGAACACACAAATGCCTAGACCACTCTTTTTTTGAAAAACAAGAACAATTAATGAAAGTCAAGAATACTCTTTATTGAATTCTGACCAGGTACTTATATTTTATAACTTTGACTTCTTTTTTTACTTTCAAAGATTTTTTACATATATATTCATTAGCAAAGATAGGACAAACTGTACATACATTTACAATACTATACAAACCAATTTATAAACAAAACATATCACAATGTATCTACACAAACTCAAAAAAACTAAAATAATCATCACAACAAAAAACACATTAAATTGATGTGTACTTAATCTCAATAAATGAGAGACAAAATCAAAAGGAGGAAAAGAAAGGCAAGAAGGAAGGAGAGCGTAAGGAATGGAGTCAAATTAATGATACTCTTTCATGGTGTTAAAGCTAACAAATAGTTCTTGTGAGTAAATTATTCCTTCAAATGTGCCTCCAAGTGTGCCTGTGCCTCCAAGTATGCCTACGCATTTCGATTACAGGAAACCAGTTCCTGGAATCTCATCAGGGCCTTTTTTCTTTTGTCAGATTTTGGCAGTGGACTGTGGAAGACTCTCTTGTTATGCTCGGAATTTTTCTTTCTTTAATTCCCCAACATTTTAGCAGTGTAAGGTGTGGGGGGCTTTGTATTTGTTGTTGGCAGATTCTTTTCTGATTCTTCGCGTTGTATGTGGAGTTTACTAAACACATGTACACTTTCAAACACTCCATGTCGTGAAAATACATAGCTGATCCTATAAAGTGATTTATACGGCGTTTTTCTGCCACACATGTTCGAATACTATTTCTCAAGTCACTCTGGATGTAACACACATCCCGGTCGATCTCAACATGGCTGGAGGAGCGAAGGTTACGGCGAGGATGATAGTGGGTGATCAGGGAGGTGATGAAAGCGGGGGCAGTGCGGTCCCGGGCCTTGAAGACTAGGCATCCCATCTTGAAGAGAGATCTCTGTAGGGTGGGAAGCCAGTGAAAGGATTTGAGGAGAGGGGTGGTATGGTGGGACTTGGGAAGCTGATGGATAAGGCGGGCCGCCTGGTTCTGGATGGTCTGAAGGTGCCGGAGCTCGTAGGCAGGGATGCCCACGTAAAGGCAATTCCCATAGTCCAACCGCGAGAGAATCATGGCCAAGATAATTATTTGTTCTTGTTTTTCAAAAAAAGAGTGGTCTGGGCATTTGTGTGTTTTTTGCATTTATAAATGGTCCAGCCTTGTCCACGTCCAAAAAGGACCTAACTCCTTTGGGTTATAAATTATCTGAGAGAACAGCATATTTGTTACTGTTTATCATTGTTTCGGCAGGAGGGGTCTTACCTTTGACCGAAGGCTGATTCTTTCTGAACATACCCGGGATCTTCTTTTTGGCACCAGTGTTCTCTTTGCCTGAACCAGTCCCGGAAGGAGAGAGCGTATTTTCAGAGACATGGGACGGCTCATTGAGCCTGCTTCTGTGGCGCGGGTATTTGGCCCCTTCGAGGCAGCACCAGCGTTCTTCGGACCCATAGTCTTCACGGGACTCCAGTCCTGGTTTTCTACTGTCGCCGTTGGTCGTGCTGGTGCTCATGCTGTAAACACTGCGTTACTTTCCTGAAGCAGGCAGGAACCCCTCATTGTGCCGCTTAACTCCGTTACTCGTGAGACATACACGATGGGCCTGATTCACAGAATGAACTTAAGACTCAATCCTAAACTTACTACTATTTTGGTATTCACTGAATGCACTTACTACTTTTGGCATTCACAGAATGAATTTACTACTTTTGGTATTCACAGAAGTTAGGATTTTGTCTTAAGTTTGTCTTAAGACAGACTTAAGACAGACTTAAGACAAAATCCTAACTTCTGTGAATACCAAAAGTAGTAAGTTCATTCTGTGAATGCCAAAAGTAGTAAGTGCATTCTGTGAATACCAAAATAGTAGTAAGTTTAGGATTGAGTCTTAAGTTCATTCTGTGAATCGGGCCCCATGTTATTTTCCCTGAGTAGATAAGGATCACACGCTATGCCGCTTGCTTTCGGTGTTGCCTTGTGTGTTCGCAAAGCAGACGCTGCGTTTCTCCCCCAGGACCAGGAGTTCACTGCTACAGCTCTCGGCACCAAACTCCAGTAAGCGGCCGTGTAAGCAGCACGCCGATAGCGCTATTGATACAATTGTATCAGCTGAAAGAGGAGCATTACGGGTAAGCACTTTTAGGCAGATACCTCGCAGTTGGCAAAGTTAAACGATGGCCCAGCAAGTAGCTCTCTCTTTCTCTCTCTCTCTCTCTCTCTCTCTCTCTCGAGACAGAGGTGTAGAGGGTTTGGAGCGGTGGAGAGCACCTTTCGCCTGCCTCACTTGGACACTGTCATGTCCGCCATCGTGCCTCTCTGAGTAGGTTTATACTTTTGACTGAGTTTACTACCTTTAGTTTTTCACAAACTCCGGTCCTTATTCCCAAACTGCACTTTGTAGTACATTTTGGAGTACCACAAAACATTGAACACATTGCTATTTACAAATTATGTTCAGAGTTTGCGCCTCCACATTACCTATATTTATGTGTGCAGAGCTCTTTGCCCCGACTGCTGAGTCGCCGCAAATGTAAGTTTACATTTTGGTAGAAAACATGGGAGGGACTTTTGACAATGGTTGCAAAAAGGGGCAGACTTACTACAAAAGGGGATTAGATTAGGGAGGAGTAAGAGTGGTGTGGATGGATCAGGGAGGAGTTTTGGGAGGAGTGTCACCAACCCACAAAAGAGTAAGCCAAATGCTTTAATCGGGGGTGGGGAAAAATGTTACTTGCACTCTTGTACTAAATTTACACTCTGAGTCTGTGAACACCGAAAAATAATAAACTTACGCCAGAGTGTAAATTACTCCAAACTGTAAGTCACTTTTGTGAAACAGGCCTTCCAAATGTAAGTTAATACTAAGAAAAGATTTTAATAAAACAGGAAATCCAGCACTACACATGGCTAAACACTGATACTGAAAAAGCATGCCATGAAAAATAATGGAGGTGGGGATTAAAAAAAAATCAGTAATGCTAGTTAAAATAGTTAAAAATATAAATCAATGCTAAAACAATATAACAGTAGTAATATTATTTAATGATAAAACATTTAATAAACTATTTGATTAAAAATAATGACATTCATTTTAATTCATTTTTTTAAATCATTTATAATATTTAACCCCTTCGATGCTGATGACGGAGCGGTTCCGTCATCAGCATCGGTTGGGCTGTGCTGATGACGGAACCGCTCCGCCATCAGTACAGCCCTCGGGGGGAGCGCTGTCGCTCCCCCCCTGGAGGTCCGATCGTGGTTGTTTTAGAGGGGGTGGCAGCGGAAGACTTCGCGCTGCTCCCCCCGGCCCCCCACGCACTTCCTGGTGACGTCAGCGCGCTGTCACGCACGCCGACGTCATCAGGAAGTGCTGGACGCGCTGGAAGCCATTTCTTTCCAGCGCGTCCAGCTGTAAGGTATGTTTTTGGGTCTCCGGTGGGGCGGGGGGCCCATTTCTCGGTGCCTTGAGGCATCGGGGGGGAGGAAACACTGTTTCCTCTCACCTGATGTCCCAATGCAGGGCATTACTGGTTCAGGATCGCGCACAGCGTCTCGATCCTGGACCAGTAATGCCCCCACTAGACACCAGGGATGTTTTTGTTTGGAAAGGAAGCGACCCCTTGGGCAAGGGTCGCTTCCAGGGGCACATTTTATGATTTCAGACTTTTCTGCCCCCCCTGGGTCGATATTGGTCGCTTTAGCGAGCGATCTCGACCCAGGGGGGGCAGAAAAGCCCACTAGACACCAGGGATTGTTTTTCTTTGAAAAGGAAGCGACCCCTTGGGCAGGGATCGCTTCCAGGGGCACATTGTTTATAATTCAGACTTTTCTGCCCCCCCTGGGTCGACATCGCTCTTTTAGCGAGCGATCTCGACCCAGGGGGGGCAGAAAAGCCCACTAGACACCAGGGATTTATTTATAATTGTGAAGGAAGCGACCCCTTGGGGAAGGGTCGCTTCCAGGGGCTAATGTTATGTTTTCAGACTTTTCTGCCCCCCCTAGGTCGACATCGGTCGCTTTAGCGAGCGATCTCGACCCAGGGGGGGCAGAAAAGCCCACTAGACACCAGGGATTTTAGTATATTTATAAAGGAAGCGACCCCTTGGGCAAGGGTCGCTTCCAGGGGCACATTTTTTATAAATCAGACTTTTCTGCCACCCCTGGGTCGACATCGCTCGTTTTAGCGAGCGATCTCGACCCAGGGGGGGCAGAAAAGCCCACTAGACACCAGGGATTTATTTATAATTGTAAAGGAAGCGACCCCTTGGGGAAGGGTCGCTTCCTAGGGCCATCATTTTTCAATGCAGACTTTTCTGCCCCCTCTGGGGGCAGATCGCCCATGTTAGCGCGTGATCTGGACCCAGGGGGGGCAGAAAAGCCCACTAGACACCAGGGATTTATTTATAATTGTAAAGGAAGCGACCCCTTGGGGAAGGGTCGCTTCCTAGTGGCCCATAATTTTTTTTAGACTTGTCTGCATCACCCATTTTCTGGGCCACATCTGGACCCAGGGGGGGTAGAAAAGCCCACTAGACACCAGGGATTTTAGTATATTTATAAAAGAAGCGGCCCCTTGGGCAAGGGTCGCTTCCAGGGGGCATTATAAATATTGTAGACTATTCTGCCCCCCCCCCCCCTGGGGGCGGAGTGGCTGTTTTTTTTTTTTACATTTTCTGGTCCCGGGGGGGGGGGGGGATAGAAAAGCCCACTGTACTCCAGGTTTTTGTTTTTTATAGGGAGCGACCCCTTGGCCAAGGGTTGCTTCCTTGGGCCCATTTGTTTTCAGTATGTTCTGCCGTGTCTTTATTTGGCCTCTCTGCCCTCCGTACGGTTGCTTCCAGGGGGCCCACGTTTATAATGATTTATAATCTTCCCCCCTTGGGGACAGACACCCCATTTGTGACATTCCCATGTGACATAGCATGTTGTAATGTGTGTTGTTTTTGTTTCTTCTAATGTGTTTTGGTTTTTTTTCTCTTTAGATTGTTGCAGTGTGCGGTTCTGTTACTGGTGGTTCTGTTGTGCTGCTGTTTCTGTAGTTGCATGTGTTTGGTAAGAGACCTTTTTTTGTTCAATTGTAATGTAATTGTTTATTTTGCAAAGTATGTAGTAATACGAGTATGTGTTGTTGCTGTTTGTTGTGATTGTAAAACATGTTTTGCATTTGTTTTTGATGTGTCCTTCTGTAGATGTAAGTTTTTTTTTTTCTTCTTTCTAGTGGGATATCGTTGCCTATTTGCTGTGTCTTTGCAGAGTAGGTGCTGGTGAGTGTAGTTGTGTCTTGTAAGTGAATTGTATATTTTTTCTAAATCTATTTTTTGGTGAAAAAGTCTTACATTTTTATATTACTTTGCGCAGTATTGGGGTTGTTGAGTTGTTTGTGCAGACTCCTTTATTTGTAAGGATAATGGCTAGCCGCAGGATTACTGCTCAGCAAGTTGTTGGAATGCTTTTTGATTCTTCCTCTGACCATGGTCCAGAGTCTGACTCTGATTCTGAGCCAGAGGTGGGAGGTGAAGATTCAGGTAGTGAGTTTTCTCTACGCATGGCTTCATCTGATGATGTAGACACTTTGAGTGCTGATGAAGCTACTTTTGGTGTGGATGATGTGCCTGTGGTTGTGGAGGACATTGCTGTGTTTACGGTTTTGGAGGACATGCTTGTGCCTGTGGTTGCGGAGGACAGTGATGTGCCAATTGTGCGGCAAGAGACATCTGGGCTGCAGCCTGGGGCTGCTAGACTTCCAGTTGGTGTTGTGAGACAAGGGTTAGCTGGGCGGCGGCCTGCGGCTGCAAGACTTGACGATGAAAGTTCTGACCTCTGGGTTGCACCAGGCATGGTGCAGCCGGCATTGCCTGAATTTACTGGTGTTCCAGGGTGTAGGGTGAACACAGAAAACTTTTTGCCTATTGATTTTTTCAAGTTGTTTATGGATGATGTGTTTGTGGCAGAGATTGTAGAGCAGACTAATTTGTATGCTGAAATTTTTTTGAGGGTGAACAGTGCCAGCCTTAAGCCCCACGCTAGAGCTACCCGGTGGACTCCCACAAATTTGGAGGAGATTAAAAAGTTTTTGGGTTTAACTTTTTTGATGGGCTTGCTTAGGAAACCATCAATGGCTTCATATTGGTCTACTAGTCCCTTGATGGCAACAGCTATATTTCCGGCAGTCATGAGTCGTGATCGGTATTTGCTTCTGCTTCGGATGATGCATTTTGTTGACAATAGTCTTGCTTTGCCACGAGATCACCCTGATTGTGACCGTCTTTTCAAGATTCGGCCTGTCATTGATCATTTCGTTGATCGATTTTCTGAGATCTTTTATCCTGGGAAAGAAATTGCAGTGGACGAGTCTTTGCTGTTGTTCAAAGGCCGCTTGGTATTTCAGCAATACATTCCTAGTAAGAGGGCACGCTATGGAATCAAACTGTATATGCTGTGTGACAGTGAGACTGGATATGTCTCTAATTTCAGGGTGTACACTGGTAAGGAATCCAGGATTAACCCCCCTGGTTGTCCGTCGACTTTTGGAGTGACTGAGAAAATTGTGTGGGAACTTGGTCATGGATTTTTTAACAAAGGCCATCATTTGTATGTCGATAACTTCTACACTGGTGTGCGGTTGTTCAGGGAATTGGGCAAAGTGGACACTGTTGCTTGTGGCACAATCCGCTCAAACCGTAAAGGTTTCCCAAAAGAACTTGTGTGTCAGAAGCTTGCTCGGGGACAGTGTAGTGCATTGCGTTGTGAGGAGCTTCTAGCTGTGAAGTTTTCAGACAGGAGAGATGTCTACATGTTGACTACAATACATGATGAAAGCACTGAACGGGTGACTGTTTGGGGTCAGGTTGCAGAAGTGCGCAAACCTGTGTGCATAATGCACTACAATAAGTACATGGGTGGTGTTGACAGAGTAGATCAGAGGTTGGAACCGTATGCTGCTCTTCGTAAGGCTTACGTTTGGTACAAGAAGTTGGCTATCCATCTTTTCCACTTGGCAACCTTTAATGCTTTTGTTGTGTTCCAGAAATCTTGTCCCCAGTCAAAGATCACTTTTGAAAAGTTTCAGGAGTCTGTAATAGGCAGCCTTGTTTTAGTTGAACAGGCAAGTGTTCCTAGAGTTGGAGTGGTGGAGGATATTGCCAGATTGAAAGATGGCCATTTTCCTGGTCAAATTCCTCCTACAACCTCAAAAGACTTTCCCAGTCGGAGATGTAGAGTCTGTTGGCGAAGAGGTTTGCAGAAGGAGGTTCGTATGTACTGCCCTGACTGCCCTTCAAACCCCGGGCTGTGTGTACCTGCTTGTTATAGATTGTACCACACGCAAAAGAATTTTTGGGAGTATCAATGAGTGGTAAAGTGAACTGGTTGGTCTTATTGTTCAGTTTCAAAGTTTGCATTTGTGTAGTCTTTTTAGTGTAGTTGTTGAGTTAGTAAATTTGTATCAATTTACAATTTGTTTTTGTTTTTCTTTTATTTTCAAAAAAAACTAAAGTATGATGTTGGTTTGCGTGTAGTGTCCATTGTCTGACGGTGTGCATGGTTTGGCGCTTGGCTGCCGGTGTCTGTGGACTGGTGCTTGTCTGGCGGTGTCTGTGGACTGGTGCTTGGCTGGTGGTGTGTGTGGATTGGTACTTGCCTGTCGGTGTGCGCTGAGTGGTGTTGGGCTGGCGGTGTGCATGGTCCGGTGCTTGGATGGTGGTGCGCGTGGAGTGTTGCTTGGCTGGTGGTGTGTGTGGAGTGGTACTTGGCTGTCGGTGTGCGCTGAGTGGTGTTTGGCTAGTGGTGTGCATGGTCTGGTGCTTGGGTGGTGGTGTCGGTGGACTGGCACTCGGCTGGCGGTGTGTGAGTAGTTACTTTGGTCACTACACACACTGCTAGGTGAGTGACACTCCACGCAGTCCATCATTTTGTGTTGTTGAAATGTCAGAAATGTGGGCGTGTGAAAGTGATGGGCCCTTGAATGGCGCTGTCTGCTGGTGTGAGTGTTGAAATGTGATGGGTCCGCGGCTGGTATCCTTTTACTCGGGAGAACAAGGGAAACGCTGGGTGATAGGACATTTTTTCCGGCATGGAGATCCCACGCAAAAAAGTTTGGAAAAGTGATATTTTTACCTAATTTTAAGGTTTGCAAGGAGTTCTGGGTAGGAAAACATTGGGGGACCTACGCTTGCCATACCTTCCTGGACTCCCCCGGGTGTCTACTTTTCAGAATTGTTTGGGTTTTGTAGTTTCCAAAGAATACCACCGAGCCCCGGGCCAAAGACTCAGGTGCCCCCCCCCCAAAAATCAAGGTTGTTTTGCATTTGGGTATTGTAAATTCACCACCGTACAATTTGAACCGTTTCCTGTTGCAGCCACTATGCCTACCCACGCAAGTGAGGTACCATTTTTATCGGGAGACCTGGGGGAACGCTGGGTGGGAGGAAATTTGTGTGAGCCCAGTGACGCCACGCTTTCCCATGCAAAAAAGTGTGAAAAAAATGATTTTTTTTAGCTCAAATTGAGGTTTGCAAGGGATTCTGGGTAAAGGAACATTGGAGGATCCACGCAAGCCATACCTCCTTGGAAGCCCCCGGGTGTCTACTTTTCAGAAATGTATGGGTTTGGTAGGTTTCCCTAGATGGCCGTCTAGCACGGGGCCAAAAACCCAGGTAACCCCTCTTGCAAAAGCTGGTTGTATTGAATGTCAATACCGCCAATTTTTGCAAGAGGGGTTACCTGGGTTTTTGGCCCCGTGCTAGACGGCCATCTAGGGAAACCTACCAAACCCATACATTTCTGAAAAGTAGACACCCGGGGGCTTCCAAGGAGGTATGGCTTGCGTGGATCCTCCAACGTTCCTTTACCCAGAATCCCTTGCAAACCTCAATTTTTGCTGGAAAAATCAGTTTTTTCACACTTTTTATGCGTGGGAAAGCGTGGCGTCACTGGGCTCACACCAATTTCCTCCCACCCAGCGTTCCCCCAGGTCTCCCGATAAAAATGGTACCTCACTTGCGTGGGTTGGCATAGTGGCTGCAACAGGAAACGGTCCAAATCGTACGGTGGAGAAATTGCAATACCCAAATGCAAAACAACCTTGATTTTTGGGGGGGGGGGGCACCTGAGTCTTTGGCCCGGGGCTCGGTGGTATTCTTTGGAAACTACCAAACCCAAACAGTTCTGAAAAGTAGACACCCGGGGGAGTCCAGGGAGGTATGGCATGCGTAGGTCCCCCAATGTTTTCCTACCCAGAACTCTTTGCAAACCTTAAAATTAGGTAAAAATATCACTTTTCCAAACTTTTTTGCGTGGGATCTCCGTGCCGGCAAAAATGTCCTACCACCCAGCGTTCCCCTTGTTCTCCCGAGTAAAAGGATACCTCACTTGTGTGGGTGGGCCAAAGGCCCCTGTCTAAGGCAGGGGGCTTAATTTGTAAAGCTCAAATACTACTTTTTCAAAATTTATTTTCGGACTGTTCTGCTTTGGGGCACCCACACAAGTGAGGTATCCTTTTACTCTGGAGAACAAGGGGAACGCTGGGTGGTAGGACATTTTTGCCGGCACAGAGATCCCATGCAAAAAAGTTTGGAAAAGTGATATTTTTACCTAATTTTAAGGTTTGCAAGGAGTTCTGGGTAGGAAAACATTGGAGGACCTACGCATGCCATACCTCCCTGGACTCCCCCGGGTGTCTACTTTTCAGAACTGTTTGGGTTTGGTAGTTTCCAAAGAATACCACCGAGCCCCAGGGCAAAGACTCAGGTGACCCTCTAAAAATCAAGGTTGTTTTGCAATTGGGTATTGTAAATTCACCACCATACAATTTGAACCGTTTCCTGTTGCAGCCACTATGCCTACCCACGCAAGTGAGGTACCATTTTTTCCGGGAGACCTGGGGAAACGCTGGGTGGGTGGAAATTTTTTGATCCACGCAGATTCCAGAACTTTCCACCACAGAAATGTTAGGAAAATGTGTTTTGTTTGTTAAAATCTTAGCTTTGCAAGGGATTCTGGGTAACAAAACCTGAGGGTAGGCAGAGGAGTCACCCCATCCTGAATTTCCCTGGGTGTCTACTTTTCAAAAATGTATAGGTTTGCTAGGTTTCCTTAGGTGCTGGCAGAGCTAGGGCACAAAAACAAAAGGTAGTCTTTTTGTCCAAAAAGTGAAACATTTTACTGGGAAATCGAGGTGCGACCATGTTGCGTTTTGCGCTGTTTCATGTCGCAGCCACTATGCCTACCCACGCAAGTGAGGTACCATTTTTTTTGGGAGACCTGGGGAAACGCTGGGTGGGTGGAAATTCGTTGATCCACGCAGATTCCAGAACTTTCCACCACAGAAATGTTAGGGAAATGTGTTTTTTTTGTCACAATCTTAGATTTGCAAGGGATTCTGGGTAACAAAACCTGACGGTAGGCAGAGGAGCCACCCCATCCTGAATTCCCCTGGGTGTCTACTTTTCAAAAATGTATAGGTTTGCTAGGTTTCCTTAGGTGCTGGCAGAGCTAGGGCGCAAAAACAAAAGGTAGTCTTTTTGTCCAAAAAGTGAAAAATGTTACTGGGAAATCGAGGTGCGACCATGTTGCGTTTTGCGCTGTTTCATGTCGCAGCCACTATGCCTACCCACACAAGTGAGGTACCATTTTTTTTGGGAGACCTGGGGAAACGCTGGGTGGGTGGAAATTCGTTGATCCACGCAGATTCCAGAACTTTCCACCACAGAAATGTTAGGGAAATGTGTTTTTGTTTGTCAAAATCTTAGATTTGCTAGGGATTCTGGGTAACAAAACCTGAGGGTAGGCAGAGGAGTCACCACATCCTGAATTTCCCTGGGTGTCTAATTTTCAAAAATGTATAGGTTTGCTAGGTTTCCTTAGGTGCTGGCAGAGCTAGGGCGCAAAAACAAAAGGTAGTCTTTTTGTCCAAAAAGTGAAAGATTTTACTGGGAAATTGAGGTGCGACCATGTTGCGTTTTGCGCTGTTTCATGTCGCAGCCACTATGCCTACCCACGCAAGTGAGGTACCATTTTTTTTCGGGAGACCTGGGGAAACGCTGGGTGGGTAGAAATGTGTTGATCCACGCAGATTCCAGAACTTTCCACCACAGAAATGTTGGGAAATGTGTTTTTTTTGTCAAAATCTTAGCTTTGCAAGGGATTCTGGGTAACAAAACCTGAGGGTAGGCAGAGGAGTCACCCCATCCTGAATTTCCCTGGGTGTCTACTTTTCAAAAATGTATAGGTTTGCTAGGTTTCCTTAGGTGCTGGCAGAGCTAGGGCGCAAAAACAAAAAGTAGTCTTTTTGTCCAAAAAGTGCAAAATTTTACTGGGAAATTGAGGTGCGACCATGTTGCGTTTTGCGCTGTTTCATGTCGCAGCCACTATGCCTACCCACGCAAGTGAGGTACCATTTTTTTCGGGAGACCTGGGGAAACGCTGGGTGGGTAGAAATGTGTTGATCCACGCAGATTCCAGAACTTTCCAGCACAGAAATGTTAGGGAAATGTGTTTTTTTTGTCAAAACTTAGCTTTGCAAGGGATTCTGGGTAACAAAACCTGAGGGTAGGCAGAGGAGTCACCCCATCCTGAATTTCCCTGGGTGTCTACTTTTCAAAAATGTATAGGTTTGCTAGGTTTCCTTAGGTGCTGGCAGAGCTAGGGCGCAAAAACAAAAGGTAGTCTTTTTGTCCAAAAAGTGCAAAATTTTACTGGGAAATTGAGGTGCGACCATGTTGTGTTTGGCGCTGTTTCATGTCGCAGCCACTATGCCTACCCACGCAAGTGAGGTACCATTTTTTCCGGGAGACCTGTGGGAACGCTGGGTGGGTGGAAATTTGTTGATCCACGCAGATTCCGGAACTTTCCACCACAGAAATGTTAGGGAAATGTGTTTTTTTTGTCAGAATCTTAGATTTGCAAGGGATTCTGGGTAACAAAACTTGAGGGTAGGCAGAGGAGTCACCCCATCCTGAATTCCCCTGGGTGTCTACTTTTCAAAAATGTATAGGTTTGCTAGGTTTCCTTAGGCGCTGGCAGAGCTAGGGCGCAAAAACAAAAGGTAGTCTTTTTGTCCAAAAAGTGCAAAATTTTACTGGGAAATTGAGGTGCGACCATGTTGCGTTTTGCGCTGTTTCATGTCGCAGCCACTATGCCTACCCACGCAAGTGAGGTACCATTTTTTTTGGGAGACCTGGGGGAACGCTGGGTGGGTGGAAATTTATTGATCCACGCAGATTCCAGAACTTTCCACCACAGAAATGTTAGGAAAATGTGTTTTTTTTTGTCAAAATCTTAGCTTTGCAAGGGATTCTGGGTACCAAAACCTGAGGGTAGGCAGAGGAGTCACCCCATCCTGAATTCCCCTTGGTGTCTACTTTTCAAAAATGTATAGGTTTGCTAGGTTTCCTTAGGTGCTGGCAGAGCTAGGGCGAAAAAACAAAAGGTAGTCTTTTTGTCCAAAAAGTGCAAAATTTTACTGGGAAATTGAGGTGCGACCATGTTGTGTTTTGCGCTGTTTCATGTCGCAGCCACTATGCCTACCCACGCAAGTGAGGTACCATTTTTTCCGGGAGACCTGGGGGAACGCTGGGTGGGTGGAAATTTGTTGATCCACGCAGATTCCAGAACTTTCCACCACAGAAATGTTAGGAAAATGTGTTTTTTTTGTTAAAATCTTAGCTTTGCAAGGGATTCTGGGTAACAAAACCTGAGGGTAGGCAGAGGAGTCACCCCATCATGAGTTCCCGTGGGTGTCTACTTTTCAAAAAGGTATAGGTTTGCTAGGTTTCCTTAGGTGCTGGCAGAGCTAGGGCGCAAAAACAAAAGGTAGTCTTTTTGTCCAAAAAGTGCAACATTTTACTGGGAAATTGAGGTGCGACCATGTTGCGTTTTGCGCTGTTTCATGTTGCAGCCACTATGCCTACCCACGCAAGTGTGGTACCATTTTTTTCGGGAGACCTGGGGGAACGCTGGGTGGGTGGAAATTTGTTGATCCACGCAGATTCCAGAACTTTCCACCACAGAAATGTTAGGAAAATGTGTTTTTTTTGTCAAAATCTTAGCTTTGCAAGGGATTCTAGGTAACAAAACCTGGGGGTAGGCAGACGAGTCACCCCATCCTGAATTCCCCTGTGTGTCTTGTTTTAAAAAATGTATAGGTTTGCTAGGTGTCCCTAGGTTCTGGCAGAGGTAGGGCGCAAAAACAAAAGGTAGTTTTTTTGTCCAAAGAGCGCAAGATTTCACTGGGAAATTGAGGTGCAACCACGTTGCGTTTTGCGCTGTTTCGTGTTGCAGCCACTATGCCTACCCAGGCAAGTGAGGTACCATTTTTTTTGGGAGACCTGGGGAAACACTGGGTGGGTGGAAATTTATTGATCCACGCAGATTCCAGAACTTTCCACCACAGAAATGTTAGGAAAATGTGTTTTTTTTGTCAAAATCTTAGCTTTGCAAGGGATTCTGGGTACCAAAACCTGAGGGTAGGCAGAGGAGTCACCCCATCCTGAATTCCCCTTGGTGTCTACTTTTCAAAAATGTATAGGTTTGCTAGGTTTCCTTAGGTGCTGGCAGAGCTAGGGCGAAAAAACAAAAGGTAGTCTTTTTGTCCAAAAAGTGCAAAATTTTACTGGGAAATTGAGGTGCGACCATGTTGTGTTTTGCGCTGTTTCATGTCGCAGCCACTATGCCTACCCACGCAAGTGAGGTACCATTTTTTCCGGGAGACCTGGGGGAACGCTGGGTGGGTGGAAATTTGTTGATCCACGCAGATTCCAGAACTTTCCACCACAGAAATGTTAGGAAAATGTGTTTTTTTTGTTAAAATCTTAGCTTTGCAAGGGATTCTGGGTAACAAAACCTGAGGGTAGGCAGAGGAGTCACCCCATCATGAGTTCCCGTGGGTGTCTACTTTTCAAAAAGGTATAGGTTTGCTAGGTTTCCTTAGGTGCTGGCAGAGCTAGGGCGCAAAAACAAAAGGTAGTCTTTTTGTCCAAAAAGTGCAACATTTTACTGGGAAATTGAGGTGCGACCATGTTGCGTTTTGCGCTGTTTCATGTTGCAGCCACTATGCCTACCCACGCAAGTGTGGTACCATTTTTTTCGGGAGACCTGGGGGAACGCTGGGTGGGTGGAAATTTGTTGATCCACGCAGATTCCAGAACTTTCCACCACAGAAATGTTAGGAAAATGTGTTTTTTTTGTCAAAATCTTAGCTTTGCAAGGGATTCTAGGTAACAAAACCTGGGGGTAGGCAGACGAGTCACCCCATCCTGAATTCCCCTGTGTGTCTTGTTTTAAAAAATGTATAGGTTTGCTAGGTGTCCCTAGGTTCTGGCAGAGGTAGGGCGCAAAAACAAAAGGTAGTTTTTTTGTCCAAAGAGCGCAAGATTTCACTGGGAAATTGAGGTGCAACCACGTTGCGTTTTGCGCTGTTTCGTGTTGCAGCCACTATGCCTACCCAGGCAAGTGAGGTACCATTTTTTTTGGGAGACCTGGGGAAACACTGGGTGGGTGGAAATTTGTTGATCCACGCAGATTCCAGAACTTTCCTCCACAGAAATGTGAGGAAAATTGGTTTTTTTTGTCAAAATCTTAGCTTTGCAAGGGATTCTGGGTAATAAAACCTGGGGGTAGGCAGACGAGTCACCCCATCCTTAATTCCCCTGTGTGTCTAGTTTTCAAAAATGTATAGGTTTGCTAGGTTTCCCTAGGTGCTGGCAGAGCTAGGGCACAAAAACAAAAGGTAGTCTCTTTGTCCAAAGAGCGCCAGATTTCACTGGGAAATTGAGGTGCCACCACGTTGCGTTTTGCGCTGTTTCGTGTCGCAGCCACTATGCCTACCCAGGCAAGTGAGGTACCATTTTTTTCGGGAGACCTGGGGAAACACTGGGTGGGTGGAAATTTGTTGATCCACACAGATTCCAGAACTTTCCTCCACAGAAATGTGAGGAAAATGTGTTTTTTTGTCAAATTCTTAGCTTTGCAAGGGATTCTGGGTAACAAGACCTGGTGGTAGGCAGTCGAGTCACCCCATCCTGAATTCCCCTGGGTGTCTACTTTTTAAAAATGTATAGGTTTGCTAGGTTTCCCTAGGTGCCGGCAGAGCTAGGGTGCAAAAACTACAGGTAGGCACTTTGCTAAAAAAGGGTCAATTTGTAACTGCAAAATTTAGGTGTCACCACGTTGCAGTTTGCGCCGTGTCCTGTCGCAGGCACAAGGCCGACCCACACAAGTGAGGTACCGTTTTTATTGGGAGACTTGGGGTAAATCAGATTTGTAAATCAACTGTTATTACCAATTGAGCTTTCACGCATTTCTCCCTTTCAATGAAAGACATTGTGTAAAAAAAAAAAAATTTGAAAAATGACCAATAATTCTCATGCTAGTATGAGTATTCCCAATTTTGAAAATTAGCAATTATATACTGTTTCTGAACTCTATAATTTGTACCCAATTCAGAAATACATAGGTGTCTTTCATACAGATTTTTCCATGTATACATTTTCCAAGACAAAGTGCTCTATACCCAGTAAATGAAAAAATACCATTGCAAGTTGCTGCTCAGTTTTTGGATCTGGGTTCGTCGGGTTCTTGGTAAAACTACAAGTCCTATATATCCCCACAACCAGGAAGGTCTAACGGATGTAACGGTATATTGCTTTCCAAGAAGTTATAGGTGAAAACGTTGAGACAAAAGGCTATTTTCTTCAACAATTTTTCAATTATTCCAATATTTAACTGTTAGTTTCTATAAAGAAACCTTCATGGATTTAGACAAATGACCCCTTTCTGAATTCAGAATTTTGTCTACTTTTCGAAAATGTACAGCTTTCTAGGATCTATTATTGCTTTCAAACTCATTTCTACCATTAACTGGAAGGAGGCGGAAAGCTCTAAAAATAGCAAAAATCGGCTATGCCCCAGAAAAATGCCAAAACTGTGTGAAAAATGTCGGTTCTCTGACAAAAGACTGTCATTTCCTAAAAGCTGAGAAAATGGAGATTTCAGCCCCACAAACCCTTTTTTGATAACATTTTCAGGGAAAACCCCAGATGCTTTCATTTGCAGCCCGTTTTCCCAATTTTTCTGAAAAAAACAAAAAAAACACTATATTTTGGTTAATTTCCGGGACCCCTCCAAGGGAATCCACAAACCCTGGGCGCCTTTAGAATCCACATGATGTTGGAAGAAAAGGACGCAAATTTGGCGTGGATACCTTATGTGGTCAAAAAGTTACAAGGGCCTAAGCGCGCACTACCCCAAATCGCCAAAAAAGGGCTTAGCACAGGAGGGGAAAAGGCCTAGCAGCGAAGGGGTTAATAATGCAAATTACAAATATTCTTTGTCTTTAGCTAGGAATTTATTTTTTAATTGAATCTTCAAATCTTTAATTTATTTAATCTAATATAATTCCATTAATTAAAGTTTTAATTCAAAACTAATTTAATAGTTCTGTAGCATGTTTTATTTTGTTCTACAGTTAAAAAATATATATATATTTTTAAAACAATATAGCATATCTCACATAGCTAATACACAACGTTAGTTATATGGATTTACACTGTACCCATATGTCCTGGTTTCAACTGATTCAATGAATATGTAAATGATTTCTAGAAAGGCCAAAGGATCTTTCTGTGGCGCTTTGGCCAAAGAGTTAAAAGAAAGAAGATGCAAACTGTACTGATGTCTGCATTGTGGAAAGGCCAGGCATTTATTAAAGAAGGGCACACCAAACCTAAAGCATCACATGTTATGGTAGTTATCTCAGACCCTATACCATAACTGATGGAAACATAACTAAATTCTAAGGCATTGGAAAATATCAATTTTGAGTGTCAAGCAATCAGCAATCTCAAACTCACTGGCAAGCATTTAAGCATCCTAGTAACAATGCAGAACATCTAGGTCACCGGTCTATCATCTGAACCCTTTGGAGTTACTGGCAATCCGCAATTTCCTTGATATCATTTATGACAAGGCCATGGGTTTACAATTAATACCAAACAAGTTAGAGCAGTCCTGTTTAGTGAAACAACTTTGTGGCTCATTGCTATGCAAACAGTTCCCCTTGTCCTAATTTGACCTGACAAAAGGGAAAAAAATATGTCTAGTTTGGTAGATGCTTGTGAGTTCCAAACGATTCTGGGAATCCCAAGACTTCATTTACACAGCAACAGACTGCATCTTCACACTCCTAAGCCATGACGAACAGTTTCTCAGACTTTCCGTCACCAAGACCAGACCCCATAGCAGGCCAAACACCTAGCTGTAACTTGTCTTCCTATTTCATGACTAGTCCCTAATGGAGATATCATCCATGGATACCTCACAATTTCCCATCACTGCAGGACTTGAAAAAGTCCAGATTCTACTTTTACGTGACCCTATTATGGAATCAAGATTGCAAACTTCCTAAGGAAACAGAACAATGTAAATCACTAGATCTAGATTGGTCACCACCCCAACTGAATTGCCCCTTTGCTTATTCTTGAGAAAGGCCTAGGCCCGCAAGCTACCAGAAAGGGAAAACATGTGTTAGCTTTATCCAGTTGTTCCTGTATGTTAGAGACTGATATTCAATGTGCATTAAAGAGGAAATTCATAAGGATCTGATTCTGAGAAATTATTATTAACATTATGTTTGTATAATGGATAAAGCACTTATGCCCAGATGCATCAAAGTACCTTTTTGCGATTCCTAATTTGCGAAAATTACCGAATCGCAAATTAGGAATCTCAAAATGGTATGCATCATTTTTTTCGCATTTTTTTTGTGATTCGGTAAAAATCGCAATTTTTACCGAATCGCATAAAAAATGCGATTTTCAAATTGCGAATTCGCAATTCCCATTCATTCCTATGGGCTGAAATGCCCATAGGAATGAATGGGAATTGCGAATTCGCAATTTGAAATCGGAATTCAACAAAGCCTTTCAAGGGTGGAGAGGGGTGTCCAAAGGACCCCCCCTGCACCCATGAAATGCACTTTTACATGTAAGTTACATACACACATGTCCTAGGGACATGTGTGTCTGTAACTTAACAGTTGAAAAAATGCATTTTTGTGCATTTTTAAACAATTTTGCAAATTACCACGAGGTACAACTTCGTGGTAATTTGCAAATGCAGTTTGTAAAATCGCAATTGTTTTGACAATGATGCATTGCATTTAAGGAATCGCAAATTTGTGATTCCTTAAAAGCAATCGCATTTTTGGAATTCGCTAAAAATAGCGATTTTCCAAAAATGCTTGATGCATCCCAAAAACCAATTTAGGAAGTGCAAACGGCCGATTTTTGCGATTCACACCATTTGCACTTCCTAAAAAGGTTGATGCATCTAGGCATAAGTAGCAATTAAATCTGTAGCATATGTATCCCCCATATTCCCTATATAGCCACAAAACAAACTGTAAAGAGTACACCATTACCTTGGGTTCTCATTTCTGGCACAATACATAAACCAAGTTTCACAGTTTCAAGTAGCTGAGACACGTAAAACTGAAAACATGGTTACCTGAAGAATACTGAAGACCAAACCAGCTGAGTTTAATTTCGACTACTGATTAAACCTGCACTCTGGAGCCACTATCCCTTGCATTAGCATTAATGTGCTTACTAAAAAAACAAATCACCTCAAAATATATGTGGAGGAACTTTTTGCTACTGGTGACCACCCCGCGCCGCACGGCCACCAGCTGTCGCGTGTGCCCCCGCCTGCCACTGCCGCTGCTCTCAGCCTCGCTGAGCCGGCCCGCCCTCGGGCCACGCCCCCCGCTCGTTGTTCCCGCATACCTCCCTTGCGCTGCTCCATTTGTAAATTGTACAGTATTTCTGCTGCTGCTTCGTTTTTTTACATTGTACCAGTTTATTGTATTTCTATTTCTTTGTCTCCCTGTACTTGCTTTGCTCTCCCCCCTGTGCTACGGTCCCCTGCACCCCCGCTCCCCGCCTCCCGCTTCCCGCCGCCGGGAGTGAGGACACGCCCCCTTCCTCCCCGCTCCCGCCTCCCAGCTGCTCCGCCCTCCCTGCACTTGGCCATAAATGGCGACCGTGCGGCACAGGTGAGTGTGACCTATTCATAGGACACCCCCGCGCCGCACGGCCACCAGCTGTCGCGTGTGCCCCCGCCTGCCACTGCTCTCAGCCTCGCTGAGCCGGCCCGCCCTCAGGCCACGCCCCCCGCTTGTTGTTCCCGCATACCTCCCTTGCGCTGCTCCGTTTGTAAATTGTACAGTATTTCTGCTGCTGCTTCGTTTTTTTACATTGTACCAGTTTATTGTATTTCTATTTCTTTGTCTCCCTGTACTTGCTTTGCTCTCCCCCCTGTGCTACGGTCCCCTGCACCCCCGCTCCCCGCCTCCTGCTTCTCGCCGCCGGGAGTGAGGACACGCCCCCTTCCTCCCTGCTCCCGCCTCCCAGCTGCTCCGCCCTCCCTGCACTTCGCCATAAATGGCGACAGTGCGCACGCGCAGCGTTGACCCGCAGCGGGAGCGCCGATTGTGCGCCGAAGGCGCGACAAAGGTAAGCCCGTCTGCGCCCGTCCGCGCCTGGACCGCGCCCAGTGCCAGGACCCATGGCCTCCGCAGACACCAGCCCACCCGCCGGACCTACAGCGCCACCGAACTCAACGCACTCAACGCCGGCCGATTCCCGGGTTGCTACCGAGCCACCCCGAGACGCACCCACGGACCCTTCTGCTGCAATCCCTGCAAGTTCACCTGCATCCGGACCTGCACCACTCCAGCAGTGCCCAAGACCTCGACGAGCAACAGCAGCAGCCACCTGAAGTGCATCCTGTTCAACACCCGCTCCGTCCACAGACACGCCGTCGAGCTCTGGGACCTGCTCGACAACACAGCCCCAGACGTCGCCTTCCTCACGGAAACCTGGATGAATGCCTCCTCAGCGCCCGGCATCGCCATCCCGGACGGCTACAAGATCATCCGGAGGGACCGCGTCAACCAGACAGGAGGAGGCATCACCATCATCCACAGGAACTCCATCCGCATCACGACCAACACCGACGACACGCTCGCACCCGCCGAGCACCTGCACTTCCAGATCCACATCAATCCCAAGACCACCCTCAGAGGCACCCTCATCTACAGACCCCCGGGACCAGGCACACAATTCAGCGAGGACATCGCCGACTTCATCAGCCCGCATGCCCTCCCCTCCGCTGACTACATCCTCCTCGGGGACCTCAACTTCCACCTGGAGAACAACAACAACCGCAACACCACCACCCTGCTGGACAACCTCGCTAACCTCGGACTCAAGCAACTGGTGACCACCCCCACCCACTACGCCGGCACACGCTTGACCCCGTCTTCTCCTCCAGCAAGGACATCGCCTTCAGCCACGCCACCGGACTCCACTGGACGGACCACAGCTGCGTCCACTTCAGCTTCAAAAGAACCACGATCCTCCGCCAACAGCAACAGGTTGCACGCAGAAGCTGGAACATGATCACAGCCGACCAGCTCGCGACCGCCCTGAGCAAGAACCCACCCACCAGCGCAGCGAACCCCAGCCAAGCGGCCACCAACCTCACAAAGTGGACCAGCGACTGCGCAGACGACCTCGCCCCTCTGAGGACCCCGCCTAGCAGACCCGGCAGCAAGAAAGCCCCATGGTTCACCGACGAACTCAAGAGCTCCAAGAAGGACTGCAGAGCCCTGGAGAAAGCCTGGCGCAGAGACCCAACACCGGACAACATGACTGCCCTCAAGATCGCCACCCGAAAACACCACCAACTGATCCACACCACCAAGAAAACTACATTCAAGGAAGGACTAGACAACAACGCACACAACAGCAAGGAACTCTTCAACATCGTTAAAGAGCTCTCCAACCCCAACGCCGGAAACAACGACATCACCCCTTCGCAAGACCTCTGCAACTCCCTCGCCTCCTACTTCCACACCAAGATCGCGGACATACACAACAGCTTCAGCACTCAACCAACGCACGCCACGAGCGAACCACCGCCCCCCACCACCACCCTCCACGCCTGGACCCTGATCAGCAACGAAGACACCATCCACACGATGAACTCCATCCACTCTGGGTCTCCGACCGACCCTTGCCCCCACCACGTCTTCAACAAGGCCGACGCTGTCATCTCACCCCACCTGCGGGACATCATCAACACCTCCTTCAACACCGCTACCTTCCCGGAGAGCTGGAAGCACGCCAAACTCAGCGCCCTACTAAAGAAGCCATCAGCCGACCCCACCGACCTCAAGAACTACCGACCCATCTCACTGCTCCCGTTTCCCGCAAAAGTCATCGAGAAGACCGTCAACAATCAGCTGGCCGCCTTCCTCAAGACGAACGGATCCCTCGACCTCTCGCAGTCTGGCTTCCGGGCCAACCACAGCACCGAGACCGCCCTGATCGCAGCAACGGATGACATCGAGCCCTGCTCGACAACAGAGAAACTGCGGCCCTCATCCTCCTAGACCTCTCCGCGGCCTTCGACACTGTCTGCCACCGTACCGTAGTACAGCGCCTCAGCAACGTCGGAATCCAGGAGAAGGCACTGGAATGGATCACCTCCTTCCTCGCCGGAAGGACACAGAGAGTCCGCCTTCCTCCGTTCAGATCAGAAGCCACCGAAGTCATCTGCGGCGTTCCTCAAGGCTCCTCGCTCAGCCCAACACTCTTCAACATCTACATGAGTCCCCTCGCAGCCATCGCACGCCAGCACAACCTTAACATCATCTCCTACGCCGAAGACACCCAGCTGATCCTCTCCCTCACCAACGACCCCGCCACCGCCAGAGCCAACCTACACGAAGGGATGAAAGAGGTAGCCAAATGGATGAAGAACAGCCGCCTGAAACTGAACTCGGACTAGACGGAAGTCCTCATCCTGGGATCCTCACCCTCCGCCTGGGACGACTCCTGGTGGCCCCCCGCCCTAGGCAGCGCACCCAAACCAACAGACCACGCACGCAACCTGGGCTTCATCCTGGACTGCTCCCTCTCCATGACCAGACAAGTCAACGCTGTCTCCTCATCGTGCTTCAACATCCTACGCATGGATCCCCACCGAGACCAGGAAGACGGTCACCCAGGCCCTCGTCACCAGCCGACTGGACTACGGCAACTCCCTCTACGCCGGAACCACCGCCAAACTCCATAAGAGACTCCAGCGGATCCAGAACGCCTCAGCACGACTCATCCTGGACATCCCCCGCCGCAACCACATCTCCGGACACCTGAGAGACCTGCACTGGCTCCCGGTCAACAAGAGAATCACCTTCCGTCTCCTCACCCACGCACACAAAGCCCTACACAACTAAGGCCCAGGATATCTCAACAGCCGCCTCAACTTCTACGCTCCCAAACGCCAGCTTCGATCGACCGGCCACGCCCTCGCCGCCGTCCCCCGCATCCGAAGAGCCACCACAGGGGGAAGGTCCTTCTCCTACCTCGCCGCCAAGACTTGGAACTCCCTACCGACCCACCTCCGCCTGACCAGGACCACCTCGCCTTCAGGAAGCAGCTCAAGACCTGGCTGTTTGAGCAGAAGCGGACCCCCCCTCCCCTAGCGCCTTGAGACCCTCCGGGTGAGTAGTGCGCTATACAAATGCTTTGATTGATTGATTGATTGAGTGATATAAGATTTTCGAAATCCCTTGTGTTCTTTGTATTTTTCAAACTCAAAAATAATGGGGACTCAGGAACTGCTTCAGTTACTGGACAATTAACAAAGTCAAAATCAAGATCAGATATCCATTACCATTGATCCTAGTGTTGTTGGATCAAGACAGGAATTAATCCATGTATATCAAACTGGATTAGCATATCTTTTTAAAGGCCGGTTTACTTTCAATGTTGCACTGTTGTTTGCATTAAATACTTTGCTCTTTTTGATGCAGAAGGTATAATTTTCCAGAAGCCTTCATTTAGTTAGTGACTAGGCATTTGTTGTGCATTAGACAGCTTGTAGTGGGGTTCTCACCGCGAGGAGAGGAGAAAACAGAAAGGAATGGGAAGAACTGTCTAAACTGCAAAATGTGAACAGTGTGTCTTTTCAAGGACTAGTGTCTGGAGACCATTGTGCTGACTTGAGAAGATGGAGAGTTTAGCTATTCCCAGGAAATTACTGAAATCCGATTGGATGTTGCAGAAGACAAAAAGAAACATGCTGCTACTTTGAATATTTTATGTTTAAATTAGTGTGTGTCACTAGAGGTGGAGATTACTTTTTCATGAGATCTTTTCTCTTAGAGGGGGAATTCTCCCCCTCACACTTGCTGGAGACTCATCTCAGAGTTTCTTTATACCTCTCTACATAGGAGGCTGCTTAGCCTCTTTCTTCAATGTTTGTTGATTTATACCTGAGAATACTTTCCAGCTTGAGATGCAAAGGCTCTATGCTTATGCATTGATTCTTTCATCAGAACTCTTCTTTGGGAATCTAAATTGACACCTTATTCTATGTTAATCCCAATTTAATATCGATTTGGAAATGTCCTTTATGGAACATGCTTGCTTTACTATTATAACTGACTGCAAGAAACCGAGCGCCCTGATTTTGCTGGACCTATCAGCGGCGTTCGATACTGTCAGCCATGCCTTGCTTTTGGACAGATTGAGGGACTTTGGGATTAAGGGCCAGGCCTTTCAATGGTTGCAATCATTCCTTACAGGAAGGACCCAAAAGATACAACTGGGGGACGAAACATCTGAGGTGGGGATTTTAGAGTGCGGGGTGCCACAGGGGTCCGCCCTGTCCCCGCTTCTATTTAACCTCTACCTGCAACCATTGATTGCTTCTCTGGCCACTATGGGCTGTAAAGTTTATAACTACGCGGACGACACGCAACTGCTGTTAAGTGTCGATGACACCACGGCCGCGCAACTCCAAGCTCAGAACATCTTGCGGTTCACAGTGCAATGGATGACAGACAATCTGCTAAAAATCAACCCTGACAAGACTGAGGTACTAGTGATTCCATCTACTGCCTCACCTTGGTGTGATCTCTATTGGCCTACAGAGCTGGGCCCGGCTCCAAAACCAAGCTCATCTGTAAAGAGCTTGGGGATCAAACTGGATGATGATCTGTCAATGGCCCCTCAGATCTCTGTGGTTGTGGGAAGTTGCACGAACATCATTAGGCAACTGCGGAAGTTAACTCCTGTCCTCTCACAATCCATGATGCGATCAATAGTAGCGGCCACCATCATCTCCAGAATTGATTACGGGAATGCCCTGTACCATGGCTTACCGAAAACTCTGACCAGTAGACTCCAGGTCATAATGAATGACGCTGCCCGGTTGATTTTCAGATTACCGAGGAGATCTAAAGCTACTCCCCTACTACAAAGCTTGCACTGGCTCCCCATTAAAGAGAGAGTGGAATTTAAGAACTTATGCACGGCCCATAGGGCAATCTATGGAAAAGCCCCAACTTACATCAAGGATCGTCTGCAACTTTACTGCTCTACACGAACTCTTCGATCCTCAGACTCCCAATTATTGGTCTGCCCCCGCTACAGGCTAGTGACCAAGGGAGGGAGAGCCTTCTCAGTGCTAGTCCCTCAGCTATGGAACAGGTTGCCGGAGGCACTGCGTCGGGAAGGGAACCTACTACGATTCAGGAAGAGCCTAAAAACATTCCTGTTCAGAAAAAGCATGAGCACAGCATAATCCAGCTTCCATCTTGCTAAGTTATTGTTTACTACCATCTTTCCTGGCGCTTAGAGGCCTGCAGGTGATTAGGCGCTCTATAAAACTCCATTAACAATAACAATAACAATAATGTTAACTGTAATTTCAACCAATATTTCATACAGTAATTAACTGTTTTGAATTTTTTAGTGGAGCAGACAAAAGTTATATGTTTATTGTGATGCTTAAAGTTGTAGAATTTTGTGTATGAGAAAATTGTTAAAGAGGGTGCTCCGCTACAAGGAGTAAAGAACTACGTCAGAGTGTGCCACACTGGGATAGGTCAGTTGGTGTGAAGTGCGAATCTAAGTTTGGTTGGCAAGTTATCAAGTACTAAGTTTTGTCAGGTTACGAAAAGAGAATTGTGTCAGGATTGGAGAAAAATATTGGTGTTTAAAGAATTATACATTGAAAAAAAACGGTGACATTTAATAAATTATTAATGAATGTTTGTAACCATGAAAGGTTTTAAAGCAGCTAGAGATTTAATGAGGGGTGATGTGGGATTTCCTGTTCGGAAGGGTGAAGAGGCTCCGGCGGAAGGCACGCTAGGTCATTATATGGCAATAAATATGGGGCTTCACATCTGAACATGAAGGACTATTCAGATTTCCACAATATGGTACTTTTGATTTAAAAGTTAATGAACATTTAAGGAAAAAGTTATATGAAATGAAGCCATCACCTAAACCTACACAGTAAGACTTTCCTCTTCATTGAGGCCTACAATTAGTTCTCCCCCTCACGTTTCTTTCACTGTCCTCAGCACAAGCGCCAAGAAACCTTAAGGTGTTAGCTGCGCTTTACAAATTTTTTTAACATAACATAACATAACAGTACGATGCATTAAATGTTTGGTGGTGAGCATCTCATGCCAAAGAGAACAAAGGCATCAGAAAAGAGCAAACAGAGCAGTGTGAAACTATTCAGATGCTCAATGGCATGTAGGACAGCAGAAATGGAGGAAATGCATAGTCAACGGCAGTAGAATGTACCCAGCAATACCGACAGAAAAGACTAAAAGTATCGAATGAAGGGAAATGATGATGAGGAAGCTGCAAGGAAAAACTGACACTGATATCAATACAGTGGATGATTTTTTAGATGCTTTGTTATCCCTATGTGCACTGCCAAATGTGGCTCCCACAGCAAGTATATAAGGTGCTACAACCACTAGTGCTGCAGCGGCAACAGCCCCTATTGATCTGAATATATCTCAGATTGAGAACCCACTTCCAGTACTTCCGATTGCAACTGCATGTGTTGAAGCAGCCCCTATGGTAAAAAGCTCTAGGTCTTACTGCTTCTATTGTGACTGTTCCCGCACCAATGTCACAGGTTGTATCAGCTCACTTATTAGCAGTTCCTGTTGCAACTCTACCAGTACATTGTGCTCTGAATCCTGCTGCTCGAGGTGCTGTTGGAGGAGTTGTCGTAACAGGTTTATTCCTGCATCATAAAACTGACCGATTGATGCATGGACCCCACCACAAAATGTCCAATCATTAATTGAAGGTTTATTTTTACAACACATATTGCACAGAGAGAGACAGGTCATTTGATGATCGACTTTTTCCTCAATGGTTTGAGGAAACTCCAGAAAAAAAATTGAAGGAGGAATTGGAAAAATCATTAGAGGATGTCTGGACATTTCACATTTGAATCAATATCAGGAACATTAATTAATATAGGTGAGTAAAGAAATCACAAGGAGTGCATGTGCAACACATTTAACAGAATTCACAGGGAAATATGGGGTGGCCCTTCTAAGGGTGTTCCTTTACATAAAAGTCTCAGTGTACAGTTAGATGATGAAGCTATCGCGACTAGTCAGTCCCCAGGAAAAAGATTGCACATTGCTGAGTTGGTGAAGTGCATTTGAACATTTAGCTATTTTGACAGGTTGGAAAGCAAGTGCGCAAAGAAACAGGGAATGAAACAATCAGATACTACATAAGCAATTGGCAAAACACCACCAGTACTCCCATATGAGACTTTACCTTTCCCTAGGTGGAGGGTATGTTCCTGTACCATGGCGTAGAGGTGATCTTGCGACATTCACAAATAACTTTTCAAAACTAAGATAGAATCCTGCCCAGTGGTATGCACAAGTTGACAGATTTGTAGCGATTAAAAGGATTTGTGGATGGACTTGAATACTTTCTTTGATATTGTGGTACTGAGTGATCTATGAGATCAATGTAAAATAGCTGTACAATGGCCATGCACTGAGCCGCTAAGGGATGCGTGTACTTGTGCACCTTCACCTATATTGATGACAAAGTATGACGAGGTGATTGCTTTTTTTAAAGGAAACGTTCCAGCAATGGATATTGATTGGTTAAAGATCAATAGAACTATGCAGGAAGCAAAAAACATCAGTGCATGCTTATTAAGAACAATTGCTGCAGGTGTTTAAACTGCACAGCAGACAAGAAAATTCCCAAAAGGGAGATGTGGGGAGTTTTGTGTCACAGTTCGTTCTTGGGTTGCGACCAGAAATCAGCATGCACCTTCAGCAGAGTGTAATTTGTTGGCAGATAAAAGAAACCCTTAGATGAGATTCTGAGGTTTGCAAAACACTGTTGTGATGATCAATCGATGAAGCAGAAGAGACTTAAAGAGAAATTTATGTTGACTCAAACTGAGCTGGATCAAAAGGAATTTCAGAATCAGTAGCATGAAGGGAATGCCGGTTAAATGCACCGTGATGGTCTTCAGTTTGAAGGTCAAATTGCACAGGGTGGAGTTGGTGTTCCACAGAGTAGAGGTTGAGATATTTCGGTTGATTCAGCAAAAGACATTGCAGCGCTGAAGAAATTAGCTCCGTGTCATTCTTGCAACAGGCTTAGGCATTGGAGGAGGGAGTCAAATCAAGTGAGTGGGGATAGGCAAATTGAAAGAGTAAATCAAATGTAATTGCAACATTTTCCAGTTTAGGCTCCAGTTCAATGAATGCAGATGTCAACGCAATCATAATTTCTTATGATGAAATGAAAAGGCATTTGTATAGCGCATGGCTACCTGGAGGCATCCCAGCGCTGCAGCGTAAGCCAGAGGTCTTTATGGAAGAGCCAAGTTTTCAGCTGTTTTTTCGAAATGCAAAATGGTTAGATTCACGATGGAGGAAAAGCATTAGGGAGTTCCAGAGCTTGACAGCGTTGTATGAAAAACAAAACGACGCCCGTCCCATTCTGGCCTACTTGATTCTGGGCACATCTTCTAGGTGGAGCTCGTCAGAACGAAGTTTGCTGGTGGCCTTGTAGGGTCTGATAAAGGCTTTCATGATGGGTGGCCCCTTTCCTTATAAAGACTTGTTAGCGACACAGAGAGATATAAAATGGATTCTCTCCTGCACCGAAAGCCAGTGGAGGGAGCGTAGGGCGGGCTTTGCTTAGCAGCGATTGTTCGTACCCGTGAGCAGTCTTGCTGCTGAATTTTTAATGATCTGCAGTTTTGCAACCACTGAGTTTGGGGCGCCTAGGTGGAGAGCATTGCCATAGTCTATCCTGGAGAGAATTAGGGCTTGGATTAGTAACTTTTTAGCTTGGCAGGGTAGTAGCGGGAGTATTTTGCGAGTCATCTTCAGCAGGCCATAGCACGCAACAGCAGTCTTCCTAGCTTGGGCTTTGAAGGTAAGATCTTAATCCAACCAAATACCCAAGCTTTTTATCTTGATTTTGGGGACCGGTGCCGGGCCCATGCAGAGCAAAACCAATGAGGATGATGAACGGAGTGTTGAACATTGCAAGCACTCACCCCCAGTCAACAAATCAGTCTGACCCTGTACCTAATGGGAACAGTCCTGCCAGAACTGCCAAGCCATGTCTTCCTTGGACCGGAAACAAGCATCCTTGGACACGTTTCTGTCTAATCAGCCGACATCAGCCAGGCTAGCTGATTGACATGGTGCTAGATTTAAAACTTGACTGGTTGCCAAGCAGCATAAGCTTGGGTTTATCACCATTGAGCTTTGGATGAGATAAGCTCATTCAATTAGCAACTTCCTCAAGACAAGAATGTAGATCAGTGGGCGACTGTTCAGCCTCGTTCAGCCATGATGCAGGTTCCACAAGCCCCTATGGCCCCTCAGAATATGGGGTATCCCAGATTTAATATGAATCAAGTACCAAGAGCAAAGTTAAATCTATTTCAAAATCAGAACCAATTTTATAAGTTCGCAACGTTAGAGAACAGGAACTTTAGTTCTTACAATTCCCAATGACAGTGTCTGAGGGGGGAGGAATGTTGCCTACTTTCTCCAGTCTCGAGCGAGAACAAAGTGGACCATTTGTAGAAGGAGAGGTAATTGGCGACCAAGTGTCATTTCTTATTGATACAGGTGCTACCCGTTCCACTGTTAGAACAGCAGTAGTCTCAGTAAAGAAGATCCAATTTGTAGGTGTTACAAATAAACAAATAACTAATCCTGTTTCAAAGAAAGTGCCTGTAAAAATAGGCTCTTTTGAGGAAGATCACCAGTTTGTGGTGTGTTATTCAAGTCTTGTAAATCTGTTAGCAAGCAAGATCTTTTGTGCAAGTTAAATTGAACCATTTCCTGCACACCAGATAGCCTTCGAATTTCAAACTCATGATGATAATGTTGAATTTAAAATTGCTGAAAGTAAACAGTAGTAGGATTGTATCCTCTAAGAACGATAGAGAATTTACCTCCCAATTTGAGAGATACTTTGAACTAAGAAGTATGGGATGTTAGATTCAGCAGCCTTTGGATGGTCTTCTCCCCAACATTTTGCCTTCCTCCTCTACTTTTTCTGACCGCGATTTGTCTGGCCTTAGGACTCAGAGCACTTTACTACTGCTAACCAGTGCTAAAGTGCATGTGCGCTCTGCCTAAAACATGGTAATTTTGGCTCATCTTCAACTGCCATGTTTAATTCACTTATAATCCCCTAGTAAAGTGCACTACACGTAACCAAGGCCTGTTAATTAATTGCTACTAGTGGGACTGCAGCACTTATTTTGCCAACCCCTTAAGTAGCCCTCTATCGTTGGATCAGGTCTGCCTTTGCAGAGCCTGTGTGTGCAGTTTAAACTGCTATTTCGGCCTGGCAAGATAAACCTTTTGCCAAGCCCAAATCTTCCATATTTATACTTATATGTCACCCATAAGTTAGGCTGGGCCCGAAGGGCTGGGTGCAATGTATTTAAAAGGCAGGCCATGAACATTTAAGGTTTACATGTCCTGGTAGTGGGGGCGCTAGGTGGCGCACGAGCGGATTGGCCGACCTAGTGTGAGGCTCCCGCAGCCTGGTGCCATAATCCTTCATAAGATCCTGCCCAGGTGGCCACAGCAACAAGCAACCAGCAGATTTCTGATGCTCAGGAGACAGAGCACAAACAGTGGAAATTTGGACGAAATCCGATCTGGAATGGTGCAGTAATCTGCAGTCACTGAGTGAACCGACATGCAGCACTGAACGGACTGGTGCTGGCGAGCAGGACGGACCACTACGGAAGTCCTGCGGCTCCCTACGAGTTGCGCAGGCCTCCTTGCTGCATCTGCAGAGAATGCAGAGAGGTGGTGAGTGACAAACCAAGGCACCAATGGCGGGCCGAGAGGAGTAGCTAACTTGGGTGCAGAGTGGCTAAAGATCCCCCTTGCTGAAGACGACGTAGCCAAGTGCAACTTCTGCAGTAAGCTAACAGCACGGAGAGGGGGGCGGCTCAGCCGCTTTCAGAGAAGCATCCAACCAATGGTCTCCATACCCGCACACGGGTGCCACATCAGAGGATACTTCAACCAACGGGACTGCTGTGCGGAAGTGGGAAGTGCCGCGCTGCTGGCCTGGTAGGGGCACCCGCGGTGGAGGACGACAGAAGGAGCACCCTATGACCTGGTGTACCTGGGCAAAGGCACCATATAAATATCCTATGCAAGGACCGGAGGGGCCGCAGGTGGCAGGACCGCACCACTAACAGTAGGATGTAACTAGGGCATGCTGCGCAGAATGCAAGTTGAAATATTTGGGCATATCGTGGCACGTCTGACCTAAGCACACTTTGGCCACCCATTGCAATTCGTACTGCTGATGTAATTTGCTGGCTGTGCAAAACATGCAGGGTTCTATATCATAGAAGTCAATGCCTCAATGTCTGTTTTAAAAACTGGACTGGTCTCTTGGTGAATACCCCGCAGCTGGGCCTTGAATCGCGAGTGGTGTGCAGCACGGCAGCAGCAAATTTAGATACAGACAAGAGAGCAGCACACAGACCTTTCATTAGTGGTGCCTAAAGCCCCCCTCCCGAGGGAGAGGCGATATACCCCAATTGACTGCAATAATGGGTAAACCAGACGGGCGGCAACCATGCCTCAACTTTGACACCAAAAAGAGCACCCAGCTGCAGCAAACAGAAACAGAGAATAGAACTGAAATGGTAGTGCAAGAATCCCTACCCTCCCAAAGTGAGGACATGAAAACAATCCTTCTGGAAGTCCAACAAGGCTTGGCCACCATCGCTAACAAAACGGACGCCATGACTACACGCATGGACAATATCGTGCACAAGCTCGAAGGCCATGAAGAGCGAATAAAAGAAACCCAATGTTGCATATTGGATGAGGAGGACGCAACGGAATCTGTACAAGACTCCGTAACACAAATGGATAAATTGCTGAGAATAATTGCTGCGAAGAACAAGGACATCAAAACTAGGAGCCGAAGGAACAGCATCCGATTCCTAGGCCTACCAGAGAGCACCAACACGGACAAGATGAAGGAGTACATAGAGAAACTGCTGCAGGCGGTGGTGGGGGCAGACCGCCTCTCCCCTAACTTCATAGTGGAGCGTGCCCTTCGCTCCTTAGGCCTGAGACCTCCGCCTGGAAGTACTCCGCATCCCATAATCGCATGCAACCTTAATTATAGGGATTGCGATGTCACCCTCAGAGTGGCTAGGGAAAAGAAACAACTTACCTACAAAGGAGCGTCATTCACCATGTATCCTGACTTCACGGCGACCGTGCAGGAAGAGAGACATAAATTCCTAACCGTGAAGCAGAAACTACGTCACGCCCAAATAGATTACGCACTGTTGTACCCAGCCAAACTCCGGATTACATATCAAGGAAAGCAATCGTTCTATACCCCAGCAAGTAGAAGAGTTTCTGAAACACGTGAAACAACAGAAAATGACCACAACTGCCCCCGGGGGCTTGCCGAGTCCAGTCTCACCAGATCCGGACTGACTGACTACACTACAGGTGGCCAATATGCACTTGTGCAGTTATCAGAATTGCTCTGTTGGTGGGAAGTAACATTTGCCACTATGACTTAAGGTTTTTTTTTCCTTATTTTTCTTTTACTGTGAGAAATCTGAACATTATGGACATAATGGCCAAGGGATGGGTACCAAGAGACGGATGCTACCAGGCACCTTCATGCCCTAACAGGGGTTGACGTATCCAACTCGTCCCCCCCCCCCCCGAGGGGGGGGCCCGGTGCACCCTCCAGTAGAATCCCCTAACCGGAAATCCCTCTTGGCACTCTTTATATGTTGGTTACATAGAGTAGTGTTGCGTTATCAGTTACAATGCTACTAGTTGGTGGGAGCAGGAAGGGGTAAGAAATGCTGGCATGATTGAGATGCTTTAGTGGGAGGAGGAGGTAAGGGGGGTTGTTCTCTATGGTTCTAGTGAAGGCACTGTTGCGCTTTACAGAGACATTTCGGAACATTTTCTTGATCTCATAGTTTTCATTACAGGCCAAAACCACATAAGTCATGACACACATGGGGAGCACGTATGACTCACTAAATACACAACTGTGGATATTGTCATGGAATGTCCTGGGGTTGGGAGATCCGCGAAAGCGTAGACAGGTACTTGCATATCTGGACCGCCACAAGATAAATGTGGCTCTGCTGCATGAAACACACATTACTCCACAAAAGCCTACCACCTTCGCCAGCAAATAGGCAGACCATAAGATATTCTCTTCATACTCATCCTATGCAAGAGGAACAGCTATCCTGATAAAAAGGTGCACACCCTATACACCAATTGGCAAGATGGTGGACCAACATGGACGATATACAATTGCATGGGGGAAGCCGGGTAAAGACTCGGTCACATTGATAAGCTGTTATGGCAAACACTGATACACTTGAGTTTTTTTCTAACCTCTGGGGGAAGATAGTGAGTATAGGTTCCACCCATATTATCTGGGGGGGAGGGGACTACAATGTTGCCCTCAATCCGGCTGCAGACAGATCTAATACTACACTGCATTACACCAAAGCTCAAGGGACCCTACGGGGGATTTTAGAGGAGGGCGATTAAGTCGATGCATGGCGCCATTCTCACCCACTACCCAGGAAGGCACACATTATACAACGCAAGCTGCAACCTGGTCTCGGTTAGACTATTGTTTGCTCTTGTGAGGTCTAGGACCATGCATAAGAGATGTTAGGCACCTCGCTAGGACCTTCTCAGACCATTCACCAGTACAACTACAATCACACCGCCAGGCTATGACATGCCCATATGCAGTTGGAGACTACAGCCTGCAGCACTGACGAATGCTGTGTTTCACAGTGAGTTAGGTGAGGAAGTCCAAGATTTCTTTCAGAGAAACAAGGGCTCTGTTGATAGTGTAGAAGTTATATGGGAAGCGTTCAAGGTTACATTCAAAGAGTTGTGGAGTGCTCAGAGACATACAGGGCATGTTGCAGAAACTAGAGCAGGACCTAAGAATGCTGGAGACACAAATGGTGAGGGGAGAGGCAGGACGGAAACACACGGAATTTCGGGAGAAATTATCGGACTATGTGGATACCGCAGCACGTGAAACAAAATTCAGGGGACGACATTGGGTGGCCCGCAGGTATGGAGAGGGCAAGAGACCAGGAAGGGCATTGGCCAAAATATTATGGAAACCTCGATTCTCCAATCACAGACTGGAAATCGCAGGAGATGGCGAGATGACTTACTGCGATACTGCTGACACTTTATAGACCTTCACCACACACAACTCTGCACTCTATACCTCACAAAGACAAGATAACTTCGATCTAGTCAGCTTCCTAGGAGACATAGCGCTAGGGTGGTAGGGAGATACGCAGAGAGAATTTCCTAGTGCCCCGTTTGAGCTTGAATAAATCCGCGAGGCGGTTATGCAGCTACAGTCGGGTAAAGCGCCAGGATTAGATGGCCTTCCCGTCGAATTTTATAAGACATATGCAGACATTATGGCCCCCATCCTGAAAGAGCTCTATGAGGAATTTATGGAATGCGGGTCATTACCCTACTTGATGAGAGAAGCACTGATAACGTCTTTATTGAATCCTGGTAAAATCCCAGATTTCTGCGATTCATATATACCGCTCTTGCTCATAAATTGCGATACGAAAATATTAGCGAAGGTACTAGCTAACAGCTTGATCCTATTAATGGAAAAACTCGTACTCCTTGACCAGTCTGGCTTTGTCCCAAGCAGAGCCACCACACACAAGCTCAGCACCCTCTTCTCAATATTTTAAAACATAGCCCCCGACTTAACCACTAGCTCCGTGTTTTTTTAGATGCCGCAAAGGCATTCGATTCAGTAGAATGGGAATACCTGATTGGTGTACTGCAGTCATGGGATTTCCTCTTCTTTATATCAATTGGATTTCTTTACTGTATCACAACGCCACAGCTAAGGTACTTATAAACGGCCACTTGTCGGCACCCTTCCCTGTCATGAGGGTAACGAGGCAGGGCTGCCCGTTATCCCCTTTATTATTCACCCTCGCGATTGAACACCTTGCGTGCAAATTGCACCAACATCACCAGAAGTCGTTAAGATGTCACTTACATCAAATTTTTCATTCCATCTATGCAGACAACAGCACCCTCTATATGCAAGATCCCCAGCAAAATAGAAATCCCCTCCTACGGGAATTCATTGTTTTTGGTAAACGTTCTGGGATCCACATTAACTGGGCCAAATCGCAGTTCTTCCCCTTAACCCCTGCAGCCACCAAATTTGCATTAGAATACCCGCTCAAATGGTGTGATACAGATTTAAGATATCTGGGGATTCAAATCTCAGGGGACAAGGATGAACTGATCTGTCTAAATTATGGCACGGCTATAGACCACCTCACCAGTAATATTACCAGATGGATATCCCTGCCGCTCTTGCTTGCTGGTAGGCCATCTTTGATAAAGATGGCTGTGCTCCCACAATTCTTGTATTTTCTCATGAACATACCTTACCATCCAGGATGTCATTTTTTTTTTGAAACACTACAAACAGAATTGATACGATTATTCGGTGGAGGCAAACAACCATGGATACAACAAGACCGTATGCGCCGGGGGGCTTCGACATTTCAGATTTCAAGCTATATTTCACATGTGCCCAAGCACATTATAACTACTACTTGATTCACCCCCTATGCTACATGCCACAAATATAAGTGGAACACTGGCTAGCAGATCCTATCCCCCTAGATGGGTTGATACATGCACCGCAGCACACGATGCACAACGACTACCAACATCACGGGTACGATAGAAGCATGGCACCACATACTACGACTACTAAAATCTCCCACATGATACTCGTCACTACTACTCCTGACATATCATCCCCAAATGCCTCTTCTCAAGGAGAGAGGCTTTTGCAACCTATGCGAGCGCGTAAACATCACTTAATGGGGGACCTCTTCCAGAATGGTGCATTCCGGTCTTCCGATCAAATGTTTCACGGGGTGCAAACTACATCTCTTGACCTCTTTTTATACATAAGGCTACGACAAGGAATACGCTCCATTCTCCCGGAGTTCCCACAGGAACCTACAAACCTCACACCAATTTACCAGATGTTGGGCGCCATGGGGCAGAGAAACCTGGTGTCCTCGCTCTATCATAGCATCCGCACCCCATCAAACATCCTGAACACACTGGTCCACTGAGCTGGAGAATGAGATGATGGATGAACAGTAGGATTATTACTGTCTGCAAACTGTGCATATCTCAGCTAGCTGCAGACTTCGAGTTATACACTACAAGTTTCTGCAACGTTTATTTCATACCCCATCTAGGATGTTCAGGTTTCAACTGAAAGATATGCCACCACTCAGGTGCTGGGTTCCTACACTTGGCCTGGGAATACTCGGAGGTACGAGAATACTGGGCACAGGTCTTTGAGGCCCTAGAGAAGATGACTGGGCTCTCATTGGAATGCACACCCTTATTAGCATTATTAGGCTATACTACACAAGTTCCCAAGCCACAGCGTTGATACATTACTTTGTCACTGCTCTTAGCGAAACGCCAAGTGGCTTGTAGGTGGGGTAAGTGGTGTGCCCAAAAATTCAAGGAATGGTTGGATGATCTAATATACTGCCAAGAACAACTTGCAGTCTACGCCGAAACTCTCCCATGGGCATGTAGACCTAAAGACATATGGGGCCGTCTTCAGAGCTACCTCCTGGTACAGGCGGCAGTAACGCTATCTGACAGTCAATCTGATATACTGACCTGTCACTAAGGCGAAATGCCTGTGTTAAAAAAAACACCATCCTCTCCTAGCCTATGCCATTTTGTATTATGTGAGCTATGTGGGGAATGTGATCACAGTATAATATATGTAATGCCGCAGATGATATATGATTGCAGTTGTTTAAACTGAACAAGGCATACCAGTATGGAGAAATATGAAGGACTTACGCCATATCCCTGGACTACTGGAAAACGAGAGACAAGAAAACTGAATGTACCATTTCCATCAATGTCTATATTTGTTAATCATAACACTTTTAATGCTTGATGTTTATGAGGAAAAACCATAAATACATTTAAAAAAAATAAGGTTTACATGTCCAGGTAGTGAAAAATTCCCAAATTCACTTTTCACTTAAGCAACCCCTCTACCTCCCATATGATAACATTGGGATTATTTATTACATTTTAGAAGTGTAATTTCCAATGGTGAAGAGATAGACATTTCATGTTTGGTGTCACTGGAATCACAATTTAAAATCCAAATGTATGCTGCTGTGCTGTAGGAGGGACTGCCAGTTTGCTAACTGATTTGCTGTGTTGACCTGCTGCTGCTGAATGCTATGCTGTAGAAGACTCTAGGTTCAAAAAGTTCTTTGAAGATCGCAAGGTCCCTGCCTTTCCTGCCCTGGCACGAGAATCACTACATTGTGGTATGCAGCACTTTGTTTGTAGACTGGCACAGACCTATTCAGGTGCAAGTGTCAGCTCCTCCCTCCTAATCTGCCTCGGGAAGTCCGTAAACCTGGTGATGAGCCATCAGGATGCAAATGTCACACCTCAACTTCCTTGGTGTGACAGTCTAGAGGAAATATACAAAGCCTAGCTGTCACCCAACCCAGATGTTTATTCAGAGACATGCAGAGGTAAAGAATGGTTAAAGTAAAAAAAAGGCAATTATCTAAAATTAGCATTTTCAGATTCTCAATTTAAATTCCGACTTCACCATAAGCTGTGATTTTATATTGTGAGTCCAGAGACACCAAACTCCACACACATAGTCCATGCGATTTATTATCAGTCCCTGGACTAATAGTTTCCTGGCCTCCACTGGAATCCATTTGAAAACCTTTCTTAGATTGTGCATCTCTCCAAAACATGAGCCGATTATGTGATTGATCTGATTTTCTTTGACATTTGACTTTCCATATGAAAGCCTAAATTCCGTACCGTCGGTTTAGGTGTTGGACAAAAACCAAAGTTAGGGGGCCACCAGTCGTAAGACCAATGCTTGTGAGCCTTGCCGAAGAGCATGATCTCGGACTTGCCTCCATTTAATTGGAGATGGTTTGTACTCATCCATCTGTCAATGTGGGACATACACTTTTTAAAGCACTGTTTTATTTCTGATGGGTTTGGTCCAAGAGTGACCAGAATCTGTGTGTCATCAGCATACAACACAACATCAGAATCATAAGATCTGATCACCTTGGCCAATGGCGTCATGTACAGATTAAAAAGAGTCGGACTCAAGATGGAGCCCTGCGGTTCTCCCATCTTGACTAGTCTGTTACATGAAGCAGCGTTTCCCACCTGGACCGTTTTAGCACGGTCCGTTAGATAACTTTAAAAACATTTTAGGGCATTCCCCCTGACACCTATCTCCCACAGCTGATGTTCTAGAATGCTATGGGAGTTGGTGTCAAAGGCAGCGGACAGGTCAAGCCATTAAAGATGAAGCTCCTGTTGAAGCTGACTTTGTAATCTTTGTCGCCGTCTCATGTTTTAAGAAACAATGATGAGATTTTGATGCAGCTTACGCTGTTTGCTAAGTTCTGAAAGTGGTAGAAGCCTCCTGGCTTAGAGGTGTTACCCCTGCAAAAGTGGCAGAATGTATTGCCCTTACAAGAGCATGCAATCCTTCAGCTCAATTGAGAGTGACTATATTTACAGGTAGTCAGTATGGCTTTGGTGTACTCCATGATCTTCAGCAGTTTTGGTCATAGAGGTGATTCATGAGATCATATAGTCCCCCTTTAAGAAATGGTGGATATGTGATGAAACAGTTTGAAGCTTAATAATTTCCACAATAAAGTGCTGTAGTTGAATGCGCTGCCCACAGAACTGTCAATGATTTTGTCAAAGTTGGAAATAGATATGCTAATGAAGTGCCATGGTATTGTGCAGTCGTGGCATGCACATTTAACTAAGAATATGCAAATTATTCTGATGAGGACACTACCTTTTCAATGCTGTTGTCAGTAGATACGTCGGAAAAAATCAAAAGATTGCAGGAAGACATATCAGAAGCAGAACAGCAAAGATAGATGAGAGCAAAATGTCTTAAAAATACAAATGACATTTGGGTTTCAGCCGATGGAAGACCTGTGTTGCCAGGTAGCTTGTTTTTTCCCATGACATGAAATTGCCATGGCCATTCCCCACTGGGAGGGATAAAACAGTTAGGTTATTTAAGCATAACTGGTTTAATGCCTGATTCAGAGTTGTAGCTGAAGAGCTATGCCATAGGTGCCTTACATGCCAGCAGATGACTGTAGAAACGGGAACACCTGTAACATAAACAAATAGCAAGATCAGGAGGACCCTTTAATGGGATGCAGCTAGACTTTATCAAAATTCCTGTTTGTAACAGGCTGAGATATGTCCTGGTTATAGTGTGCATTTGCTTCCAACAGGTGGAAGCCTACCCAACCCGGAGAAATGATAGTCCTACTGTAGCCAACCTGCTACAGTTCTACAGTTCGGATTCCTGATGCCTCTGGAATCAGATTGATGGACCTACTTTAATATTGAGGTCTTTAGAATGTTGTGTCAAATGGAACACAAATCGCATTGAAGCTATTGTCCTGAGGCTTCCAAGATTGTTAAACAGTTAAATAGAATGCTTAAATCTCAATTGACCAAAGTCTGTGCATTTATTTAACTGAAATGGCCAGGTTTTCAAGGGACGTGCTATGCCACTTCATGCTGTGCATGAAAAACACAGATGACATGACACTTGGGTACTGCAAAGTATTAGCTGGTGTGGTGTGTTTTGTTTCTCACCAGGTTGGCACTGGAGTCCACACCAGGAGCAGTGCCATGATTTTAACACTGCAGACTGGGTTTTGATCAAAATGCATGTGCAAATATCTTGCCAGGAGCCGGGGTGGAAAGGTCCCTACCAAGTGATCTTGATTAACAGCACTGCTGTGAAGTGTGCCAGGATACCTAATTGGGTGCATGATTCGCACACCCAGAGAGTGAGGTTCCCATATGAAGAAGTAGTATTCTTTGAGCTAAGTTCAAGACTTTCTGTGTGCATACATCTTGAAGGACCAGGAGGGGGTGGAAGTACAGCGAAATCTCTCACCAGTTATTGAAATCTCACAAAGTAGTGTATGAATACCCATTGAATGTGAAGAATTAAGAACTGTTGAATCGTCACCATGGCAACCAAATGATCCAGATAAAGAGACAAGTATTGGAAAAGAAAGACCCCTATTGAGATCACAGTGGCCAAATGTTAGGAGGCAGTTGAGATCTAGTGTGTCAGTTGAACCCATTCCACAAACCATCATCGAGGAAACAGAAGCTAGTTGTATAAGCGAGACAGAAGAAGATCAACAGACACCAAGGCGATCCAAGACAGCAACAGTACCTTGTCACAGGTATTCTGCCTCTGAATGGACTTTTTACTCAGAAAACATGTTTAATACATCAGAACTGTATCAGAACAAAATCCTAACAAACTAAGATCAGACTTATTTGAACATCCATGAGTTACTACTCTAAAATAGCATTCATTTAAAATTCATGAAACAGTATTACATTCAGGAACTTGACAAACATTATTTAGTGAATTCAAAATTGAAAGAACTAATGCAACCAATGATAAACTGTGTTTGAAGCAAAAATGAAAAGAGATTATGATAAATGATTGGGACAATTATTCTCTGACAAAGACAAATTAAAATTATTGAGACATCTTCCCTAGGTCCAAAGCTGCAGTAAAAGAGATGAGGTAACTTTTCTAGAAGAAGACAGGGTAGGGATAGGGAGGCCCTGCGAAGACTACTGCATATAAGATAAATAAAATACCTTCAAGTAAAATGAGGAAAGATAAATTTTATGGTCAAGAAATGTTCCCTAACGTGCACCCCACCGTCTCCATGTACGAGCTTAAAGTGCATGTAACTTCCCTCCTGTGTCAGCTATGAAGACGCAAATACATTTGCGTCCAACGTTAACGTGTCCTCTTTCAGATCCACCCTGAATGGGTCGGATATTCCGTTCCTAAATATGCCTTGCCACCGTCTTTGTATGGTGCACTTTCACGTATTCCTGGCTCTGTGCGAGTTAGGCCCTGTTTTCTGTCATCAAACCTCTTTTCAAAGTCATCTCTGCCTCCTGAAACTGCAACGTGGGATGCCCCCCCGTGAACTCTGTCCTACTCCCTGCGAGGCGAGCGGAGCCTGGCTCGGCCTGCTTGCCAGCCAAAGACCGTATTTTACCTTCACGTTATCAGTATAGCCAAGCTCAGCTTCCCGAAAACACATTCCAGTCTAGCAGAATAGATAAACAATCCCCGGCTGCAGAGCAAAGGGCCCGGCCTTTCTGTCTCCATGCAAGTAATTCATAGCTCCCGTTACCATGGTAGGCCCATGGCCCCCTCGCTTTACACACAGACACGTAGGCACATATGCACGCATTCATAGTCAGTATAGGATAGCCTCTGCCCAAGAGACCTTTCCTTCTAGATAATATGGTTCCCAAACATCAGATATCAGATATGATATAGGAACGAGTTGATCTGACATGCCAGACTTCTGTCTCTTTCCTCTAGTGTAAATGTCAAGTCCCCTGCACCCTCCAGCTTCACGTCAATCATACGTCATGCAGCTGCGCGCGCATCCAGACCTCAGATTTCTGCTGACATTGCAAGATTCTGCCATGTACCCACCCACTTGTGACACTTTCATATGACGTTTCTAGCACACACCTCTGTACCCGCCCTAGTTCACGCCTTCTGATTACGTATTGCTAACACGTGTGTGCTCTTATCTTGTTTCTCTCAGCTGTTACGCCTTCTGCATTGGTTTTCATTATGTGCATTAAGTATAAAAGTTATGTATTGTCAATAAAGTATGCTCTATCCCTTCCTGAACCCCAGTGGTGTCAGGAATCCGATATCCGGTTCAAGAACCATTCCTTTTTAAGGAATAAAACCCCTAAGAACTCTAACACCACGGACTCTGCGTCTTTCTTTCCGATTGAGTTATTTTATTTAAGTACTTACCTGCATAGAAATTAGGACGGTAATTAAATATTTACCACAGTAATTTGGCGCCCGAATAGGGACCCCTCCCCCACCCCACGCGCCGGTTGGTGCGTTGCAGCCTTTGCCCCCTGCCACAGTCAAGACGGACAACTACGCGTACCCGCAGGATTTCCTGTATCTCCCTCAGGCCTACAGAGGTGACGGAGACTGCGATCAGCACCCAGACGAGGCGGTGAGGAGTGCGGAGGATCCCGACCAGAGCCTAGCCGAAAGAAGCAAGGTCCGAGGTGTCAAGAGGCCCACCAGTTCCGAAGTATTCACGTATCGAGTCGAGTCGAGTCCAGTCCGGTCCAGTCCAGTCGAGTTTTCCGAGGCCTTCTGTTCCATGCTTCCCGGTGAGTACCATTGCTGGGGACGCATCTAGACGGGTGCATTATTATGTATCCGGTAAAGACGGGTTTGGGTACACAAACACGGTCTGCGCTGTTTTAGACAGTGTATCTGTGCTGTTTAGCAGTACATCAGGCATTCAAGTTCTTGCACTGTCCTTGGCAGTGTATCTGTACTGTTTAGCAGTACATCTAGTATCAAGGGTAGTCCATATGTGTTCAAAATGTTTCATGTGATAAATGTCGTGGTATGAGTGACTGTTTGATGTACATTACTGTGTTTTTGTGTAACTAGCTGTGTTCAGAGTAAGTAACAAGTATCGAGTGACCAGTACCACGTAACAAGATGCCGTTTTTCAATAAATTAAGACAGATAGGAACTAGGAAAGGGATACTAGAGGAAGAAATTCCTGTCCCCCCTAGGGACACTCCTGGAAATTTTATGTACCATAAGCATGGCTTAGATGCCATACTGTATCTAGATTTATGGGCTGATTATACCAAGCACCTAGAAGAGAGACACAGGTGGCCTGCTACAGGAACATGGGATGCCGAGTGCATCATGAGAGTAGAGGAAGCGCTATGGAAAAAGAAAGCCAGACAATCCCAGAAAGATGCCATAGAATTGTGGCGTAAAGAATCGCATAAACGTACAGAAAAAGCACTCCGAAAAGCAGAAAAACATAGAGAAGAGTCAGATGAGGTCCGAGAAAACGAATTAGTTATTGAAGGTATCCGAGTAAAAGTGGAACAAGTAGACCGCATGCGAAACACTCTTGCCAATGGCATGTATTTAGTGGCCGAGGGTTTGCCTAAAGCCACTCCAGAAATACCGAAGGATCTGCCGCCACCATTGGTTCCGACTAAAGTAAGTCACAAGACCACCAAAGACATATTCCTTGCCTCCTATCTAGACGATGTAGCTCCCGCTTACACCAATTCACGTACCAGCGTACCGCCTACTGACGGTGACGGTGGTGGCAACCCACTCCAAGACAATGCCCAGCCCGTACCGCAACAGAGTTCACCTGCTCGAAATCCTGTTCCACCTGTTCCTCCACCACTTCCTACACCTAAGATGAATACACTGAATCCGTTTGGGCCTGATCCTGGTAAAAGCCAAGTTCAGTTACTTACACAGACTCCGCAGACAAGTCATGCTCAAGCCTCCGCCTCAGGAGGTGCGACAGGAGGTCTCCAGACCCCGCCACAAACACATAGGTTAAACCTTAGGGACGTATTAAAGCAACGTACACCCCGAACACCAAGTTACGACATGCTTAAAGAACCCCTTCCAATTTGCAGATACGATCCAGTACCCGGTAAAGACGACAGGATGTTGTTAGCATCTCTACGCTTACGAAAAGTTACAGATTACTTAGTGTTATTCCCAGGAATGACTGAATACCTAGATAGAATATACCATTTTATCCAGACTGGGGAAGATCCTGAAAGTATTAAAGAGGCCCTGGCTCACCAGAAAGCTGACACTCAAGGTTGTATATTACGCTTCTTCATAAATTGTTTAATAAGAGAACGAGACCGGCCAGGAGTAGACAAGGACGAGATGGACGCACTAAACAAGTGGGGTCAGAATATAGCCGATGGAAAACATGATAAACAGAGTTGTATAGCAAGTATGTACAAAAGAATCAGGAAAGAAGTAATAGAAATACACGAAAGAAAGGAACAAGAAAAGGATGGAGATAGCGACAGGAATAATTCCTCCGAGGAGGACGAACCAGAGGAACAAGACTCGGCTAAAGAAATAATAGCATATGTAGGTAAGGGAAATTACCTTAAGAAAGGCATTCGTCCAGAAAGCAAGAGAGTTTTTCTCTCTGGCATCTCGAAAACGAGTTCTCCTGAATATCTGTTTCAGGTTACCGATAAAATTCTTCAAGAACGAATGGGGTACCATGTACTCAATTCTATGGATGAACAAGAACTAGCCCGGTCAGCAGTACTATGGGCTGACAATCCTAGTACATATAATGATGATACAGTAGCACAGACATTTTTGAACCTTTCCCCAGACGAGCAGAAATTAGCTGGTATGTACATGATTCAGCATCTCATCACGTTATACAGACATCAAGATTCTGATCCAGGTCCTTTACCTGATTCATTAGAAGCACTACTTATGAATAGATGGAGAGGCCTAAGTACCAGGTTAATTCAAATAATTCTAGAACAACGGCACAGATATAACGCTTTCTTAGGCCCACAATATGTTCCAGCTCCGCCCCCAGAAAGGAAAATGTTTCATTTTGACAGGCAGAATCCTTTACAAGAAGTACACCCAGTTATGAATAATGATAATACCCTACGACGTGTGTTTGTGTACACACCTTTAACAAAGTTGGAATTGTTAGAAATGAAGAAACTAGTGCCCTGTCATGATAAAGACCCTGCAGGTTTTCACCGAGAACTTAAGGACATGTTACTTATGGGAGATTACACGTATACGGATATTATGAAATTATTAAAAGTACTGCTGCCCACGGGAATTTCGAGAAACTCAAGGAAAAAGAATGGGAGGTGGGAGACAAAAAGATTATTTGGACTGAAATAGAAGACGAGGAAAAAGGTCGTACTCCAGGGCTAGGCCTTGGGGACAAAGCTAAAGCATTACCAGGTTTAATAGTACAGGTTTTGCCAAGATTACTGACAACTAAAAAGGAAGACTGGGACGCAATCTCAGCTTGTAAACAGAAACACGATGAAGATACTAGTGACTTCTATTCAAGATTCGAGAAATGTTTCATTATTAATAGTGGCCTGAAACCAGGTAGCGAGTCATACCCGCACCTTTTTGTAACAAAATTGGTCGAGAATTCCCTGACACAAGTTAAGAACCGTGTATATAAAGTCGAAAGTACATGGCAAGCAAATACGCCATCCCAGATGTTACAAATGTTACAATATCACCAGAACAGAATTAGAGAAGAACAAGATCACGAACAGAGACGTATGAAAGACACAAAAATGAAAATGTTAGTGGCTCAGTCGGTTCCAGCCGACGGTCAGAAAAGGGGTGTGACCCAGACAAGTAATTCAGCAGCTCCTGTTAAAGGGACATGCAACTATTGCAAACAACCAGGTCACTACGTAAACGAATGTCCAGTCCTGAAACACAATATATCAACAGGTAAAACTAAAGAAAGACCGCGTCAGCCTAGACAAGACCAGGTCCAGCAACAGACTTCACAGAATATACAGCCTATGCATGCTCCCCCACATACAGTACAGACCGTAGCGGTATCACGGCCACAGCCCATTGCCGCGACGCAGCAAGTTTCGCAGCAGATGTACCAGTATGCCCAATCTGATTATCCCGATTATCAGCGATACACATGAAATAGCCTAGAGAGGGAGGTTGGCTTGCCTCTTATTGAGGTTCCTGTAGATCAAGAGGGTCCTTATGTACATAGTCAAGTATTAGGAAAAGACAGAAAGTTTCTAATTGACACAGGGGCAAGTCGCACCACGATCAGTCACGACGAAGTTCCAGGGGCACCCCTCTCAGGCTCACAGAATGTTTCCCTTGGTTTTTCAGGACAGCCTATTGTAAATGAAGTATCAGAACCTGTCCCCCTAGCAGTAGGTCCATTATCACGTGTTACAGACCTGTTACTCACAAAATCATGTCCAGAAAACTTGTTAGGTATCAAGACACTGAAGGCTCTAGGAGCAGTGATATGTTGTTCTCCGGAGGGAGTTAGACTTTTCCTACGTGACTTTAAGGGTCACTATGTATTACGGGAGTTTGATGTCAGATTGAAAAATGTACCGAAACACCTGTGGGCACAAGGCCCAACCGATGTAGGTTGTATGCACATTACACCGTACCGTGTTACACTCAAACCAGGAGTTGTTTTACCCCGAATCAGACAATACAAGTTGCCGCCCGATGCTGTAGTGGCTTTACTGGAAATCATTGAAGAGCTCATTGCCCAAGGAGTGGTCGTAGAAACCGACTCCAATATCTGTAATTCCCCTATCATTCCGATTCTTAAACGTACTGATCCCAATGCACCGCCAGTATATCGGCTGGTGATAGATTTACGAGAACTGAACAAATGCATTGTACCACAGTATCCTGTGGTTCCCGACATCTCATCCTTATTGACTGCTATTGATTCAGATGCGACGTTCTTTACTGTAATTGACCTCAAGAACGCCTTCTTCAGTGTACCCATTGATCCAGAGAGCCAATATCTCTTCGGTTTCAGTTTAAATGGCCGAAGCTTCAAATTTTCACGCGCACCTCAAGGATTTACAGAAAGCCCCAGCATCTATAGCCAAGCACTGAAAAGACAACTTGACTGTATCCAAATGCCAGTTAACACTGCCTTACTCCAGTACGTCGATGATCTGCTGATCACCGCACGAAGCGAACCCGAATGTGAACAAGCATCACTGACAGTTTTACATTTTCTGGCCGACAAGGGACACAAGGTGTCTCCTTCGAAGCTACAATTCTGTGTTCAGCAAGTGGTGTACCTTGGGCACTTGCTGTCCAAGTGGGGAAGACAGCTCACACCTGATCGAGTTCAGTTAATTGCACAGTTACAACAACCCAAGACACAAAAGGAAGTGCGGGCCTTTATAGGCCTCACCTCGTACTGCAGACAATGGATTCCTCAGTATGCATTTCTAGCTAAACCACTGATACAGTTGACAACACAGGAGGCAGCAACTTCGACTGTCCTCCCTTGGACTCAGGAACATACACAGGCTTTTGAGGAATTAAAGAAAGCTTTATGTCAAGCACCAGTTCTAGCGACACCATGTTACAGCAAACCTTTTACACTTTTTGTTACAGAACGTGATGGTACAGCGTTGTCTGTTCTCACCCAAGATCAAGCAGGTTCACATATGCCTTGCGCTTATTTTTCAAGTACATTAGATCCAGTGGCCCAGGCTCTGCCTGCGTGCTTAAAATCAGTTGCAGCGACAGCCTTAGCAATCAGACAAAGCGATTCAATAGTATTAGGACACCAATTAACAGTACAAGTTCCACATTCCGTAGAAGTCCTTCTAAACCGAACACAGACTCAACACCTGACTATAGCACGACTGACAGGTTATGAATTGACACTATTCCAGCCACACATAGAAATCAGACGCTGTAACATTCTAAATCCTGCCACACTGTTACCCTCGGTTATGACAGATTCAGCCCGCATGATTGTATAGAGATCATTAATGCAGTAACAAAGCCCCGACGAGACTTAACAGATGTTGCACTGACCAATCCAGACCTGACACTTTACGTGGACGGTTCATGTATGAGAACAAGCACAGGAGAACTAGTGGCCGCATATGCAGTGACCACCGAAACTGAAGTCAAAGAAACACACCGTATTGATACACTGTCCGCTCAAGCAGCAGAGCTTATCGCTCTGACCCGAGCCTGTATACTAGCCAAGAACAGAAATGTTAACATATACACAGATTCACGTTATGCTTTCGGAGTTGTACACGACTTCGGAATGTTATGGCAAGAACGAGGTTTCTTGACCTCTCACGGTGCCAAGATCCAGCACGGTCCCCTCATTCAAGCACTGTTAGAAGCAATACATCTGCCTTCAGGCATATCCATCATGAAGTGTAAAGCACATACTAAAGTTACAGACTCTATTTCCCAGGGTAACGACCTGGCAGACCAAACAGCAAAACATACCGCATTGACTCACACCCAGACAACTGATGTGACAAAGACAATAGTACCGACACATTGTATGACAGTTAGGGATCCCACACTAGATGTAATCGATATTCAGACACATGCTACTCCAGACGAAATCAAGAAATGGACTGAACTAGGAGGGGTCCAGACAGATCAGGGATGGATGACGAAGGGAAAATCTACATGGTTTCTCCCCGACTCTATGGTTCAAGTCATAATAAATACAGCACATAGTCCAGCACACCTGGGAGAAAAAGCTATGTTAGACAGTTTACAGAATCTCTGGTTCAACAAACATTTACGAGCAGCAGCAAAACAGAAAGTGCGTCCTTGCATGATCTGTTGTCAGTTCAATCCAGGTAAAAGTGTCCCTGTAGAGCAAGGTGGATTTCATCCTCCCGATCACCCTTTTGAAGTCCTCCAGATGGATTATATCCAGATGGAACGTTGTCGAGGATTCAAGTACGTCCTCGTAGTTGTTTGTGCACTTTCCCGTTGGACCGAAGCATATCCAGTCCCAGATTACACTGCCCCGACCACTGCCAAGCAGCTGGTTCGAGAATTCTTCCCACGGTACGGCTTGCCTCGTATCGTGTACTCAGATAACGGACAGCCATTCTCATCCGAGCTCATGAAGCAGGTTTCACTCCTGCTAGGATATCAGTGGAAATTCCATTGCGTCCGACATCCCGAGGCAGCTGGCCTTGTAGAGAGACACAACCAGACACTGAAAACCCGTCTTGCTAAAATATGTAAAGAGAAAGGGGTCGACTGGATAGTCGCCCTGCCAGTTGCACTATTCTATATGAGAATGGTCCCACATTCGAGATCAGGGCTATCCCCGTATGAGGTGGTCTTTGGCCGGCCACCAAATATGTGGGGGACGCCCATGCCTAAGAAAATAACCGATGTTGACTGTAATATGCTGACAGATTACCTTGCCTCCTTGATGTCTGCACTCCAATCATGTCGTTCACAGGTTGCCGCAGCTTTTCCCGACAACACTGACGTGAAGCCACACGATGTCCGTCCCGGAGATACTGTCCTGATACGTAATTTCGACAGGAGGAGTCCGCTGGAGCCCCGTTGGCAGGAGCCGAAGCTCGTCCTTCTGACCACGAGGACTGCAATCAAGGTCGAGGGCCGCAAGGGGTGGATCCATACGAGTCATATTAAAAAATGTAATGAACTGTTGCCAGAGACTGACTCTTCCACCCCCTCAAAGGACTGCCCAGATTCTAGTGACTCTAAACTCCCCATGGTAGAGAAAACTCCGCAAGAGGAGTATAAATTAAAATTGCGGTCTAGCAAGTCAGACAGTTTAATTGTTTAAGTCCTCCCCTAGGTGAATCGGTTAAATAGTTTCTGACATGTATCCCCTAGACCCCGATAGAGAGAGAGATAGAGAGAAACAGATCAAGAAGCAACGATATTGCAAATCTCTCAAAAGTTACTGTATTGTTACCTTATGGATTATGTTTTCTTTAAGTCTCGCTATTGTTGTCACAAGTGTAATTTTGCATATCTATTTTCCTATTGCTACACGTGCACATTCTTTTTCTAATAATACTGCCGAGCATTCTTTTAGTGAGTTACCCCCTCACGAGTTGTCTTACCGACTTGCGCTGCGCAACAATACATTCATTAGTATGTTACATCACTCTCATCAGACCAGCAACGCTACTAATTGTTGGATATGTGGCCGACTCCCTCCCTACCAGAAATACAGGGGAGTTCTGCCCCTCTTCCCGTACCCGTTCACACACAATGGTTAATGTGGAGCCTGGTTTAGTTTGATTAATTCCTTAGATTCAAATTCCGTAGTTTATCAGGGTAACTGGGTATGGGGAAACCTGAACACAGTTTTGCATAGAGTATGTTATCCTGACAAAGAGGGACTTCCTAAAAGGACAGGGACTGATCTATAAAATGAAGTATATGGATTAGGAAAGTTTACACTTAATCTCATGATTCTGAATGTTGAATCCGAAACCGAGCCAGACTTGCCCACTATGTCAGTACTACCAGTCAAAGGTGAATTATGTGTCAGAAAGAATGGTTCCGTACACCTGGGTCATAGTAAGTGTACTACTGTGGTCGAATTTAGTGATAAGGGCAAGTCCACATTCAAAGCTACACGTCATTCCTATTTTATTTGTGGTCAGACAGCATATGTACTTTTGCCTCTAGATTGGGATGGGACCTGTTACATTGGATTCTTACTGCCACCTGTTTTCCTAGCTCCACCTGATTATCATAGAAATTCCCGTCTAGTTCACAGACCAAAAAGAGATCTCCCAATTGTCGACTATACTGAGACAGCATGGGAACAGTACACAGATTTCAATAAAGGTTTCTTTCCCTATTTAGGAGCTATTTTTAATAGTAAGTCTATTCGTCACTTGACCAGAACCCTTGAAGCAGTAGTAAAAGAGACTACTTCCGCCCTAGGTAACTTGACTGAGGAACAGTCTGCTATGAGACTTGTCGTTCTTCAAAATCGTCTTGTTATTGACGTCATACTAGCCGATCGAGGAGGAGCCTGTAAGGTCCTCGGGTCAGCTTGCTGTGTTTTCATCCCAGATAATGCTCCGTCCGTATATAAGGCTATTACACGTCTCCATAAGATAGCTAGTCAGATACATCAGAATCCAGGCACTTGGACTTGGTCCGGTTGGCTCTGGACTACTATTTCAGCCTGGGGATGGAAAATACTGTCACTCCTTGGAACAATACTACTTATAGTGTTCAGTTGCTGTCTATGTTTACAATGTGGGCCAGTGATTTGCGGCTTGTGCGCCACATCCTGCACTCCCCATTCAAGTCAACGTTCTAAATCCCATGTGAAAAAGGATGAGCAGATGATGCTAACTACTCAAATAAATGGATTAATGAAGATTGATATATCATGAAGGGTCCGTAGGGAACAAGGAGGGAATGAGGAAATATAAATTTTATGGTCAAGAAATGTTCCCTAACGTGTACCCCACCGTCTCCATGTACGAGCTTAAAGTGCATGTAACTTCCCTCCTGTGTCAGCTATGAAGACGCAAATACATTTGCGACCAACGTTAACGTGTCCTCTTTCAGATCCACCCTGAATGGGTCGGATATTCCGTTCCTAAATATGCCTTGCCACCGTCTTTGTATGGTGCACTTTCACGTATTCCTGGCTCTGTGCGAGTTAGGCCCTGTTTTCTGTCATCGAACCTCTTTTCAAAGTCATCTCTGCCTCCTGAAACTGCAACGTGGGATGCCCCCCCGTGAACTCTGTCCTACTCCCTGCGAGGCGAGCGGAGCCTGGCTCGGCCTGCTTGCCAGCCAAAGACCGTATTTTACCTTCACGTTATCAGTATAGCCAAGCTCAGCTTCCCGAAAACACATTCCAGTCTAGCAGAATAGATAAACAATCCCCGGCTGCAGAGCAAAGGGCCCGGCCTTTCTGTCTCCATGCAAGTAATTCATAGCTCCCGTTACCATGGTAGGCCCATGGCCCCCTCGCTTTACACACAGACACGTAGGCACATATGCACGCATTCATAGTCAGTATAGGATAGCCTCTGCCCAAGAGACCTTTCCTTCTAGATAATATGGTTCCCAAACATCAGATATCAGATATGATATAGGAACGAGTTGATCTGACATGCCAGACTTCTGTCTCTTTCCTCTAGTGTAAATGTCAAGTTCCCTGCACCCTCCAGCTTCACGTCAATCATACGTCATGCAGCTGCGCGCGCATCCAGACCTCAGATTTCTGCTGACATTGCAAGATTCTGCCATGTACCCACCCACTTGTGACACTTTCATATGACGTTTCTAGCACACACCTCTGTACACGCCCTAGTTCACGCCTTCTGATTACGTATTGCTAACACGTGTGTGCTCTTATCTTGTTTCTCTCAGCTGTTACGCCTTCTGCATTGGTTTTCATTATGTGCATTAAGTATAAAAGTTATGTATTGTCAATAAAGTATGCTCTATCCCTTCCTGAACCCCAGTGGTGTCAGGAATCCGATATCCGGTTCAAGAACCATTCCTATTTAAGGAATAAAACCCCTAAGAACTCTAACACCACGGACTCTGCGTCTTTCTTTCCGATTGAGTTATTTTATTTAAGTATTACCTGCATAGAAATTAGGACGGTAATTAAATATTTACCACAAAATCAACAAACATTTTGCTCATTTTGCACAAGTAGAAATCAATGCAGAATACTGAATTTACCTGCTGCGATATTCTATTCAAGGTCTGACTGCAGACCAACATGTGTATCCTTACCAAGGCTACATGTAGAATAGTAATTATTGTCACTATAATAGTTGTGCTAGCATCAATAATTTATTTTAGTTGGAATGACATTTTCCCCACAGCTGGAAGCACTTAGATCTATGCCTGCACCAACACCATCTGTTTAAACAATAGATGAAAATAAATACAAACCTTCATGTATAGATGTCTTAAAAGTAGATTTCTCACCTAATGTTTATTCCAGATTTGTTCAAGAATTCACTCAAGCTTTAGACACACATGATTGTTATGTCTGTGCACACTTACCTTCTTCCACTGTAATAGATGTGACATATCACCACATCTCACTTTCATATGCAGTTGCAAGTAGTACTTTATATAGTTTATTTTATAGACAGGAACATTTTGAATAATATTTTTCCAATTATGATATAATTCTTCCCAAGGCCCTGCTTCAGAAAACAATAAATCCTCATCCACAAGCAAAAGACATGGAAATTGCATGGTATTTCTTTAAGTCCCCTACATTTATAGACACCACAAAGGCATATGAAAATAATCTGACCTGTTCAATGAGACCCTTAGAGAAGAAATTAATTTTAACATTAGAAGAAAGAAGAACGCATATATTTCACAAAGTAAACAAGGGGGAAGTTGTTTTAAAAAATGTTTGGAAGAAAGAGGAAGAATACATCGAGCCAAATCTCCTCGACTCATACCACCGTCTACTACCTCCACCACTACCGTTCAAACACCACTTTGGACAAGATCATGTCCACTCTTCTCCAAATTAAAGAGGAACTTCATACTTTCAAAGAGTTGATTTCGAATCAACACAGGCACCCCACACCCCAGAACCCTTTCACTGAGCAAGCCCCCCACCCATCCTCTACTCTCATACAAACATAGTCCTCCTTACTGGACCTCAAATCCCACCCAAAATTCTGCCACCCGCCCTCTGCGAAGCATAAATCTACTTTCGGTGTACGACATACGCTCCCTCCTACACTCTTATGATCCCGCTCTCACGACCCACATAGCCCCCACACACTTTCCCATCCCTACTATCCACCCCAACCCTCACAGATCCTTCACACAAAACAATAGAGGTAATGTTGGCAATAACCTTAAAAAAGTCACACTCACTCTGGACCCCTCCTCCTCCCTCGTCACTCCCCTGCTTAAATGAACACTCCTGAACTGTAGATCGGCCCATAGACACGCTTCAGACATAGCCATCCTCATTATCGCACATGACCTAGACCTGACCATACTCAGAGAAACCTGATTAACAGAATCTTCCTCGCCACACTTTGACATTCTAGTACCCCCTAAATACCACATAATCAGATTAGATAGGAGTGGCAAGACAGGGGGTGGATCCGCATGTATTCACCGGAGCAACCTCTCAGTAACTAGAGCCATATCCCCTATATTCTCCTGCTGTGAACACATCTGCCTCAACATCAACAGCGAAGACAATCCAGTATGCTCTCTACATATTATCTACCATCTACCAGGGGACAACCTCACCTTCACTGAACACCTCATGGACATGGTCACAACGAAACTACAAAACAAACAAATATTCCTTGGTGATTTCAACCTCCACTGGAACGATCACAACAACTCTGTGGTCAATAGTCTCAAAAACGTCCTCAGCGCTCTAAACCTCACCCAAAATTGCACCAACCCTACTCACGACAAAGGCTCTATCCTGGATCTAATCATCTCCAAAGGCCACTCCATCCAACTCGAGTCAATCCAACCCTGTGACTGGTCTGACACCCACATTATCACTTTCTTCATCAATCAAAACGTGAAACTTAACCCGCCTCAATCCACCAAAACAAAGGTCTGGAAAAGAGACCTGAAGAAACTCAATCCCAACTCATTACCTTCTCCCAGTTACAATCTTCTTCTACCCCCTACTGGTGCCTCCGACGTACAGGTTCTCACCGACCACTACCTCAAGTCGATAACCTCGATAATCAACGAGGTTGCCCCTTCAGTTAAAGAGAGTTCCCTCTAAAAACTCTAAACCATGGTACGACGGGCTTCTTAACGAAGATAGACAAGCTATGAGACTGGTTGAACGCAATTGGAGATCAGTCCCTTCGGCTATGCACCTTAAAACTTTAGAAAAATCAAACGCTCCAAAGCAGATTTCTTTAACCACCAGCTAGACCAAGCAAGAAACCGGCCAAAAAAACTGTTCGAGTTTAATCAAAACTCAATCCAAGGAAGAACCTCATTGACTACAAAACACAACTAGCACACTACCGACCTGTGAAGAATTCTCTACTTTCTTTAATCTAAAGACAGATAACGTCAGGAAAGATCTCCTCACTGATCTAAGCCTATATTCTAGCCCCCACAGCAAAATCCCCCTTGATCTAAAACACAAGGCTACATGGTCGTCCTTCGATACTTACACGGAAGAAACTATAGGCAAGATTCTCAGTACCCTGAAGCCCTCCAATCACCTCACTGACCCTCTACCCGCAAACGCTGTAAAGGACTTTATCCCATTGCTTCTCCCACTCTGGACCAAAATCATTAACAGCTCTCTTCAACAAGGATGCATCCCTGACCCCCTCAAAGTGGGACAAGTATCTCCGACACTGAAGACACCCACAGCAGACCACACCGACCTAAACAACTATCGCCCTATATCCAATATCCCTCCCTTGGCCAAACTGTTAGAAAAATGTGTACGCTTCCAACTGACAAAACACATCGAGCACTTTGACCTCCTCAACTCACACCAATGAGGCTTCCGAGCAGGCCACAGCACGGAATCAACGATGACACACATAATTGATGACGCGCTTCAGATTCTTGATCAGAACGGTACTTGCCTCCTCCTCCTACTCGACCTCTCATCAGCCCTTGTTACGGTCAAACACGAGAACTTACTCGATCTGTTGAATCTCAAAATGGGTCTATCAGGGACAGTACTCAAGTGGTTTGCCTCCTTTCTTCATAACCAGACTCAGAAATTCAAGATTAACAATACTATGTCCACTCCCGTTCCAGTAACACTAGGTGTCCCACAAGGATCCTCCCTATCCACAACATTGTTCAATCTAGTCATGGAACCCCTCACCGCACCGCTTCAAGCATCTAATTTGCAATTTCACACGTACGCAGACGATACCCAACTCTATCTTAAAATACACGCCCCTGAAGACATCAAACTACTCAACACAACGCTTAGGAACACACAGACATGCCTGGCAGAGAATCATCTCAAACTTAACGCTCTAAAAACGGAATTCCTCCTAATAGCACCTCCAGCCAATGTCCCCATCACTCAGGCTTGGCTTAAACATCTCACTGCACTCAACAATCAACCTACCATCGTGGACTCAGTGAAATTTTTAGGCATAACATCTCGACTGCAATCTCAATATGCAGCATCATATCAGCAATGCAACGAAGGGAGCTGATTTCCAAATCAATACATTGAGGAAGCTGAAACCCCTCCTCCCAGCCAATGACTTCAGGACTGCAGTCCAAGTCCTAGTTATCCCTCGAGTAGATTATGGAAGTGTCGCCCTCTGTGGCCTCCCCTTTTCGACAACGGCACCCTTAAGAGCCTCTATTAATGGTGCAGCGAGACTCACACATCTCTCCTGACTTAAAATCCTTGAACTGGCTGCCATACGAAGCTAGAATACACCTGAAAAACGCGTGCATGACACACAAGGCTATACACCACAACTCGCCCAGTTACCTCAATCAGAAATTGACAATCTTGGGTGGCTCAAGAGCTACAAGAAGTGCAGAAAATCTTCTTTTGAAACCACAAAGATTCCATAAGAAAAAAACATATAAACGCTCCTTCTCAGGGATGGCGCCCAGGATCTGGAATGCCCTCCCTCCAGAAACCAGACTTATCTCATCCACGGCAACCTTCAAAAAAGAAGTAAAATCGATCCTCTTGGCTAAATTCACATGAATATAGGCTAAAGAAATCTCGAGACTCATTATTTTTCCTTTTATGACAATGACCGGCCAGACCACCTATGCACCTTTGCTACCTTGACTTGACTCTATGGATAACCATTTGCTCATCTTTGCACAAAATGCCTTGTTAATTATTCTTTTGTCTTTATATCCCATATGTGTGTAAAGCGCTCTGATATCCGTGAGGATCTTGTTCGCGCTCTATAAAACTTTCAAAATAAAAATAAATCAAATAAGAAGAAAATAATAAATCAAATATTCAAATTAGGTGACAGAAATGGACTTTATGTGTTTACAAAAGGAGAAACCAGTTTAGAAAGAGACACATTAGAATAAGTAGCTGTGAACATACATTTGTAGTTTTGGTGGGCCTATTCAAATTTTAACTGGTCATTTATTCCAAGAGTTTATTTTGTTTGTCGACAGGACCCCTATTTCTAGTTACATTTTGATTGGGAGGGTGTCTACTATTTAGCTGTAATGTTTCCTAAGATGTATCTTGTAAATAGTGTAGATGCTTTAACAATTACTCAATCTTACCAAAACACACATAGTACCACGGATGGGACTCAATTAGTTGGAGATATTTTGGAGCAATCATACCACTGGTAGGAGTAGTTTTAAATAATGAGAACATTTGATAGTTATCTACTGTAGTAGATAAATTGGCTACTGGTACACCTTGCATGTTGCTGGCTTTTAACACTGAATTAGTGGCTATTAAGTCAATGGTTCTGCAGGATCCATTAGCTCAGGATACCTTACTAGAAGATTTTGAAAAGGACATTTCTGATATGAAACCTGAATTAGAATCTTAAAATACAGCTAATGTGCTAGGAGCTTTAGGCAATGAATCATCTGCTATTGGCAATTGGTTTACAATAGTAGGAGGAGGAGTTTTCAAATTCATACTAAAACCGGTATTATTTCAGGACGTTTTTTATTATGCTTATACACTCTATGTAAAGGATTTAGATGCTATATAATGAGGAAAAAATAAAGAATGAGAAAGGCAAATGAGGGAAGAATTAGAAATGGAAGAGAGAAAGAATAAAGAACATAAGAAGTTGAAGGAAGTTGAAACCCTGAAAAAAGTACATTATGACTCAGCAAACAAAGAAGGTTCATTCTCCAGATTCATTTGCGAAGAAGAAATGTTGATGGTTATTCAAGCATCAGAAGGGGAAAGTTGTAATAGAACATTTTTCACTTGGAAACAAAATCACATTTTACATTGAAATATGCACAAGTTTAAGTTTAAACAGTACTCATATGATATATGCAAGCTTGTAGTAGGTAATCATACTTAAGTGCTATAGGCGTACAAGTGAATAAAACAAGTGCTGATTTAACTTAGCCTAACTTTTGAGCCCATATTAATGGAAATTTCAATTTAACATTGAAAGGTCTGGTTTTTTTTTAACATTGAACTGTTGTTTGCACAAAATGTTTTTCTCTTTTTGCTGCAGATGTAATGTTCCAGAAGCCTTCTGTTAGCTATTGAGGAAGTGTCTAAACTGCAAAATATGGACAATGTATCTTTTCAATAACCATTATTCAGACATGAGAAGATGGAGACTTTACCTCTTCCCAGGAGACTACTAAAATCCTATTGGATGTTGTGGAAGACTAAAAGAAACATGCTACCACTTAGAAGATTGTATGCTTATATTAATGCATGTTCCTGGAGCAGGAGAGGATATTTTCCTCTGAGTGTCTCTCACTCACACTTGCTTGAGACTCAGCTCTGTGCTTCTTTATTATACCTCTCTACATCGGAGGCTGCAAAGCCTATTTCTTCGATGTTTGCTGATTTATAGCTGAGAATACTTTCCAGTCTGAGATGCAATCTCATCTCATCAGAACTCTTTATTGGGTGTCTGAATTGACACCTTATTCTATTTTACTCCAAATTTAATATGGATTAGGGAACTTCCAATATGGAACACATTAGCTGTAATATTACAAGATTAACTGTAATTTTAACCAATATTGTATTTTTTCATATATTAACATATTGTTTATCTATATATATAAAAACAAAAGTATGTCTGTTTGTCCTTTATGCAATACTACACCATTCATCTGATCGCCATGAAACTTTGGGAAGTTGTTGAGTACACTCCTGCGAAGGTTTCTGGCAAAAAAAAAAAAATTGTTAAAAGTTGTTGAGTACACTCCCGCGAAGATTTCTGGCAAAAAAATAAAAAAAAATGTTAAATATCGGCCCCTCTGCCCCCCAGGGCCCTCATAATCTTTCCAATACTGAACATTTACAGTTTACAGTGCGACTCGCTTTTGCAGTGACCATCAACAAAGACTAGGACAATCACTGCAAGTGTGTGGACTAGATTTGGAGAATCCGTGCTTCTCGCATGGACAACTGTATGTGGACAGCTCACGCTTTGGAAAACCTTCGGATTTATTTGTGTAAGCACCAGACGGAAAAACAAAAAATACCGTGTATCCACAAGCACTCGAATAAATAAACAGAATTAAAACAACACTTTAAAATGTTTTCCATATTACATTTTCCAATGTAAATTGAATGTTATCATAACAAGTTTCCTTAAATTTCCTTTCTTCTAAGATCGCAGCAACGCGCGACGGGTAAGCTAGTTGTATTATATTACCTTTATTGTATTATATCACCTTTCAATGCTGATACTTAAAAATGTAATACTTATTGAATAAATAATAAAAAACGAATACTTTTTTTTTACAGACCTTTGACTCACACAAGCTCTCTTTATTGACTGTACAAAAAGTATTTAATGAGTTTATTTTAGTTTAGTTTATTGTGTTTGGAGTAAATAATTGTTCCTTTTCACTTCCTTTTGTCAAAGAACAAAGATCCATACGACAAGTTATGTTTTTTTTAATTATTATACCCAAAAATTTAGATATAGAAACCCCACCCGGTCCTTTTATTTGGTGGTGAACAAATAATATATATTCACTGAAACCCGATTTTCACACACTATTGTTTTTGTGCAGTATAGTTTTATCAGTCAAACTGTTTGCCTGTGCACATTTAGGGGCCATTTCAATTGAAAATATGCTGTGTGAAAATGGTATAGTGCTACCACATAGTACTTTCTTTATATTAAAAAAATGTCATGCCTCATGTCCTCTGAAATTCAATGGGTCTTAAACGTTTGTTGTTCTATAAAGTGTGTTGTGGTTCTATGATGTTTGGTAAGCATTGCTCTTGATATTTACCTTATTGTGTATATCAATAACACCCTTTTTTCTACTAAGATCAGACAGGACCACAACTAACATGTACATGCTGCGTTGCAGCAGCTTAGACCGTGCATCAAAGCAAATCTTTAAAAATGAACTTTGCATAATGATTCAGTGGAATTACTGAAGTTCCTACTCTCTCAATATCTAAAGGAGTTGTTAACAAAACATCTAAAATGCTTTCATATTAAGAGGACAAAGCAACCCTAGATAAACAATCACACACCTGCATAGTACTAAATAGCTACAAGTCTCTGCAAACACAGAAATATCTTGGAGAAGATTTTAATTGCAGGATAAAAAGCCTGTACTTGAAATACCGGCCAGGGATCTTGCCCCCATTCACACACACTACCCCCTGGTCAAGGTCAGAAGGCAAAGGGGACTGTAGGCTGTGTGGTCATCCAAAGAAAGACATAATCCACATCATGTGCCTTTGCAAATCGACTCTTGGTTTTCGTCATTGTTGGCTTTGCCCTTTCTGGAATCAGTCTGGGATAAACTCCTGCAGACAAGCGCTGATGGTCTGCCTAAATTTAGCCAAACTAGAACTTATTTCTCTGGCAGTGAAATATCTCCAGGGGGCCGAAGGGGCTCTAAAGAAGGCAATTGACCTGAGCCATCAAAATTAAAAATCCATGATCTGAAACCCAGCCATGACCAGGAGTCACTCTCTGTGACAAATCAACTACATTGATTTATCCTACTTATGTTTTGTTTAAGTGTTATCCCTTGAATATAGGACTATCCTACTGGAATTTTTTCTTTTTTCTTTACACAAACTCTCACCTTGTCCATGCGATGGTGTGTCTACACAATCTCATCTGCATATCTTTTTCTTTTGCAAGTTTTATTCAAACCATCGTAATAGATTTATACTGTCAATCATGTGCAAATATGATTTTAGGCAATGCCACCCACAGATGTTCTTTTTACAATTACTTTCTGATCACTTTGTTTGTTATTATGTTGCGTATTTCTTGCCTTTCTTTGAAGACCAGGAAATTGCACAATAACCTAGAATGAATCACAAGTTTTTATTCTGTATTAATAGATGGTTTTAATAGGATATTTAAAAGTTTTGTATAATGATGAATGCTCTTTGCTTGTATGCTCAAGCTTTTATGATGTTATCGAAAAAGGATTTAATGACGTGATTTGAAGTGAAGTGACCAGGAGTGGGAGGCCACATCATCGTCCAAATCAAGATCGCCAGATTAGTTACCATTCTGGCATTTAGGTGTGTAACCAAACTACTTTAATCCATTTTACACATTTAAGGGATGAATGTGTGGTTCTGTAGAACATGATGCAATAGGGCCAGTAATGTATACCTGGTGGGGTCTTCTGTCTGCTGCACTAGCACTTTTCACCTCACTGCACATAAAATTGATAATCGTAATTTTTGCAATAGACTATTTTGCCAAAATGGCCACAAGGGGAAAACCTCCGTTCATACTCTTGTTAGCATCTTAGCTTTATTCCTGGATTAAAACTCCATTCTGACTTGGAGTGGGTGGGCATATCAATTCCCAGATTAAGCTCACCAGACTAGTCAACCAACTGGCACGGCGGAGGTTATGATTTTGCACTTTAAACTGCCCTTTACACCTTCTCCTCCCATTTGTTCTCAGCCCTCGTGTTCTTAGGGGGTTAATCAAAAGCACCTTAATGCATTTAATACACTTAAGGGTAGAACTGGTGGTTTTGGTGGTTTGAACAGACATGGCGCAACAGAGCTAGTTTTGCACCCCTCACCATTTTTGCCCCCCGGCCTCTTACTGTATGCTGCGTTCGTACTTTGCAATTTACGGCCCAAACTGAGACAACCACCATTTTTTAAATTTGTTTTAATATGTTTTTATTGAGATTAATTGTTGTGACTGTATATGCAAAGGTTTTAAATAATCATGCATAATTAAAATTCTCAAATTATCAGTACTCTCTCAATCAGCGATTTCCATGTATACTTGCGGAGCTTTTTTTTTACTTTACCCGTTCTACAGGTGATATGATGAATTACACAATTTTCTGCCCAATTTCCTTCCCACTCATTGCCTCCAAAATTAAAGTTTATTCAGACCAGAGAGACAGAAAATGCATTTTGCCCTTCGAAAAAACGATGCAACTCTACACCTGTCTTGTGCCGAGGGCTGATGCATCACAGACAGCTCTTGGAGGAGTTTTGTTTTAAATGGGTGTGGAGGCTGGACAGTTACATACTTTGGCAAGCTCCTTTTATAAACTTAAAAAAACTGAGCAAAACCCCGCAGCAGCTGATAAGGAGCTTTTTGCTATCAAGACAGTTTCCAAGCAGGGAGGCATTATCTACCAGGAGTTAAGCACATGTTGACCATTTACACTGATCATGGCACTTTACAAAGCTTTATCCGTTAGACAATTCTGGTGAACCGTCTTTGTAACATTTATTACTTTGTGATCATCTTCACAACAATCAGAGCTATTGCTACGGTCATCTAGTATATTGTCTTAAGGAATGGGGGTATGAACAGCTACTACTGCTGATTTCTTATATAATGTACAGTATGAAATGTTTTTTGACAAAGAGAAATGCTTTGTAAACACTCACTGCTCAATCTCACACAGTCTCATTTTAAAATCCTTGCATTGTACATTCTAGCGGTCACTCCATCCAATGGTCACCCTAAAAACGGATATTACATTGAAACCATAGTTCTACATTCACCAGACCAAACGTAAAATTATGCCTATTTTTCAGTGCTACTTCTTCTGGAAATGGAGTACCAAGGGCATACATACCTGGATTCTGACATGCTTGTTTCCATCTGAAACAAAAACATTTCCGCTTTCCACTCTTCTCACTTTGTTAATAGGGTTTGTTCTGGCTCTCACATCTGCACAAGGAACCCACCTCTGTTCTTGTGATCATTGATAATCTCACTGAAAAGGCACACTATAGTTCCTTTGAAAAGTTTGAGCCCTGGTTAAGGTTTAGGTAGACACATAATGTGACTCCATGAGCGGTCTTTAATTTTAATCCAGGTTCCCTTTGGCACCCCTATTTCTTCTTGGATTTTATGAGGGAATTATTCCCATTATGATATAAACATCCGCCGGCCCTCTGCCTATCATTCACTTGTCACTTTGCAAACAAGAAAAATGGTTGGGTAGTGTCCCTTTGATTTGCTGAATGCATTTAAAACAATGACCTTCATGTTGGATTGGGGATATGGTGGCTGGCTGATGCCACGACGGACCACATGAAGGAAGAGGCCTAGATATGGCAGTGTGAGCTTGCAACTCTTAGACATAGGGTGTCTCTAGAGAGAAAGAATATTCCCGGATTTGCTTTTATCATTCACCTGGGGCAGAAGCTGAGGCTACGGGACTCTGGCCACGAGCGAGAATGCGCCTCACCCGACTTCTGGTGAGACCGTTCCACACAGCAGTGGCAAGGATCTGCTTCCAGGGGACTACCAGCGAAATCAGCACTATACTAGTCAACCCTGCCAAGTACCACGCATCAGGCATTAGAGACTGGACAAGGCAATGCGCTATCTAGCATGTGCCGCCCTTATGGCGGACGCGCCAGACACCGGAAGTAAACCGGAAGCACATTAAGTGCTTCCGAATCACACGAACGCCGGACGTTAGTAGGAAGACGAGTTTAGACCGGCCTGCCTGGTGGGCGCAGGAACAATCTCATCAGAGATCAGATCATTGATTGAGAGATTGATCATTGATTGAGAGAGGATGATCATCATTGAGATTGATTGGATTCCGGATTCGGAGGAGAACATGTGATTCGATGGCTGCACCTGATTAGGGCTCTCCCTCTCCCTCGCTCTGCTCTCTCTCCCCACTCCTCTAAGGTGCTGGGCCTGCGTTTCCCTGGCTTGACTGGGGCCAGGCTGCGTGCCAAGGAGGGGAAGGAGAAGGGATAGACCCACTACCCAGCTTGCGCCTCTTGGGTGCTGGGCCTGCGTCTCCCTGGCTTGACCGGGGCCAGGCTGCGCATCAGAGAGGGGGGCAGGCTGAATACCTGAGAATCCCAAGGGCTTTCCCCAGACCCACCCTCCTGGATTGACCACTCCCGCCGTGGCCCGTTGCTTGCATTTGTGATATTACATCAGCTGATTCTGTGGTTCTGCAACATTTGACTTTGTGGTACTCTGGATCTTGCAACTCCCCTAGCAAACTGTTTGTGATTTTGTTTTTTCTCAGCAAAAGCTGAGTGATACTATATCCGTAGACAGCCCATAGCTATTACATTATGTCTGCCCAAGGCACTCAACAGCCCCCACAACAAGCAGCATCAACCATGGATGCAGATGTCGGGGCTCATCCCAACAACACCAAAGACGACATGGAATGGCGCACTAAGTCAAAGAGAAAGTGGCGCGTCTCAATTCCAAGCTCACCGGAAAAAGTCGCAAAGCTTCCCCGCGCACCTCTCATTAGCCCCACAATTGCAACCTCACACCGCTATCTGGTTCTCCAACATACCCAGGACCGGGACAACCACCTTCAGGCCCACGAGGCAACTGAAACAGAGACCTCTTCAGGTCTCACAAAGCGACTAGGGATCCCTCCCATCTTCCTGAAGAACTTAGCCACCCACAAGGACCTCGTGGAGCTACTGGATGAACACTGCGCCTCCCCATTCACAATGAAGCCTAGGCAGGCCCATGCTAAGATCATGCTCACCACACTAGAGGACTACAGGAGTGTGACGAGCATGCTTACAGATCAGAAACTGGAGAACCACACCTTTTCACTGACCACTACGAAAGCCCAGTAAACACATCCCTCGGGCACATCACCGGGGACTTATCAGAACTCGGACTTTCAGTCAAAAACATAACACAGATCGCCTCTCCAGCAAACAAGAACAAGAAATGTCCCCTCTTTGTAGTAACCCTGTCGGCAAGCCTTGATGGGAAGCCAGCAGACCTATCAGCAGTCACACGGCTCTGCAGCTGCACCGTCACCACAGAAGCACCTAGAGGGAAATGAGGACCTGTCATGTGCTACAACTGCCAGCGCTTGGGGCACACCTCAGCTTTCTGCCATCAGAAGCCAAGGTGCGTACGCTGTGGAGGCAAGCACACCTCTAACCAATGCACAAGGAACCGGGAAACTGAACCAGCAATATGTGCCAACTGCACAGGACCCCACCCAGCAAGCCATCGCGGCTGTCCCTACCTGCAGAAGGCAAAGAAGGATGAACAACGCAAGCCACCCCCACAACCACAAAAGTCTTCCCAACACTCATCAGCAACAGACCAGCATCAAAGGAAGACCTACAACCGCAGACCTGCATTGGCATACAGGATCCCAACCCCCAGTACAACCGACAGCTGTAGTGATGCATACGTGGATGGAAGGACATACGCGGACATCACAGCACCTAAGCAAGTCAGCCCACCTCCAACAACCACACCGGGACCATCTTGTGGAATAGGCTCAACCATCATCTGGCAGGAACTCATTGTGAAGGTTGCGAAAGTAGTCGCAGACATGGACATCCACCCTGTGGTGACAATGGTGGCGAATATCATCGCCTGACTTTTCCCAGGAGAAGAAAGCAACTCCCATGGCAGCAAAAACTAAAATAAACTCTCTCTTCTTGATGTGGCATGCTAACAGCATTCAGAAGAAAACAGATGAACTCCTACACCTAATGGAAACTAAGGATGTGAGTGTTGTGCTTATCTCTGAGACTCATCTCCAAGGAAGCCAGAAGCTTAACCTAGAAAACCACAGGGTGTACCGCACAGATCGCCCCAATAGAGCCAAGGGCGGAGGAACAGCAGTCATTGTCAGCACAAAAGTGAAGCACCACGAGATTTTACTACCGCCAGTGGGGAGCATTGAAGCAACTGGTATACAGATCCAGACACCAGCAGGCCCTCTACAGTTGATTGCTGCCTACTCACCCCCAGAAAAACTACAACCAAAAGACCTAGATGCCTTACTAGATCCCAACATCCCAACACCAATTGGAGGAGACCTTAATGCCATGCACCAGTGCTGGAACTCTCGCACTGCAAAAACGAAAGGACACGCTCTACTTGCCCACTCAAGAAAGAAGGACTTTGTAGTGGCAGGCCCAACTTGCCCAACACACTACCCAGGTGCTGCACGGTACAATCCCAATGTCCTGGACATAGTTGTCATGAATAACCTATCACAATTTATGGAGCTGGAGACTTTGACAACGCTGACATCTGATCACAACCCAGTATTGATCGCAGTTGGAGATGTGATTGAAAACCAACAACAGGGCAGGCACAACTACAAGAAGGCGGACTGGAGATTCTACAAGTCTCTACAAGAGAAGCCTGGAGGAGACACTGGCCCCTGGCCCCATACGCTGTATTGAAGAAGTTGATCAGGCGGTCCACCACTTCACAGCTGCAGTCCATACTGCTATAGAACGCAGAATTCTCCAGCAAGAGCCCAAAAGCTGCTCCATCTACGACCTCCCGAATGGCATCAATAAGTCGATAGCTGTCAAAAATAAAGCCCGGAGAGAGTGGCAAAAGTACTGCACCGCTGATCTGCTGAAAAAATACAAAGAACGGACAAAACAGCTGAAGATGCAAATAAGCCAGCACAGAGGTGAGAAATGGGAAGCAGCAACAGCCAACCTGAAGGACTCGGACAGCTCTCTCTGGAGAATGACCCGATGCTTGACTGGAAAGAAAGAACCAAACCCACCCATACAAGGAAAGACACACCTGGCATGCAGCAGCAGGGATAAGGCTGAGGTCCTCGTCGAGACACTAGAGGCATCATTCAGACCTAACCAGGCAAGCAAAAGGGCAGCAGAAATCGAACAAGAGGTCAAAAAGCACCACCTGGAGCACCCCCCAGAAATCAAAGCTTCAACCATTGAGGAATGCTCTACAGGTGAAGTCCTAGCTCTAATAAAGAAACTAAAAAATGGCAAGGCTCCAGGAAAGGATGGAATAACAAACCAAGCCATCAAGATGCTCCCAGATGCTGCAGTGGATCAACTTACAGAGATATTCAATGCGTGTATGCAGCAGCAGTACTTCCCCAAAGCCTGGAAATAGGCAAGAGTCATTGTTTTCCCTAAAGCTGGAAAACTACTATGAGACCCTGCAAACTACCGACCCATAAGTCTGCTAACAGGCCTAGCGAAGCTCTTTGAAAGAGTTATTCTCGCTCGCCTCACGGACTTTGCCTCAAGTGAAAACCTCCTCTCCAAAGAACAGTTGTGGACATCATCAGCCATGGATTCAACATCCACAAGTCTACAGGAGTAGTCTTTCTGGATGTAGCCAAAGCATTCGACCGAGTATGGCACAAGGGACTGCTCTACAAACTCATCAAGCTCAAGTTTCCAAGCTACCTGGTTAAGCTGCAGTCTAGCTACTTGTTGCAACTGATCTTCATCGTGGCGGTATGGGAGGAATGCTCAACAACACGCCCTATCCTCGCTGGAGTACCTCAGGGACCAATCCTTGGACCTTTTCTCTTTAATATATTTACCAATTATATCCCGACGGACTTAAATAAGACTGATCTTGCTCTTTACGCCGATGATGTTGCAGTCATCTCCCAATCCTTCAGCGAAATAGAAATGGCTAATAACCTCGAGGCATCACTCAGCAGACTCTCTGAATGGTACAGCAACTGGCAGATCACCCTGAACACAAGCATAACCACAGCAACACTATTCACCAGAAAGCTAAACAGGAAATGCCCACAGATCCTCCTCAATGGGACTGAGATCAAACGGGAAACAAGCAGCTCCTACCTAGGGGTGACTCTGGACTCTAAACTCAGCTGGAGAAACCACGTTGAGAAGACCTGCCAGAAAGCAGCAACTAAACTGGCTGCATTGTACTCACTCCTGAAGACCAAGTCGATGCGTATACACAGTAAGGTGCGAGTAATCAACGCAATAATACGACCAACAATGACGTATGCTTCGCCAGTTTGGAGTGGCTGCCATCCGAGGTATCGACAAGACTTGCAGAAAGTACAGAGCAAGGCCTTACGTATTGCAGCAGGGGCTTCTAACTTCACAAGAATAGCGGACCTCCACAGAGTCCTGGGCGTTGAGATGCTGGACGACCATCTTCGCAAACTCAACAAGAATTTCTACAAAGGACTGGATCAAGAAGAAAACCCACTGATCAGTAAACTTGCCAACATCTCTGCAAACCCATTTGACAGCTACCCACGGCCCATCAAAGCACTAACCTTGTAAAACTGAAACAGCAACGCAGCATCCAAAAACTCTTCACTGCCTGAAGGCAAACGCCCGGCAGGTACGCAAAACTCATCACTGCCTGACGGCATAATCGCCTCGGCAGGCAACCAAAACCCTTTCACTGCCTGACGGCATAATCGCCTCGGCAGGCAACCAAAATCCTTTCACTGTCTGATGGCATAATCGCCTCGGCAGGCACCCAAAACTCAACACTATCATAAGGTACTTGATAGACAAAGATAAGACTCTTCGAGGAAACATGCTGACAATTCTGCAAACTCAATTGACCGCTACCCGCGGCCCACCACTGAGCTGACCTTGTGATACAACCTCATCTGTGACAAAGCGTCACACATCAATAAGACGACCTAAATAGCGACTAAAAAATTCAAAATGAAAGTGGAGTTATGAGGCTACTGCCTCGGTATCCAAAACTCACCACTGTCAGAAGGAATCTGACAGACGAAAACAAGACGCGTGCAGGAACAGTCTCTTGTTCTTTGCGCCCCCACCAGGAATACACCCCGGCCATCAGCGGCCCATAACTTGTTTTTTATTTTTATTTTCCCACAGGTCTGTTGGCGGCTTTCAAGATCGAGGAAGACGATCTTCATCAGCATTGCTCTGAGGAGAAGGTGTGGCTGCGTTTTCGTGAATTGTCCAGTGAAGCAGGAGGACAAGCATCAGCCGGACCGGAGTGCGAGCAGTGGTGCACAAGGAGTGCTTAAAGCTAACGTTAAGCACACGCATGCTGCTGTATTTCTGGTTCATGATTGTATGGCGCCGAGCTTTTTGCTGGGACGAGCATTCAGTGGCGGCCTTTAGCTCCAGTGGTGACCGTGAGGCGCATGGTGCAGGGGGCAATGTTTAAAACCTAGCGCATGGTGCAGGGGGCAAAAGGGCATATTATCAAGGGGGTTTATCTCTGCTTTTTTGGCTTTAAAAGCCAAGAAAGCCGGGATAAAATTATCTCCCTATTACCTAGCTGTCGCTGACACCAGTTAGCGACAGCTAGTAGGAGATAGCGACCATCTTGGGTTGCACTCTGCATGTCAGTGATATTTATAACTAATGACATGCAAAGTGGGCGTGCCAAGATTTTAGCGACTGGAAACAGTCGCTAACATCGCTATCTACTATTACCAACTTTTAGAGATATTCGCGCGAAGCGCGAATATTTCCAAAAGCTAACACCTGCCCTGAGCAGTTCTTAGCCATGTTATCCAATGGGAGGTGGATAACATGGCTAAGAGCATTAGCTCGGTAATGCATGAATATCGCTGACTTTTCAGCGATATTCATGCATTGCGGCCGATTTTTATCGCATTTGCGATAAACCTTGGTAATACCAAGGTTTATTTGCGATAAAAATCGCAGCAGCTTAGCGGTAAATGTTTGTCTCTAACCAAGCAATAGCAATAATTATCACTATTGCTTGGTAATATGCCCCAATGTTATTTAAAACCTAGCAAGCGGGAGACGTGAGCGTGTTTGTAAGCACACCATGATGGCGGTGGGCATGGAGGAGTGACAAAAAAAACAAAACTTCAAGGACCCACACGCTGGCTGGATTTTCGCGGTGTGCGCTAGATAACCTTTGATGTTAAATATCTTTAAAGTACAATTTCCTATTAAGGCAGACTTTATTTGTCGTGTCTTGCTTTTATTTTTACCGATGGTATTGTTTACACTAAGGGTGATGCACAGGAACGCCGCCTGCTCATGAATGATTGCTTGCCATTGCACTAACGTCATCACAGTCCGTAGATTCCTTATTTCGTAGGAGCCCTTGATGAACCGAGCGTCCCACAATTGTTCTCCAACCCTCAGCAAATGTCTAACCTAGTGCGGGTTACGGGGGGCGTTACTGTTTAAAGCACGTGAATCAAAGTAGGGGCAGCTATGTTATTGTCACACCTATGAGTAATATTAAAGCGCATTTGGCTTTAGAAATTCCGACTGTGTACAGACGTCTGCTGTCTTTGTTTCGCTTGAATTCTTTCCAGTTGTTGGTAGGATGGCATAGACCCACAGTGGAGGAAGTTTGCTCCGACATTTTCCTTGGTGCTTGACAAAGCGGGGTGGGCGATGCCAGCAGGCACTGCACTATGAGAAGTAATTTCTTCTGCTGTGCATAAGTTTCATCCTTTATTTTCTTGTGGTTCAACAGTGGGGTCATGTAGGACCTTTGAGGGTGCCACTTCGAGCTTATGAGCACTGAGGCACTTTGGACCACACTGATAGGGAAGAGGTATGCAAAGCCGTGCGCTTTGTGCCAAAGACAGTGGGATTACGGGTCGGGGTTTTCCTTGCAGAGTGGTGGTCCTTAAATAATGAAAATGTTTTTTCTCATACATAAGTTATCGGTTATTGTATGCTGGCCACGCATGTCTGTTGTGGGAAGCTTGGTGTGGTTATGGTAAAACTTTGTTCACCTCCCAGTAGTGGTAGCATAAAGGGTGATTTGTTAATGCCACTGATAGCTAGTTTATTTCATGCCTCCCCTAAGGGGTGGCTTTGCGGTTGTCGGCATAAGTGTTAGGGCGAGGTGAGTGCTGCACAACTTCTCTAATGTTTCCACGCTCGAGCCCCCGGAAGTTTGTTTATCTCTGGGGAACGGCGCCTGTCTTGCCCTGTGTTATGGCCCATGTGGAATTCTGGTAAATTAATTTGGTGTATGAATTCCTCTGATAGCTGGGGAGCCCAGCCTTCCGGTGATGTATCAAGACTAATGCTGATCAATGGCCTGATTTCATGTGCCTGGTTTCAGGTGCCCATAGAAAGGGGGGGCACACTTTGCAGGTTAGTGGAATGCTGTTTTTTCTGCTTGTAATTTTTGGGCATTTGACAGGGATCTCCGGTGGATGCTTGCACAACAAATGGGGTTATCACTTCTGTAGCTGGATTGGGTACGTGCATCCTGGCCCTTTGAATGAGAGGGTAGGCATCTGATTTGGGTACCACATCCCAAATGCAGACGCAAACGTTTATTGTGTGCAACGTGACCACAAGATGGAAATAGTTCAGATGAGGCATGAGGGAATAAGGCGGAGCACTGAAATCAAACATAGTCAGTGCTGTTACCGTGGGGGTGTTACCGTGTGACTGTGACCATGTGTTGCCACGTAGGTGTTAACAAGGGGTTACTGTGTAAGGGTCATCACTTAGGTTTTAACACGTGGTTGTTACTGTGTGAATGTTACAGTGTGTTATCAAAGGGACTGTTACCACAGAGGCATTTTAGGGTATTGCCACATAAGTGTTACCATATGGGTGTTAACACGCGTTACAGCGCGTGTGTTACCGTGGGGTGGTTAACACGTATTATGTCCATCTTAGCACAACTGTTTCGCATGATGCGCATGAGTTCACTTAATCTCCCCGTGCCTAACAAATATGAATATGTCCTCATATAATGCGATTGGCTATGTTAAGTGCTCTCAACATATTGTCGAGTCCCACAGCTTCGGGTCAACCAGCCATGAAATTCAGCCTTACTCTTACGCCAAGAGTAACTAATAACAAGAACATGGCATTTAGATTTTCATCTGGCTAGATGGCTGTTATAAGCCTCTGGTGCTAATGCATAGCGGACTGAGATTCCGATATATGGGATGCCATTTCCGTGACCAATTTGTCTGATTGTGTTCGCCCCCTCTGTATACTTACCTAACATCAGAGGCAATGATGCCCACAAATGGTTCACTCAAGAACTTAGAGCACTTAAATTAGGGGTACGACAGAAAGAAAGACAGTGGAGAGCCACCTACTCTTCACAGGATAGGGAAACCTTCTGCGTCACTAGGAAAAGTTATCAAAAATTTTAAAACAACACAAACTTAATTACTTCTCCACAAAAATTTTATCGTCATCTAACAAGTCCAAAGATATTTTTAATATAGTTAATGAACTCTGTGACAACGACAGGACAGCCCCTTCAATAGCTCCTACGCAGAAGCTATGTGACTCCCTGAATAATTTTTTCAGAGAAAAAATTGTCACTATCAAATCGAGCATTGCTAACTCCCCAACGTCACTTCCTCTGGATGACGTTTTTTACAATCCCTCTGTATTAGATACCTTCCCGGCCATTGATGGTAAAACCTTTTCCTCACTTTTGACGAGGGTAAAGTCCGGATCCCCTAACGACATCTGCCCCCCCCACATCTTTTCGGAAATCGGTCGGACTATCCCTCAGGGTATTTTACCCCTACTAAATAAATCACTGACCCAGGGCAGGGTACCCACTGGCTTTAAACACGCTTTGCTAATCCCTCTAATTAAGAAACCAGGTCTGGACCCTCAGGACTCATCAAACTATCGTCCTATATCCCTGTTGCCGTTCCTATCCAAGATATTGGAGGCTCACGTCTCCAATTGCCTTTCCAACTTTGTGGAAACCACTGGATTTCTGGAGCCAAATCAAGCTGGGTTCCGTCCAGGCCATTCGACCGAGACGGTAACCCTGGCAGTCCAGAATACACTTCGGTGCAATGCGGACAGGGATGTCCACCAGGCACTGGTGCTTCTTGACCTGTCTGCTGCATTCGACACGGTCGACCACACTATTTTGGTCGGCCGTGTCGAGCAGGCAGGCCTTAGAGGTACTGCCCTGAGCTGGGTGGAATCATTCCTGTCCGACCGGACTCAAGCAGTGAGACTGGGCACCTTCACAGCCCCTAGAATTAAGAACGATTGCGGTGTCCCCCAAGGCTCATCCCTGTCTCCCCTTTTATTTAATTTGTACCTGCGTCCCCTTTTGTACTCCTTGAGGAAATTCAAAGTGTGGATCTTCAATTACGCAGATGATCTGCAATTGGTTTTCCCCCTGGGGTCGTCGGATGCTGTCACTGAGTTTAGGGAGGTCATGGCTCATATCCAGAGATGGATGGGTCTTAACCACCTAAAACTTAACCCAGGCAAGACTGAATTGATCTTGCCTGGGAAGAGCGAACTCAGCTGGGGACCTCAATTCTGGCCTCCGGAGATGGGAAATCCCCCCTCCAAATCCCACACGGTTAAGAGCCTTGGAGTCACCTTCAGTGAAGACCTCTCCTTGAAAAGCCAGGTAGGGTCAGTTGTCTCCGCATGCTTCTTTCAGCTGCGCAAGATTAGAAAGATTGCCCATTTCCTAACCCATTCTGCCCTGATACAGGTGACCATCGCCCTTGTGCTGTCTAGGCTGGACTACTCAAATAGTTTATATTTGGGCCTTCCAGCCGGGCAGCTCAAGAGGCTGCAGCTGGTTCAAAATCAGGCGGCCAGGCTGATCTGCGGGCTTCCTAAATGGCAGTCCATCAGGCCAGGCCTGGCAGACCTGCATTGGCTGCCGGTAGCCCAGAGGGTGGCTTTTAAAACCGGCTGCATTATTTTTAGGGCATTACAAAGCAAAGGCCCCAAATTCATCATCAACCTGCTTGCCAGATACACTCCCTCCCGCAACCTCCGTTCTGGTCACAAAAACTTGCTCACTGTGCCGGTTGTTAGGAAACAACGTCAGGGCGGCAGCTCCTTTCATTTTCTTGCTGCATCCCTCTGGAACTCCTTGCCAGCTTCTTTAAGGGCGCACGAAGATATTCTAGCCTTCAGACTAGCCTTTAAGACCTGGCTTTTTAGAGAAGCCTATCCCTAGATGTTCTAAGTGGTCCTCCTGTTGTTGTGTTATGCTCTGAAAACTTCCTACAGCGCCATGAAGCCTACGGGCGTACGTGCGCTTTATAAGCTAAATTTAACATAACATAACATAACAAGAAGGATATGTTTGCTGGTCAAAAAAATAAAGTTCAAGTTAGCAGTAAGAATGCACACTGCGATTCAGCGCAGATCCTGTGATCTGGCCACAGTTTGCATTGGGCGCGAGTGGACACCATCCTGTCATGGCCAGATGTCAATGTTTGGCAGCTAACGCAACCAGTGCTACGCTAAGCGTTCTCATTTGAAAGTAAGATTTCAATGTTCCTCATTGAATGAAATTGATACTATGCTTAGCGCTCTCAAAATCTCTCTGAAAATCTGATGTAAAATGTTCTTCATGTAATACAACTAGTGCCATGCTAGGTGCTTTTAATTAGAATTTTAAGTTCAATGTTCCTCACTTAATGGGACTGGTGCCATGCTAAGTGTTATCATTGATAGTCTGATTTCAATGTTCCTTATGTAATGCAACTGGCGCTATGCTAGACGCTCTTAATTGGAAGTATGATTACACAGTGTCCTGGCACTATGCTAGGCGCCCTTAATTGGAAGTATGATTTCAAGGTTCCTCACCTAATGCAACTGGCGCCATGCTAGGCGACCTCATTGAAAGTCAGATTTCAATGTTACTTATGTGATGCAACTGGCAATATGCTAGGTGTAAACACGTTAGAGGGGTGGGGAGAGAAAAACTCAAAACAGACAGAGACACAGGGCTGGGAAAAATCAAAATTATTTGAAAAAAATGCCCTCACTCACACACAATCAGGTACATGCATCATTGGTGCCGTTTGCGATTCCTTAATTGCGAAAATTAAGGAATCGCAATTAAGGAATCGCAAACGACAATACATCAAAAAATCACACATTTTTTAGCGATTCCTTATTTTTCCTTAATTGCGATTCACAATTTGCGAATCGCAATTAAGGAATCCCTTCCCATTGATTCCTAAGGGCCAAAAGGCCCATAGGAATGAATGGGAAGACAATCTCAATTTGCGAATCGCAATTAGCTAATCGCAAATTGAAATTGCAATTTCAAGGGTGCAGGGGTGTCCAAGGACACCCTGCTGTACCCCTGAAATCAATCTATGCACATATGTTGTGCACACACATGCCCTAAGGGCATGTGTGTGCACAACATGACAGTTTGAAAAATGCACAAAATTGCATTTTTCAGAATTTTCGCAAATTACCATGAGGTCCAACCTCATGGTAATTTTTTCCTCCTAATTGCGAATTCGCAATTTTTTTAGGTGTCATGCATTGCATTTAAGGAATCGCAAATTGCGATTCCTCAAATGCAATCGCATTTTTAGAAATCGCAAAAAATTGCGATTTCATGCATTTTTGATTGATGCATCCCAAATAGTGATTTAGGAATCGCAAACGGCCGAATTTTGCGATTCGCACTGTTTGCGATTCCTAAATCACTTGATGCATGTGGCTGAATGTGTGTGACATGCTTCATCATCGGGTCTGCTTACAATACTCCCCGCGTAACCACGTAAAAGGGTGGAGCATAGGGAGGGGGGGACACAAAAACTCAAAACGAGCAAGGATCAGCACAAAAGTGACAAACAGTGATCACACCAATAAGTGTTGTCCCTAAGGACTGGGTGGGTGGCAGACATAAAGTGCAGTTAGATAGTGCTCATTAAAACTGGCTCCTGGATACCCGTTAGTACTTTATTCATAGGTTCCAGGGTCAGGATTAAAAAATGTGAAGGATGGCTAAGTGTTTAGGCAGGAGGTCAAGATCCCAAAACATTCCTCCTTATAGTGCGATGGTCAACATGTTTCGACTGTATTAAAGTGCCCTCAATTACATGGGTCACGTCGGTCTTCTTCAGAACAGTCTAGCTGTCCGAGTCCTTATTTCCTCTTACCATAATCTGATAATTGTCAGAGGGATACCACGTGGAGGGTACTTCCAGAACCGTGGATCATTGTTACTACAAGAAACGGGAGAAACAGACTCCCTATGCTCCGCCCCTTGCGTGGCTACGCGGGGCGTATTGTAAGCAGACCCGATGATGAAGCTTGTCACACACATTGTGTGTGAGTGAGGGCAGTTTTTTCAAAAAATTTTGATTTTTCCCAGCCCTGTGTCTCTGTTTGTTTTGAGTTTTTCTCTCACCACCCCTCTATGTGTTTACATTATTGAATAGGGGGTTCGGGGTGGTGGAGTATATTTATCGACCCTCTCCCCTCCCTGGTGATAAATAATATGCTAGGTGCTCTCATTGGAAGTCAAGTTTTAAATTTTCTTGATTTAATACACCTGAGGCTAGGCTAAGAGGTTGGACTTGAAAGTCTGTGATCAACGTAAAGTTTAAAAGCCCCGCTTTGGGTCAGCCAGCAAGGTATATATACAGCAGATTACCCGTTATTCTCATTGTAGTTCCACAAAGGAATCCTTGCGGAAGCAAACATATCACTGCTTGCTAAAGAGCAATGACAGCCTGGGTTACCTCGCTGTAATTTCATGCCACATTTTGTCGTAGAACTTACTCATAGAGTAAGACTGAGTCTGGTCAATCTGAGCACGAATAACGCAATGATACACACCCATGGGGTGACCATTATTTGCCACTGAATGGCCAGACCAGTGGCGTTTTGTCAGGTTAAAATATGACTGCTTACTATTGCGTTAAGACATTCCAAGCTGTGGTAAGGTCACATCGATATATTCCAAGTCTTTGAGGTCAGTCCTGCGAGGCGCCTGCCTCTGGGATGTCACTTACATACATTATCGGTACTTATGATGTCACCTCAATGCATCCCAGGCCTTGTTTCACAATTTTTGAGAGTGCCATATACACATATGTGCTGTTACTCACAGCCCATGGATTAGGAGTCTGTTGGCAAATAGCATCTATGCACCCATCGCAGGTTCACGCATGCATTGGAAGCTGGTTTATGTCACGCTCTATCTCTGCACCTGTATGTTTGTACAGGTACGAAATATATGCCTGAGGATTGTCACACAGTACCTATGCACCCTTGTGCATATACACTTATAATTAGTTATGTATTGTATCAGCAGTACTTCAGCACCCTTGTGCCTGAACGCTTATGCATTGATTGTCCGTGTTGTGTCACACAGTACCTATGCACCCTTGTGCTTGTGCAATCAAGCATATATGCCTGGGGTTCGTCACACCTGTGGGCTCGTACACTTATACTATTAATGTATTGTGTCACACAATACCTCGGCACCCGTGTGCCTGAACACTTATGCATTGGATGTCCATGTTTGTCTCACGGTACCTATGCACCCTATTCACATTAAGCAGTATTTTCCTGCGTTGTCACACTGTACATATTCCCTGTGTGCTTGGGCACAATGCGGCATTAGATGCCTAGGTCATATCATACAGTACCTATGCACCCTGTGCTTGTACACTTTTGCACTAGATGCGTATGTGGTGGCTTACAGCACTTATGCAGCGACTTTTTACGCATTTGGTGGTCCGCGTTGTGTCACACCGTAACTATGCACCCTGGGCTGAGGGTGTGGGTGGTAAAGGGGGGTACAGCCTCATGATGTCATCAATGGGCCATTCCTGATACATGGCGATGGGGTAACGCCTCACTATCTTTCAGTCAAAAGAGTCATGGATTTGGCCACCCATGACACCGGTCTAGATTCAGCTAACTTTGGGACCCAATCCTTTAGAACCAGGGCGGCCACTGTAGCAGTGGCAAGGAGTCTAAGGGAGCAGGTCAAGAGGATCGGCAGGTGGTCCTCTAACTGCTACAAGCACAGCGTGCGGCTGCACATGCTTTAACCTACCGGTTTCGTTGCACAATTAACTGCAAGTTCTTAATTCTGCAACTTAGAGAGAAGCTTCCGCAGGTACACAGTTACTTAGTGCTATGTGCTGTTGTGTATGTGTTAGCCCGCCAGTGAGGCAGTGCACTGACGTTTATTCTTGTCACGTTTGTCTGCAGTTTCTTCACCTTGTGACTCAAGGGAGAAGTCTGCATCCGCCCATCACCACGACAGGAGGAAGTCCCCTCGTCACACAGATGGACAGCGATCAACAGTCCAAGAACAAACAGCTCAGGTGATGACCCAAGTGCATTCCAGGGCCCAGGAACAGCAAGAAATCTGGGTAGTTGCTCAACCTCATGTCTGTCGTTTTGAGAAGCCGAGAGGCCGGGCGCGTAAGTTAGGAACTAAAATAGTGTTCCATGGATAGGGTGGACTGTGCGTAGGAAAATTCAGGGAGCTGTTGAACCGCGTTTTACGAGAAGCAGCCCCCGTTAGTGAGGGACCACCAGCAATCTGGATCCCGCACCAAAGGGGGAACGACTTATCTTGACTGGGACATAGGGTACTGATGAAAAAACTGAAGTCAATAGGGCATCGGTACATCCAGGGGGAAGTGTGGCTCACTGGTTAGAGGAGGCAGACCTGGAAGCAGAGGTCAGCCCGGGACCAGGGTTCAATTCCAGGCTCGGCGGGGTCTTGAGTCCTAAAATGTCCATGGACTCGACAATTCTTGCTCCGGTGCCTACTCGATTCACGGGTTCACACTCTGCGACTCTGGCCGTCTCCTCGGCGTGCTTCAACATCCTGCGCATGCTACGGAAGATCTTCTGGTGGATCCCCACGGAGACCAGGAAGACCGTCACCCAGGCCCTCGTCACCAGCCGACTGGACTACGGCAACGCCCTCTACGCCGGAACCACCGCCAAGCTCCAGAAGAGACTTCAGCGGATCCAGAACGCCTCAGCCAGACTCATCCTCGACATCCCACGTAACAGCCACATCTCCGGACACCTGAGAGACCTGCATTGGCTCCCCGTCAACAAAAGAATCACCTTCCGCCTCCTCACCCACGCACACAAAGCCCTTCACGATCAAGGCCCGAGCTACCTCAACAACCGAATCAACTTCTACGCTCCCAAACGCCACCTCCGATCAGCCAGCCACGCCCTCTCCGCCGTCCCACGCATCCGTAGAGCGACAACAGGAGGAAGGTCCTTCTCCCACCTGGCCGCCAAGACCTGGAACTCCCTCCCGACCAACCTGCGCCTGACCCAAGACCACCTCTCCTTCAGGAAGAAGCTCAAGACCTGGCTGTTCGTGCAGTAACGGCACCCCCCCCCCCCTTAGCGCCTTGAGACCCTACGGGTAAGTAGTGCGCTCTATAAATGTCTTTGATTGATTGATTGATTGGGCAATAGCTTGCTTAATCTCCACAACGGCCCCTCGCTGCGGGATGCCTGGCTTTCACCTTGCGGATACCCTGCTGGGGTTATCTCACAGGGGAATACCAGGACGGGTTCCCTAAGCAAGCGCTTAGAAACCGCTCGGTGATTTGCGCTATATAAATTCCTGTACATTTACATTTACATTTACATTTTCTTTTGTAAAACAAACCAGGGTTTCACTTATCATCCAAAGGGAATCAGGCATTTATGGCTGACATCTTAAGCATGGTTGGAGGGCACGATGCACAGGGCATGACCTCCTAGTGAGCGCAGGGGGAGGCAAGATAGTCGGGCATCTATGCTGGCCTGTGGCAGTAAGGTCATGATTGGTAAACATAGTCTTCGGCCCTTAGCGGCCAGCACCATGTAACTCCAGGGGCAGTGACAGCCGATCAGTAGGCTGTTGGGGTGTGTGGCCAGGGGAGTCACCCATCCATCCAAGGGCGAATTTGGGGGTTTCTTCGTTCAAAGTGGTCTTAGGCAAGTACCAGGCCATATAACGCATTTCCGTGTTTTTGGTCTGCATCTCCGCACTGAAATACAAAGCCACACATTATCGCCCCTCCTCAGCTGTCAAAGCTCGAGTGCTACTATGCAACATTACTGACTGAATTTACATTTAAACTGGAAAACCAGCGTGCGGTCATGTTGTGCGCTGCTCCCCGCAGGACTGGGGGATGCTGGCTAAGCTGCTTGCGGTACAAAAGGGGGTGGTGATGGAGGAAGCATCTGAATCAATCAAACACTCACACCCAGTCAAAAGATCTGGGTTTAATCCATCACCGTTCTTTAGCCCACTCCGCCAACCAAGTTCAAACATGGCTATATGCAAATCAGTCTGACCCTGTGCCTCATGGGAACAGTCCAGCCCGAACTGCCAAGCCATGTCTTCCCTGGACCGGAAACAAGCTTCCGAGGACCGGTTTCTGGCATTCCAGCCGTCTTCAGCCCGGCTTGCTTGAATCCAGTGGCAAAGTGAGCAAGGGACTCACGTCTGAGCATACCCTGCCACACTTATGGCGGCCAAAAGCGGTACAAAAGGTGGTGGTGATGGAGGGAGCATCTGAATCAATCAAACACTCACACCCAGTCAAAAGATCTGGGTTTAATCCATGGCCATGGTTCGTTGTGCAATAAATATACGAGATGGGTCCGCAAATGTTTAGTCAATACTTTAAAACAATCCCGCTGGGGCGGGCTAGCGTGAGAGGTGCGCTGTGGGCAGTGTAATCTGCTGTTTTGGAAAACACAACCCTGACGTCAACGACGCGGAGGAGGCGAGGAAAAGCATTACATTCGTTCAAGCTATTTTTATAGACAGTATACTTGTAAAAACACTTGTGGCTGCTAAAGGCGTGCTAAAGGCGTGCCCGAGGGTGCTTGCTTCTTCTAATGCGTTTTATGGAATATTTGTTTTGCTGAGTGCTCTAAGCTGTGTTTTTATAAGTGTGTGGTTTGCTGATCGGTATGTGATGTATTAAAGGGGAAATCCGGCGAATAATAGACTAGTCTCAACACCCAGCAGACGTAATTGAACAAGGGAACATCGTGGGATGCCTATTGTTGGGGATTGTTCGAAATACAGGTCTTGATAAAGAGAACAGGGTTTTTCTTTAAACTGCCAGACCCCTTTAACTGGAGGACAACGTGATCTTAAACCCTCCTCTGCGATCCTGTGGCCTTTAAGGTGTGAGGCTCTGCTCTGGGGAGAAGCCGAAAATCAAAATGCCCCGAACTTTGAACTACACTTATAATGGCAAGCAGAACATGACGAGAGTGTGCTTTGCACTCCCTAAAAGAGCGGCCTTCACTGCTCCATCCAACCAAGGGAGTAGTCAGATTAGAATGCCCCCATTTTGAAGTAAACCTCCGATGCACACCAAGCAAAATAAGTAAATGTGCCCATCCTTCACTCGAAGAGCTCCCTGGTCTTTTTAATCCAAGCATCTATCCATTCATCAATTCACCCACTATCTCACCTTTACATTCTGTAACCATTAATTCATTTATTTATCATTCAATCTATTCCTATCCCAAACGTTCACCAACTCTGCAACCCATCCATTCACTCTGCCATCCGTCCATCATACATTCTTCTAATGCCATCCATTCATTTGTATTTTTACCCACTCATCTATCAATCCTTTTACTTTGCCATCCTTTCACCTTCACATCCATCTATCCATTGACTCATCCTCTTACCCACATATCCATCCCATCTATCCTCTCATCCATCCTTTTACCCTTCCTTCCATTCAATATGTTATGTTAAGTTAAGATAGTTTGCAAAGCGCACAGCTGCCCCAGCAATGGGTCATCCCGGCGTTGAGCATCAATAACAAAAAATTCTGCAAAAGAATCCCACACAGATACGAGAAACAAGGGAGCAGAGGCGACAAAGAGTAGAAAAGGAAAGCTTCATGCGAGAACTAATGGGTTTTTATTGCTTTCCGGAAGGTCAAATAATGATCCATGCTCCCTATATGAGACGGAAGGTCATGCCAGAGCTTAGAAGCTAGTGCGCGAAACGAGCGACCACCAGCACGGGCCCTCTGCATGCGTGATATAGAAACTAGGTGTTTACCAGCAGAGCGCAGATGACGCCGGGGAGTGTAGAACGAAAGCAGGCCAGATATTATGCCAGAGGATGGAGATTTCAAGATCCTAAACGCAAAGCAAAGAGATTTAAACTCCACCCGTCTCTCCACTGGTAGCCAATGTAGCCTCCGAATAGTACTAGAGGTGGAGTAGCGATTGGGCATGGCAAGAAGCATTATTGACCCCTAGGTAGAGCACATTTGCGTAATCCAGTCTGTATATTCTTTCCATTGTTCCCTCTTCTATTTACCCATCTTTTGTTCTCTTTGCTCCTGCTTGGTCTTCCACTGACACTGTATTCCTTTATAGCTGTAATTATTAGCTTTTGTCTGCCGAGTTACAGACAGAATAGACCTATAAAGAACAGCGCCCTCACCGTAGCTGCTAAAGCAGGGGGCTCAGGCTGCTCTTGCATCCAACCATTTACGGAGCTATATTCTTAACTATTTGTCCATCTTCTTCATCATATTTACCTCCTCCAAGCCGCGGCCTGTGCAGGTAAGATCGGTGGGGATTTCGACAGACAACGAGGGAAAATGTATTACTTATTTAATTTTCCCTCATGGTCGTCTGTCGTATTGCCCCAACCCCGTCTCACCGCTCTTACCTGCATTGGCCGCAGCTGCCCTCACCCTTGCTGGAGCTCCCTGCATGAATGAATGGACTTATGTTTCTGTGTTTGGTGGAGGACTGACGCTTATGGTGCCATGATAGGTCACATTGTACATTTGGCATCTGTTCGCTCCAGAGCTCATTGGCCAGTTTAAAATCCCCATCCACCACCTCTTTTATGGCCCAATACCAATATGAGACCTCCTTCTTTCCTAATGGCCTCTCTACCAACTGCTGCTCTAGGCTGTTTCCCTCACCGATATGTCTATTCTGTATGATCTGGGACTGAACCCAGCTTTGTTGCTGTATATACTTGAATCTTGAGAGACCGCTACTTACTCTCCTCGTAAGATCTTCACATGAAATACATGTTTTATTACTAACAAGATCTCCCCATACTCTTAACCAGGTCTTTAAGTGGTATCACCAGTTTGTCCCGAAGGCACTCTGGTGAGCCCGGGGAGTCCCAGAGTGGTGCTAGGTTAGAAAAGTAGTTGAGACCTGTCATGTTTTTTAATCTAGCGCATATTCTGGCAAATAACTGTAGGATCTTCAGTTTGACTTTTATTTTTAATTCGGTCACCAAATTTGAACATAAAACCCTCTTCCTGCAGACCCACCCCTTTTAACATAGCTAATAACATATCTCCTCCCCCTAGGTCAGTCGGGATTTTTAGTTACACCCGGGAGTATGTGAGTTGAAAGGCCCATGCACGGTATTGAAGACCAGGTAACACAAGACCTCCTTTCTCTCTCCTACGCCTTAGCTTTTTCCAGGCTATACTAGTAGATCTGTATGCCCACAGAAAAGAGTTTATTTCTTGTTGAAATCTTTCTACGGTACATTTGTCAAAATGTAGAGGGATTGTATTAAAAAGGAAAGTGACCTTAGGTAGTATTGACATTTTAACAAGATTTACCCTCCCCAAGATAGATAAAGGGAGATGGGCCCATATCTTCATCTGCTTGTGAAACTCTCTGAGGACTCTTGCTAAGTTGATATCTGCTAGTTTATCTATATCCTGAACGACTCTGACCCCAAGGTAACACATATTATGACTTGTGTGTTGTATCATACCTAAGATGTTTCAGGTAATAGTTTCTGTTTTCCCAGCATTTATCTCGTATCCTGAGAAAAGACCAAATTCTTCCGCCAATTTAATAACTGCCAGGAAAGTTGTATCCAAATCAGCTGATATATCAGAATGTTGTCGTCATACAGTGCCACCTTCCTCTCTCAATCCCAGTGTCTAAAAGGCTCGATGTCAAGAGCTTCCCTGAGCCTCGGTGCGAACGGCTCATATACATATCAAACAACAGGGGGAGAGTGGGCAGCCCTGTCTGGTCACTCTGGTAATACTAAATGCCTTGGTAAGACAACCATTAACCAAAAGCTTGGCCGATGGTGCCTGGTATAGCAGCTGTACGGTGTGGCAAAACTTGACCCAAATAAAATGTTCCCATAACTTCAGACAGGTAGATCCAATTTACCCTGTCAAAAGTCTTAGTGGCATCCAGGGTTGAAGCTGCCAGGGGGAGTGAGTAGGTGGAAGTGATGTCTATTGCACCAACCAGATCACTGGTGTGGTCTGCCAATTGTCTCCCTTTCACAAACCCCTTTTCGTCGGGACAAAGGATATCCTTCGCCACCACCCCAGCCTATTAGTTAAAATGGAGGTAAAGATTTTGTAATCACAGTTTAAGAGCGATATGGGGCGGTATTAACCGCAGCTAGTAGGATTTTGACCCAGGTTTTAAAATCAGGACTACTGTAGCATCATTCCATGATGCAGGTGGACTAGATCCTTCCAAAGATATATCATTAAATAGTCGAGTTAGTATTGGGATTATACTCTCCCCGAGTGATCTATATAATACAACTGGTAGTCCATCAGGACCAGCAGCTTTCCCCCTTTTACCGCCTGCCAATATTTTCCTCACTTCCTCTTGTGTTATGTTCTGTTCTAGGTCAGACTGTTGCTCAGCGCTGATGGATGTTAACTTGATTTTCTCCAACCATGTTCTTACGCTGGTTTTATCCTCTAAGGAGGTCTCTTTATATATCTCCTGAAAGTATTCCAGGAAGGCCACCCCAAAACCTTCATCCGAGGATGTGCAAGTAATTTCCCCACTCCTTCCCCATACACATAGTGGGCGATCTTGCTAGCCTCCCATCTGCGCATGAGCCTCCCCTGAGAATGGCCTCCATCTTTTCCTTCAGAATTTTACACTCATCGAGATCTTCCTTTTGGCCTACCCCCACCCGACTATTCATTCTTGCTTCCACTGTCCTCATTTCTTGTTCCAGAGCTAAAATCTCTTCTCTATATTTTTAACGCCTATAGCTGGACCTATTAGTTATAGTGCCCCTCAAAAAATCTTTAAGAGTGTCCCATATTATATCAATATCAGCTGTACCCATATTGGTCTCTAAAAATAAACTTGCTTCTCTAGAGAGAAAACTCGTTTTCTCCTCTTCGAGTAACAATGTACGATCGAAGGACCATGTTCTAGCCGGTTGTGTCTGTATACAGTATAAGGTCAACAAAATACCAGAGTTATCAGACAAATGTGATGGCAGATATTTTATATCTTTTACTCTGTCCCTAAGACAGAGCAGGATATAGTCAATTAGTGACTTATGTTTATATATTATGTTTATATTTAAAATTCCTATAGGTTACCCCCAATTGTTGTCCTGACCTCTCTCTCCAGATGTCACTGAGCCCCAATTGGGACATTATTGTCAAAAGAGATACCCTGGCTCTTGAAGGAACTATCACTCTGCTGTTGGAAGATTTATCTAGTTTAGGATCCAGAAAACATTAAAGTCTCCTCTCCTGCCCAAATCACAGGCTTTTGAAAATCCAATAAGTGTTAGGAAATAGCGTGGAGACTGGAGGGGTCGTCCTGATTCAGACCATAATATCCAACCAAGGTAAGAAGGATACCCTTTAGAATGATCTTCAAATTCAACCATCTCTGCCCGGGTCCCCCCCGCCTGGAACCCAATCACCACTGAAGACACCATCCGCCTAATGAACTCCATCCATTCAGGCTCGCCAACCGACCCCTGTCCCCACCACATCTTCAACAAAGCAGACTCCATCATCGCACCCCATCTCCGTGATGTCATCAACTGCTCCTTCAACTCCGCTACCTTCCCAGAAAGCTGGAAACACGCCAAACTTAACGCCCTCTTGAAGAAACCCACAGCGGACCCCTCTGAACTTAAAAACTACCGCCCCATCTCCCTCCTCCCATTCCCTGCCAAAGTCATTGAGAAAACCGTCAACAGACAGCTCGCCGCCTTCCTTGAATCCAACAACTCCCGCGACTCCTCACAGTCCGGCTTTCGAGCCAAACACAGCACCGAGACCGCCCTTATTGCAGCAACAGACGACATCAGAACACTACTGGACAACGGAGAAACAGTTGCCCTCATCCTACTCGACCTCGCCGCCGCCTTCGACACAGTCTGTCATAGCACCCTCACACAACGCCTCAGCAACATCGGCATACAAGGAAAAGCCTTGGACTGGATCATCTTGTTCCTCGACGGGAGAACCCAGAGAGTCTGACTCCCCCCATTCAAATCAGAGGCCACCGAAGTCATCTGCGGAGTACCACAAGGATCATCACTCAGTCTTACCCTCTTCAACGTTTACATGAGTCCCCTCGCATCCATCGCGCGACAACACAACCCTAACATCATCTCTTATGCTGACGACACCCAGCTGATCCTTTCCCTTACCAAAGACCGTAACACCGCCAAAACCAATCTTCATGAAGGCATGAAAGAAGTAGCCGAATGGATGAAAAACAGCCACCTAAAACTTAATTCAGACAAAACGGAAGTTCTCATCCTAGGATCATCCCCCTCTGCTTGGGACGACTCATGGTGGCCATCGGCCCTGGGCACGGCACCCATACCCACAGACCACGCACGTAACCTAGGCTTCATCCTAGACTCCTCCCTCTCGATGACCAGACGGTTGTATGACTCAATAACTACTGTCTGATGCACGACTGCCTGAACCACGACCTGGTAAACCACGAAAGTTTTAACTACGATCTTTTCTTTACAACTACTTTTTTTATAATGACTTCCTTAACAACGAAATTCCATTTTTTTATTTATTTTTGTGGGGGGAATCCCCCCCACACCCCCCATAAATCCCTTTTTTATGTGTTGCAGGATTTCATTTAAAGTACTGTCCTACCCTTTACGCTATTCCGTGTGCAGACGAAACAATTCCAATGTTAACTTTTTTTTTTCTTAACCTATCCCCGGAGACATTTTATGATTGGGCAGAGATAAGTGACGTATCACTCCTTCAATGCCCAACCATAGTGAGCGTAAGGGGTTGGTAGGCGGAAGACGATCATGAGGGCAAGACGGTGATATTCTGAAAGTCGTCGTTCAGTTTTAGACTCCTTCAATGCCCAACCGTAGTGAGCCAAAGGGGTTGGTAGGCGGAAGACGATCATGAGGGCAAGACGGTGATATTCTGAAAGTCGTTGTTCAGTCCTTCGTTGTTCCGTTCTTCGTTGTTCCTTTCTTCGTTGTTCCGTCGTTCAAGGCTCAGCCTTCCACGTTGTTAATTCTTCATGGTTAAGGTAAGTCGTTATTTAAAAATCGTGGTTAAGGATGTTTCCCGACCAGACAAGTCAACGTCGTCTCATCCTCTTGCTTCAACGTACTTCGTATGCTCAAAAAAATCTTTCGTTGGATCCCCACCGAAACAAGAAAGACTGTCACCCACTCACTGGTCACCAGCCGACTGGACTATGGAAACACCCTCTACGCCGGAACCACAGCCAAATTACAGAAAAAACTCCAACGCATCCAAAATGCATCACCCAGACTCATATTGGACATCCCGCGCCAAGCTCACATTACCGGTCACCTGAAAGACCTCCACTGGCTTCCCATCAACAAGAGAATAACGTTCCGTCTCCTCACCCACGCACACAAGGCCCTCTACAAACTAGGACCCGAATGCCTCAACACACGACTGTCCTTCTACACACCGACCCGCCAACTAAGATCCTCCAATCAAGCCCTCGCCGCAGTTCCGCGCATCCATAGATCCACCATGGGAGGAAGATCCTTCTCCTACTTGGCGGCCATAACCTGGAATTCTCTCCCCACTCACCTCCGCCTTACCCAGAATCACTTTTCCTTCAGGAAGGAACTCAAAACTGGCTATTCGATAAATAATGCACCCCCTCCCCCAAGTGCCTTGAGACCCTCTGGGTGAGTAGTGCGCTATACAAATTCCTGAACTTGAACTTGAACTCTATTGTAGGACCTGTACTTTAGCCTGTTTTTTAAGAGAATCAGCACTCCTCTGATGTTAGCCGTCTGGTTGGTGCAAACAAAAAAATCCACCCATTTCTGAGATCTTACTATATCTTTTGTTTCTGCCCCGAGAAGATGAGTCTCCGGGATGAACATTACCTACGCTGGGGAATCTTTTAAATACTGTAAGATCTTTGCTCTGCGTGACCTCACATGCAGGTCATTCACATTCCAGGACAACATCTGAAGTGTAGTCATATTATTAGCGTATCAGCCCATTCCCTCCTAAATAAAACTGGCAGAACTAAGCAACCTAAAAGATCAAGGCGAATTAGGTGTTTTTAGTTTTTTATTCCCCCGTGTTCTCTACCCCCACCCTCCCCCACCCCTTTGAGAACCATACCCCCATTTAACTTGACTAGTTGTTGTCCAAATGTGGTGTCCATGAACTACCCCCTCTACCCCCTACGCAGATGTGTGTGGTACCATACCAAAGTGTAACTTCCAGTTCAAAAAACAAAATAGTGATATAAATCAGGAAGAAATATTACAAATGTACCTTGATATTCAGTTTGAGAGGCCAAATAGAGCCTTTCTTCTCTTCCCTTTTTTGTTTTTTTTTTAATTTAATTTTTTGTTTTTTTGTTTTTTGTTTTTCATTTTTAGCATCTTCAACTTTTCCTTCTTTAAACATGCTTACCCATAGTTTAGGTTAAGATATACAGAGCTCATACTTAATTTACCCGGCTTAGCAGGCTTTTCTTTATTGTGCACCATTCTCTTCATTCTGTGCTTCCCAGGGTAGAAGCCTTGGGGACCCTTTCTCCGATAGTGGCCAGCAGTTCATCTGCCTCCTGAACTGACCTGATATTATGCATTTTGTTGTTATGCATGATTTTTAGGAAAGCTGGGAACTTAAGTTGTACCACAGCTCCGGCTTTCCTGAAGTTATCCATCCTTCTACCTAGCTCCCACTGCCTCTCTAGAGTGTCCTTGATTGATCTGAGCGGATTTCAAAAGTAAAATCCTTACTTCTTAATGATTTTGATTTTAGAGCCAGATGCAAGATTTTTTCCTTTACTACGTAAGTAGTCAAGTCAAGTCAAGTCAGAGAATTTATATAGCGCACTACATACCCAGAGGGTTTCAAGGCGCTTAGGAAGGGGAGGAGGATTACTTGTCAAATATCCACGTTTTAAGTTGCTTTCTGAATGCTAGGTGGTTCTGGGTAAGGCGAAGGTAAGCGGGGAGTGAGTTCCATGTTTTAGCAGCCAGGTATGAGAAGGATCTGCCTCCCATGGTGGTCTTGTTGATGCGAGGTACAGTGGCGAGGGCTTGGCTGGAAGAACGTAGTTGGCGGGAGGGGGTGTAGAAGGACAGTCGTGAGTTGAGGCATTCTGGTCCGATGTCGTAGAGTGATTTGTGTGCGTGGGTAAGCAGTCGGAAAGTGATCCTCTTATTGACGGTAGCCAGTGGAGGTCTTTAAGGTGACCAGAGATGTGTTCGTTGCGTGGGATGTCTAATATGATCCTGGCTGAGGCGTTTTGGATTCGTTGGAGTTTCTTCTGGAGTTTAGCGGTAGTGCCTGCGTAGAGGGTGTTTCCGTAGTCCAGTTGGCTCGTGACCAGAGCGTGGGTGACTGTTTTCCTTGTTTCGGAGGGGATCCAGCGAAATGTTTTTCTGAGCATGCGAAGAATGTTGAAGCAGGAAGAGGATACGGCGCTGACTTGTCTGTTCATTGTGAGTGAAGAATCCAGGATGACGCCTAGGTTCCGTGCGTGGTCTGTCGGGATGGGTGCTTTTCCGAGGGCTTCCGGCCACCAGGAGTCGTCCCATGCAGAGGGGGATGTACCTAAGATGAGGACTTCTGTTTTGTCTGAGTTCAGTTTCAGACGGCTTTGTTTCATCCATTCGGCAACTTCTTTCATTCCTTCGTGTAGGTTAGTTTTGGCGGTGCTGGGGTCATTGGTGAGAGAAAGGATTAGTTGAGTGTCATCCGCGTAGGAGATGATGTTGAGGTTGTGTTGGCGGGCGATGGACGCGAGGGGGCTCATGTATACGTTGAAGAGGGTGGGGCTGAGTGAGGATCCTTGTGGTACGCCACAGATGACTTCGGTGGCCTCGGACTTGAATGGTGGGAGGCGGACTCTCTGGGTTCTTCCGGTGAGGAACGAGGTGATCCATTCAAGTGCTTTTCCTTGGATTCCGATGTTATTGAGGCGTTGTAAAAGGGTGCTGTGGCAGACTGTGTCGAATGCAGCAGAGAGGTCAAGGAGGATGAGGGCGACTGTGTCTCCATTGTCCAGTAGAGTTCGAATGTCGTCTGTTGCTGCGATGAGGGCGGTCTCAGTGCTGTGTTTTGCTCGGAAGCCAGATTGTGAGGGGTCGAGGGATTTGTTGGCTTCGAGGAAGGCGGCGAGCTGGTTGTTGACAGCTTTCTTGATGACTTTGGCCGGGAATGGAAGAAGCGAGATGGGGCGGTAATTTTTGAGTTCGGTGGGGTCCGCTGTGGGTTTTTTCAGAAGGGCGGTGAGTTCAGCGTGTTTCCAGTCTTCCGGGAAGGTGGCGGAGTTGAAGGAGCAGTTGATGACGTCTCGGAGGTGCGGTGCTATGACGGAGTCTGCTTTGTTGAAGATGTGGTGAGGACATGGGTCTGTGGGGGATCCTGAGTGGATGGAATTCATCAGGCGGATGGTGTCCTCAGTGGAGATTGGGTTCCAGTCGTTAAGGGTGTTCACGGGGGAAGAATGTTCAGCAAATGGTAGGGTGGGTTGGTTTCCGGGTTGGTTGTCAAAGCTGTTGTGGATGTCTGCAATCTTGTTGTGGAAAAATGAGGCTAGGGAGTCGCAGAGGGCTTGAGAGGGGGTGATGTCGTTGGAGTTGGCCGAGGGATTGGAAAATTCCTTGACGATGTTGAAAAGTTCCTTGCTGTTGTGGGCGTTGTTGTCAAGTCGATCCTTGAATGCTGTTTTCTTGGCTTTTCGGATTAGTTGGTGGTGAGTGCGGGCGGCGTTTTTGAAGGCGTCCTTGGTGCTAGTGGTTGGGTCTTTTTTCCAGGCCTTTTCAAGGGAGCGGCAGAGTTTCTTGGACTTCTTAAGATCATCGTTGAACCATGAGGCCTTCTTGCTGCCAGGTTTGCTTTGACGTTTTTTCAGTGGTGCTAAGGTGTCGGCGGTGTTGGATAACCATAGGGTGAGGTTGGCGGCGGCTTCGTTAGCGTTAGAAGAGAGGGCTGGGGTGTTTAGAAGGAGCGATGCGGAGATCTGGTTTGTGGTGATTTTGTTCCAGTTTCTTTGCAGGGTAGGTTGGAGGTGGATGGTGGGTTTTGGTTTGTTGTAGGTGAAGTGAACGCAGCTGTGGTCAGTCCAGAGGAGATCCGTAGTGTGGCTGAAGGAGACATGATTGCTGGATGTGAAGATGGGGTCGAGTGTGTGACCTGCGATGTGGGTGGGGGAAGTGACTAGTTGTTTAAGTCCGAGGTTGGCGAGGTTGTCTAAGAGGGTGGCGGTGTTGCGGTCGTTGATCTTTTCAAGGTGAAAGTTGAGGTCTCCCAGAAGGACGTAGTCTTTGGAGGGGAGCGCGTGTGGGGTGATGAAGTCCGTGATGTCTTCACTGAATTTTGCGCGGGGTCCTGGTGGTCTGTAGAGGAGGGTGCCTCTGAGTGTTGTTTTGGGGTCGATGTGGATCTGGAAGTGAAGGTGTTCGGAGTTGGCGAGGTTGGCGTCAGAGCTGGTTGAGATGCGGATTGATTTCTTATGGACGATAGCGATTCCTCCTCCTGTGTGGCTGGTACGGTCTTTGCGAGTGATCTTATAGTCTTCAGGGATGGCAATGGTGATGTCTGGTGCGGAGGAAGCATTCATCCATGTTTCCGTTAGGAAGGCGATGTCTGGAGAAATGGTGTCTAGTAGATTCCATAGGTCAATGGCGTGCCTGTGGACTGATCGGGTGTTGAGAAGGATGCATTGTAGGTGGTTGGGGTCGGGAGTCAGTGGTGTGGTCGTAGCGGAGATGTTGTCGGTGCCGCTGAATTTGCAGGAGAAGCAGGAGAAAGGTCCATGGGTTTGTCCAGGGGCGGCTTGGACGCAGTTGAGGGCGCGACCGGGGTTAAGGGCTAGGAGGGTGGCGGCATCGTAGGTAATGCGGGGGGGCTGGGAGGGACGGGGGCCAGGGGGTCTGGCGCTGGGCGCGGTCCAGGCGCGGACGGGCGTAGACGGGCTTACCTTTGGCGCACCTTCGGCGCGGATTGGGCGCGGTCGCTGCGCGTGGACGCTGCGCGCTTGGGCTGCTGTCATATATGGATGGTGGGAAGGGGGAGGGGCGAGGGCGGCTCAGCTGGGAGGCGGGGCGGGCTCAGGTCAACACGGAGCACAACAACAACAGATCCAAAATGGAGGGGGGAGTCGAGCAGGGCGCCGGGGGGTATCGCGCAGTAAAGTCTTAAAGTCTATGTCTAAACAACAATGGTGCGAGGTGCAGTTAATAAACTTAATTAGCTGTTCTAAAAAATGCACAGGTCGAAATATGGCACAAACAGACGATGCAGCGCACTTAAAGATACCAGACAATGCAGCGCACTTAAAGATACCGGCAAGCAGGCGAGGTCAATGCAAATAATTTAGCAGTTCTAAACAGGGTACAATCACGCAATGCAGCTCAGATAAACGATACCGCTTCAGGTGGAGAGGCAGGGGAGCGACCACTCAGGGCAGAAGCAAAGAGGGGTCACAGCGCTTCTGGGATAGGGAGCGCTGTAAATAGTTAGTGGGAGGGCGGCTCAGCTGGGAGGCGGGGCGGGCTCAGGTCAACACGGAGCACAACAACAACAGATCCAAAATGGAGGGGGGAGTCGAGCAGGGCGCCGGGGGGTATCGCGCAGTAAAGTCTTAAAGTCTATGTCTAAACAACAATGGTGCGAGGTGCAGTTAATAAACTTAATTAGCTGTTCTAAAAAATGCACTGGTCGAAATATGGCACAAACAGACGATGCAGCGCACTTAAAGATACCAGACAATGCAGCGCACTTAAAGATACCCGCAAGCAGGCGAGGTCAATGCAAATATTTTAGCAGTTCTAAACAGGGTACAATCACGCAATGCAGCTCAGATAAACGATACCGCTTCAGGTGGAGAGGCAGGGGAGCGACCACTCAGGGCAGAAGCAAAGAGGGGAAGGAAGTTGATGAGACTATTTCTAGGTTTTTTCCTGCTCGGATTCAGACGAAAGGAGTCCCTATGCGCTCTTTGCATGCCCTTTTTCAGGAACTCGGTAGCCTCTTTCAGTGGCAGAACAGTTTAACCATGAAGGTTTTGAGATCTGACCTTTCTTTCCCCTCTGGTACATTTAAAACACGAGGATTATTTCTGCGAGAGTTATTTTCAAGCTTCTCAATTCTTTCTTGCAGCGCAGCCTCCCCTCCTTGTAAGTCATGAATTTTTGCTTCTGCAGACCCTAAATTGACCTTTAACTCATCCACAGAATGTTCTAGAGATCCGATTCTGGCATTTAGGAGGTCCACCTTTTTTTCCAGGGTCTCGCTTGAGATCCTTGTTTCTCCCTGATTAGCTGCTGAGACAGCAACGCCTTGCTTGATGGCTTCTTTTAATGAGGTGAACAGAGCTTGCATTGATACTGGTGGGGGGACTCTGCTACCGTTCTTGCAGCCTTAAGCCTGTCCCTCCTCCATCTGTACCAAAATTAGCAGCTGCAGCTGAAATCTGAGGGTCTGGTTCTATCTCCCCCATAACCCTGTTTCTGCTCTTTCTTCTGTTTGCTTCCTAAATGCCTCATTTTTGATAGGCACCGTTTCTGTGGACTCGATCATATTCTGAGACTCTCCTACTGCGCAGTCCGTGGGGCCACTTAAGCTAGTTAGGTCGGATAAGCCAGGTATTCTAATACCAGCGACTCCCTGCTTTGTAATGGTCAGAAACTCCGGTTGCACCCTAAAGAAAGATCTCAACGAGGGGGTAATTTTGACCTTGTTGTGTACAGCAGTGTTCTTTTTTCTCCCCTCCTTTATACTTCTGGCCTTGGTCTGGCCTCTTTGGAAAGCCAAATATTTACTGGGCAGACTAGAGGCGCTTTGGGTACTGGGAATATTTTTTGCTGTTTCAGCTATCAGAACCCCCCCTCCACTAACTGGTTTCCTAGCCCTCCACGCCCTTCTCCTTTTACTTTGCTTTTACTTTTTTTCCTCCAGGCACCCCCCGCACTTCCTACCTATTTTCCCCGCTTTACCAAAAAACGAAGACACACCTCAACCGCGAGGTAACATATTGCCGGCTATCCTGCAGAGAGGGGCAGTAACACGGACATGCGCGGCTGCTCAACTAGAAGACGCCATGTTCTCCCATCACTGTCATAATTGGCATTGGTTCAGTGCATGTTCTACTAGCCTGGTGTATACTGGTTAAAGCGTCTCGGTCATAATGGAATCTAGGCCTTAAATCAGACATAGCTGGACCAAAACCGGCAGCATAACCGGTGCCGAGCACATCCTGGGGGCAGACAGGCTTGCGTTTGGATTTGCACATTTTAAATAGATATAAACTGCAGGAACACTATACCGTCATCTCCTCAAAGATGGTGGTCAGCGGAAGTGAGTCCGGCACTTCACTAACTGGCCCGGCTCTCTCCGCACCAAATGGTGAAACTGGAGACGGACCAGAGAGCCGACCTACACCAAATGGCCTCTGGTTGTGAAGAGGTATGTGAGTACCATAAAGCTGCCTAAAGTAAGAAGTAGCATGAGAAGTAAAAACAATTACAAATATTTAATTCCTTTCTCAACAATAAATCAAAGGCTAACCCAAGCGGCGCAGACCTTACTTTACTGCGTCCACTGTGCGCCCGGGTTTTACCCATTTTAAATAGATGTAAGCAGCAGGAAGACTAGACAGTATCCCTCCTCAAAGATGGCAGTCAGCCGGAAGTGAGTCAGACACTTCATTAACCGGCCCGGCTCTCTTTGCAATAAATGGTGAAACCGGCAGCCTACCAGAGAGCCGACCTACACCAAAAGCCCTGTGATTATGAAGAGCTACTTGAGTACCATGAAGCTGCTTAAAGTAAGAAGTAGCAGGAGAAGTAAAAACAATAAAAAATACAAATTAGACACAAGCGTAGTAAAATACTTAAAATGAATTCCTTTCTCAACAATAAATCAGAGGCTAATCCAAGCGGCGCAGAGCTTACTTAGTTACTTACTTACTCAGATGATTTGTTGAGTTATACCATCTTTCAGACACTTGTGTTAAGAAGCGTTTTTGAAGGGCTCCTGCTACTTGTGGCGGGAATCCTGATTTAAATTTTTCTGCTCTGCAATGGACATCCCAGTTCAACCCGGAAAAGAGACAGCACTTCTTGTGCTACGGTGTCGTGAGAGCGTAGTACACTGCTTTGGCACACCTTGCCTTTGAGAACTAAATGAGCACTGGTTCTTGTCCTTCAGACCTGTTTGACTTCACTGCATAGAACCCGTATTCCACTGCCTGCTTTGCAGCCCTGAATGCATATTGGATCTATGCCTAGGATCATAATCATTGCACCACTGAACATTGAGGTATTGATGGACCCCTTAAAGGCCCATGGGCATTTTTGTTCCCAGCGTATTCCTTTGTTGATTAATGCATTCTTCTAGCCGCCCTGGGATGCTTTGCCTCCTAGCGAAATGGACACCGGCTCTATGATAATCCTACAGGGTACAGTCCTTCCCTCAGTGGCTGCTGTGGGAACTGGATAGAATCACCTTTGCTCTATACACCTGCTTTGAGGTGCGCCTCTGGGAAGGTCGTCTGCGTTCGCTAGCAAGCAACATCATTTTGCCTCTACCACTCAGATCACATAAACAATTGGCCTGTTTTTAAAAACAAAATGAAAATGGATCAACGGCTTTTGCTCTATTTTTCTAGACACCATGGCCTTCTGAGTGCTTGTGATTTCAAATATGTACAATGACTTTTAAAGGCTTTTATGAATATTTTAAAAGTCATTTCAGACCTTTTTTAGTTTTAATTATGGCCTGTCGGCTTTTAGATAGCTTTTATATATCGACCCTTTGTATGAGGAGTGGGTATTATGTTCTCAGGCTAGGCCAATGTAGCGAAGCTGCTCATTTCTTACATTGTCCTATTTTTCACACGAACATTCCTACTGTGACGTTTTGCACATATTTGTGTGCAAGATAATGTCTGATTAGTTTCTCTGAAACTACTTTATTTACACATCTATCTTCACACAACTTTATCACAATGCCTCGAACATCATGCACAAGGCCTCTTCATGCATTATGAACAAATGTTGTTCTACCTTCATTCACAGGGCAGCAGAGCTATCTACATATCCATAAACTTGTTAATCTGCAACATATGTTACAAGGCTGCTTTCTATAATAAATAATGAGCATCCCGATAGATTAGCAGAGGAGGCAATTCAGCTGACACGAGGGTCCCTGCATGCTGAGACTTCACAACAACGCTGCCTGACATCTCGTGAGGGGTGTCCAGTTCATAACCAAGATGGGGTCCTTCATTCTCTCCTGCCAGGTAAGGAGGTTAGATCATTCCTTGGGGAAATTCTTGGCTTTACACCTACACAGACTCTAGGTACACTTATAGTAGGGTTCTGCATAGTGGGAGTACAACTGATTACTGCCTTGTTTATACACCTACATATATACACTCTTTAAACTCAATGGTAAAGCTGTAGCAACTATTATATAACTAGTGACTGAGCAAAAAGTTCAGATTTGTTTCCACAATCCCTGAGGGGTCAGGTTTGCCATGTTGAGTGGTTGCCAGAAATCATTTGCTCCCTGATAAAGTTAGGAGGGCTTACGGGGGCACTGTGAGTTAGCTGGTCTTTAGGCCAACATGTCTTGGGGGGTGCCCCGAATCAAGCTAGGCCCCTCACCCAAAGTTTATGTTGTCCAAACACATGTGCAGGTCCTTTGGATTAGTGGGAACTACATGACATTTGGGTTTGGTGTTTTTGTAGATGACTGAGATCTTGTTGTGGAGGAAGTTCACCAGGGTGTCACATAGTTCTTGGGAAGGGGTGTTGTTTTTCGGTGGCTGTAGGGTTGGAGACCTCCTTCATGATGGAGGAGAGCTGCTTGCTGTGGTTTGTGCTGGTTACTATGCGGTCTGCTAGGGCGGACTTCTTTGTTTCTTTCAGGAGGCGGCGTTATTGGTTGAGGGCTGTCTTGAAGGCAGTATGGTCTCCCGTCTCTTTTCTAGTGCACCACTTTGTTTCCAGTTGCTGGCAGTTGCATTTGTTGGATTTCAGCTCCACAGTGAACCATCATGCTCGTCTGGAAGGTTGTTAGGATTTGGTTTGCTTGGCGGGGGTGATTGTTTCAGAGCATTCTGTGATCCCATGGGAGAAGTCATTTGCAGCTTGTTCTGTGGAAGTGGGAGTTAAAAGCATTGTTCTGATGGTCGTCTGATATCTTTTTCCAGTTTCTGTACATGTAGCTGCGGGCAAAGTGCTAGTGTTGGTAGGTCCTAGGATGTTGGAACGGTTGCTGTACTGATGGGTCCAGGTGAGCTGTGTGACAATGTGGTACTTGGCTCTGTTGTTTGATGTGAAAATGGGGTTGAGCTTGTGTCATACAATGTGGGTAGGGTCGGTGAAAAGTTACTTGAGGCTGCTATTGCTCATCCTTTCCAGGAGGTCTGTTGTGTTGGTGTCGCTGGGGACAACGAGATGGAAGTTACCGGTGTATGCCCCAACACATATGCCTAGATACACGGATCATGAGATTCATAACATCTAGTTGTACAACCAACATAGCACAAAATATCTTACACTAAATAAAAAAGAGCTATAGTTAGGCACTGGGCTGTTACATATGTTTATGTTTAGAGAGTGTATTGGAGGAGAAAATGTGATGGCAAAAACACACACCACTACAATAGTGTAGAAATATCATGTAAGAAACAATACCTGAAGTCTACACATGTGACCCTTCAAGTGGCAACCAGAACATCACAAGTTTGCATTATACGCATCCCGATTGCAGTTGCACATTTAACTATTAGTTATATGTTATGTAATGTCTTCCACAAACAACCAAAATGTGAATGGCATATACAAGTTAAAACATTTGCACAAAACTCAGACCACTGAGGGGCAGATTTACAAGCCCCTTGTGCCACTGGTGCATCACTTTCTTTGACGCACCAGCAGCGCATTTTACGGCCCCTAATTTACAAAGGCAGGAAAAGCTACCCTGTGTGGCTTATTCTGTCCTGTCCTTGTAAATATGGCCCCTTTAAAGGCAGCACTTTGCATGAAAGGGGAGTTCTATAGGTGTTGCTGTGGGTGTTGCAGCACACATACAATGAGGAAATCACCTCTGGTGATTGTTTATGTACAGGAAGGTGTCCCTTCCTGCACATAAACAACCATTAAACAAATGACGTCTTGCAAGTTCTATGTGCGCTAAAGCAGCACACCTAAACAATCATCCCCATGATGCAGGCATGACCATGGTGCAAGTGCGCCTGCATTGGCCCATGGCAGTCCATTGCGCACCAGCGCAGGGTAGAGCTTAGGAATGAGACATATTATTGTAAATATGTTGCATGCCTGTGCTCTGAAAGTGCTGCAGTGTGGCGCAGCCAAAGGGCTTGCGTGCCTCGCTGCGGCACTTTGTTATAAATGAGGCCGAATGTTTCTCCCAAGCACACCACAGACACTTGTGTCATTGCTTACCATCCCCCACCCCCCTCCAGAAGAAAGTCATTAGCCCACAACCAGTCCCAGCCTGGCTGCATACACAAAATCAGAGCTGCCACACACAAACTCATTCAGACCTTGCAACATGTCACTAAATGTATTTGTTGGTTTGCCCCTTATGATGTGACAGAATGAGTTGAGGAAAAGGAAGATGAGAAGGAGAGCAGAGAGGAACTTTAGACAAAATATTAAGCTCTTTGGGATGTCATGTCAAGGTGATAGCTCCAGATTTTGTTTTCCCCCTGATGTCATCTTGGACATAGTTTCTGAGTGGGAGCAGGATCTTGACTCTTAAAGATGCCGCTCACACGCCATGCCAGCCTCTGTTTAGATCCTAGCAGCTCTCAATTTCTTTACCACTGGGTCTTTCCAGAGGTTGTCCAGTTACATTGTGAGATATTTCTCAGGTAAGACAGTCTCGATGTTTGCATCAGGTCCTGAGCTGCATCACTAAGAGAGTACACATCTACATACATATGCCACATACACTGGCATGGAGGCAAAGGGTTGCTAGGGATTACAGCTTCCCACGTGTGGTAGGTGCAATTGATTGTACTCATGTGGCCTTTCAGCCACCTCACTACACTGCACACATCTTCCGCAACAGATACCGCTGGCACTCCATCAACGTGCAGTGTGTGTGTGATGCCAGTGGTTAATTTACTGATGTGTTTGAAGTGATCCAAGGCAGTACACATGCAAACTATATATTCCACAGGTCACCTCTTGCCCAGCAGCTGGAAGTGGGAGATTTTGCCAACATGTGGCTCCTGAGTAAATACTCAAGAACCAGACAAGTCTGATATGTAGAAATGCTGTTTTAATATACACAACCATTAAAAATTAAATATTCTTGTGCCACATACATGACCCCAACAGACACTGCATATACCATTTCATAAATAATGAACTGTACAGATGCCACAGATATGTACAACTATTTACTCATTTTGTTCCTCAGTTGATGCTGCATATGCACTCTCCCCTCATCTCCTCACACCATGCAGACATGCAACCACTTTACCTCAGCGTAGGTGCAATTGTAAATACATACATCAGCCATCATGAAGCGCACCTTTGGTCTCCTAAAGTAGTGATGCAGGTGTCATGATGTACATGGGGGCTGAGGTACTCCCTGATGCTGTGTGCAAGATAATAGTAACCTGTTGTGTTTTTAACAAAATTGCAATAAGTCATGGCTTACACATACCTCTGAACCCTCACCTAGGTCTGAATCCTGGAAACCGGGCCATGGTTCAAAACAGAGAGCAGCCCATGCAGGTGTGTGACCAGCTGGTGGCCACTTTTTACTCTTGAGCAACCAGTTGTGTAACGGCCTTTATGTGGTTTCAGTCTGTGGTCAATAATGACTTGTGGACATTTAACACTTTGTCCATGAATTCCATCCTGAGACTACTCTGTAAGTCATAATTAATGTAGGTAAACAAGACCTGTTGTCATGAGTCAAAAGATAGGCCAGGCAACACATTTCTTGCACATTTTAGTGTTTATTGGGGAAATGTTTCAAAGGACTTCATTGCCTTAGGGGAATAAATGTCACTGCATATTGCAGATCTCCCCGAACAGTGGACATCTTACAACTTTGTCAGCACCAAGTGTTACAATGATTCACGTCTATGCATAGAGTCGGTGAAGATTGGCATTGTCTACAAGATATAAACCTACAAGTATATGTGACGCAGATGACCTTACAATTTGGTGTCAACTTTAGAATTCTGTGTTACCATTACTACAAACAATCACACCTTCCCTATTGTTCATATGAGGCTTGCTGTGTGACACACTGTAGTTTGAGCTATAGCCCTTACAAACATATGTGATATGGGGATGACAGGCAGTGTTGGTAACATATTGTTCCACTCACTGTACATATTTTGGACAAATAATATTCACATTCAAATAATATACTGTTAATTGCAATAGGAATTTAATGTCAGTGTTTGAGGCACAGTGGTTGTGGTGCTGACATAGTGATGCTGGGAATGTTCAAAATTTCAGTGGCCATGATCTACTGTTTACCTATGTTGTATCATGATATCTAGCAAGATGCCATATGAACATACTACACACTCCTTCTATCTACATGTTGCATATGTGATGTACTCAGACATTACTGAATGCATAATTGTAAGCATTTGTGTGGAGTTGTGTTTAGAATTTACATTAAACATATGAATGTAGAGGTATCGAAAATATCTTGGGCCCATTTCACAAAGGCTTCCGCACTCGTGGCAGGGGCCCGGCAGTCGTGGCTGGAACATTTACATTGCAGTTTCTCGTTGGAGAGGTCCCTTCGTGACTGAGGGCCTCTGCACCACAACTGCGGGGCCTCTGCCACAAGCGTGGAGGCCCTTTGTGATTTGGGTCCCTTGTATTTGTGTGTGCTGTTACTCCTGTTGCAATGTAGCCATATGTCTGTCATACATACACCATGGTTTAAGTGTACCTGTGTAATGACCTGAATGTTACATGCTCAGAAACAACACCTTCCTGTGTCCAACTAAAAAGTAAGCAATTTTGTATTGTGTGTAATGCTGAAGGCATAACGCACACAGGCCTAAAGCCCACCTAATATTATATGTCATTATCTCTTGGCAGGTACCATGCAAAATATTTTGCAAGGAGTGGCTGGCACTGTCTGAGTTGTTAATGCTGAACTAACACATCTTCCTAGTGCATACAACACATCTTAGCCTGCCACTGGAACACACCCACTGCACTGCAGCTTGAAGTAATAACTTGCCAGATTTGAGTGTGCACTGCTTTACCCAGCTGGTCATCGGGGCCCCATAAATCTGAGGGTACTTATCAAACACTCCCTCAGTGAGGGTGTTCAATTCAGTCGCATTGAAAGCAGACGCATGGTCATCAAGCCCTTCAGCCATGTTGGGGGCAGGTTTGAGAAACAGAGCTGCAGGATGGCCGAGGATTTTGCTATGAGGTGAGGAGGGCACAGAATGACCATAAAATGGCTGCCTGCAACTTCCTGTTTTTTATTTCCTGCATGTGACTTCCTGTGTATTTTTTATTTTTTCCGGCTCGAGTACTGAATCTCTGCCCCAAGTGCAGAAACTCCCCCCTCAGGGCAGAGACTCCGCAGTTGGGCCGGAACCCAAATATAATGCACAGGAAATTACATAAGGAAGTAGAATACAGGAAGTGTAAGATTTGCTGTAAGCATTGGGAAGATCTGTGACACTGGGCCAGGATTCAGATGCAGGAAATCATGGGTGTGCTCTCCCAGTGCTATTCACAAAGGCCTTGCATAAGCCCACTATACAGGAGGGTCCTGAAGACAGTGATGCAGCGGTAATTTCATCTGGTAATTTCTCAATGCAAAACCCTCATTCTACCTCTAATTTACCGCTGAAAAGGTGTTGGGCATTTGACGCCAAGTATTACCTTCAGGAGACTTTAAATAATCATGGACGTGTGAGGCAAGAATAAGAGAAGCTTCGAATAAGATTTTCATATTAGCCCGGACAAAAGAGACTGGTGAGCGGAGATTGAGGATTGAAAAAACGGAACAGGATCTGCTACTGTGAATTTGGATTTGGAAGACAGTGCAGATCGATAACTTTATTTACGCTTGGAATACGCATTTGATGCCTGAAGTAACTGTAAAATTTAGAGCCCTGAAGAAGTCGAGGTATTATACTGTACACGACGAAACACGTGTTGGCTGTTGTAATTAACTTTGGACATCTGGGGAGATACGAAGAAAAACAAAGAAATAAACGACAAAGACTAAACATTTGGCACTCTGATTATTGAAATTGACCTTGTGAGATTGAAAAGACAAATCTCACTCTTCAAGATAAGAGACACTTGCCAGATACTTGTTTGTGTTACATACAGGAATTGTTTATGTGTGCTCAGAGGTTATTGTAGATATTGTCGCTCCTGCATGGGAGTTAGTGATGTAGGATATGCATCATTTCTCTAGAGGCACCATTGCATTATATTTCTAGAACTATTGGACCCTGATAATAATTGGGTTGTGCGCCCATTTTCTTGTTGGTATCCAAAATTTAGAATATTAATACAGAACATATTACAGTCTGCATATAAGCATCACATGTAGAAAAGAAAATGTGGCGCAAAATATCAGTCAAAACTCTTAAAGAGTATCTAATAAAAAATAGTCTTGCAAGGCTAATTAATAATTAAATAGTTTGAAAAAATCTCCCATTAAGAGAAATAAATGCATATGAAAAATAAATCTTTTCAGACCTAGTTAATTAGTCAAAGCATAACCTGTTGGGCATATTTACAATAACTGGCGCATCCCTGCAAATCAGCAGGGATGCGCCAGTTATTGTGCGCCACAGCTCCACCATCATGGATGCGCCGCATTTACAATACGGCGCACCATGGGGAAAAAACGGCACATCTGTGCCGTAAAAGTGGCGCATTACTGGAGTTGCGTCGCAAGCGCAACGCAGCTCCAGCAATGCTCTGGGGTCCCTATCTAGTTAATGCTGCGTCAATCCTTACTCCTGCTTCAGGCAGGCGCAGGGTTTTGACGCAGCATGGGCCTAAAAGTGACTGAGTGAAATCTTGTAGATTTCACTCAGCCACTTTTAGGAGGCGTTCCTGCACCCCCCCCCCCCTGCACAGGACCGCCTACATGTGGCGCAGGGCATTACAACGTGATGCATCTCCCAGATGCGCCACGTTGTAAGTACCCCCGCATCAGGGAGCTGGATTTGCGCTGCCGCTGCATCACAAAAGTGACACAGCGGCGGCGTAAATGAGGCGCAAGGGGCTTGTAAATCTGCCCCTTAGAATTTTTGCATCTAAATCTAAAAACCTTTCTATCTGTTGCTGCTCTCTGCATCTCTGCCACTCTGATAGGAGCTGCTCCTTGAAAGAACCGCCCCCCTTCACCAGACCTTAAAGGAATGTGGCCTGCCGTGCCAAATATGACGTGCCAGGACTCTCTGAAAAAAAATGAGCAAGGGAGACCCTCCCCTCTCCTCGGACGCAATCTTTACCTTCAGCGATCTCCTCCCGCGATGTTACTCGTACCTAACCCGTAGAATGTCTGGTCTAATCTGGTCCTTCTCTCAAGAGCTCACACACCCCCCTAAAGCTTAATGAGCCTAGAAGCCAACCATGTCTCCAAAGAGGTCATTATTTATACTCTAATTCTTGGCATACTACACAAAAATGTTGCATCTTCAGGAAAACTTGTGCCTGATTGGCCAGTCACAATGGCATGAGGTCTAATTATCCTGACTCATTAAAATGTTTTAGAGCATACCAGGTTTAACAAAAGAAGCATAAATGATTAAATACATTTTTAAGTTTAGCAACATTTACTAGGAAAAATGTTTCTATCTTTTCCTTCCTTCCTGTCATATCGTAGGCTGGACGGATACTTTAACTAACTTTGGTATATTGGCACAATCACAAGAATGTACAGTTCACAGTAGCCTTGACTCCTTCTTGTCATGAGGAAAGCGGGCACAATTCTGCACATGCTCTCTTCTTTTAATGCAAGTCACAGCCTTGCTGGATTCACAGGCAGCCATTTAGTTGTAGGCCCAAAAAATAAAACAAACAAAAGATTAATTTCATGTAAATCAGCCATTATCTTACCCTCCCTTATACTAATACCCTTTGCAAAGATTTCCTAGCACGCTATGAGTTTAAAGCAGCTTTTATGATTGGTTATGTACAACATGCAAAAATGTGCAATTTATAACATTGCATTATTATACTTTAGTGTAAATTTTAAAACCACACACAGATAATTCATACTCATGCTTTAATGTTTTATATAGCTTTTCATTCAGAAAGCATATAGCCCCATGTGTAGTGTTTGGTGCATTATTAATTCACACACATTATAAAAAGAGGTGTTATAACTGAACATGTTTATCAAAATATGCAACAAGCCAAAGTCTCTTAAAACAGGAATAGTGAATCTAGATTGCAAGGGATGAACTGGGGAGAGAGAAACACATTCTATTAATCTTCAAAGCTAAAAAGGCCACTTTTCTCTACACTGCAAATACACATGTTAATTCAGCACAAGCATTTCAGAATGACTAGGCCTCACTTTCATATTTTTCATGTGCCATGTTTTTAACTTGCACCAAAATGTGTGTGTCAATTTTAAATGCAGTCTGTCTGAAGCACAAAAATAAACAATGCCTGACTCCAGATGAAATCTGCTCCATCAACAGCCTGCCAACCCTCCATGTTCAGCTAGAGGAGTTTGAGCAGCTGAGATCTGTTAAACTCATGAACCTCATTATGTGTCTTGAAGTAGGATTTGTGTGGTAAGAGAGCTGTATCATCATTTGTCATTTTGTCACCTTTCACCTTATCAGAGTAATGGCTGTAGTACTTATAAGCTCTATGCATCAGTAAAGCTAATGGTATGTTTGTTTGTTGAGTGCATTCTGGGACTTGTAGTGTCTTAAACACAACTGGGTAAATTTACCCTTACATTTATATTTCTCTGAAAAATACCCTTATAGAATTATGACTACTGAACTAAGGGACTCATTACGATGGCGTAACTTTCAGCACTGCAGAGCCGGCGGAGGTGACTATTACACCATTGTAACGTGACATACCCCCGCAAAGTCCGTCTGCCTCTTTTCCGCCGGTCGGCAAACGTTCCGATTGCCGGCTGGGCAGAGCTGGGCCAGTAATATGTTGGCGTTGCCCAGCAGGCACCGCCAGCCATATTACGAGGTGGGTTTTAAACAGGCCCTGCCATGGAAGGGTTGGCGGGGATTGACTTTGGGGGTCCGTTGCGGTCCCTCAGTGGGGTGGGGGGTACACATGGGAGGTATCCATGGTATCCCCTGCAATTCCCTGCACCAAGTGGCAGGCACCGCATAGTGCCTGCCACTTGGTGCAGGGAAATGCCAGGCAAGTAATTTTGACATTGCGGTGGGTGGTGCTGTAAGCAGCACCCGTCGCAATGTTAAAATGCGGAATGCGACTGCCAGGGTTGAGATCACATCCTGTTTCGCTATGCAGGACCACTGCAGGTCTGTTGGCCGGTCCCAATAATGTGAAGATGGCGGGCAGACTCAGGTCCGCCCACCACTCTAATAGGCCCCAAAGTGACTTATATGTGTTGTAAGCTATTGTAAATTAATTCCTTGGGCAATGTTCATTGTTGGTATGTGAATGGTTCGGATGTTATACGCTGTATCATACATGCATTTTGAGTGTTGTTTTTGCATTGTGACTAGCATTGTGTTACTTGTGTCACTCAAAACTACTATACAAAAATATCCAAGGTGTACCAAATACACACATAATCTAAGCAGTGGCACACATGTCAGTTCAAATATAGGTAGCTGTACTAAGAAGCCATGTGATTGCCAGTGTATAGCATAGAAACAAAGCAGTCTTCTCATGCAAAATGTGGCCCTTGCCATGTAGAGTGTCTGGAGTCATCTTCATAAGCTCAGATATGCTTCATAAGACTATACTACTTCCTAACATTTTGGCTACTGAATGGATGACTCTACATGTAAATTGACATAATGTGTACCAAACTGCTTATCTAAAGAGGAGTAGCCCGACTGTGTTGACTGAGTATACCTATGACATGTACAGGAAGTGATGGTGCCAAGTGAATATGTCAAGACTGTGGCTCTTGGGGTGTCCAGGAGCTAAAGGATGAGATCCAGATGTTCCAAGAGTCACAGACCTAACATTTTGAAAGCCTCTCTTCCTCCATCACTTCCTTGGGTGCAGCCATATTATCTGTCTTGTCCCAACAACCTCCCCAGGCAACCAGTGTAATGTCCCCAAGTTTATCTTCGCTCTCTGTGTCCCCTGCTATCCCTCATACGCCTCATGTTTCCTGCTCCCATGGGCGGGTCTAGTCCTACATCGGCCAGCTAGTCTATAGGGGCATAGGATTTGAACATTGTGGTCCAGAATGAGAGTGAGGATGGCTAGTGAGGATGGACAATGTTTTGACAGTGGACAATTATTTTACCCCTTGTAGATAGACTGGTTCCTCTGATGCTTCCTAATGTTTTTAATTATTTTGCCCAACCCCATCTAAGTTCCCTTCCCCATTCTACCAGAAGATTTTATTTAATTTCCTGTCTCCCTTTCCAATGCACAGTATTTTAATTAAATGTATTTTCTTATATTTACTACAACATATACTATGTCCTTCAAAACCATCACTCCATCTTGTATTTTACTTTATATATGCTGGATTCAAAGTATGGAAGTCTACATCGGTAGGTGTTTAACTATGAGTTAAACATGATACCTTGTTACACAGATGGTCCAACAAATCTACATGGCTTACTCACACACATTTATCATCACATATATGGCCTACAACTAGGTAACCATTTGACTTTCATCAACTATTAATCAACTCACTTTTGAAGTATTGAATTGTAAAAAAATCTTTTTTCTGCCATTTCTTTGATCATTCACATTTTACTGTGATTATGGGGCTCTCTATTCCAACTTCTCAATTGTGGTGGTGAGGATCTCTGTGAGTAAGTGTGTTTTCTATGTTGGTGCCAAAGTCTGGGTGAGTGTGGTATATCTGCCTGTGCAGGCATGTTAGCATGCAAAGCTGAGGAATGTGTTGCCTGTACAATTGCTGGCTTGTGTCTGTACAGGGTCAGAGGGTGCTGTCATAGTTGTTGGTTGTGCTTGTACAGGGATGGAGTGTGCCTCCACAGTTTCTGGTAGTGCCTGTTGAGGGATGGGTACCTACACAGGGAGGGGTGGGCCGGTCCACTTGGGGGATATGCCTGTACAGAGGGATGTGCCTGTGTAGGGGGGGCATGTGCATGGGGTGGGCATGTGCACAGGGGGAGGGATTGCCAGTGTACCTAGGGGGTGTGCCAGTGCAGCTTGGGGTACAAGTGTGTGGGGTGAGGTGGGGTACTGGTAGGTTTTTTGAGTTCCCTCCATGTGTTGACTGTGAAGGAAGACATTGAAACAGTTTTAACATGCTCTCCATCATCTTCCTGGCCAAGGCATGGTGGCTTGCACTTTCTTGCCTGTAAATTGATATTAGGTCATTGTGCCTCCTTGACATGTCCTGGTCAGATTTCCCAATCCTGTCTAAGACATGGGTCTGCCTGTAAATCATCCGAGGAATTTCCTGTAGTGAGTCTGAAGGATTAGACAGAGTAGCCCTTATGGCATGAGTGTCCCGCCTCACATCAGCCTGTTCTTGGAAAAACTCTTCCTCCCAGTGGCCAACATGACCATCTACAAGGCCCCTCTGCATGGGACGTCCTCTGATACTACCACCAGGTCCACCTGCACAGGCAGTGGTGGCACTTGGGAGGCTGTAGGGAGGAAATTCATGCTCCTCAGCAAGGGTGTTAGGTCCTTCGGATGCATGAGAGAAGGCCTGGGATGCACTGTCATGGTAGGAGAGTGTAAGCAAAGTAACTCATCTTACTTTGACAGGAGGGCTTTGAAGAATAGATGGTTGTGTTGGGGTAGGTGAACGGTGTGGCTGGTTGGCTGACATTTGGGACTGGGCAATTCTCAGGGGGGAAGTGGGTGGCACAATGCTGACTGGACCTGATGTAGGCTTCAGCCTTTTGGCCTGTGGTCCAATAATGCTCTCCTCATCATCAGCCAGGTCCTCCTGCACAACCAGCACCTGCTCATCATCTTCCTCTTCATCCTCATCTTGCTGATCAGTGCAGGCTGCTGACATTGCTGCTTGGAAGAGGTTTGGGTTCTTCTCTCCTAGGGTTGCCCGCCGCCCTCCACTGGCGGATGGTCCATTTTCATCAAGGGACTCATTGTAATCAGCACCTGAAAGACAGGGTTTGCAACATGATAAGTATGTTCCATAGTGCATCATGTGCTACAATACAAAGGTTGGGACAAATATTATTTGCATCTATCTTGCAGCTCATACTGTAGCATTGAGGAGTACAGTACTGTAGTACTGAGCGTTCCTAAGATAAGCAAAACTAGGCTAGGCGGTAGGGCCTTGTCCGTGGTGGGTCCTAATTTCTGGAACGCGCTCCCACTCTCATTGAGACAATGCTCTAACCATCTTCATTTTAGAAAATACCTGAAAACTTTTTTGTTTAGTTCACTCTAGCTAAGCACTCTTGTTGGGTTTTAAGAGCTCTTATCTGAAACAAATTTAATATCATTACTCCCTCTCTCAGTTCCTCTGGCCGGTTGTCACAAGCGCGGAGATACTCCTACGGGAGTTTATTCACAGCGCTATATAAACCTGATAATAAATAATAAATAAATGCAGATGTGCAACGCAGAATCAAAATCACCAGCTCCAGCCACAGCACTCTGTGGTATTGAGATCCCCATGATGCGAGCTGCTGAACCTGGCACCTTGATTGTGTGGCAGGAGGCATGGTCTGCAATCCAGCAACTTTAGAAGGAAGTGACAACTTAATTAATGTTCAGCATGAATTATAAGTGAACATGCCAAATCGACACAAACATCACAGATCATGTTGGGAACATATCACACATCAACATCAGATGCTTCTAAAATTGACTGTATCTGCTAATTTCTTTTCACAGTAATTTGATTATTGTGAACCTTTTGGGAATTAATAGTTACAACACTATAAGGCACACTTATCTTACAGATGGTAGTGGGTCTAACTGGTGCAGCAAGAATGTCTCCCTTGGATAACTGAAAAATTCCTGACAGCAGCTGTAATATACCATACATCTCCATATTTCACTACAAAGGATGATGTGAATCCTTTTACATATATATCATAGTATACTTGTTCAACACAGTGGTGCTAGATGAGATAATATAAGCAATTTGGTACATACTGCATTATTTTGATTTAAATGTAGAGTCATCCATTCATTAGCCAAAATGTTAGGAAGTAATATCGTCCTATGAACCATATCTGAGCATGTGGAGATGATAGATAGCAGGGAAGTTAGACACACACCACATACTGCTAAGATATCATCTAAGATTAAAGAGAATGGCCTTGAATAAAAGTATTTATTGTACTTACCAGATTTTACCACCTGCCCAATATGTGTTGTCTGACCATATCTCACAGAGGAGAGATCATTGTAGTAGATGTCTTCCTGGGCAAAATCACAGGGCCTAAAATGATATAAGTGTAATTTAAGTTGCATTCTAGTGTCCACATGGTATAAACAACATATCCTAGTTTAGTTCACATGTGTAAGACTATTTATGGATCCGTTGCAAAATATCTCTGGGTTGTCTGTTCACAATGTTGTACATGAGACACACTTTTGACCATATTTAAGTACCAGTTTGTCCCAGTGGTATTGGTTGATCTGCCCCATTACATTGCCTTCCTTCAAGTGCAGAAACCTCTGCTCTAGTGGGTGTATCTACTCTGGCTACTTAAATATGGAAGACTACAGACAATACCAAAAAAGTATGATTATGTGCAACTTTTAAGATATTTACTCAATTATGGTGATGGTTACTAATTAATGCACATTTTCACATGCCATCACCAGCAGCAGCATCGACCACGTCATGAGTGATGTAATATGTGAGGTCATAAGCAGTGCATTGCAGGTTGTACATTATAGTTAGCTCAGGTAGCTATAACTGCTGAATTTCTATGGTTTTGCATGAGTGAAATCTGAGCCTAGCTATAACATCCCTGTAACGTTTGGTTTTATTCAGTGTCAGTCAGTCAGTCAAAATACTTTATTTCGATGAATCAATATCATAAAAAGACAATAGCACTATACAATATTCACATGATCTAAAATACATAATTGATACAAGATAAAATCATGATTAATTTACACAATCAAAAAATTTACAAGTAATATAAAAATATTGTCCTTTAAAAATACGTTTAAAATACATATAAAATGCGATTAAAAAGAGGTCAGTTAGATAGGAATACATAGTATCATACATTTTACATTTACACATATCAATTTCATTCAGTAATCATTCCCTGTAGTATAAACAGTATATTTGCTTTCATCCACTATACAACCACATTATAAGAGTTATTGGTCAACTTCCTCTTCTTGATCCTGACAGCCCCCACTAGGAAATTTGCAACATGAAACATAATCCTGGGGGTCTGCAATAACTGTAAAAACAGGAGTGCTGGCTTTACCTGAATAAACCCTGCCTCCTTAAGAATAGGGATCAAGTATTTCGTCCTTACTGCCGTGTAGTGTCCACAGAACATCAAAAAGTGCATTGTATTCGATGTGGAAAAATTGTCACAAGAACACGGCATTGCGTTATCAGGGGTTAGAAAATAACCAAGGTTCAGGTGAATCAAATTGAACCAAAATCGGGTTAAAAGAAATCGGTGATATGCTTGGTTCACAGTGGTTAGATACAATTCAGGGCCTACTTGAGTGCTCATAATGATGCTAGCCCTCACCGTTGGTTTTTGTAGTTCCATTTGTTCCCTCTCCATGCTTAGCAATTCTCCCATCATACCCTTAATCAAGGCGATGTCCTTTGTTGTTATGGTCTCTGGGGAGAAAAAAAGCTTAGCAAGACTTTCTTTGATGTATGCTAGCCACAAGATTTTATCTAGCTGCAAACAGTCTTTTAGAATGATGTGGTTAAGGGGGATTTCCTGGTTCAACCAGATCTTCAGCCAAGCCAGAAGAGGGGCCATTTTAATCATATCTGTAATATATTCTGCTCCTAATTCAGTGTGGATTGTGTAAGATGGAGTGGACTGTGGCACAGAAAGGACAGCTGTTAAAAATTTATTCTCGGTAGTCTGTATACTGTCCGGAGAACAGTATCCCCAAATTGCACTACCATATGTGGCCACCGCAAGGCATTTTGCTTTATAGATTTTCATTAAAGTTGCTATTGGCCTTGCCCCCAATTTTTTCGAAAAGCCCTGAAGTGCAGAGGATGTTCTAGCAACGGAAATGTTTCTGTTTTTTAACTGTGGACCCCAGTTGCCTCTCTCATCAAAGGTGATCCCCAGATATGGAAAAGTGGATACTCTACATAGCTCTTCTTTGCCACATGTAAATGTTTTTAGATTCTTATTCTTGCTACTCCTTCCCATTATCATGATTTGAGACTTCTTTACATTTATCTTGAGGTCCAAAGAACCCATGAAGTCTTCAAATACATCCAAGAGGCGTTGTAAACCAACACCGGTCCGTGAAAGCAAGACGGCATCATCCGCGTATAGAAGAACTGGAATTCCAAGTTCTCCTATACGCGGGATGTCGAGCGATGCCTCTTTTAACGCTGGTTCCAGTGCATTTATATAGATGGTAAATAGGAGGGGTGCCAATATGCACCCCTGCCTAACACCCCTTTCAGAGTTAAAGTGACTAGTGCATCGACCCTCCGAGGTTACTCTAACCGAAGCTAAGAGACCGGTGTGCAAATCCGCAAGGATATTAACTAAAGCCCTGTACGAGATTAACTAAAGCCCTGTGAATTTCTAAAGTTTTTTAAGTTCTATTTCCTAACTATAATGTCCCTGTAACTTTTGTTGTTTAAAGTTCATTTCTAAGGTTTTTAAAATTCTATTTCCTAACTATAACATCCCCATAACCTTTGTCTTTTTAAGTGAATTTCTATGAATTTCTATGTTTTTTTAACTAGTAGTCTTCTTTACAGAGTGGTAGAGAAAGGGGGCAGGGCCTCTGACCAACTCTCAGCATTCTATTTGTATGGGAGTTACTGGATTTAACAGGAGGGTTTCTTGGCCACTAGGGACCCTTAACATCCAAGAGGACTTCATCACCCAATCAATAGTGTGCCAGGAGACATGTTTGCAGAGTGGTGGAAAGAGGGGGTAGGCCGCTGAAGACCTTTTAACAATCCCGCTGTGTGTGATGTACACTAGGTAACAGTAGGGGTTCCTGGCTCCCACAAACCCTCAACATCCAAGGGGACTTCACCCCCCAACCAGTAGTGTACCAGGAGGTGCATTTGCAGTGTGGTGGATAAAGAGGGCAGGGCCTCTGGCAACTTTCCCGGGCCAGCCATTTTAAATTTTTTTTATCATTTATTAGGGAGGGGGCCGTGTGGCCCTCCCTCCGCAGGCTGATTTTGGCCCAGGGGACCACATCCCCTGGGTCCTAGCAATTTACACATAGAGGAGGGGGGCCATACAGCCTCCTTCCATGGGCCAATTTAGGCCCCGGGGATCCCCTCCCCCGGGGTCTGACCATGTCTCCACTGGGACCATGGGGTATGCCTGAAAGCCCCCATGGTCTCTGCCTGCTGGAGGAGCCGGTGCTGCTTTCAGGTATAGGAAGCTGCTGGAAAGGCAGCTCCCTATGTCTGAAAGCAATTCTACTCTGCATCCAGCAAGCAAGAGCATTTTCAATGTTCCCGCTTGCTGGAAGCGGAGCGCTTGCTGTGACTTGGCAGGAGTGGTAAAGCTCCCACCAAGCATGTCCCGAGGGGGTACTTCAGGTCATAGCAGGACCAGGCCCTGGGGGCTGGCGGTCCCCAGGGCCATCTTTGGCTCCAGGAGGGGGGCTGCATGGTCGTCCTCCTTAGTTCTGATAGGGCCTGTTCCAGGGAGGTGGCGGTCCCCGGGACCAGGAACATCCCAGGAGGGGGGCCACATGGCCCGCTCCCATTTTTAAAATGAATTTGGCCCTCAGGAGGTAGCGATCCCAGAGGCATGGGGGGTCTGTGATGCTACTTCCCTTTATGTTTCTAATAAGCCCCGGGGAGGCTGTGGTCCCTGTGAGAACCACCCATTTCTTGAATACAATAATGGCAACATGCCCCCAGGGAGCGGACGCACCTGGGGCTTAATAAGAGAGAAGCACCGGAACCTGTGCTTTTCTTTTTTTGGGGGATCACAGTTCCAGCATGCCTACCATCAATGTTTTTTTCCCTATGTTTTTTGGCCCGGGGGAATCCCTCTGGGAGCCCTCCAAGAGGCCTAGTGGGTTAGACTATTCCTTCTGAGCCCCCTTTTCTTTTCTTTAAATATTTTCCCAACACATCCTGGGTTGAAGTCCAGGCAGCAAATCAGATCTCAGCACAAGATCGGGAGGGTCGCAGATCCTTAACATCCCTATATATACAAATGTGGATTTTCTTAAATTTCATAAACTACTGAACGGGTTTATGTCAAGTTACAAAAAGTTCACTTTATGTGCTAACAACTACCTTTCTGCCAAATTTGGTTTTATCCCGTTCAGCAGTTCGGACTATAGCAGTGTCTAAAATCTCTATGGGAATTAACACGGGGAAAAGGTATTTTGGGACTCTCCTTTTTTCCCTGCTCTGGCTTGATGGGCCACCATGAAACTTTCAGGACAGCAGCTGAACTGAGAGTCGTATTAGTTTTAAAGTTTTTACATGGATTTGTCAAATGATCCCAATGTTATTGGCAAAACAAAAAATGTTCTTCCTATGGAAATAACCTCCTAGCTATAAGGATTCAGAGCCCTTAAGGCTCAAGTGGGGGCCGTGATCTCATCCAGCATGTTCCAACTGCACAAAATTCGCAAAATTGCCCACTTACTTTCGCACGCAGCGCTGGTACAGGTCATGATCTCTTTGGTACTTTCTCACCTCGATTTCTCAAATTCCCTATACCATGGACTACCACAGTCACTGCTCCGCCGTCTCCAAATTGTGCAAAACCAAGCTGCCAGACTTATCCATAAAACCCCGAAGTGGCAATCTGCTAAACCCCTGCTACGCAAATTGCACTGGCTACCAGTCGAACAAAGGGCAGCCTTCAAGATCGGCTGTCTGACCTTCAAAGCTCTTCACTGTACCAGCCCTTACTTTCTTAAAACCTTGATCTCACAGCACCGCCCGGTGCGCAATCTCCGGTCGGCTCACCTTCACCTGCTGGTCGCCCCTACCATAAAACTCAAAAGGTTCGGCGGCCGCAGGTTTATCCATTTGGCCCCTAAACTGTGGAATCCACTCCCCTTGTCAGTCAAGTCAAGCTGCTCTTTACTGAACTTTAGGAAACTCCTGAAAACCTGGCTTTTCATCCAAGCCGGTTAGCCTGCCTCTTGGTCAATCTCAGCACCTCTCAGCGCCAGGAAATATGTGGTGTCAGTGCGCTATATAAATTCCGCCTAACATAACTACCTACTGGCGATCGTAACAAAGATTATAGGGACGTTATCGCTGGATGTATTTCATTACATCGCATAGTAATACCACACGTGCCATTACAACGCGGGTATTACTACGCGATGTCAATGACAACATCGCATACTTTTACCACGAGTATACCTTTACCACGCATGCCATTACACTGCAAAGGCATGCATGGTAAAGCTATACTTGTGGTGAAAGTTTGCAAGGTAACTGACAGCCCTACCCCTACACCTACACAATACACTACTCCCACCCCTACACTAACCCTAAATCACTACTACACTATAACACTATCCACACTACTCCCACCCCACTCTACCCTAAACCCTAAAACACCTCTACACTACAACACTACCCACACTTCTCCCACCCCTACACTACCCTAAACCCTAAAACACTACTACACTACAACACTACCCACACTACTCCCACCCCTACACTACCCTAAACCCTAAAACACTACTACACTGCAACACTACCCACACTACTCCCACCCCTACACTACCCTAAACCCTAAAACACTACTACACTGCCCACACTACTCCCACCCCTACACTACCCTAAAACCCTACTACACTACAACACTACCCACACTACTCCCACCCTACACTACCCTAAACCCTAAAACACTACTCCATTACCCACACTACTCCCACCCCTGCACTACCCTAAAACACTACAACACTACCCACACTACTCCAACCCATACAATACCAAAAAACTACTACACTACAACACTACCCACACTACACCCACCCCTACACTACCCTAAACCCTAAAACACTACTACACTACCCACACTATTCCCACCCCTACACTACCCTAAACCCTAACACACTACAACACTACACTAAACACTAAAACACTACACTACACAAACACTACTATACTACACTAAAACCTAAAACACTACACTACCCTAAACCCTAAATCACTACTACACTACCCACACTACTCTCACCCCTACACTGCCCTAAGCCCTAAAACACTACTACACTACAACACTACCCCACTATTCCCACCCCTACACTACCCTAAACGCTAAAACACTACAACACTACGCTAAACACTAAAACACTACACTACACAAACACTACTATACTACACTAAAACCTAAAACACTACACACCCTAAACCCTAAAACACTACACTACACAAACATTACTACGCTACCCTAAACCCTAAAACACTTCACTACCCTAAACACTACTACACTACCCTAAAACCTAAATCAGTACAACAGTACCCTAAACCCTAATACACTACACTAAACAAACACTACAACACTACACTACACTACAAAAAAACCACACTAAAATGTAAAAAAAGACACAAACGTTAGAACACTACTTTTATACTACCCTATACCCTACAAAAGTAACCTCCACCCCAAGCTCAAACCCCCTTACCTCTCTCCTTTCCAGCGTCACCGTCTCTCCTTCCGGTTCCTATTCCTCCTTCCTGCTTGGTGCACGTCGTTGTGAGGAAACAGCCTAAGTTTCCTCACAACGACTTGGATAGCCGCCGCGATTACACATTACATCGCATGCATTGTAAACGCGCATGCGATGTAATGGTATGCATGTTTTTTACCACGCGTTGTAACATCGCATGCGTTGTAATGCATGCAATGTAATAGCAACGCATGGTAAAAAACGTCTTGTAATGGCTGTTCCTCTTATAGTTAGGCTCAGATTTCACTCATACAAAACCATTCAAATTCAGCAGTTATATTTACCTGAGCTAACTGTAACTTATGCTCCCACAGTGCACTGCTAATGACCGCACATAATACAACACCATCACGCATGACATGGTCAGTGACATCACTGATGAAATCTCAAATGAATTAATTGCTAACATCAGTGAATGTAAGTGTTTCATAAACGTTTCTGAGACTTAAATGTATATACTAAGCTACTGCATTCACTAAATTACTATTCGTTTTGTACTACTAATGAGTGGCCCTGTTTCTATCATATGCCATCTGAGTGCCTGTGTGACTGTTTGTATCAGTGTGGGAGTGGGTGTGAAAGTGGCAGTATAGGTGTGTGGGGTACGTAAGTGGCTGTATGGGAGAATACGTATGTGTGCAAGTAGCTATATGGATGATTTAGTGACTGTGTGATTGGCTGTATTTTTGAGTGAGTGGGTGTGTTATTGTCTGTATGGTGAGTGAGTGGTGGTATCGGTAAATAAGTGGGCATGTAAGTAGCTGTACGGGTGAATGAGTGGTTGTATTTGTGAGTGAGTGTGTGAGTGGCTGTATGGGTGGTTAAGTGGCTGTGTGATTGGCTATATGGGTGTGTACCTGGCTGTATAAGTGGCTGTATTGGTGACTGAGAGACTGTGTGAGTGGCTCTATGGGTGAATGACTGCGTATGTAAGTGAAAGTATGGGTAAGTGTGTAGCTGTTTGAGAGGGTTTATGGGTAAGTGAGTGGGCGTGTGAGTAGCTGTATTGCACAGTCACTGTCTGTACAAGTGGCTCTACAGATGAGTGTGCATTTGAGTGCTTGTTTGGATGTGTGAATGGGTTTGTAAGTGGTTTTGTGAATGATTGAATATATGTGTGAGTGGCTGTATGGGTGAGTGAGTAGCTCTGTTAGTAATTCTATGGGAGAGTGAGTGGCTTTGTAAGTTCCTGTATGGATGAGTGAATGGTTGTGTGAGTGGCTGTATGAGTGAGCAAGTAGGTGTGTATCAGTAGCTATATTTTTCTGTGAATGAGTGTGTAAGTGGGTGTATGAGAGGTATATGGAAGTGTGAGCGGGTGTGCAAATGGTTCTGTGGAAGATGTCATCAGTGATATCATCAGTGAGATGTTTTTAGATGCCATCAGTTCCCTACAACAAATCTGACAATCATCTCAGTTTCCTCAGTGAAGTTTTTCTTCCTCCTCACATTTGGCATGCTCACGCCTGGCAGAGAGCAGGTAGGTGACGGATGTATGTGGAAAAAACAGAGCCTTGGGTGTGGGCTGCTTTTATGTGATTTGCCGTTCATGGGTTGCAGGTGCCATAAACTGTCTGCAGGTGTGTGTAATTATACTTTCTTCAGCCCAAGTGCTGAGCTTCCTCCGCAAGTGCGTTTGTGAGAAAGTCATCCTTTTGACCCTGATCACTTCCATTCACTGACGTATACTGGTGGTAACTGACTTTGACCGTGCCTGGGGTCTGCTAACCAGGCCAAAGGCCAGTGCACTGATTAAAAAGGTATAGGTTATTAGGTGTAATTATGATTGGTACTGATAACCTACCCTTTAAATCCCTAGTATATGGTTGGGAATGTAGGCATAGAGGCCCATCAGCTTTGAGGTACTTAAGTGTGCCCTGCTGTATTGCCTGCTGTCATTTTAAAAGTCAGTTTGGCTTTTGAAGCTGATTTTAAAATAAAATTACATGCAAATTCGACTTTGGATTTAAAGGTACTTCCAAAGTATTAAACTACTCTATTTTTACATCTAAGTCACCCCTAAGGTCTACCCTAGGTTCCTCCAGAGTAGGGTACCATGTAAAAATAAGCAGGGACATTTTAAAAGATGTTTTATAGGCTTTGATAAGGGAAACTACCAATTTCTTTGTGCCCCAATGTAGCCTTTTTAGCTCCACATGCTTAAATGGGAATACTGTGATACAGTGTAACTATTGACAGGAGTGAGGTGAAACAATATTTCAAGGACTTATAAGATTGGTACAAATAAATCAAACAACTTGCTACTGTTGAATTTCTCATAATTACTACAGGGAATAAGTTATTGAACTTTCTTTTCTATGAGCCAAAGCCTAGCCTCCCAGCAGCCTCTTCTGATTGGCCAGTCTTTACCAGGCTTAGCCAAACTGATTTGATGAGGTGATAAGTTGCCTGCATAAAGATTGAGGTTGTCTGGTGGAGGAAGCTGTGCAGCTGCAGAGAACAGGACAGGAAGGGGGTTGGGTGCACTATCTGAGCTTCAAGAACAGCAGGGCAGTAATCAATGGCAGCCAGACCTACCCTTTCTTCCTGTACCCCCAGCCAGATGGGAGCCCCAGGAATGGAATTTGCTGAAGGTCTGGAAGGGGAGTGTTAAGGGAAATGAGTCACACCAGTATGTTGGCTTAGCCTGATCTTACTCCCAAAGAGAGAGATTCTCCATCTTGAATTTTAAACTACAGTGCTTTGTGGGGCAAGAATATGCCACACTTTGGAGAAAGCAGTCGTGCTTTTAGTTGGCATCCTGGACCCCATTGGTCAGGGGTGCCCTCCTACTTGTTTCCCCATAGCATTGGATAAATATGTGAGAGCTGCATAGCAACTCAGATCTGCTGTCTGAAACTACAAGAAGAAGGACTGCCCTGTTGGAAACCTGGCCTGCACCAAGAGGATTGCACTCTGAACGACTGTATCTACTACACACAAAGGAACTACAACCCTATGGACGTTGCCTTGCTTCAAAAAAAGTGGACTCACTGAAAGCAACAGGTTAAAAGAGCGCCACCTGCATTATGTCCTGCAAGAAGAACACAGCTGACCACATTCAGATGGAGAATTTGGCCACGTGCTTTGCGGTAGCTGTAGTCCCAACGTCCGAGGAGCAACTCAGAGACTCTGGAACCTAGCATCTGTCTGTGACAGTTGTGGCAAGGAGAGTTGTTCAGGATGGCAGCAGGAGTTGGTTGCTCCGACTTGCTGAAATAAAGAAGCTTTCTTATCTATTTGATTGACGCCTTTTAACAGAGAACTTTTGTTAAAAAGCTCCATAAGGTGATCAACCCGACGGTGAAAGTCAAGCCGACTACGTCTAACTGCGACATAGCCTGAATTTTGGGGTATTTCCACTGAAAGCTCCAGAACTCAGGACTTCCAGGAGTTGACCGGGGGATCATGCTGAACCAAGCCGATGAAGCCGCTGTGAATCTGACCTGCTGGAGAACCCTCTAGACATCGAGAGAAAATCCTCCAGAAAAGAGCGAAGGTAAAATTTTGACATATGCCTCCTCCTTAATGATTCCGACCAAGGGTCCATTGCGGTCATCCTCAAAAGTGCGACCAAATGTTCCATATGTTTATAAGTACAAGAAAGTGTTTATTCTTTAAAATGTATATCTCCAGTCCCTGCATTATATATTTCTCATTTTGGTGTCATTTTAATTATAAAACTATTTCCTATTGATATGAATTGGTTTTGGAGTTTTTATTGCATGTTGTGTCTTACTAATTTGATGTATTGTATTTTTTTAAGTGCTTTACACACCTGTCTCCTAAGAAGAGCCAGCCAGCTTGTTGCCAGCTACCAAGGTTTTGTTTGTGCAAGGGAATAATTTATTGAGACCTTGTCTGGACCTTATATTGCATTGGTGGCCTTATTGTTAGTGGTAGGTGCATATTTGCCCCTACTAATTATCAACCTTCCAAAAGCGGAGATTCCGCTCAAATGCAGATCCTCTGCACCGAGTAGGAACATCCAGCCCTGGCGCCAAGCCTCCCCAGACGTAAATATACTACTTATAAGTAAGTCCCTTTGTGAATAATGAGAAGTAGCAAAGTTAGACTTTTGATCTAAACTTTGGGTCTGATTCACAAAGAGCCTCCTCATTTGAATGCTCAATGTGTCGATTACGCTACAAGTATGGAAAATCCCCCACGACAGCAAGGCCTCCGCCATGAGTGCAGAGGCCCTTAGACTTTTGGTCTAACTTTACTTGTGTGAATCTGGCCTAAATGTATTAGTTCACAGAGAGTTGAAGTCAAGCTACCAAAGCTCATTCATATTTTAATTACTCTGCAAATCCTTTTTGTAAAATTGAAAATAGCATTAAATCAGCAAAATCGGTTTCTCTAGCCAAGGATTTGAATCCTGTAATATAGGTGTGCAGATCCTTTGAGGAGCAGAGAAAACATCCGATCCTCTCCTGATATTTCAAAGAGCGTTTTTGAGGTCGCCGGGAATACAAAGCAGGTGCCATACTTAGATAATCCTTCTAGGATGGCATGGTGTATCTGGAATATACTCTCTTTGAAATTTCAGGGGAAGATTGGATGTAGAAGAATTATTGAACACCGCAGACCTGTGAGGCATTCAAATGTATGTGAAAACGGTGCCCGAATTACATGTTTTCTTTGTTGGTCCCACAGTTGACCTGAAGTGGAAGTACCATTTGTAAGACTAATTGATGAGGATATTGCCGACTACTATAATTTGCTTGTGAAGATTCACATTTCTAACAAAGTTCCTTTGATGCACATCATATAGTTCTTGCCCTGATGAAGCCTGTTAGGTGAAACGTGTTGGCTGCCCTCCTCTAAACAAACATAAAATAAAGACCACGATTGACTTCAACAATGAAGAACTACGAGTATTAACTCAATGCAAAATATGTATTATTGATTGTAATTTAACTGAATATATGTGTTGCCTCTCTAAAAATTCTTGTGTAAAACTATTTCCTATTGGATGGTCAACGGGCAGCTGACCACTGAGGTGGGCAGCACTTCTTTTTCGAAGTGATTGAAGTGACAGCTTTAAATTCCCTGGCTGCTTTTTTCTCTTGTGCGTCTGGAGTCATACCCTGTAGATTTTTTGAGAACAAAATCTATTTTGTGTTTTAAAGGCCAAAGACTCATGGCTCTAAATTGCCTTCAGTGGCACATAGTTAAAAGACCACCCAGTAAAAGAAAATATTTGTTATTTACAGTGGTGTATGAAAGACAAAATGGGCCTCAACAGAAGCGTGTAAATTGGGCCCCACTCTCCTGGTTTGATAGTAAAGAAATAGTCGCTAATTGGGATGAACTGGTCTTCTCACATCTATGGCAGTGGTGCCACTGCACCTACTGCACTATTGATAGTTACGTCCCTGTTTTTATGCACACAGTTTGCTGCATAAAAAGGCCAAGTAAGAGCTTCTGACATCCATAGAGTAGAAACAGGTACAATATTCTTGCTCCCTGTAATATGTCCTCACCATCCTTACAAAGTAACATCTGGAATGCCTATTGTTGGTGTGTGTGAGTCATGCAAGACTGGTTAAGGAGAAGTGTTCTTTGCCAGACGCCACCTTTAACAATTGTGCCATCTGAATAGCATGAACATTCAGGTAGTTTAGAGTTGGCCCAGGCCTATGCAACGTAAATTAGAGAAGAATATGATCGGAAAAAAATGTAAGTAGCCAAAAGAAGACAGTGTGATATCAAAGGAACAAAAAAGAATGAAGTACATTTTCTCTTGTCCCCGAACCCATGAGTTCGTTATAATAGCTGCAGCTGGCAAAGCTGTTATTGAAAGCTAAATTCAGAGATGAGGAGCAAAGGCTGCTGAGTCACAGAAATACCATAAAAGAGCTAAATAATGTACGACATTCTATGACCAAAACAATTTCATGAATAACTCTGCACTCTTGAAATGAGTCAGATTATGACGGTAAAAGTCCCGAAATAAAACAGAGAGGCCGCGCAGGTATAGATTTTACGAAAAGAAACATTCACATGGACAGGCCACCAGGCATCTCTGCTGAGGTTCTGTGCTCTTGATTGAAAGGCAATGCTTACTGTCATCATGATTTCCAAATCGATATTTTATTGTTTTTCTTCAATCCATTTGGAGATGGTATGTGCTTTTCATTTCCCTGATAACAGGAATTAAACTTTAGATTTGTTAAATGTTCTATTTAATGATTTTGTTTCACTGAGATGTACGTAGTGTTTAAGTAGTTGGCTTGTGGGTTCAGTTACCATGTCAGAATAAAATGTAGTTGTAGCTGGTGGTAGATGACTATTTATTATTAAAAAGCAAAAGAGCGGCAAAAGGCAATGGTGTCTATTTAGCTCCCCTTCTTTCACCATGGCTAAACATTTCATCATCAACCTCACACTGCAAAATTGGATTTCTCCATGTATCAGCACGGACGTCGGTTTACCAAAATGATAGGGGTAACGAAAATTACATCACATCTCAATAGGCACTGTGATCACATCACAAACTCACATAACTTTCATTTATACCATTGCAGGAAGTGGAATCAGTGAAGCCAGAAAGCATATTGTAGGTGCAAAATTAAAAAAATACCAAGGGGGATATTATCAAGGAGTTATCGCTGAGTTATTGGCACTTTATCTCAGCCAAAGTGACGATAAATGTATCTCCCCATTCACAAGCTTGTGCTAACAGCCCATATCACCAGTTTACCTGCGATAGCAGCCGCAAAAAACATCGCCACAGATGACCCCCGAAATTATCGCTAATAAGATGCAGAGTAGGCGTTCCCGTGCAAAAAACAGCGACAACACCACTCCGCAACATTCTCTTCGACCAGCTAGATCGGCGATAAGAGCACAAAACATGCGATACGGCAAGTTAGCAGCAGGAAATTAACACCTGCTCTGACCTGGTGTAAAGTCGGACCACAACCTGCACCAGAAAAGGGAGCCCAGCCCACAGCCACAACAGAAGTACAACAGATGCCATGGAGCCACTGATCATGCAGCTGGGAGCCCCAACAGGGCCACATCACCCACTGCCATCACCTCCAGGACTCCCCTCCCCTGGCATCCCCCCTCCCCCCCACCAGTCAAGGACATGCCACATCAACTACACAGAATCATGTACCAAATAATCCGCCTGATGTCGCACAATCACATTTGGTGACATGCATGTGTCATCACAAAAATGAGCATCGCACATTTATCTTCAAAGTAGCATATGAAAATGTATTCAAATAAACACAGAACAGAAATTAAGGGCTCCATTAGGATGGCGTGCGGATTGCCCCCGCCAGGCTGGCGGTAGCCACCGCCAGCCTGGGGGGGAAAATCCGCCTGCCATCCTTCCCTGTATTCCCCCCGCCATATTAGAATGGCGGGGGGACCACGGCGGAGCAAAACACCGCCCACCACTTTTCCGCCCGGTCGCCTTGCGGCCTGGGCGGAAAACGAGTAACATGCAGGCGGTGTCTGTCAGACACCACCCTCAATATTACAATGAACATTTTTCAATGCCTTTCCGTGGCGGCAATGCCGCCATGGAAAGGCATGCGGTGTTCACACGGAGGGGTACCTGTGGTACCCCCCTACATTTTCATAATCAAAGCGGTAGGCACCGCGCGGTGCCTGCGGCTTTGATTATGTAAATGCTGCAAAGCATTTTTAGTATTGTGGCGGGTGGAGCACAGAGCTCCGCCCGTCACAATACTAAAAATACAGGATGTGCCCGCCACAGTGGCGGGCACATCCTAATGGTGCGTGCGGGACCATCGCCCTTAGGGCGGGCGGTCCCAATTTCCGATAGGATGGCGGGCGGGCAAAGCCCGCCCGCCATCCTAAAGGGGCCCTTAGACACATGGCGGCTCTCCTCGGGACAATCTGTAGGTTACAGCCTGCAAGACAAAAATCATGATGAGAAGGTGTGTTTTGTGCACATCAAAGGACAGAGAGAGAGCGAAGGAGAGAGAGAGATACTGAGAGAGAAAGAGAGGAAGAGAGGAAGAGAGGGAGAAAGAGAAAGATGGACAGAGAGGGGGAGAAAGCGAAAGACGGACAGAGAGAGAGAGAGGGAGAAAGATGGAAAGAGAGGGAGAGAGAGAGAAAGACGGAAAGAGAGGAAGAGAGAGAAAGACGGAAAGAGAGGGGGAGAGAGAGAAAGACAAAGAGAGGGAGAGAGAGAAAGACGGACAGAGGGGGGGAGAGAGAGAAAGCTGGACAGAAAGGGAGAGAGAGAAAAACAGACTCAGTTTTGATGCGCCAAGAACAATAAAATAAATAAAAAAAATTAAAAATATATAATATATACTTACCTAATAATAAGTTTAATAATTATTTTATTAACTTATAAATTATTAAAAAGTATTATAAATTACAAATACATCTACACACATCAAAAAATAGGATAAATAAAAAGTAAATATTTATATTTAATAAATTTAATAAATGAACCAAAATATATACTTTCAATATTTTCAAAATTAATAATATAGTACATTATCAAAAATAACAATAACAATTTTAAATAGCTAAATAAATAAAACTACTATTCAAAATCCCCAAAAACTACAGTAATGATAACATTAGATAGCTTAACACTTAAAATTACTATTCCAATTTCAGAAAATGCAACAGTGGGGAAAGCGTTGGATAGCGTAGGGGTAAAAATTACTATTCCAACTCCGGAGGGCGCTACAGTAGGGAAAGCTTTGGATAGCGTAGGGATAAAAATAATTATTCCAACTCCAGAGGGCGCTACAGTAGGGAAAGCGTTGAATAGCGTAGGGGTAAAAATCACTATTCCAACTCCAGAGGACGCTGCAGTAGGGAAAGCGGTGGATAGCTTAGGGGTAAAAATTATTATTCCAACTTCAGAGGGCGCTACAGTAGGGAAAGCGTTGAATAACACAGGGGTGAAAATTACTATTCCAACTCCAGAGGGCGCTACAGTAGGGAAAGCATTGGATAGCGTAGGGGTAAATATTAATATTCCAACTCCAGAGGGCGCTACAGTAGGGAACGCGTTGGTTAGCGTAGGGGTAAAAATTACTATTCCAATTCCAGAGGGTGCACCAGTATGGAAAACGTTGGATAGCATAGGTGTAAAATTTACTATTCCAACTCCAAAGGGTGCTACAGTAGGGAAAGCATTGGATAGCGTAGGGGTTAGAATTACTTTTCCAACTCCAGAGAGTGAAACAGTAGGGAAAACATTGGATAGAGTAGAATTTAAATATAACATACTTATTAAAAAAAATTGTATTTAAAATAATAAATAATTAAATTTTTTAATAATTCTACATCATTTACAAATACCCATTAATAAATATTAAAAACAGAATTACAGTTGAATAATTAATTAACAATAAATTAACAATAAATACCAATAAATAATAATTAATAAGTATTAGTCACCAAATAGTAAATTTTGAACAATAACACATTTTTCTTTACAAAAAAAATATTTAAAATGAATTCACAATTAAAAAATATTAAACAATAAAATATTTTTCATACCAAATAATACTTTTATGAAACATTGATTACCAATTTATTAAAAATAATTTGCAATTAATAAAAAAATTACCAATTAAAAACAGTGTTTGCCAATTACCAAAATTAATTACCAAATAAAATATTAATTACCAATTAAAATAATGATTTGCCAATTAAAAACATAAATTACCAATTAAAAAAATAAATTACCAATTAAAGCAATTATTTAACAATAAAACATTAATCACCAATTAAAAAAATTAATTATCAAATAAAATAATTAATTACCAATTAATAATTAATTAAAAATCAAATCTTTACCCATTCCAATAAATAGAAGTAAATAATTAATTAATTATTATTTAATTACTTCCCACCCAATTCCCCTATAAACCCACAACCCGCTCCATAAATAAACACAAGCATTAATTAAAATTAATTTATAATTCCTAAAAATAATTAATACATTTAGTATATTTAAATTACTTCCCACCCTATTCCCCTATAAACCCACAACCCGCTCTGTTACTAAAACATAAAATTTAGTTAAAAATAACATTATTAATATATAAAAATAACACAGTTATAATTTAAAACAAGTAAAATACTTAACAAAAAAAATAAAACACATACATAATAATACAAATATTGATATTAGTAACTTAGATATTACTTACATCGATATACAAAAAATCGATATTACTTACCTTAGGGTCGATATTCTTTCAAAAGATATTCTTGACCTCGATATTATGAAACTTCGATATTTCCAACATGATATTTTTTTGGGTCGATATTTCAAACTCGATATTTTGACTGTGCACCACCGAGAGCGGGAGGGAGACACAGAGAAAAGAAGAGCGGGACAGGGAGAGAGAGTGCCGACACTGCGCACCCAGGCCTCACTGCTCACCTACTGACACCGGTGTGTCTCCAACCATGTGCCAGCACGTAGTGTAGTTCAGCAGGTCCCACATCTGAAACAGATCCATCATCTGAAACAGAGTCCAGATACATGAATGGCAGAGTACATACAATTGCACACAACATCATCGCCTGTCCATGCCTGGGAACCCAAGTCCCTCCCGCCGCCCAGCATGACAAGCCTGCCCCTGGGCAACCAGGCAGCTGCAACCTAGCCCCTCCTGCCACCCAGCAGGGCATGCCACCCCTGCGCATTGAAGAAGCTGCACCCCAGTTCCTCCCACCGCCCAGCGGGGCATGCCGCCCCTGTGCTCCCAGGCAGCTGCACCCCAGCCCCTCGAGCCGCCCAGCGGGGCATGCTCTCCCCAGCGCACCCAGGTCTCACTACCGGCATGTTGCAATGAGGGCCCACCACGTGCCAGTGGAAGCCCCAAGCCTGGGGCCCTAGAACATGGCACCCTCCACATCATGCAGCCCAGCTCTGCAGGCCACCAGGTCTCACATTTGATTCTTGGTTTAGATTTTGCCATGGCAGAGGACATTCCAGTGCACCCGGCATCATCGCAGGCTGCACACCCGCTCAGCCCTTGAGATGCCACTAACTCTGCGATCCGGGAGGCAACGCCACGTGGGGGTAGGCCCGAGCTGCCCGCTGGCTCTGGTCTATACTGCGGTCCAGCAGGGCAAACAAATCCTGAGCAGTCCGGTACGCCGGGACGGGGCATCATCGCAGGCTGCACACCCGCTCAGCACTTGAGGTGCCCCCACCTCAGTGCACTCAAAGTCACAGTCCCATGGCGGTGTGCCCGTGCCGGCCGCAATGTATCCGGTGCCACCAAGTCTGTGCCCCAAAAGTCATGGACCCTATATGATTGGGTATCGTGTTGTGGATGCAATCATGTCACCTCCGGGCAGGGGGAATGTGATATTGCAGGGCCATAGGCCCCCATGCCTACAAGAACACTCACACGGATACACCCAGATAGAGAGTGGAAATGGTGTAGAGCACATGCGCCCAGCCCTTATTATTGGCAGGTTCACATGTCTTGTGATGTGTGTGCTCGATGGGTGTGGTGTGGGCGTAAACCAGCCGTGAGGGAGTGGCTGTGGCATGCTGACAACTAGCCCTGTGATCAGCAGATCAGTACTGTGAAGACCTGGGACATGTAGCGTTGTCATCTCCCTTGTGAGCGTAAGCAGAGTGGGCTGGCCTGGTGTATGCCAGGCCAGCGTAAGGGGATGCACAATGACCCCAGGGCTCTGGGCGTGGTTTCGTACTGGGATGGACAAGGAAGTAACTAATGTGTGCGTCCCTGTTGTGTCAGTGCCAGACGGACCACATTCAGCAATGTGTCACCCTGTGACCCCAGTTCTATGACATGAGCCACATGGATGTAAGAGGAGTCCAGTGGGCCTACATTCACCCATACTTCCACACTTGAAAGACCATAAACATGACACATCTGTGTGATTATGAATGTTTAATGCACACGCAGTGGAGTGGTGCATCTGGAGCAGTACAGGGCCATGCAAACCCCGCATGACAATGTTGGGCCGAAGAGGGCCAGCCAGAGTCCTTCAGGGAAAGTCCAAAGGAAGAGGAAGAGTTCAGTCCTCTGTCTGATTGCTGTGTCATTGGCGAACAAACAGCATATGGCAGTCCATGTTGAGGTCCAAGGTGAGTGTCACAGAGTGCATCGGGGGTCAGTGAAAGGTGATGATGCAGAGGGCAGAACCCAGCAGAAACAGGCCCTATGGCAGAGGTGCATGCTACAGCGTCCTTCTTACTAAAATGGCAGATTCCCAACTCCCGGGTGACATCGATAGTGCCACTCTGACTGGACAGTTGTTCTATTCTCTGAGTCAGGGCTCCGGCGATGTCAGCCATGGTCCATTGGAGACCATGCAGCCAACTGTGGGTGTCCATTAGGGACATGTGAGTGGTGTCTGATGGGACTTAGACACACACGTATGGCATCTAGTTTGTCTGCCATGCTGTTGAAGCCCACCAGCACCTGTTCAGCCAGATTATCCTGGCACCCCAACACATGGCGTTGGGAGGCCATGTGTTGTTCGTGGGGGTCTTGGAAGTTAGCCGTGGTGGTGGGTGTTGCGTGCTGTGTGGTCTGTGCAGGGAATGAGGTCTTGTCATAGCAGCTGGGCTGCCCAGCTCCTGGAAGTGGGCTGTGGAGGCTGTCCACGAGCTGTTGGAGGGCGTTGGAGTCGAAGCTGTGGTGGTCCTCTTCACCATCAGAGCAGAGAGGTTCGGCCTGCTCTGCAGGAGGTGTTGATTGTCTCTCTGCAATGTGAAGGGGAGTTGCAGTTTAACAATGTGTCAACATGTATGTTGTTGCATTGTACATGTTTCGATACAGTCTGCATGACTGAGTACTTTGTGGCTGTTTGGGAGGTGCTGCCTATTTGATGGTGGACAGTGGACATTTCGACAATTATATGTGTGAGTGTTTGTATTTGTACATTGTCAACTCACATTTCACTGCAATGCCAAATGTGACTGGCCAGTATCTACACCCAGTTGGCACCAATTGTATCCTGTGTTCTGTTGCGGTTTGTACCACATTGTTGTCAGTGTTGATGTGCTCCGCATGTTATGTGTGTGTGCTGCATTTTGGGTGAGTCGCCCCTACAGCTCTTTATTTGCTGCCCCTTAACCCTTTCATGCGGTGTGCCTTTGACTTCTGTGCCTATACACTGCTAAGATGTGCATACTTGGGTACATTGGTCTCTTGGTGGGAGTTGGGGGTGGGGCATGGTTTTCTGCAGATGGGCTCGACTCAAATGTGCATGTGTGTCATTGTGCTGTCCCCCCAGTCACTGGTCTTTACTCAACCTGGAGCTGTTGAGTCCGGTCATGTTGAGCAGTGTCCGGTCCCCCAACTCCTACCACCGTCTCCCCACTGATGACTGTGGACACCATTTCCTCCATGTCGTCCAGCTCCTCCTGTGGTGCAGGACTCCCACCTCGAGTCTGCATTGCTGCCTTCTGGTTGATTGTGAGTTTCAGGTTGGTTTTGCCCTTCACATCATTCAAGCGCCTCTTGACCTCTTCCATTGTCCTCTTCAGCACTCCGACGGCATTCACCTTGTCCGCAATGGACTGCCATAGTCCATTGTTTGTTGCCAATGACACAGTGGAGGTGACGAACAGTTGTTGATGGTGTTCTACCACCTCCGTTATCAGGATCCTGTTTTTCTGCGGACTGAAGCGCTTCTTCCTACTCTTCCTCTCCTTGGCCTTCCCTGACCCTGAGGTCCCAGGCAGGCCCTCTGGGGGGCTAGTGGGGTTCTGGTCCTCCTCTGTACTTGCTCCGGCAATGTCCATTGTGATTCGCTGTTGTTGGGCATTTGTTTGTCTGTTTTTTACTACTTTTACTGTGATTTTTCACACCTGACGCGTGTGAATTGCAGGCCTGTCACTGGTTTTCGCTGATTTTTGTATCACAATTGGCCTCATCGCAGCTGTTTTTTGCGTTTGTGTTTCGCATTTTTGCACTGTCGCGTTGGTTTTAACAAGGTCATTTGATGAGTTATCATGAGAATATAGCATAGTACCACCGTGTTGTGAATACTTAGTTAACACTGCATAATTTTCCCCGAGATAGACTGCGATGTTGAAAGTTGCGTTAAGCTCATTATGCGATACTTATCACACATTCTTGAGAATACCCCCACAAGAAAGCAAATAAAACAAATACTCATCATATGTTTAGTTAGCACTCATATGAGCTACGTTGCCATCTACAAACCTCAATTGTAACTTCAATAGCCTAATTAAAGCCTTGAATATAGAAGTACATCCATCATATGCCGAGTCACAACCTCAGATGATGATGTCCAGGCTCACAAAATATATTCTCAGAAGAAGCTTCAAATGCTTTGATGATGAACAGCACTCTATTGCCTTTTGGCTTGATTTGTGCTATATAATACTACATACATGGGCCCCCATTAGGATTGCGGGCGGACTTCGCTCGTCACCCTTGTGGAAAACGGGACCGCCCGTGAGCTGAGCGGCGGTCCCGCACTGGACATTAGGATGCGCCCGCCACAGTGGCGGGTCCACCATGCATTCTTAACATTGTGGTTGGCGGTGCTCTCAGCACCGCACGCCACAATGCTAAGAATGCATGTATGCATTTGCATACACAAAGCGTCAGGCACCGAGCGGTGCCTGCCGCATTGCGTATGCAAATGCAGGGGGGTACCCCAGGTACCCCCAATGTGCACCCCCCAACCCCCCTTCACCATGGGGGCCCGCAAGGGGCCCCCGAGGTTTAAACAGCATGCCTTTCCGTGGCGGCAGAAAGGCATCAGATCGGGCCCATTCTAATATGGCTGGCGGTGTCAAACTGACACCGCCACCATATTAAACCTTTTCCGCCCCGGCCGCAAGAAGACCGGGACGGAAAAGCGGCGGGCGGTCTTTCTGTCCGCCGCGGTCCCCCCGCCATACTAATATGGCGGGGGCTTTGAGGAGAGAATGTCGGGCGGATTGCCCCCGCCAGCCTGGCAGGGGCAATCCGCCCGACATCCTAATGGGCTCCATGGTTTGCCAAATCTCCAAATCATGAGGTACAACTTCAAATGTCAAGGAACATCCATCACAGCACCAAGAACAACCATCAATCATATAGGTATAGTATAGGTTTGAAAGACCCAGTACAGTCCCATTGGCCAGCAACAAGTCTGTATTCCCATGTCTAACAAAGTTTTCAGTTCCACATTTGCAGCAACATCCGCAAATGCCTAGCTACATCTTTATTAGCTACGTGCAGTATTAATATGAATACATACAGCCTCATGCTTAGATATAGCATGATTTAGCAAGTGCAGTCTTATGTGTACAATGTTCTGTGGCATAAAACACAACTGTGGCACAGCCCCTCTTTCTCACTCAGATATATGCGTTCATAACAGTTGAGGGAATTAAGAAGGCATAGTTCCTGTGACAAGTTTGCAGGATATTAGTGTCGTTTCAAATGGGTGTTAATATTTACCCAAAAAAATTTACTCATTGCATTAACCATAACAGGAGGATTAGAGCCAATTCCGTCATCGTTCACTGCTGTGTTATGTTATAGGTTTTGTTTTCCTCTTACTGTATGATTCTTACCACGGTAATTACTGCATGTGGATTGTAAAGACAGATGGCGATCAGGTGGGTAAAACAGGGTGCACTACGCATATAACGATGTAATCCTTGTTAATGGCCAAATGGGCAGATTTCGAGAAATGTAGAATGTACCAATTCCTGTGATTACCAATGCAGTATTATAATAAAAATAAGTTAAAAAAAAAAAACATAAAATGAGGAAATGCTGAGTTGGCACTGCTGGATGTCAGTCTTCAATTTGCAGGATATGCCGGGTGTACCCTAGCTATCTCACCACATTTAGACAGAGCTGCACTTTTCTTGGTTGCAATCACAACTGTTAACTGTTGCTCTTCGCAGTGAGGAAAAATAATTGCGATGCCTAGAATTAACATTTGCTGCATTTCACTCTTTTGAAGCTTACATTTCACTGAATTCACCCAATCGTAGTGTCTCACCATCTTATCACGCCTGACTGTTTATCCCTTCTTTCTCTTATTCCCTCCTGCTGCCATATCAATATACTCTTGCTACGCCTGCTCAGTCCTTACCTAGCGCCTGGTCAGATGGCTATGGCCATACTACCCATATAGCACTACTGCTTTATCCAGAGAGAGACTTAGGGGCATATTTACAATAAACTAACGCAGCGCGGTACAGAAAGTCATTTTGCTGCGCTGCGTTAGTTTGGAAGCACAGGGATGCAACATATTTACAACAATATGTCGAATCTCTTGCCTTTCCCCTGTGCTGGCGAACAAACTGCTGCCATGTGCCGACTCTGGCACCCTTGCACCATGGTGCAAGGATGCCTGAGTCACAGGATTATTGTTTATTTGCAGGAAGGGGCACACTTCCTGCACATAAACAATCAGAAATGATGTTTTCCAAATTCTATGTGTGCTGCATTAGCACACATAGAGCTTGCAAAATTTCATTTATTTAAAGGATTGTTTATGTGCAGGAAGGGACACCTTCCTGTACATAAACAATCATTAGAGGTTATTTCCTCGTTCTATGTGTGCTGCAGAATGCAACACACATAGAAAGAGGAAAAGAACGAGGAGAAATGAATAGATTTCTCCTTGTTGCGCCTACGAGGCATAGCATTCAGGCGCATTTCCAGATTTACGATATCTTGTAAATGTGTAAATGTGTCTGGTTCAATGGGTGTTGCATGAGAACAGCCACAGCAACACCCATGGAACACCCCTTTCACGCAAAGCCAGACCTATGTTTCCTTACCGAAACTTGGTTAAAACCACACTCAGTTCCAATAATTACACTAGGGATCCTGGATGGCTATAAGATGCTAAGATTAGACCGCCCAGTTAAAACTGGGGGAGGTATAGCCATTGTTTATAAAAACCATCTTTCCATTACTATTCTGGAAGAATGTAGCACTCCTGAGCTAGAACTGATGATTTTTAAGATTAATACGCCAAACAAAAAAGGTCGCAAAGGAGCTGTAGTTTATCGCCCCCCGGGCCCCTGCGGAAATTTCACCATCTCTCTGTTAGAGGCATTGGCTCCACAGATAGATCCCGGAAGTGAATTCCTACTCCTTGGAGATTTCAATGTCCATAGTGAGTTGAAGGAGTGTGGTGATGCGCAGTCACTACTGACTGATCTTGCACTACTTGGTCTTACGCAGCAAAATATAGGCCCAACCCATCAGGCAGGGCATACCCTGGATCTTATTTTTTCGAACACTTCAAATATTAACTGCCTCCCTCCCACCCAGGTAAAATGGACAGACCATTTTATTATGGAATTCAATACACTAAACCTAGGTAAACTGCTCCCTTTACCTGTAGTATTGCCTAATAGACGGAGACAATGGCATAAGGTGACCCCTGAAGGTTTTCAAGAAAAGTTTGTTGAGCCCTCTCTCAATCCTACAGAGGGAGTCGAAACTGCGCTGGCCAAATATGATCTAGCCATTCGTACGACGGTAGATACTATTGCCCCTATGAAAGTGTTTCATCCACGTCCTGCACACAAACAGGAAGTATGGTTTTCGGAACATCTACGCTCCCTAAAACGGGCCGCCAGAAAGCTGGGAAAGATCTGGAGAACATCACACAGAGTGGATGACCGGAAGAACTATTGGTTAGCTCTCTCTGTCTATCACAAGGCTATCCGGGTTGCTCGCAAGAATCACATTGCGTCCCTTCTTTCTGCCGCAGGAAATGCTCCCAGGGTATTGTACCAAATTCTTCAATCCTTTGTTAAGCCAGTGGCCTGTGAAAGTGTTGAACTTTCCTCACAACAGCTATGCGATAATATATCGCAATTTTTTACAACTAAGATTGATAAGATCTATGATAACATCATGAGTGCCAACCGGTCTTCTATGTCTGATTTATCATCTCCATTAGTCGAAGAAGATACTTGCTCAGCCACTCTTAGTGCATTCCCTCTTATCTCTTTGGAAGAGGTGCAATGCTTGGTGAGTCAAACCAAGAGTGGCAGCCCTTAGGACACTATTCCAGCCAGAATGATGCCGGTGGTGGCTCAGACACTGGGCACAGGGATTCAATGCCTGGTAAATCTATCATTGACTGAAGGCCGAGTGCCCATGGCATGGAAGAAGGCATCGGTAAGACCTATTAGGAAGAATACCACAATCCCTTGGACGGATTTGTCTAATCTCAGACCGATATCCCTACTTCCATTCATGGGAAAGCTCACTGAAAGACATGTAAATAAGCACCTTTTGAGCTTTATCGAACAGACCAGCAGTCGAGATCATTCGCAATTTGGCTTTAGGCCGAAGCATAGTACTGAGTCGGCACTATTGTCAGTAACTGATGATCTACACATGTACCAGGACAAGGGTCATTCGGTAGTCCTGGTACTTTTAGATCCGTCTGCAGCGTTTGACACCATATATCATAATATTCTGCTCGAAACGGCTTGCTAAGATCGGTCTTGTGAGTACAGCACTGGCCTGGCTAAGAAGTTTCCTATCTAACCGGTTTCAATCGGTTAGTATGGGCATATTTCGCTCGGCGGAAACTGATTTTACTAAGGGGGTGCCACAGGGCTCTTGTTTGAGCCCAACTCTTTTTAACATCTATGTGGCCCCCTAGCCAAAATCTTGAGAGAGTTCGGTTTCATCCCCGTATCATACGGGGATGATACCCAGCTCCTGTTTCCTTTTAAAACTCTAACTGACGAAGTGAAAACTTCTTTTTCCAATGGTATGAAGGCGGTAGCTAATTGGATGACCTCTAATTGCCTACAATGTAATGTAGGCAAAACGGAGGTTGTGCTCTTTGGGGAAGCAAAGATCCTGTGGACTCCGGACAGGTGTCCGCAAGACCTTTGCCCGGTCCCAGACACTAAATTGGTTGTGAAAAATCTAGGAGTGCGCTTGGATCGTGAACTCTCTTTTAAGCAACATTGTAACATCACTGTGGGTTCTTGTTTCCATGTCATTGGTATGTTGTGAAAGGTCTTCCCGCTGCTGCAGGATTTTACCAGGAAAACCTTGGTGCAAGCTCTGATACTTAGTCGTATTGACTATTGTAATGGCCTCCTGCTATCGGCAAATGATGGAGTTCTAGCTAAACTCCAGATGATTCAAAACACTGCGGCTAGGCTGGTATTAAATGCCCCCCGCAGAACATCGTCTAAACCTCTCCTGGAGAAATTGCATTGGCTCTCAGTCCGTAACAGGGTAATATTCAAGACCTGTTGTTTAATACACAAGAGCTTAAATGGACTAGGGCCATTGCACTGGAGAGATAAATTCATTCCATATAACCCGGTTCGGTCTCTTAGGTCCAGTAACCAACTTCTCCTGAGAGTACCAGCTGTGAGAAAGACCAGACAGGGTGGCAAGGCCTTATCTGTAGTAGGTCCGACTCTATGGAATAAGCTACCCCTCAAGTTGAGGCAATGTTCTGAACATCTGAGCTTCAGAAAGAAGCTCAAAACATTCCTGTTTAAGAACTAAACGACTATCCATAGACTGTCTGACTATGCTTCTGGTGTTTTAGGCGCAGAGATACCCTGATAAAGAGTCGATTCAAGCGCGTTATAAACCCGCAAATAAGTAAATAAATATATGTAAAGGGGGCGTATTTAAAAGAACAGGAAAAGCCACGCAGTCCAGGAAAAGCCATGCATGGTGGCTTTTCCTTTCTGTCCTTGTAAATATCGGGCAGAAAAATGCACTGGGGGCGCAAGGGGCTTGTAAATCTGCCCATAAGATTTTGGGAATTACAATCCATCTACAAGGCTCCTCCCTCAATTCCTATTTATTGTTCTCTCTAGTCCACTGTCCCCTTTCCTTTTTCTAGTTTCTCCTCTCTAGCAGCAGTTTTAGGCACCCTTGGGGTTTCATTACCTGTTATCCAAACAGAATAACACTGCATTTCATGAAAGGTTGTTAATGTCACATGGTTTGCCCATCGTCACCATTACTGTTCTCTTCCTCAATTCAGCAGTTGATTTTGCAATGCTATTCATTGGTGGTTTCTATTGGTGTAAAAGGAAGCTGCCAATTTTAGCACTGGAGCTTCCTGTGCACTACGGTCTTAATGTGCCTCATTATCGAGCACGGCAGCTTCATCCTCTGGTATCCCCTAATGGCATCTTCAGCATTTCAAACAAAGGCGCCTTTGCACCTAGTCATGTGCTGTAAAGCAGTGCTGGAAAACATGACTCCAAAACACTCAAAACATAAACATCAAGGTGCCTCAAAGAAAACGGAAGCCAGGTAGGAGAATCTGGAGAGGAAGACGAGGGAATGAGGTTGAAAGGATGCACTACAGAAAAAGTCTGGAGGAAGATTCGATAGAGAAAGACAGGGGGAGGGGAGTCAAGAATGGCGCATGTGCGATACAAGAAAAGTTTGACTCTGTAAAGTGAGAGCTTAGATGGAAAGCCGAAAGGAATAGACGGGGCAGTGGACAGAGGTAAAGGCAGGTAGAGAGCCTGCAGGAAGAAGTGGGGAATACTTGAGGAAGATACCGTCGGAGCTAGGTGGGTTCTTTGCATTCTGGAATTTGTTCTGTTGATATTATAATAAAACCACAACTACACATTCGAGAATGCAAAGAAAAACCTCCAACTGACAAGCTAAGCAGGCATTCACCTGGGAACATCGAGAGCTGAGTGTTGGAAGGCAGGGTGGGAGAGTGGAATGACTTGCTCTCCGTGCGGCGGACGGGGCTCTGTACCGCAAACTACAATTCCCAGCAGCCCCAACCAGAAAGACGCCGCCACCGTCGTCAGCCGGCGCCAGGAGGCGCTTAAAGGTCAGCGAGCTGCCGAGGACCTTGTGCACTGTTTAGGGGGATAACGCCGGCCGGGCTTTGCTCCGCTGAGTCGTTTGGACCCTGTCTTGCTCTCCCGTGCGGCAGACGGGGCTCTGTACCGCAAACTACAATTCCCAGCAGCCCCAACCAGGAAGACGCGGCCACCGTCGTCAGCCGGCGCCAGGAGGGGCTTAAAGGTCAGCGAGTCGCCTTGTCCTGCAAGGACGCGCGCTGGACGCGCGGGGCGAAGCCCGGACTAAGGGCGGACAGTCTGTGACAGTCCATGGCAGATCGTGTCAGGGCTGGGCCACGGTATTTGGACTTGAACTTTCTGCACGCCTAAACCTATTGTGGGGTACTATTTTATGTTCATTGGTTTGGCTTTATTTGCGGACATTTATTTTTAATTTGTTTGGTGACCCTTACCTGGGCATAGCAAGGCACATTGGGGGAGAGTTTCTCTGTCATCCAGATAGCTACGCTAAAGTCTAGTCTGGTATTGGGCACCAATTGTTTCTTCTTAGTCTTGGAGGGGGGTAGACTTAGAGTAGGACCCACCATGTCGTTATCCAAATCAGACAAGAAGGTGCCAGCTTTAGCCACCCTGGATAACTATCTTGTAAAAAAGGTCGACCAAATCAACAAAGAGCGACGTTTGTCCTTAGGAAAGGGAAATCCTATCACTACAACATCTACTAATGTTTTACCTTCCCTGTCCAATTCACCTACCTCATTGTCTACCCTCCCACTGAATGATAGCTGTATCCCCGTAGAATTGGACCCTGAAAATATTGAGAATAGTATTGAGAATGATGCTGAGGATCCCCCGGACCCTGTCATTGATATAACTGCCCCGGATTTGACCAATGACCCCCCCCCGTTCAAAACCCTCCGGTATTACCTACCCAGAGAGTATTAAGATCAAGTAGGAATCCTAGCAGGTTGCTACAAGCTAAGAGGGGGGGTAATAGTTATAGAAACAAAAAACGAGTAGACCTGACCCCTAAAAAATTGGATGATGATCGGACTGTGGCAGCCGATTACACCACGGTCAAGCTTGATCCAGAGCAGTTAGATCAATAACTCAGCATCATTGATGCTAAGATTGAGATAATAGTAAAACCCTTACTGGATAAGTTGGATACTATAACCGCAGAAGTGGTCAAACTAGGGGGAGTTTTGGATACCTTCATTGATCAAAGGGGCTGCACCCAAGTAATTGACAGGGAGTTGGGATCCACTACTGACACTTTAAAGGACTCTAATGCTGAAAGTGGCCCAGAAGTTGTACCCTTAACTGTACCCTTAACTGTATCTACCCAGCCAAAGAGCAGTAAAATAGTTATTGACCCAACAACTGCTCAAACAAAGGGGGTATCATCCGGGCTAAATAAAGGCCCAGTTAATTCCCAACCCGATTTACCCCCCGACTGTGCGCCGTATGTTGCGGTCCTAACTAATGTCCCCCCATTGGTACAACTTCCGCCACCCCCACCTTGCAACCACCGCCCTACTTAGAGCTTCTTCCCTCCCCTACCATAATCAGGGAATCACACTAAGACCCCTTGGTTATTTCTATAAGCACCTAAAGAATGAGAATGCTTATGTTCACCATAGGATCAGAGGTAGGGGTTATAGCACAGCATCAAGCCCAGGGGTGACTACTTTTAACCGCTTTCAATTACTGAGTGGTCTTGATTCCAATGACTGACTGACACCCAGTTTAACTAATTTCTTTTTTGAGGTGCCAGTCTCCCCCAAGTATGATAAGGGGATGTACGAATCTGTGGAGGTGAAGTGTATACAAGGTAAGGATAGGGACATTCCTCTCCCCGGGGTCTTAACTGGAGAGAATACTTTTGGTCCAGTAAATGTGGAAGGGACGAAGGTATACCTAAATATCACTGATGAAATGCCCAGTAATAGTAGCGTCGGGCCATTAACTGTTCTGGATGATGGGCCCAGGCAACCGGCATGTCTAATTGGCAGTTGGAACATAGCGGGTATTGCGTCCAAATTTGAGTGTCATACTTGGCTAGAGTTTGTAAATAGTTTCGATATATTATGTTTCCAGGAAACTTGGTCCAAAGAACCCATTAACCTTAACGGATATGTCTCTTACTCTCTACCCTCTTTGGCATCTCCATCAGGAAGAGCGAAGGGAGGGCTTTTGGTCTTGATTTCTGTTAAACTCCCTATTATGGTGAAAAAACATTTGCTGGTAGGCGCCCATTCACAGATTTTATGGCTGAAACAGGATAACGGCAGAAATTTTCTCTTAATTAATTTTTATAACAACGTCTTTGACAGTTCACGGCATCTGGTGGTAGCTGCCCTAGAGAGTGCCCTTGAAGTTATTACTATGGGTTCTAATGTTGTTTTTTGAAATGATATGGGTAGGCGACTTTAATGTGGTGGTCTGCCCCCTTTCCGATCGAAGTATATGCAGGATTGTTGACCCGAAGGGGGATGCTGATATCTATTTCCCACATAATCAATATGGGGATTCACTGAACAACTTGTTAGCTGCCTATGATATGGAAATTTTGCCTTTTGCTAAAGATATCTCTGGTGCCAATATTCCTACCTTTACAGGACGGAACTCGAGCTCCATAATTGACTATATCTGTATGTCCTCCCACCTCATCTCCTGGTGTAGGGCGCCTAGGGTTGTGTATTCTTCCCTACATAGCGATCATAATTGTATTGCTATAGAGGTGTCCTTTTGGAAGGTAAATTCTGCCCTTAATAATGGTGGTATTGTTAATATTGAACACCACAGAACAAATGGATTTAGAATTAAATGGAAGCGGGACAAAGCAGAAAGAATGTCTACTGCCATCGTCAGGAACTGTTTTTTGGATATTACTGCCATCCTGGATAGTGATGTGGATAATAGAGTGACTGTAGCTAATTTTATTAAAATTAATTCTCTTACTGAGAGATTGATGACCAAAACTGGCCAGGGGAAACTTGACCGACAAAGGGGGTGGTTTGACCATGCCTGCACCCTAGCACTGAAAAAGTTGAAGGAGGCACTGACTGCAAAACCGAGAGTAACGAGTGTGGTAACACAGCTTAGAGATATCTACCAGGAGGAAGTTAAGCGTAGAAAGAAGGAACTGCAGCTGGAAGCCTGGGATAACTTGGCTCTGGCAGCAGAAACTTCTAATAATACTCTATTCTGGGCCACAGTGAATGGTTCGTTCTTAAAGGACGACAAAGTCCCCGAATTGACATCTAATGTTGATTCTGATTCCTGGGTCACTCACTTCTCAGGTATTTTCGACTCGGAGGGTTGGGCTAGGGATCGTGATGGCACGTGGCCTGTTGTTCCACTAAACATTACTGTAACGGAAGTTGAGGATAGCATTAGTGCCAGTAAAGGGGGCAAAGCCCAGGGCCCTGAAGGGGTACCTATTGACGTATATAAATTTATCCCTGAGCCCTGGGGTCCTTTGTTAACCAAACTTTTTAATGCTGCAGTCTCTTATGGGGTTCCTCTTTCGTGGGAGGAATCCATCATTGTCCCAATCTACAAGAAAGGTGATAGGGGGGAGGTGAAGAATTACCGCCCCATTTCGTTACTAGACTCCTCTGTAAACATTATGAGCCGGGTGTTACTTACAAGATTGGAAGAGTGGGCCTCTTCTAATAGTATCCTTGCAGACTGTCAATATGGTTTCAGAAAGGGGAGGGGAATCATCGAACAATGCCTCAACCTCGAACTCTTGATAGGGAAGTATACTCAGGCAAAAAGTCAGACTCTCTACCTCTGCTTTGCCGATTTGAGTAGCGCCTTCGACTTGGTGGATCATGGCATTCTCTGGGCCAAACTGTTAGAACTGGGAGCGCCTGAGGGCATTGTCTATTCCCTTGCACGTGTCTATGCCAACCTATGTACGAGCGTCTGCTATGTCCCAAGTGGGGAATGTACACCCAAGTTCAGGATAGGACGGGGTATTAGGCAGGGGTGCGTTCTCGCCCCCCTCCTTTTCACTCTTTTCATCAATGAAGTTGATAAAGTTCTTAAAACTATTGTGGCAGACGCCCCTAAAGGTAATAATCTCGACGTCCCGGTATTATTATATGGAATATATGCGGATGACGCGGTGCTGCTGTCAAGGACACCCTTGGGTTTGTAACGCCTTATGGATAGGTTTTCTCTTTTCATTGATGAACGTAAATTGGTCATTAACAAATCCAAAACTTATGTTATGGAATATGGAAAAGGTAGGGGGAAACATCACCCATATTTTATTGATGGCCAGAAGGTCCAACTTGTGGATAATTTTTCCTACCTGGGCATAACGTTTTCCAAAAATAGGGGCTGGGGTTGTGAGCTCAATAACGTTCGGGCCAAAATGGCGAAAAGCGGACATGGGGTTTGCAAATTTGCCACTAAATTGGGTGATAGGCGGATTGAAGACATGCTTAAGATCTATGAGGTGAGATCCCTATCGATTGCAATTTATGGAGCTGGGGTATGGGGATTTGCATCTGTAGGTGGTCTCTAGGTGGAGGAAAACTGGTTACTTAAAAGACTTTTGTGCTTACCAAAATCATCCTCTAATGATTTAGTCCACAAGGAACTAGGAATCCCCCATCTGTCTGATTTAATTGCTTTAAGACCTCTAATGGTATGGCGTGCTGTGTGGGCGAAGGAAGAAACGTCCTTAAACAGAGCTATTATAGGGGACTGTCTTTTGCTTGATAATTATCTAAAGATCCCCTCGTTTAAATATGTAATTAACACCTTTAAGGAGATCATTGGAGTTGATGTCAAGGGGGACAGCCTTGCAACCTCCCTTTGTCTAAAGCTGAACTTAAGAATGTCTTTTTAATGTATAAGTCTGAGCAGCGGCGATGTAATGGAGTTAATTTATCCAATAGTTCCTTTTATGCCAAATATAACGAAAGTGCGGGTTTTCAACCTTATTTAGGGCATGTTAACAGAGCGTCCCACCGATTTGTTTTGACTCGGATGAGGTTGAGGATTGTGCACCATTTGGTGGCTTTCCCTTCCCTCAACAAGCACCCAGAGGGCGCGTGTCCATGTGACAATAGCTCCGCACAAAGCACTCTGCACTTTGTTTTGATATGTAAGCTATGTGAAAATTTTCGTATTGCCTTTTTAAAACCTGTTTTTGTTAAGTTTGGTGATAGGACAGTTCACGACGCCTTGAAACTGCTTTTTAACTTAAATCATGTTGATATCTGCTTTTTTACTGCTACTTTTCTTTTGAAAGCGATTGGGGCCAGGAAAAGTATGATCTTTTAACTCTTTATATGGACTTTTTATCATGTTCTTTTACTGGTGAATGTACCCTGCTTGTATTGGCTGTGCTTTTATGGACATTGTTTTTATGCTCCGAATTAAAGCCTTATGAACTGAACTGACTGGCACGAGGGCAGGAATGGTGACAGCTAGAGTGAAACAATTGAAGGAGTGCTTTGAGGGAGAGAATGGCACAGGGCAACATCCAATGTAAGATACTTCATGACTCACATACAGAACTGTAGTGGAACTGTATTTAGAATTGTAGGATGTTGTAAGAATGTTTAATATGTAATGTTCTATTACTACATGCTTGGAGTGTGCGCTGTCGAGGATTCGATCAGCTGTTCTCAGTTCCAATCGAGATCCTGGAGAACGCACTGCTCCGCGGCTGAAGATTTTTATATGAATAAAGAAGATTTACTTTATTTCACAACCTCAACTTGTTTCTACGTTACTTATACATTTGGCGATGCTGGGGAGTAGCTTCAGTCACCTGCTGGAATAACACGCTGAAAGGTCACTCTTCACTCTTCGTTGCTGTGGATAGTCTTCAGAAAAGTCGGTATTCCTAGAAGTATTGAGGCGCGTCATTCCGGATTTCATTCCAGAGATCTGGTAGGATCTTTTTTGATTAAATTTCCTGTGGAGTTTAGCTTGATGGATCCGGTGACCGTTGGCGGCTCGAGCGTTCACTCGTGCTGAGGCCAACAGTCTAGAGCAGACTGTGTGGTGCTCGTGCTGAGTGAACGTCACTGACAGTGCGTGATTGGGTGCCAGTGCGTCAGCGGACATGCGACATAACGTGGTGACGCTACGCACGTTATGGAGCGGCCATTCTGTTTACCGAAAGAAGCTTTGGTTGCTATGGACAACAAGCAACACGTTACAGAGATACAATATTCTTCAATGTCAGCTGTCGGCGTATCGCGGTGATACGCACACCCAAACTCAGAATTGTTAATTTCTTTGGTAACGCGCTCAGTGTTGCGCACACCTTTTATTTGTTCAGCGACTTACACGTTACGGAAATAAAATATTCTTCGATGACAGCTGTCGTATCGCGGTGATACGCACACCCAAACTTTGATTTGTTAATTTCCTTTTGGTAGCGCGCTCGGTGATGCGCAACCCTTTTACTGGTTCAGTGGCTTTATTTTCGTCTTGCCTGCAAAGACAGTTGCCTACATGGAGGTTTTGCTTTGCGTATCACGGGGATGCGCACACCATCCAAGTACTTTTGAAGGATTTGTCTGGTTAGAAAATTTATTTTTACATTTTTTTTAATTATCTGTTAACCTCACAGTTATGGCATCTAATCAGCAAATTAATCAGCTCATCCAACCACCTCAATTTTTAGCTAAACCAGGAAAACCTAGTCTTCCCTGGTTAGAATGGTTTGGTCTTTTTCAAAATCATATTGTGGCAATTGACGCAACAGAGTATTCTCCTGAAAGGAAGTTCGCTCTCCTTTTTGGTAGTTTACGTTTAGCTGCAGAACGTATTTTTCATAGCCTACCTCCTTTTCCTACTCCAGCTGGTCAGTCCGGGAATAGACAGTGGAATATTTACTTAGAAGCTATCGAGAGACTTAAAAAACTATTTTCGGAATCCCCTAAAATTATGTTGGAAAGACATAAGTTTTATAAACGGAAACAAAGGGAAGATGAAAAAGTAGAAGAATACATCTCAGCTTTAAGATTTTAATCCACAACTTGTGGATTTGGGCCTTTAGTTGATGACATCATTAGAGACCAATTCGTTTGTAAGTGTGCTTCACAAAAAATTCAGGAGAGGATTTTGAGTTGTAAGAATCCTCCCCTCACAGAAGTGATTGACTTGGCCCTAAGTATTGAGAGATTTTCAATTTCTACAGAAGCCTTACAAGCAAGTACTTCTAGTAAAGTCAATGTGGTTTATCATCAGGATGATGCTTCTGAAGAAAGCGTTATGGCTGTGGGAGGAAAAGATAATTTAAAAAAGACAATTCCTGGTCAAAAGAAAAGTCACATTTTTTGCTACAGGTGTGGTTCGAAATTCCACATTGGTAACTTCCCTCACTGTCCCGCTTTGAGTAAACGTTGTTCTAATTGCAAGAGATTTGGTCATTTTCGAAAATTTTGAAAAGGTCAGTTCAAGTTAACAAAGTTAACAATGAAGTGGAGTCTTGTTCAGAATCTTTAGACAATTTACTGTTAACTTTAGATCATAAAGATAATCTTTTGGGGATCAAGGGTCCATTTTGTGATGCTTTGATTGATGGAATTCAAACTAAAGTGATGGCAGACTCTGGGTCTCCAATAGCTATCCTTCAAGACTCTTATTTTTTCAAAAATTGGGGCAGGAGAATTTCTTTATCTCCTCCAGACATCAATCCGAAGGCATTTGGAGAAAAGGACATTGACATGTTAGGGTTCTTTTTGTCCAATGTGGAAGTTCTAGGTTGCAATATAATTACTACGGTGTACGTAGCAATAAAGGGGAAGAACATGGTGGGCTGGAAGGATCTTGCAAAAATGGGGCTGTATTTGGTGCCAGGTGATAATATTCCCATTAAGGTGAGAGATGTTGAAGTACACAGTGTGGAGGATTCAAAGTTGATTTTAAGCTCTTACTTGAAGATTTTAAAGATGTGTTTAAAGATCAAGTGGGTTATATTAAGAATTTTGAGCATAAAATCAGATTGATTCCTAATGCACAACCAGTCATGCATGAGGTTAGGCCTGTACCCTTAAGTGCAAGAGAAGAGTTAAAGAATATGCTGGATGATGTGTGTGCTCAGAAAATTATACAACCCACAGAATCCTCACAAAGGGTCTCCCCGATTGTCGTAGCTCAGAAAAAGTTGGGAGAAATTAGGCTCTGTGCGGATTTGAGGGGTTTGAATAATAAATCTTGGTTGATTGTCACCCATTCCTAAAATCCATGAACTTTTGGCAAATATAGGGGGAGCTAAGTGGTTCTCCCTCATAGATTTGAAGTCCACATACCATTAAATTCCTCTGAATGTGGAGTCTCAGGAACTAACAACATTTGTTACACCTTTTGGTGCATATAAATTCCTGAGACTTCCTTTCGGTCTGGCCTCTGCAGCTAGTATTTTTCAGAGAATAATGGATTCCATGTTTAAAGGTATAGTGGGAGTACAAGCATACTTAGATTACATTCTCATTTTTTCAAAAAATGTTTATGAACATTCAATTTTGTTGAAAAAGGTTTTAACCACTATAGGAAATAGTGGTATGACTGTTAGAGCTGATAAGTGTAAATTGGGTGTAAATGAATTGGATTACCTTGGCCATATGAGAGCTGATAAGTGTAAATTTGGTGTAAATGAATTGGATTACCTTGGTCATACGATTTCTGATTTTTCAGTCATCAGAGCACTTAAGGAGGCTAGACCACCTAGTGACAAGGATGCTTTACACTCATTTTTAGGGCTAGCAGAATATTATGCTTGGTTTGTGAATAACTACACTCAGGTGGTGAAACCTCTTCACTGTTTGCTTAAAAAGGGTCAAAAATGTATTTGGTCTGATGATTTGAATGATGTGTTTGAAAAGATAAAAGAGTTAGTGATTTCTGCGAAAGCTTTACATGCCTTTCGAGATGATTGTACTTGCATGATCACAGTAGACGTCAGTATGAATGGTCTTGGAGCTGTTCTTAGTCAGCGTGTGAATGGGAAAGAACAGACAGTGGCTTTTGCTTCAAGAGTTCTGAAAGCTTTTGAGAAAATTACAGTATGATTGAGCGGGAGACATTAGCCTGAGTTTGGGATGTTCAAAAGTTCAAGATGTACATTTGGGGGCGTAAATTCGAAATGCTTACAGACCACAAAACCCTTTCATTCATTTTCAACAAGGTGTCCAGCAGTAATTTCATGTCAGCTAGACTGACTCGGTTAGTGTCAGAGTTGCAGGAGTTCAATTTTGATATAAAGCAGTCTGCACGAAAGAATTTTCGTGCAGACTGTTTGTCAAGAATGTTAATGGAAAAGATGACGAAGAAAACTTTGGTGGAAGATGAAGTGGAATGTGTGGCTGTGTTGGATGCTGTGGAGAGCTATGATTCTTGATTCTTTTAAAAGTAATAGAATTCTGTAGTAGTCATTGGCCTGAGATTAGAAACTTGTCTGGTGATTTAAGGGATTTTGCTCTGGTGGCAGACGAACTTTCAGTTAAGGATAGTATTATTCTTAGAGGAGATAAGTTTAATCTGAGAAAAGTCATCATTAAGATTGGTCATGAAGGTCACTTAGGGGTAACTAAAACGTGCATGAAGATAAAGCAGCACTACTGGTGGCCTGGTCTAGAAACTAAAGTCAAGGGCTTAGTGCACGTTTGTGAAGAGTGTTTGCTCTCGACAAACACTGGAAGCTTTCAAAATTGCCTTTACATCCTACTGAGTTTCCAGAAAAACCTTGGGTTAAGGTTGGTCTGGACTTTTCAGGGCCTTATATTGTTCTTTTGGAGGAATTTAGATATCTGATTCTGGCCGTGGATTATCATTCTAAATGGATGTACTATAAATGTGCAGACTCTCCTAATACAGATAATACAATTGCTTTATTGAAGAAGCTGTTTTTGTTAGAAGGGGCACCCTGATGTTTAGTTACTGACAATGGAACACACTTTGTGTCTGGAAAAATGTGTTCATTTTTGGAGTCGCTGGATGTTAAACACTTAAAGGTTGCAAGATATTCTCCTTCTTCTAACTGTTTAGTAGAACGTGGCAATAAAGTTCTTAAATAAGGTATTCAAACAGCTATTGTAGCTGGTTTGGATGTTGGATCATTTTTGTAACAGAAAGTGTGGAATTATAAAATATCCCCACATTGTACCACAGGTGTTACTTCTTTCGAGTTACTTAGGGGTAGGAAACTTAATTCTATGCTTCTGCCATCATGGTTGGACAATAAGAGGCCTGAAAATCCCAGTTCAGTTGACTTATCTGAGGCTGTTAAACAGAAACAGTTGGAGATGAAGAAATATTTTGGTAAGAAAAGTTCTGTTAAAAATTTCGAAATTTTTGACGGTGACTAAAAAGGTGAGTCACAATTTTTTGATCCTGTTCAGGTGTATAAAGTTAGTAAGGGTGCTGTATTTCTAAACGGAAAAGGCTGGTGGAACAAGAGACAGGTGATCAAATTGAGAAAGGATCAGGCTGAATTAATTAGAAACAAAAGAATAAGTAGAAGTTCTCAAAATTTGGAGTGGACATTTTGGTTACATGATCAGAGTTCGTCTGGTTCAAGAAGGGCGAATGTAATTTAATCTAATATTGATTCTGGTGGTCATGAAATGAATAATTTCCAGAACAGATCTGTTTGATGTAGTCGCAGTATTAAAATGCCTGCTAGGTTCAAAGATTTTATTACATATTGATTGTCATTTACTGGTTATCTGTCTAAAATCTTTTTCAACCTGATTTTTATTTATTTATTTTTATTTTTATTTTTATTTTTTTATTAATTTTTTGTATTAAGGGGGAGGTGTCATAGTGGAACTGTATTTAGAATTGTAGGATGTTGTAAGAATGTTTAATATGTAATGTTCTATTACTACGTGCTTGGAATGTGCATCCTCGAGGATTCGATCAGCTGTTCTCAGTTCCGATCGAGATCCTGGAGAACGCACTACTCCGCACTGCAGCTGAACATTTTTATATGAATAAAGAAGATGTACTTTATTTCACAACCTCAACTTGTGTCTATGTTACTTACTACAAGAAGTAAAGTGCATACCGAAATTTTTACCTTCTGTTCGTGACACCGCCCAAATAATTTCTGAAGCCAGGTTTCACAAGAGGGGTGTCGGGGGTAGCAAGAGGCAAGACTGGGATAGTACCTGCTAACCCTAGCGACTCCTAAATCACATCCACGAGGACCACACACACATTGCCCACATCCATATATGGCTAAATATACCACAGATAACAACCTTATTTGGGCCAGAGATCTTGCAAGTGAAGTTTAAGTGATAGCAGGATTAGTAAGCAATCATTTTGTCAGTAACTATGAGAGAGATGTATAAAGGCTTTTTTCATTTGCAGGTGGCCTGATTAACAGAATCGTGCTGTTGGCGACCGAAAAAAAGCATTTGGTATGTAAGAAAACCAAATTGCACAATGGTAACACATTACTGAATCGCAATTTGAATTTGCGACTACATTCCAATTTATTTGGAAGGGGCGTATTTAGTGTATCCTTTCCAAATATCAAATCAGAAAGAAGTATTAATGTTTTGCAAATTAAGGGTCTCATTAGGATGGCGGACGGAAGTGCCTCCGCAGGCCCGGAGCATGCAGAACATGGCTATTCTCCGTCCGCCCGTCGCGGACACTCCGTCCGCCAGATCAGGATAGGAAATATGGGCCAAAATCCGTCCGCGCCGGTAGATCACGGTCCGCCGCACAACTACACCCAACCACGGGGCGGACGTAACCAATCCAGAGACTCCGCCGTACGGACTAACGTCTAGGACCGTCCTCAAAATCAAGATGGCGGAAAATACACATAAAAGCGCTGCGGAAAAACAACCTGCCTGAACACTGCGGATGCCCCACAGCGACCATACCCACCACGAGCCGGTCGCCGAAATGGACCCTGCACTATACGCTTACCCGATACTCTTCGCGATCCACCACGTCCTAGTCTTGGCCCACCATCGAGGACTACGCAGGTAGGCAACAAACCATTCGCTGTCTGGAGAGGAGTACTTGCAAGGGCCGTGACGTAGGGAGGGGGGAGTGACATGTACCGGAAACCACTGTTTCGTGTGGAGGGCAGCACCTGCAAGGGTCGTGACCTAGGTAGGGGGGAGTGACATGTATCTGAACCCACTGCCTTGAAGTAAATACAAATACACACCAGCATCACACACGCAAGAATGACTCCGACAACCCACGACACATGATTGACAAGTTTATTTACACATAATCGGGGTAACATCACAGTCTAGGCTTGAGCATGGGCAGTGTGGACACCAGAGCAGGTCCATCAGAGGCAGTACATGAGAGGGCATACATCTGTATCAGAACAGCAACAGGGCATTGTGGACACCAGAGCACGTCCATCAGAGGCAGTACATGAGAGGGCATACATCAGTATCAGAACAGCAACAGGGCATTGTGGACACCAGAGCACGTCCATCAGAGGCAGTACATGAGAGGGCATACATCAGTATCAGAACAGCAACAGGGCATTGTGGACACCAGAGCACGTCCATCAGAGGCAGTACATGAGAGGGCATACAGCAATATCAGAACAGCAACAGGGCATTGTGGACACCAGAGCACGTCCATCAGAGGCAGTACATGAGAGGGCATACAGCAGTATCAGAACAGCAACAGGGCATTGTGGACACCAGAGCAGGTACATCAGAGGCAGCACATGAGAGGGCATACAGCAGTATCAGAACAGCAACAGGGCAGTGTGGACACCAGAGCAGGTCCATCAGAGGCAGTACATGAGAGGGGCTAAGTGCACCAACAGTCCATGGCAAGGCACAGGTCCATCAGAGGCAGTACATGAGAGGGGCTAAGTGCACCAACAGTCCATGGCAAGGCACAGGTCCATCAGAGGCAGTACATGAGAGGGGCTAAGTGCACCAACAGTCCATGGCAAGGCACAGGTCCATCAGAGGCAGTACATGAGAGGGCATACAGCAGTATCAGAACAGCAACAGGGCAGTGTGGACACCAGAGCAGGTACATCAGAGGCAGTACATGAGAGGGCATACAGCAGTATCAGAACAGCAACAGGGCAGTGTGGACACCAGAGCAGGTACATCAGAGGCAGTACATCAGAGGGCATACAGCAGTATCAGAACAGCAACAGGGCAGTGTGGACACCAGAGCAGGTACATCAGAGGCAGTACATCAGAGGGCACAATGCAGTATCTGAGGCACCACAAGTACGAATCACTATTAACCCGTACCAAGGTCCACAGCAGTGGAAGACTGTTTACAATGGACAATGTACACACCATGTCCAATGACATGTGAGTGAAGACAACAGCACCTTACATCACACTATCAGGTGGATTGCGTGAAGTACCCGCATCGGACAGACTGGCAGCACCTGAAACCGGAGTGTGACACACAGCCACAGATGTAGTGACTGACACGTGAGCCACAGACCCAGATACACTGCCAGCACCTGATACAGGAGTGTGAGACACAGCCACAGCCCGAGTGACTGACACATGGGCCATAGACCCAGATACACTGCCAGCACCTGATACAGGAGTGTGAGACACAGCCACAGCCCGAGTGACTGACACATGGGCCATAGACCCAGATACACTGCCAGCACCTGATACAGGAGTGTGAGACACAGCCACAGCCCGAGTGACTGACACATGGGCCATAGACCCAGATACACTGCCAGCACCTGATACAGGAGTGTGAGACACAGCCACAGCCCGAGTGACTGACACATGGGCCATAGACCCAGATACACTGCCAGCACCTGATACAGGAGTGTGAGACACAGCCACAGCCCGAGTGACTGACACATGGGCCATAGACCCAGATACACTGCCAGCACCTGATACAGGAGTGTGAGACACATCCACAGCCCGAATGACAGACACATGGGCCATAGACCCAGATACACTGCCAGCACCTGATACAGGATAGGGCTCAACTGATACAGTGCCACTACATGATGCATGACAGCAAACAACAGACACAGTGCCACTACCTGACACATGCGAGTCAACTGCAGCGGCGCCACTGGGACCCCTGAAATGATGAGCCACAGGGCTGTATGGTCCAGGAGGCAGGGTGGCTCTGGGAGCGGGGGATAGTTGCAATTGGCCGACATCGGGTTGAGCATGTGTCAATGCTGTGTGTCTACGTTTCTTGGGAACATGTGACTGCACCCTGGACAGGACAGGACTGGCAAGTGGTCCGGACTGAGAAGAAATATCACCCACCATGGGAGGTGCATCTGCTGGCGGGGAAATGCTCTCTGGGGACGTGCTGGAGCCTGCTTTTCGTTTGCTGTGTGCCTGCCTTCTGGGCTCTGCAACATGTGTCATGGAGGATGCTACTACAGGGTCCACCTGCATCCGCTCCTGACGGGCCCTGATGGGAGTGGAGGTAAGGGGTGACTCCACTGCGGAGACATCTGTATTCCGTTTCCCAGAAAACAGCAGCCTCAAGGAATCAAGGGGTGATGTATGCCTGTCCTTGACAGCGCCACTGTCTATGGGAGATGCCTTGGCCCTTGGATGTTCCATTTCCGTAGGAGGAATGCTGTCTGTGGACCTTCCCTGTTCCCTGGGTGGTGCTCTGTTCCAGGCAGCAGACTTGTCGTCTGTGGTGTACATATCCCCAGGACACACCTTTTCCCTGTGTGTGTCCCTGCCCCTGGGAGTGTCTGCGCTCTTCTTAGGTGCATTTCTCTTGTGACTGTCCTTGTCCCTGCCCTTGGTAGAAGCTCCTTCCTTCCTAGTCTCCCTGCCATTGGGAGTGGGTCCTTCCTTCCTAGTCTCCCTACCCTTGGGAGTGGGTCCTTCCTTCCTAGTCTCCCTGCCCTTGGGAGTGTCTCCTTCCTTCCTAGTCTCCCTGCCCTTGGGAGTAGGTGTGAGCGGGAAATCCGTTACGCTCGCGGATTTTGCGGATTTTTGGGAAATCCGCAATCCGCGAATTTTGCGCATTTCCCGCAAAATCCGCAAAAAAAAATCCGCGAACGTAACGGGTTCAAAAGTTGAACCCCCACTCATGCAACTATTTTACAATGGCGCCAGCAAGCTGCCAGCGCCGTTGTAAAATAGTTACAAAGTTAGCTTGCACAGGAACCACTAGATAAAACGAAGCAGGTGCTGCTTTATTTTATCTCAGTGCTTCCTGTGCAAGCTAACTTTGTAACTATTTTACAACGGCTCTGGCAGCTTGCTGGCGCCATTGTAAAATAGTTGCATGGCTGGGCACAGGTCAGGTCTGCAGCTCACTCAAGGGACCCCTGCGCCCTTCGGGGCGATTGCATAGTAACACACACATGGTCGCTCAAACTAGTTGATGTTCAAATTCAGTGACTCATTCATTAGCCCAAAAACAATCGTGAGCGTCGTCGAGGCTGGACAGGTGTGCCTTCTTCCCAAATCTACCGTGGAAAATCAGCTGTGATGCTGGATAGGCTTTGCATCCTTGACTTTCACGAGCGCAATACCCGAGCTTCTTTCTCTTCATCTGCTGAACTGATCTTTCTCTGACCTTTTATTCACACAAGAGGCACATACCCTACTGGGCACATTGTGTTCGCACGGGTTTCTGCAAGTTCGCACGCGTTTTGTACAATTTCGCAATTTGCGAAATTGTACAAAACCCTCGCGAACTTGCAGAAACCCGTGCCAACATAAAAAAAATCTGCAAATTCGCGGATTTTGCGGGTTGCGAGTTCGCAAATCCGCAAAATTCGCGAACGCGAGATTCGCAAAATTCGCCCATACCTACTTGGGAGTGGGTCCTTCCTTCCTAGTCTCCCTGCCCTTGGGAGTGGGTCCTTCCTTCATAGTCTCCCTGCCCTTGGGAGTGGGTCCTTCCTTCCTAGTCTCCCTGCCCTTGGGAGTGTCTCCTTCCTTCCTAGTCTCCCTGCCCTTGGGAGTGTCTCCTTCCTTCCTAGTCTCCCTGTCCCGGGGAGTGTCCCTGCTCTCATGAGGTGCCTTCGTCTTCTGACTGTTCTTGTCCAAGGTAGTGTCAATGGAACTGGGAGTAAGGCTTGCCTTGGGAGTACCTTGTGTGTGGGATGCCTGTGCAGCATGTGTAGCCATTACACCCAACCCCTCTTTTGGATCACGTGTGTGTACTCTACTGTATCTGACGTTGTCTTTGTGAACAGATTTTGCTGACCTAGGGGATGGTGTCTGAGCCCTCCGTGCCTTGACGTGCTGGCTGACGCTGCTTCTAGTGCAATAACCCGTATTAGAGTCCTGGTCAGAATATTCACTCCCCCCTGAGACATCCAGTGTTGTAGATGGTGGAACAGAAGTAGCACCCAGTCCATGCGACTGTACAATGGCAGACGACACACTGTTAGCCAATGACTGCACTGTCCTGTGTAGACCAGCCAGATCGCCATGCATACCTTCCATGAAAGCCACCACCTGCCCCAACTTCCTATCGTGGTCTTGGAAAGCATTTATCATATTGGTCTGCCCCACACACAGCTGTCGCAGCAGATCAACAGCCTCTGCACAAAGAGCATTTTAGCTCACGGAGGCTGGGGCAGCGGTGCCGACACCGAACGCCACTCTGCTCCCCCTACTCCTGCGTGCACGAACAGTACATGGTGCAGTTGGCGCCAGGGTGGGCCCTGTGTGCTGTGTCCTGACCGAAGGTGTTGATTGCCCACTCCCAGTCTGTGACACCAGTGCTGACTCACCAACACTGTCGGAAGATGATGACGATGTTGTCTCCACATGCGAGTACTCCGGGACGGTCCTGTCCCCCTCTCCGGCGCTGGCCACTTCTGTGTTAGTCTGTGTGTGCGCAACGTCTGATCCGGATGCATTGGCTTCAATCATCTCCTCCGTCTGTGGCTGAGTGCCCTCTGCCAAAGCTGAAATGCACAGGAAATGGGTGTAAGTCATGGGCACATTCACGTACAGTACTGCTACGGAATCCCTAATGCCATTGATGACAATGTACATCGATCCCCCAACCTGCACACGGGCCACCCCTAACAGTCATCCTCACAGGAAATAAGTGGCGTTGGTCGTGCTACATGTACAGCATGCGGACAGGGCATGAGCAACTACATCTGTACACCAGTCTTGCCTTGGGGTGACGGAGCACTACAGCATGTGCATCAACACTCAACCGCTTAGCGAGTGGCGTCTCAACATGCCGCACCGGGAAGTGACATTTAACTGCGCCAATGTCACCAACATGCCATTGCAACGAGACACACGATACACGGAAGTCACTAATGTGTCTGGCCAACAAAACATGCATTGCACTCACAAGCAACATACACTGACAGTATGCTTACCGCCACGTTGCTGTTCATCCACACGCAACCGCTCGGACAGGTCAGGATGCATCACAGCAATGATACGGTGCATGAGAGGGGTCATTGAGCATCGGGCCAGACGTGCCGTTCTTGGAATCATCCCTAGTGTCACTTCCGCTACATTCTTGCTCAGCCTGGAAATGTCGTCCCAGCGTTTGTGGCAGTGTGTGTCGTCTATTGGACACCCCCACTGCTCGTACATCACGTGCAATGCTCCTCCACACGTCCTTGCGAAGGTGCAGCTTGACCTACCATGATGGCAGACAAAAGGGTGCAAGTCAGTGGACAGTTGGCCAGTCACACAGATAGGGGCAACACGTTTCTCTCGGCAGCCATGCACATTTCGACACATGTGTTGGTCCCACATCACACCGCCAAGATTCCAGAGCCCAGGTGTCATGGAACACCTCATGCACACCAACTTGTCCCCCACTGCACTTACCACCTGTCCGGGTGCGCCGTACAGGCGTCCGTAGTTGCGGAGCACACCGTCCACGAGGACATCCAGCTCCGCAGCGGTGAAGGGACAAGACCGGGTCTCTTTGACTCTCGACATGGCAAGGTCACAGAGTATGGCACTAGAGCGGCAGTCGGTGGTCAGCTCCGCAGCAGCAGGTGGAGGTGATGGTCACAGGCAGCAGTCGGTGGTCAGCTCCGCAGCAGCAGGTGGAGGTGATGGTCACAGGCAGCAGTCGGTGGTCAGCTCCGCAGCAGCAGGTGGCGGTGATGGTCACAGGCAGCAGTCGGTGGTCATCGTAGAATGTGTGCTTTTGCACATAACACATATATAGGGCCCTGTGGCCATGTCAGTGGCATACGGCGCCAGCCATTGGTCAGCCCTGGAAGCGTGTTTGGAAATGGGCCAATGACTGGCCCTGGTGTTGCGGTGCACAGCATACGCTACATTCTATTCGGCACACGCGGCCCTTGTTCACACCTCCCATTGGCTGCACGTGCACAGACCGTCACGCTCACACACCGGCAAGTGCATGTGGAAGGTCCTGGGACGGATGCTTCATTTGCAACAATGTTCAATCACTGGCGCCAACATGGCGGGGCACGTATTCGGCGGGGGAGGTGCAGGCCAACACATCCATAAGCTGATGTCAATGCACATGGCAGGTCATGAACCCCCTTACAGTGACATTGCATCATCCAGCCTACACCGGCCGGCCCAGCCCTGCCCAGGACCGCCGTGCCGGCCATGTCAACTACCGCCGTTTCAGGCCCCGTCCACTACCGCCGTGCCAGGCCCTGCCCAGGACCGCCGTGCCGGCCATGTCAACTACCGCCGTTTCAGGCCCCGTCCACTACCGCCGTGCCAGGCCCTGCCCAGGACCGCGTGCCGACCATGTCAACTACCGCCGTTTCAGGCCCCGTCCACTCCCGCCGTGCCCTGGCGGGGCCTGGCACTGCGGTGGTTGACATGGCCGGCACGGCGGTCCTGGGCAGGGCCTGGCACGGCGGTAGTGGACAGGGCCTGAAACGGCGGTAGTTGACATGGCCGGCACGGCAGTCCTGGGCAGGGCCTGGCACGGCGGTAGTGGACGGGGCCTGAAACGGCGGTAGTTGACATGGCCGGCACGGCGGTCCTGGGCAGGGCTGGGCCGGCCGGTGTAGGCTGGATGATGCAATGTCACTGTAAGGGGGGTCATGACCTGCCATGTGCATTGACATCAGCTTATGGATGTGTTGGCCTGCACCTCCCCCGCCGAATACGTGCCCCACCATGTTGGCGCCAGTGATTAAACATTGTTGCAAGTGAAGCATCCGTCCCGGAGTCTAGCACATGCACTTGCCGGTGTGTGAGCGTGACGGACCGTGCACATGCAGACAATGGGAATGTTGAACGCGGGCCGCGTATGCCCAGACGTAAACAGCGGAAGCAGTGCACCGCCATGGCGGGGTCAATGATTGCATCTTTGCTGATGATACACCTTGTTCCATTGTCTGCAGCTGCCTGATGACGGTTGTGTGCATGATTGCGTGACTCCACATGTCATGCTCTATCCCATGTGTGTCCATACCATGGCCATCGGTGTGCCACAAATGTGCATCACATGTGCATGTCGACATCGGGTATTTCCCTACACAAGTTTGTCGTACCTCACATCTACACAGTAGATCCCGGATGTATCGGCACATTCTGATTCAGTTGTCAGTGAGTGGTATATGTGAGATATTGACTATGGTGGGGGTTCACTTGTGTTCAGTGCATGTGTGTTGCCTATTGTGTCACCATGCATGTGATGTCCGTATGCCCACCATTATTGGTGTTGCCATTGGTGCATGATGAAATGGTGTGTGTGTGTGTATCTTTTCGTTTGTGTGCATGCACTTGCATGTGTGTATGTGATGTTGCACCTACACATGTGGGTCATGTCACATGTCTTGTTGGCAGTAATGTTGAGGTGAGACAAAGTGCATTGCACATGTTGCAACACATCATGTTGCTAGTGGCTGCACATTGTTGCTACGTCAATCCATGTTGTAGTGACAATCAGAGATGTCACACAAATGACAATTATACACTGCATATTACGTGTTGGTAGAGTTCGTTGACATGTGAGTGAGTTGCACAGACATGCGTTGTATGTGAATTGACTTCCATTCCATCTACTCCCACACAGGAGGGCTCCAAATGTCCATCGCCCATACACTGTGCTGGAGGATATGGTGGACGGGGAGGTGATCAGGAAATTCAGGCTGGATCGACGTTGATTGATGGAGCTTGTGAACCAATTGTCTCCTCACCTGCAGCCGCGAAGAACCTATCCAGGTACCATTACACCCATGGCAAAGGTGATGGCGGCACTCCACTTTTTTGCTACAGGCACATTTCAGTACACAGTTGGACATGCCGGGGGATGTCACAGGCCATGTTCAGCACGGTACTTCGGGATGTATTGACAGCCATGATGCTGTACAAGCATGTCTATATTCATTTCCCACAGGCGGCAGAGTTGGCAGCGGTCAAAGCAGACTTCTATGCACTGGGTCGGATACCACACGTTGTGGGTTCCATTGATGGCACGCATATCGCGATCATTCCACCACGGGCACGTGAGAAGGTGTTTAGGAATCGGAAGCACTTCCATTCCATCAACGTGCAGGTGGTGTGCCAGGCCGACAACATAATATCACATGTGTGTGCAAGATTTCCAGGCTCTGCACATGACGCCCACATCATGCGGAGCAGCATTGTCCCCCAACTGATGGCAAATCTGCGTCCGGCACAAGCGTGGCTTGTTGGTGAGTATGCTGTGGTGACAGGAGTGATATCTGTGTGGCATGGTGTGCCCACCAATTCAGGTTGTGATGTTTCTCTCTCTCTCTCTCTCTTCCACCAACATAGGCGACTCGGCTTACCCAAACAGGCCTTGGCTGCTGAGTCCCATACGCAATCCAACGACAGCAGGAGAAATGCGATACAATGAATCCCATGGAAGGACACGTCGAGTGGTAGAACGTACATTTGGCCTGCTTAAGTCTAGGTTTCGGTGCCTGGATAAGACTGGAGGGGCCCTGCCTTACTCACCAGGCAAAGTATGCAAGATCGTGATTGCCTGCTGCATGCTCCACAACCTGGCTGTGCGCAATAACATTGAACTGCTCTTGGACCCTGATGAACAGCAAGTTCCTCGCCCTCCCGACCCACCCATGTCGACTGATGAGGATAGTGGTGAGGAGGAAGGTGTGGACCAGAAGCGCCAGCTCATTGATCGCTACTTCCCTTGATTGTGAGTGTGCTCCTCTTGTGCTGCTTGTGTATGCCCTGTGTATGTTTACTGGTCTTGTGTCATTGTGGTGTGCATCATCTATGTGTTCTGCAATGTGATGTATGCATGTGTGTGTGTGTGTGTTCATTTATTTGTACATGCAAATCTCCATGATGTGTGTACTCTCATCCATTCCTGTTGTGATGCGTGTGGTTTGTGGAATGTTGCACTGCAGTGTGTTGTGATGAGTGTGAATATGTTTCCTGACGTGTCTTTTTGGTTTCTATATTTCCCTAGGTCACTCCCGCTGCGGCATGATTCTGTACCAGTTGGATCCCTGAACCTGGTAACCTCTGTTTCTGATGCAATCATGTGAATAAACATGGAGGCAACACATCATTGAGTGAGTAAGTGGTATTTATTTACAGATTGTGCATAGGTGTAGGTGCATATTTACAAATGAGTGAAGGGGTGGGGGAGTGAGAGTTAAAGGTTATGGCAGATGAAATGTCCGTGCTGACACCACATAGGGTGGTGTCTGCCTAGTGCAGCAGGCCTGTGCCAGGTGGGACCGGATAGTTGGCAGGGTGAATGGCAGGCTCAGGTACTGTAACAGTCATTGTCGGCTCCTCTTGGAGCGTGTGGAAGGAGCTTCCACACTGCTCTCACCCACTTCCAGCCTCGGATGGCCCCTCCGTCTTTGAGTCGAGACGGAGTCAGCTGGGGGCGCAGGCTGATCAGGTAACACATCCGTCGCCAGGGGCGCAGGTGGCGGTGGCGGTGGTGGTGGCGGTGGCGTTGTTTGAGGGGGTGTGAGGAGGGTGGTGTTGGCGGCTATCCATGGCATCCACATGGTATTGTTCTGGGTAAATATGTCCACTAGTTGGCCAAGCCGCCTCTCAATGGCCCCCAACATTGCAGTGTTCTCAACAAAGTCCTGGTGGGCCCGGTCTGCCTGTGCCTGGCCACATTGATAGGTTTCCTGGACCCTGGCTAGTGCTTCCAGTGACTGTTGCACGGCATTGGGTGTGTTTGTTTCCACAGGACGTCTTTGTGCTGTGCTCCTGCCTGCCGGATGTGGCTTTGCATCTCTGCTTTGCCTCACACTCTTCCTGCGTGGCTGGGATGGCGCAGGCCCGGCGTCGGGCGGTGGGTTGGGCAGGGTGGCAGGGGCAGGAGTGGTGGTAGTAGTGGTGGTGGTGGAGGTGGTGCTGGTGGTGGCTGTGCAGGTCACAGTGGCCGGTGTAGTGGGAATGGCAGAGGCCGTAGTAGTTGGTGCAGGTGTGACCTGGGAGCCAGATGGCCCTGGCTGCCTGCTTGTGCCCGCACCATCCTATGCACATGGGGGCCTGTGGGGACTTGGACTAGTGACCTCTCACACACCCCACCCACCACCACCGCCATCCCTATGCACATGGGGGCCTGTGGGGAGTTGGACTAGTGACCTCTCACACACCCCACCCACCACCACCGCCATCCCTATGGACATGGGGGCCTGTGGGGAGTTGGACTAGTGACCTCTCACACACCCCACCCACCACCACCGTCCTCCCTATGGACATGGGGGCCTGTTGGGAGTTGGACTAGTGACCTCTCACACACCCCACCCACCACCACCGCCATCCCTATGGACATGGGGGCCTGTTGGGAGTTGTAGTGCCGTCCCCTCACACACACCACCACCGCCATCCCTATGGACATGGGGGTCTGTTGGGAGTTTTAGTGCCGTCCCCTCAAACACACCACCCACCACCACCGCCCTCCCTATGCACATGGGGGCCTGTTGGAGTGGTTTAGACGTTGGTGAGTATGTGGACTGCATGCATGGGTTTGGGTCTGGGAGATGTGTCTTCAGAGTTGTGTGAGGCACACCGTGTTGTTGTGCTCGTGGTGCTTGGTTTGTACTTACCGGCCTCTTCTCCATCCTCAAGTCCATCAAGGGTCTCAGGGTGCAGGATGCTCATCACCTTGTCCTCCCACTCGGTGTATGGTAAGGGCTCCGGGGGAGTTCCACCGCCTGTGTGATTTGCCCGGAGATAGTTCTTGGCTCGGATGGATTTCACTCGGGTCTTGAGGTCATGCTACCGCCTCTGAATCTCCTTCTTCGTCCTCGGGACGGTCCCTGATGCATTCACCCTGGTGACTATCCGGTCCCACATGCTGATTTTCCTGGCTATGCTGGTCTGCTGCACTTGGGCCCCGAATAAGTGGGGTTCTACACGTATTATCTCATCTTCCATAACCTTTAACTCGGTGTCAGTGAATTTGGGGTTCTTTTATGGTGCCATGGTGTGTGGTGCTCGGGGTGTGGGTTTGAGTGAATAGGGAGGTGCAGGTGTGTGGTGTGTAGGAATGGTGTGGTGGGTCTTTGTGTAGTGGGTGTGTTTGGGTGTGGGTTATGTGTAAGATATCTGTGTTTGCTGTAAGTTAAGTGGTGTCTCCTGCTAGCAGCTATGCTGTGATGCAGAGGATTTCTGGAGTGGGTGGGAGTTATTTTATAGTCTGTGTCTTGGCCCTGTCTGAATGGTTATTGGCAGTCAGGTGCTAGGTGGGTGTGTTGCCAGGTGTGCATTATGTGGTACTTGGGGGTGGGTCATTGTGTCTTGTGATTGGTTTAGATGTTTCAGGTGGGTGGTCGTTCATTTTCCTGTGTTTGGTGATAACTTCCGTCGCAATGTATGGCATTGGTTTGACAGTGGGAAAGTTGTTTGTGTTGGCCTTCCGCTGGGGAGCACGGTTTCTCGTAGCATTGGTACCGCAGCGGACGTGGATTGCGGTGGCTACCGGGGTACTTGCGGAGTTAACCTAATTGCGGACACGGACACTACGCAGGTATCGCGGGGGAAATGGATGTTCTAGCGGTCATGTGTGTATGCGGCGGTCGGTGTTCTTTCGGTTCCGTACGCCTGCCGCTGGCTCAGGTGTACTTCGACCGCCGCGGACGGGGATTGGTGTGCTCCGTCCGCCGCGATCGGTGTTTCAATCATATTTTATCCTAATCGCTATTGCGGTTTTTCCGCGGACAGGTCCGGAGTATCTTGCCACCTTCCTCGGCGGACGGAACACGTTTCCGTCCGCGATCCTAATCGACCCCATAATCCGTTCGCAAAACATTATTACTTTACTGACTACTGAATGGTGGTGGTAAGGCATTCATAAATAGGAAGGAGTCCTCAAGGATCCCGTTCTCTTTTGTGAATGTTGAAAAATGCATTCTGTTTTCCTGTAAGAAACACTGGTTACATTTCTTAAAAGCAATGCCTGTGATTGCTGAAATCTATAGTGGATCGCAAATTGCAACCTACCTCATTAAAATCCATGAAGTAGGTCAAATTGCCACCCACTATGAATCAGTATTTAGCAAACCTACAAATGACTACATGGGTCAGTTAAAAAAATAGCATACTGATTGCAAAATACTGGTCACAAATTGCCAGTATTTTGCAACAAATGCTTCACACATCTGGCTCTATGTTTCTGGTAAACAACTCCTGTAAGTTAGGCTTTAAGATTGGTTGCTACGTGACAGCTCTGGCTGGCTGATAATTGAAACAATTTGCAACAGTTGAGAGCTCCAACAAGCTCAGCCTGAGGTAGTTGCTATTGAAATAATATTTTCTTTGTTCATTAATTGGTAGATTCACTAGCAAAATAGTTTCGCTGTGTTGCAGTAGAGAAAGAAGCCAGTATAGAGCCATATTTACTAAATATGGCCAGCTGCACTTTTGCACAATTAGGCTGGTACACAAGTAGGTTGCCTAGTGCTCCCGCCCCTTTGCAGCATAGTGCAAAGATGTGTGTGTGCTATCTAGATTATATTTTGCACCAGAAGGGTACAATTTCAGTACAAAAAAGAACATGAAATTCAGGAATTTGAACAAAATAAAATATAGAAGTTCATATAATTCCTAAAGTTTGGCTAGCTATTGAGTACCTCAAAAAACTACCGCTGATTTTTAAGCTGTTTGCCAAGCCAAAATAGTGGAAAAGAAATTAGAAGTTTCTCCAAATAAAAAAATATTCTTATATTTGTGTTGGTTATCACAAATAAATGACACCATCTTCAAATCAGCAGAAACTCTTTGAGTGAGGTTGTTATAAGAAAAGCAAGTTTGTAACCTTTTTTGTATCTTCTAATGAGAGCGCCTGTTGGACTTCGCCCTTTCTGCAAGCTCATTCCCAAACCTTTTGCCTCCACCCTCCTATTTTCTTAACCCATTTCTGTTGGCTTTTAGGACTCTGTGCACTTACCCCTGCTAACCAGTGCAAATGTGCACGTGCTTTCCCCTCAAAACAAGGTAGCAGTGGCTTATACCCAATTAGCATATAATTTACTTGTAAGTTCCTAGTAAAGAGGCACTACCTGTGCCCAGGGCCTATAAATCAAATACTACTAGTGGGCCTGCAGCACTGATAGTGCCACCCACTTAGGTCTGAGGTCTGCCATTGCAACCAGTGTGAGCAGTTTTAATCTGCCATGTCGATCTGGCAAAATAAACCTTTTGCCAGGCCTGAACCTTCCTTTTTAATACATGTAAGTCACCCCTAGGGTAGGTCCTGGAGAGCCCAGTGGGCAGGGTGCAATGTATTTAAAAATAAGACATGTAATCATGAGTTTTGCTTGTCTTGGTAGTGAAAAACAGGACATGTAATCTTGAGTTTTGCTTGTCTTGGTAGTGAAAAACAGGACATGTACTCTTGAGTTTTGCTTGTCTTGGTAATGAAAAACAGGACATGTACTCTTGAGTTTTGCTTGTCCTGGTAGTGAGAAACTCTTGCATTTGTTTTTCACTACTGCAAGACCTACCTCTCCCATAGAATAACATTAAAGTTACCTTTTTACATTTTATAAGTTATAAATTTCAACTGGGAGCAAGTGAGAAAGTTGAGTTTTGTCTCTAAAGAAGTGTGGTTTCAAGCCGTCTTCAATTTTAAAGCTGGATTTTGAGTCACAGTTTGAAAAAATGTCACTTTCAGAAAGTTTACATTTTCTTTTCCCAATCATTTGGTGGCTGCAGCATGTATTCTGGATCAGATACCTAGATGCAGCTGGAGGTTGGTCTTTGTATATTGCTCCCAGACAGTGAGACAAAGAAGAAATATGTGTTGGCGGGAGGAGCAATCTCAGACTTGATGGGGGAGGAGCTGTCACCTACCACCCTTGCACATCACAAAGACTCTTCCTCAGCATATTCACAAAAGGTTTCACACCAGTCTATTGAACCACCAGACAGGCTGGGGCCAGGGCATGGAAGCAGGAAATTCCAAGCACCTCTGGAAGTTCCCACCTCTAAAAGCTTCTCCTTCTTCAAATCTGGTACCAAGTATTAATATTTTACACTCAGACCTAACTTTTCAGTACCCTCCTGGACCTGTGGATACTACAGAAGAAGGATGCCCTGCTGCTTGAGGCTTGCCCTGCTTGTTGAGAAGGAAGATGGTACATGCACCCTTCATCCTAGGCTGAAGTGCCTCCTGGGGTCACCTGACTGACCTGCCTCCTGTTTTGAGCTACAGGATTTGATCAGCTGTTCTCAGTTCCCAGAGCCTGGAGAACGCACAGCTCCGCGCCGTGGATGAAGATTTTTATTTGAATAAAGAAGATTTACTTTATTTCACAACCTCAACTTGTGTCTACGTTACTTACTACAAGAACGAAAGTGCATAAGGAAATGTTTACCTTCTTTTCGTGACAACGCCCCAATGCTTTCTGAAGCCAGGTTTCACAAGAGGGGTGTCAGGGGTAGCAAGAGGCAAGACTGGGATAGTGCCTGCTAACCCTAGCAACTCCTAAATCACATCCACGAGGACCACTCACATTGCCCACATCCATATATGGCTAAATATACCACAGATAACAACCTTATTTGGGCCAGAGATCTTGCAAGTGAAGTTTAAGTGATAGCAGGATTAGTAAGCAATCATTTTGTCAGTAACTATGAGAGAGATGTATAAAGGCTTTTTTCATTTGCAGGTTGCCTGATTAACAGATTTGTGCTGTTTGCGACTGAAAAAAAGCATTTTGGTATGTAAGAAAACCAAATTGCACAATGGTAATACATTACTGAATTTGCGACTACATTCCATCGCCCTACCACTTTTCCCTGCATGGACCGCTGCTGGCTATGGAGGCCTCCCTGCTTCTGCCCAGCTTAATATTCAAATGGAAACAGGTAACCAGTTCATGTTTGTTGTCTCCGGAACTCAAATTTCAAAGCCTAATGTATGGTGAAGTCGGATTTTAAATTACAATTTTGAAAATGCCACTTTTAGAAAGTTGACATTTTCTTGCCTTATCAATTTGGTGCATGCAACTTGTCTCTGGGTCAGATGACCGGATGTTGGTGACAGCTGGGCTTTGTGCATTTCTTCTAGAGAGCCACACACAATAGTGTGCCTGAATGGACCATCTGCTGGCAGGATGGGAGGCGTAGCAGAGCACAGCCACATATACAACTGAATAGTCTATGCTCTGCCTTCCCAGAAATGGCCTAATGACCCTGCATTGTCACTTCAGCCAGATGGGAGCCACAGCAGGGGAGGCAGGAAATTGCATGCACTTCAAAGCCACTGTATAAAAGCTTCTTACCCCTTCCAGAACCAGGGCACCATGGAATAAAAGTAAGACCTTAAACACCAACTCTTCAGTAAGCTTCTGAACCTGTGGTCAGCAAGAAGGACTGCTGTCCTGCTGAAAGGACTGCCACTCTGCTGCTCTGAAGGAATTACTGCCCTGCTGTACTGACCTGCTGTCCTCTTGCCTGGGGTGGATTTTGATGTGGCTCAAGGAAGCTGCAGTCAAGTTTTTGGGATCTTTGCTGCAACAAACAGTTCAGTTTGCTCCCAGACCTCGCCCCTCGAACAGCATTTCAGCACAAAGCTCCATCAGCCCAACTCTTTGCGTTCCCTGCATTGACCGCTCATGGGGACTGCCAATGGGAAGCTCCAACAACACCTGCCCACGACGGCAGCAGGCTCTTCGGCTAGAACAGCCTCACACGACTCTTTCCCTGCTCCTTGAAGCACTCTTCAACACAAATAGGACTCTTGACACAAACTTCAGATTGTAAACTTGAGCAGGCCCAAACTGGTGAACGTATCTGACCCGCGTTCCATCACGGTCAGCCTGAAAGTGTGGTTTGGACCCAGTCCAGCATCGCCAGATTTCCCAAGTTGTCACTTTGTGCTTTTGCAGCTATTTTAACAAAATGTTTAAAAATTCACACCTCCAGTTCTACTGATTAGATTTTGGGTTTATTGGTCATGTTTTTTATTACAGCTTACTCTATTTTCTAAGTTGGCTTGGGATACTTTTTGTGTGGTGTTCTTTACTTTATTACCATTTTAAGCATTGCTCAAATACTTTACACATTGCCTCTAGGTTAAGCCTAACAGCTCTGTGCCAAGCTACCATGGGGTTGAGCATAGGTTAATTTACGGTTGGCTTGTGCCTCACCCTGACTAAGACTGTGGTTGCTGCTTGGCCAGGGTTCACACCCCAGTCAACCAGGAACCCAATTGCTCAAGGTTCCCATACTCTGAGCACATTTTAGGGAGAGGCCAATGTGTAGGTAGGGGGGACAAGAGAATACAAAGTTGACTTATGTCAGCTTTGGTGCAAAGGCCAGTAATCCCCTGGAGGAATACAGATCAGGACGCAGTTCAAAATTTGGGAAATTCCATGCACACACATGTAGCTCAACTGTCACCTGTATTCAGATTAACCACTTACACTCTCTCACCTGCTGAGAACCTGTTATTGTACAACTGTCTCTCTCTTGAAATGAGCTATTTTAGTTAAAAGTTTAGCTCCTCAATTTTTCCGCGAAATATGTTTCCAGTATTTCTTTGAAAACAATCTCTATCAGATCAAAATGGAAACCTCCTGCCTTCAACATCCTCCTAAATTGATCTTCCTGTGCAGATAATACAGGAGATGATCACTACTTTTTAAATGCTAGTACCTAAAAAGTGTTCAGCAAGCTAACCAATAGGTCCTCAAAGCATTAACAAAGAAGTATGCCAGGCTCACACAGCTTTGGAGAACAATAAATCATTACCCATCAAACTAGCTGATAAAGAAAGTGGGATAGATTGTCTTGACACTGACTATTAAATTAATAAAATTCTAGTCAACAATGATGTACACTAGAAAAAGCTACTTGGGGATTCCTTTTATAATTTAAAAAGGATACTTTGACCTTGTCTACACATACATTACAAGAGGCATATATATCAGCCACAAGGATTTCCAATTTTTCAAATTAAAATGTCCCCACATATCTACCATTAATATCTTCCCTAAGATGCACAAATATCTTAATACGTTTCCCAGGAGGACTATTTTTGAGGTTGCAGATCAGCATTTGAACTTCTCTGCAGATGAGTATTTGTTTAGCAATGGTTCTCCCCCTCATAAAAAAAATATGTTATGGACACTGTTCACTTTGTCAGCAAAGTGAAGCTTTAGGGCCTGATTACAATCTTGGTGGACGGGTTACTCCGTCACAACAGTGACGGATATCCTGTCCACCGAATTATAAATGCCAATATATCCTATAGGATTTATATTACGGCAGACAGGATATCTGTCATCGTTCTATCCGTCTACTAGGTTCGTAATCAAGCCCTTACTCTTTTACAAAGCACCCATCATATTGGATATCGACCAACAATACGTCACAATCACACAGAATGTGCGTGAAATTGTGATCACTTTGAACATGAGATTACAACACCAGGAAGTAGCCACTGACTTCATAAGTGCTTTGACACATATGTTGCTTAGACACAATTATTTCATCTTCCAGGGTGATGTCTTCCTCTAGATTAAGGGTACAGTATTAGAATCATCTTTTTCTCTAAATCTAGCCGGGCCTTTGAGGGCTAGGTTATTTGAACTCACACAAATCCCTTCCTCTAAAACATTTTCTGTTGCCTTGCCTATATTGATGATACATTTTTGATTTGGACAGAGAAGAGACAGGATCTGTATGCATTTTTTAAATGGCTTGACCTTTATAGCAGTGATCCATCCTGCACTCATCCAACTGAGACACATTCTTTCAATTATCTAGAACTTATGGGAGAAGTCTTGAAAGACAAGTTGTTCACTAACCTATAAACATAAAATACAGAAAATAATTCACTTCTCCTTATGGGCAGTTTCTTAGCCTCTGGTGCAACTGTACATGAACGTAGGATTGTGTTAACCCCTTTGGTGCTCAGTCAGGGTGGGCGTGTGCTAAGGACAGCTGGGGGCCGGCCGTCCGAATCCCGCCCACTCGTTAATTCTTCTGCACAGCGAGAGAATTATCGCAGCATGCAAGGGGTTAAAGAAGCATGCAAATTGTACAATAGAGAATACAATAAATGCCTAGTCAGTCCACCATCAAAATTCTTGATACTGTTTCTGGAAATCATTTCTTGGACTCAATTCCAGACTGACCCCTTAGAATAAGTTGATCATACTTTCTATTTCAGTTTAGTCACCAACCAAACTATTGAATGCATCAAGAAACGATAGCATGTCTTCACAGCCAGTAACACTAACTTGTCTATCTATCCTTCAATTGAGAGAAATGTATCTTTTAGTACACACTTAAAGACCCATTCCAACTAAAACACCATTAAAGACTTATGAGGTCTAACCTTTTTTGAATGGTCACTACAAACGTGCACGTTGTGTTGAATGCAAACTTGAATTCTAAAATCTTGATAAATGGAGAGCAAAATTATATACTCGAAATCCAGTCTGATTGCATTGCATAGAATGTGGCATAAAGAATCTGGTGCCCATGACAATTTATATATGTAGGTCAAATTGCACAGAGGGCCTGTCTGAGGATTTCTCAACATCGGAGCTGAAACTGTTGTATAATTGCTAATGCCCAGGCAAACTGGTTACAATGAAAAAAAACTTGACATGGCAGATACTTTATGTTCCCCAAATCCTGCTCAGAGGGGATGTTACATATATCCTTTGCAGACGTTAGCATTTATGGACATTAAAGCCTGATTCCATTAGACATGAAGTCAATAGTAGGGATAAGTGGAATCTTTTGAATGCAGGCTTTTATATATTAAATACCTCCTACAACAACCTAGGATCTGAATATATCCACACTATACATTGAATTGTTTTGTTTGATATATTGTATGTTGGTTATACAATCATGCCAGGAAACTACTTAGTTTTAAACTTTCCCCCTACAAAATATGGTGATTTGGGTGGTTACTTTCACCCCTTCAATCGGGAGTCAGCATTTTCAGTTCCAGATCATCAAATGGGCAAAGCAGGCACCCGTCTATGGGCCCGGCTCCTTTTAGGGGCCCCTTCACAACAGATCAAAATTATAATGATTTGATCTTGCAAGAAAATGACAATCAATCTTTCTTAAATATGCTTCCAAAAGACAGAAAAAAATGAATCAACTTTACATTAAATGCTCTATAGAGAAAATACTGCATTAATGTAATGTACCCAATAACAATTTAAAATACTTAAACAGGAAACGTTAGATTCACATAACAGTTTTTCTCTTAAAAGCTCATCTTCTGGCAGCAGTCAGTTTGTAAAAACAATCTGGTGCATTAGGTATCAGGAGATATTTCATGAGGGGGGCTCTGAAATGTTGACTGCCTAGGAGCATCCACAGGGTTTAATCCGGCACTGAGAATTGCAATTGTCTCTATTGTAATGGTGTTCAAGTACTAACATCCTTGTTCATTTACTTCATTATATGGATTTCAGGCATGTCTATTTATATTTTTGATTTGAAATCCTGCAATTTTTGTTCCTTTGATTCATGTTTTGGGCTCTTTTTTCCAATAAACCTGCTAAGTTATTCTTCCTTTTTCAATTATATTTACAAATGTCAAATTGTGTTTGGGGAACAAAATGACCATATCCTTCTTTATTGCCACATATCACAACTTGTTTGCTTTTAGTCTTTGGGGTACCCAAAACCTTGCCAGTCCTTCGAAACTTAGCAGTCATTTTATACCACTGCATGCCGCACCGTGGTCGTCATTATCCAGCCGAACCATACATGATGATTTCTGCCACCCTTCCTTCATGACGATTTAATGATCTTTAATATATGCTTCTTTCTGCTTAACCTTCCCGGGGAGATCCTAAGTATGGAACTTCCGTTTATTTCTGCACCTCTAATAGTTTCTTAGAAAGATATTGGTCTAAAGGCTGTTCTGTATCTTGTAGTCCATATAGTATGACATAACTTTCAACCTTTGCCTACATTGCCATCTGAGTAGCCTGCTGACTCTTGGTAAGTGCACAATTGCTGTTGCCTTTCGCGTTTTTACTGCCCTAGCCTTATTTTTTTGCTGCATGGTCAAATTATATACATTGTGTTATATTTGTAGCTTATATATGGATAATGTGACGGGACCCTTGCTTTGGACACTTTCACTTTGCCCAGAATGTTTTTTCCTTCCTGACGACGAGCCCATGATTGGCTCGAAGGGTATGACAACATAACATTAGCCACCAAATGCAATCCGGACTAATTAACAATCATCTTTTAGGGCCCGATGTAGGTAATAGGGAAATACCGATTCCTCCCAATTTTACGGATTCGGTATTTAGAAATCAGTATTTCAGATGTAGGTAAGAATTCGGTAAAAAATACTGAATTCTTAATATTCGTTATTACCGAATCAGTAATTGAGATTCAGTAATAACAAATACCTACCCCTTCATTCCTATGGGCTTGGAAGCCCATAGGAATGAATATGAAGACATTCGGTATTACCGATTCGGTATTACCGAATCGGTAATACCGGGAGGTATTTCAAGGGTGCCAGGGTGTCCAACGGACACCTTGTTGCACCCCTGAATGTGCATGTGTGTACATGTGGCACACATGCATGCCCCCAGGGCATGGATGTGTGCCGCATGGCACATTTCAAGGAGCAAAAAAGTGCCCTTTGAAAGGAAATCGCTTCTTACCACCAACTTGAAGTTGGTGGTAAATAGCGATTCCTTAAGGCTGAGGTGCACTGTTTTAAGTGCTACCTACATTGCATTTAAGGAATCAGTAATACAGATTCCTTAAATGCAAGGCCAATAAGGAATCGGTATTAAGGAATCTAAAGTCTATACTTAAACTTTGATATTCCTGCAATAAAATATATAATTCCTTTTAGAGGACAAAATGCATTGGCCAGGCTGTTTCATTGATGTGTTGAACAATAATAAAGAAAATTCTTTTGAGACTTCATACAATGGCTGCCATATTATTTTGGTCTTGGAGAAGAGTATATTGAGATCTACACCATAGAATTATGTATTCTCCGTGAAAGGAGAAAAAAGAGAACAAGCTCTTTCTGTGTTTTTGTTCGGTAAAATTGTTCTTTTTATATACTTTCAAATCATGAAAACATTGCCCGAGAGGGCATTACAATTGGATCACACAACATGCAACCATATATTGCATCCCAGAGGCTGCTGTACAACATGTACCTTTCATTAGACACCCTCAAACTACAATAACAGCAGCCATAAACTTAGCCCCTGGAGGGTGCTGCACTCCCAGCTGTAGAGCAGAAGATCCAACTATAGGAGTGTTTTAAAACATTGAGGACATCCAGCAGGGGTCCTAGATTCCTGACTCCCGTAGAAATAGGGTCAATCCTGCTTAAAAATTCTTAAAGGGGGAGTTGCTGCCCTTCTGCTGTTGCCCATTCTTCCTTCATGAAGCTGGTGGTGCCCCAGCCACCCTGGGGCCATCAGAGGAGGAGAAATACATATAGATTGAAGAGCAACTTAAAAATAAACATGAGCAAGACTCAGACAATGTCCATAAATAATAAAAAGAACTCGCAGAGGAACTGGTTTCTTGGCGGCATTAAAATCAACCCAGCCAGCGAGTACAAGTACCTGGGAGTCACATTCGACAACGAAGGGTCGTTTGGGCGTCAGAAAGAGGAAATAAGAAGGAGAGGTCTGCTAACCGCCCTAACGTTGAAAAACCTTTCAAACCAAATGATGGGTCCGACTCTGAACCCGCTCCTGAAGGTAGTCCAGGCTAAACCTCTCCCCTCGATTACGTATGGCAGCGAGGCAATGCGGGGAAGTGATGCTAAGGAGCTGGATAACACGCAGGTGAAAGCCTATAGAATTATGTTCAGTCTCCCATCCTACACATCACCAGCTCAAATAAGGTTGGAGTTCGGCCTTCAACAACAAGTCTTAGCCAGGTATGGCGCTTACATCATTTGTTGGTACAAGATTAGAAGTGCCACAACAAATACACTGAACTATTTGCAGTGGCTTGACATTCAGTACAGGGAGGCTTCTCAGGCAAGAAGCTATCTTCAGTCAACCTTACAATATACCAAACTTTCGGGACTTTGGGATGCGCAACTCGGCTACCTCAACTTTAAAAAACTAGTCTGGAAAAATACAAAACAAATCTCCTTAGTAGAGGACAAGGCGAGCTTCTTAAACAGATCGCATGCCTGGATGACCCTTAACTCTTACAATTCACTTGTCCCGTAACCATACTTCAATCAAGGCTATCCGAGTGTCATAAAAATGAATTTCTTAAGGTACAGACTGGGAATCTTTCCATGCGTCCAACACCTACCACCATGGATGAGGACAAAAGGAAAAAATATCTGCAGGCTGTGTAACATGGAGAATGGTGACATTCTACACTTAATCTGCTTATGCAAAGATCTGCACCAAACGCTGCAACAGCTTCTAAAAGATCCACTTAAACAGATGGGTATCCGCACCAGGAGGCAAGCAGTGCTGGCCTGCTTAAACCCAGCAAACATCCAATTAAACTGCAGATTGGTAAAATATCTGACGATGGCTGAACAAAAAAAATGCCCAAAATACCCCAAAATGCTTCACAATGCCCTGTCACCGCAAGTTGTCCAGCAGCCAGGAAGAGGGCTTAGCGGGACCACATTAAGGATGACTGCCAGCAACGGAGGGACAAACCTTGCAGCAAATCGAGATAATTTGAACGACGTGAAAAAACGGGCATGTATGGCTGAAGCAAAGAAAATCTGAGAAAGTTCATCATAGCTCCAGCGAGCCAATGACTTCACTTTAAGAAATATAATTAACTGTGATCTTAAATTGTAAGGAACCTTTACTCTTGCTTTTAACTGGTTTTAACAAAGTTTTATTTGACTAACTGTAATAACTAACAAAGCCGGCTAAGATGGTGGAACCATACTGAATGTCTATTTAAAACATTTTTCTTTTATATATATATATATATTTTTTTTATTTAAATTGGTAGTATTGCAATGGTTTTAGTTAACTATGCAAAAATAAATAAACTTAAACTTAAACATGGCATTAAGGGGCGCTTCTCCGGGAGCAGTGAATAGTTTTTAAGCAGCTCTCTCACTGTGCTGGGGAGAGCCGCTGTCTTGTTTTTGCAGCATGGCCTCAACCTTTGAGGCTTTTCCTCTGTTTGTGTCTCTTTGTTTGGGGGTGCCTGGTTCCACCCAGGGAACCCCATGCCTCTCAAATGTTGGGGTCAGCTGAGGAGCCCACCCTTCACAGTCCCGATGGCTCCCATGCATTCTGAAGCTCTGTGTGTGGCTGCAGGAGCTATCAGATTTTCTGTCCCTGCCCTCTCCTGTGGGCAGGATCTCTGTTGAATTGGTGGCCACCCTCTACTTCCAGACACAGACACAGGGAGTGGGACAGTCCCACCGCTTCAAGGGGGACATGACAGTGCTCCCCCTATCCTTCTCTGCTTTTGGGGCTAGGGATGGAGTCCTTGTCATCTTGGGAGAGCCACTGGTTCTGGCCTCCCCAAAGTCCTTACTTTTTTCTGGACATCAGGGGGTTCCTCCTTCCAGTTCTCCATTGTGGTCTCATGGTCCAGCAGTAAAGCGCAGAGAAATCACGAGGCAAGAGAGAGCTCTCACCTTGAGCAAGACCTTTAAAGTAGACACAAAAGGTCCTAGAAGTGAGACAACTTTGGCTTATCCTGAGGTGCCCTGTCCCAACCCACCTGCACAGCCTGCTGGGACATTTAAAAATGGGGTTACTCAGGAGCCACTGGTCACATCTCTACTGGAGGCATCAGCTCCACTCCTCACCATCACCTTTCCCACCAAATCTTCAGAAGGAGCACCTGTTGTGATGGCTCCAGAGATCTCAGCTCCTTCCTTTGTTCAGTGGGCTTCGGCTGGCCCAACCCTTTTACGTTGTGACAAGTGATTGTAGCAGATCCTTCCTTAATATACCTTTCTTCTTCAGGAGCTGAATGAAGCACTGTCAATTGCCCCCGTTGTATGGGTAGGCCTTTGTTCCTGCTATTGGAGAGGAGAAACATTGTTTACAATGATGTCTTTTAGTGAATGCCTTTACAAAGAAGGCTTTAAAGTGAAACAGTCTTTACCACAACTGTTTTAAAACAAAAAATGTTCAAGTATGGCTTTACCACGGATGCATTTACAATGAATTTCATGGTACGTATTAGGTGTTTTCAATAAACAGCGTAAGTTACAGTTAGCTCAGAAAACTATAACTGCTGATTTTTAATGGTTTTGTATGAGTGAAATCTGAGCCTAAATATAACGTCCCTGTAACCTTTGTTTTTTTTTCGGAGAATTTTAAGAATGTTATTTCCTAACAGTAACCTGTAACCTTTAAGGATAAGTATGTGCACGAGTGTCTCAGTGGGTGTGTGAGAGTTTGAGTGGGTATTACGTGAGTGTCTGAGTATGTGTCTGAGTGGGTGCATGAATGTCTGAGTGAGTGTCTAAGTGGGTCTGTGAGTGGGTGTGAGAGTGAGTGTCTGAGTGGGGTTGTGAGTGTCTCCATTCAGGCAGTCTTTGAGTGAATGCATGAGTGTCTGAGTAGGTCTGTTAGTGGGTGTGTAGGTCACTGAGTAGGTCTATGAGTAGGTTCATCAGTGTCTGAGGGGGTCTGTGAGTGGGTGTGTGAGTGTCTGATTGGGTCTGTGAGTGGGTGCAAGAGCCTCTGAGTGGGTGAGAGAGTGGGTATTGAAGTATATGAGTGGGTTTGTGAGTGAATCTGTACATTTCTGAGTGGGTGCATGAATGTCTGGGTTGGTCAGTCAGTGGGTAGGTGAGTCTCAGAGTTGGTCTCTAAGTGGATGTATGAGTTTTTAAGTTGACCTGAGGTGGCGAAGTGAGCTAAAGAACGATGATGGATTCAAACCAGATCTGTGACTGGGGGTGAGTGTCTGAAAAGTTTCAGCGCTCCATTAATCATCTTCTTGTGTTTGCAGTGTTTAAGTGAGACTCAGTGTGGTTGTATGAATATATATATTTTTTCAGCAATATTCGCAAATTTGTCACGATGGTACACAGGGACCGCGCTGATGGATGTGGTGAATTCGCGAATATGAAGAGTGTAAAAAGAATGCCTTTCTTAGGCATATTCTGCTTATAATGGGCTCCTCAAACACTCTCTATTCCTCTCGTGGGGTTAGGGCACAAGCAACCTGATTCCTTATGCCATTTTCTGCCATTTGGGTTCAGCCCGTGGACTTTTGCAATGAAGTAAAATGGCAGCTGCAACTCTCTGCTCAGGTTACATCCAGCCAACCAAGGCATTTCTGTTGGTGTGCGCATTTGCGATTAATCACAAAATCGTCACAAATTCGCCATGAGCACAGGGATTTCTTCAAATTTCTCGACAACCATTGAATAGATCTACACGAAATAACAAAAAGCACCATCTGCGAAACCAAGAGCTAGCTTTCTGCAAAATTTGGTGTAATACTGGTCAGTCATTTGGGCTGTAGTCTTCTTCAAAGCTCCTACAGGAATTAACATGGGAAATGCACTTTTGTTGACCTCCGATTATTCTCTACTCCCATTTGACAAATCACCCGGAAACTTTCCATGTAGAACAAGATTCACAGTGCACTTTATTTTGGGAAAGGTTTGGGAGGATGGTTCAAACAGTGCCAAAGGTATAGGAAAGTAAAAAAAAAAGCATGGTCCTAACTATAACTACCAACTGGCGACTGTGACCCATACCCGCCCTAAACTTTAAAATGACCCTTGCCACATAAAAACCCATACCCACCCAAACCCTAAAATGACCCTTGCCACCCAAATCCCATACCTACCCTAAACCGTGAAATTAGCCTAAACACCTAAAATCCCATACCCCCCTTTAACCCTACAATTACCTTTGGCTCCCAAAAACAAGTATACTCCCTAAACTCTAAAATTACCCTTGCCACTCAAAAACCCATACCTACCCAAATCTAAAATTACCCGTTCCACCCAAAAACCCATACCCAACCTGAACCCTAAAATGGCCCTTGCCATCCAAAAATACATACCTACCCTAAACACTAAAATGATCCTTGCCACCCAAAACCCCAAACCCACCCTAACCCCTAAAATTACCCTTGCCACCCAAAAACCCATACCCACCCTAAACCCTAAAGTTACCCTTGCCACCTCAAAACTCATACCCACCTTAACCCTAAAATTACCATTGTCACCCAAAAACCCATACACACCCTAAACCGTTAAAAACCTCACACACACTTATATGAAAACACATGGGCCTGATCACTAGTTTGGCAGTGTGGGAGTGAGCCTCCACATGACCGCCCCACTCCCACATCACCAAGCAGGGCCGCCGCCCGCCCGCCAGATTCCGAGTGAAATCGTGGTCTGGTGGGCACGTGGAAGGTGGTCCTGTGGCAGTGCATTAAAAAGACTCAGAAGTGAGCCTTAATGTTGCACCATCGCGGGACCACCACCGTGCGTTCCAGCATGGCATGGACTGTGAAGTCTCTGCTATGCTGGAACAGGGAATGCATGCACACAGGGGGCCACAACATGGGCACACTGCATGCACTAACATACATGGGGCAAGGGAGGCCCTATTTGGCCCGCTTTCTTTCCTGTTCGCCAGCAGTTTCATTAACTTGTAATATGAATGACGGTGCAGCATCATATTGTGAGCCCCTTATCCCTGCGCCACCGCCAAGGAACGCGGTTCCCTGGAAGTAGCGGTGGTCCAATGGTGGTCCGACCACCAAAGTTGTAATACGGCAGTCAGACTACCGGTGTGGTGGTGGCCGGACCACCACTGCAGCGCCACAGTGAGTTTGGTGGTCCATGAACAGCCAAACTAATATTTATACTTATTTAAAAAACATATGCCTTTTCCATTCATGCCTTTACATTAAAATTCATTGTAAAGAAATGCAGTGTAAAGGCATATGCATGGTAAACTTTTGAGTTGTAATGGTAATTCAAAGTTACAGCCCTTGTGTTGTTACAACAACATTGTAATGGTAATGCGTTGTAATGATCATGTATAATGGATGTTTCCCATGATCCTCTCCTAGTCTTTCTAGTCCCCCTACTCACAACATCATTAGACAAGATAGAGCTAACAGACCTGGTGGGGTGATCCCCTGCATATACCATACAATCTTTCAATGAAACAGCCACAACGCATTGTCCTACTCGCCTGCAAATACTTATACATTGACATTGCTAGTAAAAACAGACAGAAGATCCCTTGGGGTTGGCAGGAGACCCTGTACCTCAGCGTGCACAGATGAAAGTTCTATATCTCAGGTGCTGTCACGATCTCATCCCTGGAAACATCCCTCTCCAAGTGTGTTGTTACATATTTGTGCATACCTAAATGGCAGAAGTACATGTTCTCAAACAACAGCTGAATTTGTGTGTTTTGTCAAGGGGCATTGTTGTCCGAACTTGTCTATCGTGTGCAGATTAAATCTCAGGAAAGAACAGAACGCAAAAACAATGGCAGCCTCTGTGTGAAAGTACAGTGTGGCACAAAGCAAAATACATTTGTTTAGTAAGAGACGCAAAGCAGAGAATAGTCTGCAACTTGATCATGCTAATGTAGGAAAAACGACAATGGGCCAGCACGGGACATATGAATCTACCATTTATCGAGCAAATCATGGAAGTCATCACAACCCACGCTGGACATAAAGTTACCCATATCTTTGTTGGAGACTTTAACCTACATTGGAATGGCCGGAATGATTCAGCAATATACAGCTTTAAAATCTTTATAGCCGACCTTGACTTGACTCCATTCTGGGACAACCCTACACACATCAAGGGTGCCACCTTGGACCGTATCATTGCAAAGGTGGATAATATCCAAAATCGAATCTATCATCCCTTGCAACTGGACAGATCACATCATATCACCTTCTTCATCACAAATGCTGCGAGTACAAAAAGGCTCAGTTAAACAAACTCAAAATATGGAAAAGAAGCAAGTGGAACATAAACCTGAATGATCTGACTTCCCTCTGCAACAACGTTCAGCCCCCCCCCCCCGCCGATAGACATGATAGACATCCAAGTCCTTGCAGATCACTACAATACTTCATCCTGAACACCCTTGACTCGAGCACACTCTTACAAATAGAAAAAATATCCACCAAAGATTACAAATCATGGTTCAGTGACAGCCTAAATGCAGAAATTCACAATCTAAGACTAGCTGAATGAACATGGAGATACTCTCAGTCCATCAAACAACTAAAATGGTTAAGAGTGGTGGGAGACCCCTATAATAAATGCATTAGAAGTTCAAAATAAATTTTCTTCAGAATCCAGCTAGACCTAGCCAAAACACACCTAAAATATTCTTTGAACTGGTCAAATAACAATTGAATGCTCAACCTAATCCAGCTATAGTCTTTAGCCAGACCTTTTTAAAGTAATTGGGATCCAGGAAAAAGTCAGCTTTGCAGAGAGATCCCTTGTCATGGCTTTAAATAGAGGAGGATAAGCCAAGCTGTTTTAAAGGAGAGATCTAAAAGTCTTAAAATGGAATGCCAAAAATATACAGGAGAAAGTCTGAACTTGCAATCCCTCCATGTATTTCCTTCCGGTGCGGCTTCCTCCAGGCAATTCTTTCCCCTTCAGCAGACCAAATAAAACTACTTAGTTTACCTTGCAGTTTTTTCAAATCCACCTATTTAAATTCCAATGGAATTGTGTCAAAAATAAAAGTACATTTCGGGAGTATGGACATTTTAATTAAATTTGATTTTCCTAAAAAAGACGCCTGAAGACTCTGGGGGCCATGTGTAAAATATGCTATCAGATTAGCCAGACACTAGGAATAATATATTACTGTGCTTCTGCTCCCATTTGGAATTCCTCAGGGGCTCCAGTGTGTGTCTAAGATAAGTTGGCAATGCCCCTGGATGAAGCAGGAATACATAAATGGAGACAAATTCTGCAGGTAAATTCATACATTTCTTGGTAAACTTTAGTTAGTATAATGGAAGAGCACTTCTCGAAGTTTAAGTATTACCAATTAGAAAGCTGGGCACTGGATCTGGGGAAAGGTGGACAAGAAAGTGTGGTCAGTGAAGATAAACTACAAATATCATTGCCCCAGCAGAAGGAAGTAGCCAAGTGGTGTTAGATGTTGGTGGATGTAGGGAGCTAACCTTATTCTTTGCTGGCCAAGATCTGGATGAGAGACCTGCCGAACTTGTAGATGGAAAACCTATGGCAAGTGTTGATGACTCCTTTTTGGTCAGTCATAAAATCGGCACCCTTGAGGAAGAACCATCCTTTTACAGTACACAGGACATGCTGGACACCAAAGAAACTGTCAAAACTGGGTGCACAGGAGCCGAGAAAGTGCCCTAAATGCGGGGAGGAGTAAGCGGACGACATCCATGTTTTGGCGGTGCCCTCTGATGAAGATCTTCCAGCAAGAAGTGGGTAAGATGATCACTGAAGTATTAAGCCAATAAATCAACATACCATTAAAGATAATAGGGTGAACCCTGTGTCCCTCAAAGCCTGGGTATTGGTAATATAATCTACAATGAGTTTTTTTTTTGCCCTTTTTTTAACGTTTTATTGTAATACAGCACCATAGTAAACATACATTTGTTACGCGAGGATTAATTTAACAGTCATAGTATAATACAGATTCATGAAACCCGGCTAAATAGGGAGAACTAAAGAACATAACAAAAGGGAGGGGCACCAAACAAACAAAAGATCCAATTCCTCTTAAGGACAAGATAGCACAAATTCATCATTCTTTCAAATGCAGATCATAGTTCATCTCAGATGCCCTTTTACTGAAAATACAAAAGAATGGACAATCGCCTATGTAAATTAAATTAGGATCTGCTATAATTCACATCCTCCTTCCATTTATAAATAGGCGTCCAGATGCGCCTGCCAAGCTTTTTCCCTCTCTTGCCCTTTCTCTAAATTATATGTAGCTAGCAGTTTGGTGAGCCACTGCTGAAAGGTTGGGGCTGATTGATCCAGCCAGGCTGAGATGATGCAGATACGTAATACCGCCATTGCAAGAAACAAAAAGTATACAAATTAGTTCTGCCTTCCCCTGGTTTGGAACCCCAGGAGCAATAAAGCAGGATCAAGAGAAACTTTTAAATTCAGTGTTTTATCCATAAATTTCTCAATTACACTTATCAAATTTTGCAGACGGGGGCAGTTCGAGAACCTATGGATTAAATCAGCATCTGAGCTATCTAGTTCCTTCCTGTTACCCCCTTTGTGCTATCCTAGCTGGCATGTGATACAGTAAAAAAAAGTGTTTTAAAATGCTGAGCTTGAAGCCCCGCTGAGCACAAGACAGTCTGGCCCAGGTCCCAAGAATCAAAAAAACTATCTTGGTCTATACAATACTTGTCGGCCCACTTCTTCCCTTGCTTATCCAAATCATCCTGCTTGAGTAGTTGCAATTCTGAATAGATTCTCTTAATAGTACAGTTCTCTCCCATTCTTAAAACACCTATGATTATACCTTTCAGAAAACCACTCGGCCCGCCCTTTTTCCCTCTTAAAAAACTCTGCAACTGAAGGTTTAAAAAAAAATTACTAGTACTAATACCATAGTCATGTTGGATATCATTAAATGCCCGAATACCATGCGGGCCTATTAGATCCCCTAACTGCAGGAACCCCCTTCCCTCCCATTCCAACATTATTGCATCAGAAAAAATGACAGGGAGCATAGGATTTCTATATAGCTGGGTATAGAAGTTAATTCTACAAAGGCCAGATTTTTTTTAAATGCAGCCCAGATCTTAAAAGCAGCCACCAATGCTATCTACAATGAGTTTGGTTGGGTGAAACAATAACTTAGCAAGCACAATTCAATAAAAGTGATATATGTAACAATGTATTTTTCTTCATGAAAAATGAATGTCAAAACAATGTCTGATAGGTGCTTTAGACACAAAACAAAAAGTCAAAACACACAGTAAATATAGATTCAGCTATACATGTATGATATTTATAATCATTAATTTAGTATGTGGCTGTCACATATACAAAATAGAAAAAAAAACAAATAATGGGACTTTAGTGAGCCAAGTGACATGAGGTGCATGGATGCTACAGATAGATATGCGAGACATACAAGTTAGTACCACACATACATAATATGAATCAATGTGAGTCTGTCTTTCTATAATTATATCTCATGTTCTAACACCCCTACTATTTCTTCTTCTTAGTTTGAGGATCAAGAGACTAAGGACATGAACAGATCAAGAAGCGTTGATGTTTTGACCAAAGGGTATGCGCAATGCAATAAGCGTCACAGTGGGTCTTCCTCAGGACTGGTGAACAAAGTGTGGACAGCCTATATAAAATGAGATAGTCTGGAGTGAGTGAGGTGTGTTATGTCTGACTGATGTACACAATTTAGACAATTAGGATAACATAAATGTATATGGTAGCCACAAATAATGGTGTACTCACCAAGTGTGAATGAGGTCAAACTTCCCACAGGGTAAGTCCAGGACTTGATTAAGCAGAGAACATTGGGGGTCATTAGCATGGCGGGTAGATCGCCACCGCCTGACCAGCGGTGGCGATCCGCCCGCCAGAACACCCCGTTTAACTTGTTTGCCGCGGCCGCGATTTCGTGGCAGTGCGGCACTTCCGCAAAATGGGTGGGCCGTGTCGGCCGTTGGACTTGCGCAGCACTACGAAGGTAGTGCCCGCGACGTCCAACGGCCGACGGCAGCACTTAAGGGGTTAATCATGCTGGTGTGCAACAACAATACATTTTCTGTATTTATTAGAGATGTCTTGCCCCCGACCCCATGACTGCAATGTAAGTCTGTATTATGTTGTGTACCTTAAAACAGATCCAGGAAGCAATGGAGCCTGTTTAACACTCACTCATTTTACCAAATGTGCAAATGGAGCATTTGCATTAGTGCAACATAAAATAAACTTGCAAAGATGAGCATTGAGTGCCTGATTCACAAAGATACTGGTAAATCTGTATCTGCAGCTTTATACTATCAAATGAATGCAGATTTGTGAATATTAGAGATTCCTTTCAAAGAAAACTCTTAGTAACTTACAGCAGTTGCCGGTTGCCTGGAGCAACTGAAAAGAGTTTTGACAGTTCCTAAGGATTGCGCCTGTTTTGGGTCATGCCTATAATCCAGCGCAGCTCCAAACCAAACCTCCAAACCATCACAATATTTCCTAGGAGCTACCACACTTTACTCGTCAGTGGGGTCCATAACACAGCGAGCCACTCATTCACCCAAATCACCCTGCTCCCAGGATTAGTAAAGACTAGCCCAGGATTAGTAAAGACTAGAGGAGGAGATGGAGTGTTTTATCTCATTTGATTAAGTCTGAAAAGGTATACGCTATATACATCTGCAGTTTATCAAATTTACCATGGTTTTACCCTTAAGAAAACATTAAAACACCCCACCATTTGGTCAATGGATCAGCTAGTAAAAGTTAAGTAATGGAAAACAAGACCACCTTAATTCTCCATTTATTTAATTTTTAATTAGAGACTTACACTCCTATCATGACCTTATTTTATTTAGCCTTCATTCAATATTCATTAAAACATTTTAATAAAAGAAAAGTTAAATTCAAAGAGTTTACATTTATTAGCAGAATAGTTCAGGAAGTAAGTCAAAACCATATTACCAAGATTTCCGTAAATGGACATTAGGGTTAGCACAGGAAAGTTCCCAAAACCGCCTCTTTGTTCTTCTTGATGTTCATCCCCCATCCGGACTCCACACCCATCAAAAGTAAAAGTCAAGAAAAATGTCTTTGTACCATGGAAACTTGTTCAGTCCAACAGCATCTCGTAGTGCGAAAATAAATTCAAAAGCAAGCTCCCTCTTCACTTCCAAATGTCCTCTTTTATACCCTTTTTCCCTAACTATCTATCTAAAATCTGAAACTTTTAGGATCCTCACTCAATTTCATTGGTCCGTTTAAAGGGGTGGATGAAGATTACATCATCTCCTCATTGTCCATATTTCTGCCAAGTCATCGTTATAATCAAAATAAGGTTTTGATGGCTCTTTAACAGTTTTTTTTCCACTTGTGTCCTTTAACTTGTCACTCGGAGCAATAGTCCCAGGCTCACAACGCGGTCATACAAATCTTGCCACCCTTTTACACTCCAGTGCACGCTGACCTTGACCCACGGTGAAGAGGCACAGACTGCTTGCACATCTCTCAAGCATAGTCGCGCATGCGTAGATCACCACAGTTTCGGAGTCTCGCAAACCTTCCATTTTATCGTAGGCTGTTTGGGCCATAAAGGGAACTATTATAGAAACAAACACAATTAATTGTTAGATTTTGAAATATATTTCTTCTGATTACCTCCCCATTCTAAGGTAACCCTGTTAGGTATTACCCAGAGTTCTAGCAACATTTAAGCGTTGTTTTCTTACCATTCTCCAATATTTCTGCCACAATAAGACATATAGGAAGCTTACATGCACGGGGTTTCGTTAGATTATGACATTTGCGTACTATGTTAGTATGACAATGTCACTCAATTAATATATTATGATTCGCAACACAAGCAAATTAGTATCCCACGTGTATTTGTGTATGTGCTTTCTATTCTACGTTGGTTAATTTCAAAACCACACAATTAATATATATTACAGTTATGGAAAAGAGATTTTGAGAGGGGTATACAAATATTTTTGTTTCACTCTTGCTCCTTCAACTCCCCCCTGTGGTGATTTATCACCAAATAACACCCCAAAATTTCGTGAATTTACCATAACATGTTTCAAATTCTTTTAATTAGTATAAGTTATACTGTAGTTTCTTCCAGTTTCTTTCTATCTTGATAAAGTTTCTCTTTAAACTCCTCCATTTCAATATCCCCTTTTCACGTTCTCTTTCTTGTCTTTCTTCAAATTCCTTTTTTGAAGACTTTTTAAGGTTTCTTCTTTTTCTAAGTTTACAACCTAATCTTAAAATAAAAAAATATAACTATTATCAGTGTTACTGGAATTAATACCTTCCCTATTATGGATCTACCTATTTCATAAAACCAATTCTTAACTGCTGAAAAACTTCTACCACGTTTCTCAAGAACACCGTCAACCTCCATTGATATAATTTCTTTATGCAACTCTGTAAGATTTGTAATATATATTTCAATGTTTTGACTTTCATCAGGTATGTATGTACAACAATGTTGTACCTTCAAAATTCCAAAGACTCCTCCTTCTTTTTACAGAATTATATCAAGAGCAAGTCGATTTTGCATCACCATAGCTCTCATAGCCACCATTTCTGTATTTACCATAAAAAAATCCTCCAGCAGTATCTGTTGATAAACAGTCTACTATTGTTGACAATTTCTTAATTCTGTTTGCATTAAAGGATATACCCACTGCTGGTATCAATGCTCCAAAAACATCACCTATTATTTCTATTACACTTTCTCTCCTTCTACGACTTAAAGTTTTACCTATCTCATGAATTCCATTAGTTCCTCTATCTACATGAAAATTTTTAGGAAAGACCAGACCTATAAAACGGGACCCATACCTATGATCAGGCAATCTATAATAAACTTTGTTCCATATAAAAAATAAATCCCAGGGAAAACTGGATCATTACCTCCTTTAAATCCCCAACCCCCTTTTATAATATATGTATCTTCATATTGACTTGTTCCCACAAAATAATTGTCATACACAGTGTTATGTCTTCGAATACGTAATTTCCCTAATATTGGTGTATCTATATTTATAGCCAAATTCACATTATGTCCTTCTATATTATCATCCTCAAATGTCCACATTGTAGATTTAGATTGCTTTACTTTTTCCCTCCTTTTGTACTGATTCCTTCTTTCTCCTACCATATGCAAAAAATGCTTTTTCCTCATTTCTCATTTTACAAGTCAAATTATGTTTGAATGCATAGTCATGGGTCAGTTCTCGTTTTTCCAAAAAATATTCTCCAAAAATCTTTCCAGGTTTGATTTGATTCAATTCAGCTTCAATTTTCAATTTCACAAAAACATCATCAGAATTAGAATAATAATACTATAATTTGCCTGTCTTATAAAACAAACTAGATAATACAGTACGTGTTAGCTCATATGTTAGTGGAAGGTGATGGTGCGCACACCCTCTGATACAGATGCTGGTAATTTCAGACAGACATAACAGTCACTCGTATCCATCGTTCTCACATAATCAGACAATAACTATGAAAACGTGTTCCTCGAAAAGTCACTAATCGAGTTATCTTGATGTACTTCAGGTTTATAAACATGCATCATTTCACCCTTTGACTCATAGGTCTTTTCTTTCATACTCTCATTTGCCTTTGCTTTTTCAAAATTCGGCCTGAAAGGAATTATAATAGCTAAAATCAACCATACCAACATTATTAATCCTGCACATATTAACCACATTATACACCATTTTCTAAAATTGTGCATTTCGATCTTGTTACATCATTAGTAGCCATTTTGTTTTACACAGCGCTTTCCACAATTTTTTTCTGCCCTTATATTGTCACTTTCAAATCTCTTTTGCACTTAAAGTGTCCGTACCACTAATAATTTCAACAGTCTTGTTCCTTCACCTTTCCCTTTCTTTAGTTTCCCAGTTTAGGTACTTCCCTTTTCTCTATTTTGAGTTTCAGTTCACTCACTTTCTTTTTCTTCACTCTGAAAACTCAAATTTTCTTGACTGCTATTCACTTCATTTATTGGAGGCAAAACCATATATGACCAATCAGGTGACTTGTATTTTTGATTTGGTCTTCTCACTCGTTTTGGCCTTTGCACAATTTTTATATTTTTACCCAACAACTCCTTTTGACTTGTTATTTCATTTACTTGATCCTTTTGGACTTTTGCTTTATTAACCAGTTTGAATTTCAGACCATCACTTTCTTTAGGCTAATTATCTCCTTTGTGTGGTCTCTTGGTTTCAGGTCCGACAGTGTTACGTTCCACTCTCCATCTCTTTTTCTTGGGCTTCTCCTCAATTGAGTTTCATCCTCACTGTCATCAGACTCAGTTTCAGATTACTCATTAGTTTCATTTATGGTGAACTTTATAATGTCTGTTTCCTTCACTGAATCTGTTTTCTCTTTGGTCAGTTCTTTCACTCTGTTAGGAACTTCTTCATAGCTGGTACTTGGAAGCTCATCCTTATCGTGAGTTATTTCCTTTTCACCAGTTTCGAGATTCCTGTTCCTGCTTTCAGAGCTTTCAGACTGTCCTTCAGTGTTTATCTGACTACCAGTTTTATCTTTACTTTGTTCAGTGTCAAAACTGGTATCAGTTCTTACCAAATCTCGACTTTCAGGTCTAAGCATGGGCGGAAAATCCGTTACGCTCGCGGATTTTGCGGATTTTCGGTAAATTTGCAATCCGCGAGATTCGCGAATTTACCGCAAAATCCGCAAATTCGCACGCAGCGGATTTTTTTCTTTGCGGTGTAAGTTCGCAATTGCGAACATGTAGGTGCGGCGGGCAGCAACAATCTCGCACTCGCGAAATTACAAAAATTGCAATTCTGCACAAGAAATCTACTAGCAAGCAGCATAGACCTTCTGAAAATGATTATTTTTATCAGAATAACTCCTCAGGTTGACATTTGCCTGCACTTTTTTAGATTTGAGGCCTTTTGATTTTCTTTGGATAACTTTTGGAATAGAAATCAACTTTCTCATATAATCTTGGTGGGGCATTAAAGTTGCTGTAATGCTGCTCTGCAGAAAAACAAGTTTTGCAAAAGTGAAAGCAGGTTCAAAAGTTCAAACTCATCATTAGTAACCGTTCCCTGTAGTGCTTCCTGACAAGGGCCCCTCCAGAGTTCAGTTGCTAGTTGCAACAATTGTATGACCCTGCTCTGACCCTCACAGCAGGCTCATAGAATAGCTACAAGTAGGCCACAAAGGTCCTGGAAAAAAAAATTGCACTGCAACAGAAAGCAAATTACAGATAAGGAAGCAGGTGCCAGACTGGAATTTTAAAACAGTGACACATTAATAAATCAACCCCAAATTAATTCATGTCAGTTGAAGCAGGCAGGTGTACTTGCTTTTTCCCCCCATAATCTAGAGTGATGATGAACCAGAGGGTGGCATAAGGCATTGATGTACCAGAGGGTGGCATGGGTGAAACAGAGGAGGCAGGGGTGAAACAGAGGGTGCTGGGAACCTGTGATGATGAACCAGACGTAGAAACAACATAATCGTGACCGTTGCGAGCCGACATGTAAGTTCGCAATTGCGAACTGTTACAAAACCCTCGCGAACTGTCAGAAATCCTTGCGAACTGGCAGAAATCCTTGCGAACACCCCAAAAAAAATCAGCAAATTCCCAGTTCAGTTGCTAGTTGCAACAATTGTATGACCCTGCTCTGACCCTCACAGCAGGCTCATAGAATAGCTACAAGTAGGCCACAAAGGTCCTGGAAAAAAAATTGCACTGCAACAGAAAGCAAATTACAGATAAGGAAGCAGGTGCCAGACTGGAATTTTAAAACAGTGACACATTAATAAATCAACCCCAAATAAATTCATGTCAGTTGAAGCAGACAGGTGTGCTTGCTTTTTCCCCCAATAATCTACAGTGATGATGAACCAGAGGGTGGCATAAGGCATTGATGTACCAGAGGGTGGCATGGGTAAAACAGAGGGTGGCAGGGGTGAAACAGAGGGTGCTGGGAACCTATGATGATGAACCAGACGTAGAAACACATAATCGTGACCGTTGCGAGCCGACATGTAAGTTCGCAAATGCGAACTGTTACAAAACCCTCGCGAACTGTCAGAAATCCTTGCGAACTGGCAGAAATCCTTGCGAACACAAAAAAAAAGAAAAATCCGCAAATTTGCGAGAATTCGCGGATTTTGCGGATTGCGAGTTCGCAAATTCGCAAAATTCGCGAACGCCAGATTCGCAAAATTCGCCCATGCTTATTCAGGTCGATCTTCAGAATTTGGTACTTCAACTACTTCACTTTCCCCTTCCGACGCAGAACTTGCATCCGATATTTCCAGTATCTGGATCTTTATCTTGTTCACCTTCAGAATCTTAGTCAGTTGTGCTTTCTGCTTCGTCCAGTGGATTTTCAGGTTCAGGCACACGGATGGTGTGGCTGGCTTGCACCCATCTCCTTACTCCAGCACATTTAACTACAGTCGTGCTAACCAGAATGACTTGCCTGAAGTTCTACCAATGAGGGACTAAGCAGTTTCTTCTCCTGTGTACCTTTATCCGAACCCAATCTGCAGGGACTAGATCATGAGCTCGATGTTTTTCTTTCGAGTTTGCCTCAGTTCCCACCTGATGGAACACAGAAGTTACCACGTCAGACAGGTTTTTGCAGTAATCCATTATGGTATCATCATTAATAGTCTGTAGTTTTTTATTTTTTTAAATTTTTTATTGGTATTTATATATTACACAATACGTTGCGACATATAACAGATAAAAAGTTTTGCGGTCATACATGTAGGGATATACAATTTGCGGTGGTGTCTGCCCAACAGTTTTGCGATACATTTAACATTGAAACATATAGGTTTTTGCGACTGAGCACGTGTGATACAGTTATACATAAAACATAACAAGGGACAAAACATAGAAGAATTTTGCAGTAGCTTAGTGTTAGACCACTTCATCTACGCTCAGTTGCGTGTAGCTGATCGGGGGTCCTGAGTTGTTTATGGAGGTTTGTATGAACTAAGGAAGTTGTCCAGTGTTGTCCACATCCCTCGGTTGGGATTCCTTCCTGGTGTTTGTCTTAATGCTGTGATGTCTGCCCCTCTGAGAAACGTTACCCAGTTCAGCCACCCCTTGAATGTGGCTTTGGTGGTGTTCTTCCATTTGGCTAGCACTGTTTTTACTGCTGCCGTCAGGAGGAAGTCCAGGAGATGCCTGTCTTGTTGTGTGGCTATGTTTGCTGTGATGTGAGCGGTGGCGCTTGTGGCAAATGTTTGTTCCAGAGTACTTCCTAGGGCTTTGTTAATGAAGCAGAACACCTTTCCCCAGAATTTGCTGACCTTACTACAGTGGAAGATGAGGTGTGCAAGGTCTCCCTTTACTGTGCCACAGTTACAGCAGCTGTCATTGTCTCTCAGGCCTAACGAAGCTAGTCGAGCCGGTGTCTAGTATGCTGGTGTAACAGCCAAAATTTTGTCTGTGCTAGCACTGGGGATATCATGTTATTTGATGGGGCTGCCCTGAAGGTTTGTAGTTCTTGTTCAGTGAGATTGGAGCCTAGCTGTGTTTCCCAGTAGTTGCTGTTCTTTGCGTGGAGTTTGGAGTAGACTGGGCGGAGGAGTTCATATAGGTGTGAGACCTGGTGACCTGCCATGTTTATGTTTTCCATGTACTGAAAGATTGAGGGTTTGTGCTTGGTTAGTTTGGATTTTGTTAGGGCTGTTTTGATTACTAAGAATTTATATAGTTCCATGTCAGGGAGGTCGTAATGTGTTTGCAGGCTAATGATGGGGTAGGGTGACCCCTCCTCTTCCAGCTGAGCTGGATATGAGAATCCTAGTGTTCTCCATGTCTGGATGTCGAGGGTCTTCCCTCCGTATTTAACCTTTGGATTAGCCCATAGTGATTCCCATTGCGAGTATTTGATGCTATATTCGAGCTTCTGGTCTACTTTGAGCAGTGCGTGTCTAGTGATCTTGAAGATCGGGTTGTTCTTATGTGCTTGCTTGTTGGCAGTGAGGAGAGATAGAGGGTCTGCGTTATTTAGTATGGCTTTCTCTATAGAGTGCCAGGTTGGTGTGTAATGCTGTCTAGTCAGTACCCAGTGCATCCTTTGTCTGGCTATAAAGGCTGTTTGGAAGGTTCTCAGGTCCGCAACATTCAGGCCGCCTAGCTTTTTTCCTAGCCTTAGTTTTTGAAGGCTAATTCTAGGTTTCTTGTCACGCAATATAAATTTGTTTATCATTTGGTCTATTTTTCTGTGGAAGTCATCTCTGCGAGCCAGGGGGAGCATACCTGCAAGGTAGTTTACTATGGGAGTGATCAGCATCTTTACCGTCTCTATTCATCTCCACCATGTGATGAACTTGGGCGACCAGGTTTCTAGAAGTCCTTTAATGTTTTCTAGAGTGTCTTTCTCATTCTGTTCTAGAGTCGTTCTTAGGCTTCTCCCAAAATGGATCCCTAGATATTTGACAAAACCAGGTTGCCAGCCAGCCCTGAGGACCCCATTGCCTCCCTTGTTGTGCGTATGTTGAGGGGCATATATTCTGATTTGTCTATGTTAAGTTTGTAGCCCGAGTGTTTGGTGGACCTTTCAATGGTGTGCATGAGTGCTGGTATGGAGTGAGTGGGGTCATCTGTTATTATGAGTAAGTCATCTGCATAGGCTGCGAGCTTGGCTGTGGTGTTGTTAATGGTTAAGCCTGCTATATTTCTGTTAGCTAGGATGTCTCTAATCAGGGGTTCGAGTGATAGAAGGAATAACAGCGGGGATATTGGGCATCCTTGTCTCGTTCCTCTTTGGAGGTTAAATTGGGCTGATGTAGCGCCGTTTATCGCTATCTGCGCTTTAGGGTTTTTGTATAGTGGCATGACTTTCTGCGTGAAGTCATCCCCTAGGTTATACGCTTGCATGCTTTTCTCTAGGAAGTGCCAGGATACTCTGTCAAAGGCCTTCTCTGCCTCTAGCGTGATAGCTATCGTTGGGTTGTGTGTTTTGGAGGAGTGCTCCATGACCTGGCAGAGGAGTCTTGTGTTCTCATGGGACATACGGGTTTTCAGGAAGCCTACCTGTGTATTACCAATAGGCTGTAGGAGCACTCTGTTTAGTCTTGTGGCTAGGATTTTGGCGTATAGCTTGCAGTCTAAGTTTATTAGTGAGATGGGGCGGTAGTTTTTGGGCCATTGTGGGAATTTGTTTCCTTTGGGTATGACAATTATGTTGGCTTGTGACAGATTATGTTACTACCCCCTCTCTTCCACAGTAGTTAAAGACTGTATTCAAGACCGGAAGTATTTGATCTTGGAAGATTTTGTAAAAGGGCCCTGTGTATCCGTCTGGTCCTGGGGCTTTGTTATCTTTTAGTGCCTTAATAGCTGCAGCGATCTCGTTTGCTTTTATGTCCTGACCTAGCGCCCTAGCTTCCTCTTTTGTTATCTTGGATAGGTTAAGGCTGTCTAGGTAGGAAGAGCAGCCCTGCTGGTCCAGATTGTCGTCCTTTTTGTAGCGTTCTTTATAGAATTTCATGTATGTGTTTAGGATATCTTTGCTCCTGGTGGATGTCTTCCTGTTTGCATCTGGGATTGTAGAGATAAGTGTTGCCTTTGTTTGTATTTCAGGTATGACGCTAGCGTTTTCCCCGCTTAATTAGCCTCACATAGGTTGATTTGTTTATATTTTCTTATCCATAGACTAGCTCTTTTGCTCAGAATCCTGTTGAATTCATACTTTTTCCCTGTAAGTTCTACCAGGGCGGCTGTGTTGGAGGTGTCCCCAATGTGCTTGTTTTCTAGTTGTTTGATGTCATTTTCTAGTTGATTTAGCTGTGCTCTTGTTTCTCTATCTCTCCTGGCCTTGATTTCTATCAACGTGCCTCTGATGGTTGCCTTAAGGGCGTCCAACAGGCATTTTGGGTCAATGTTTGATGTGTCATTTTCTTTAACCCTTTCGATGCTGATGACGAGCTCAGCTCGTCATCACCAAAAGGTGTCGTGTGCTGATGACGAGCTCAGCTCGTCATGGTGCCACTAAAATGGCATTTTCCAGCACAGGGGGGGAAAACGCCCAGCAGCCATGTGGTTAATATAATCCTTAATGGCTTTCTCTATTCTGTTTTTGTCTTTCTTTTTTGCCATAGTTATGTTGTTGAATCGCCATCTGCGTGTGATGTGCTCGCTGTGTCACCCCGTGAGCTGTAGGCTGATGCAAGAGTGATCATAGATTGTTCTTGCTGCAATTTCTGTGTGTTCTATCAGGTGTGTATGTGAGGTTGTACGGCTTTACAACGCGTGCTTTTACACCGCGTGCCGTTACAGCGCGGTTTTTTCAATGCAAGTCGTTACCACGACTTGCGTTGGGGGGGTGCGGACTTAGGAATTTTTTAATTTACTATTCCAACACCAGCCTACGTACAGTAGGGAAGGTGTTGGATAGTAAATTAAAAAATTCCTTGTCCTGCAGCGCCCTCCAGCGCAAGTCGTGGTAACGACTTGCGTTGAAAAAAACGTGTTGTAACGGCACGCGGTGTAACAGCCGCGTTGTAATGGCTGTTCCCCGTGTGTGAGCTTGAGATGAGGATATAGTCTATTCTACTGTAGGAGTCATGCGGGTTGGAGTACAAGGTGTAATCTCTGGTGCCGGGGTGTTGTAGGTGCCATGGATCTAGTAGGTTGAACCTATTGCATATGTTTTTTAGGCTATCGAGAGAAGCAGGGGGTCGGTTTCTGATCCTGATTGTCTGTTTAGGGTGTGATCTAGAGCTAGGTTGAAGTCTCCTGCCAGCACGTTCATGTAGTTCAGCTGCTAAGCCTCTATTTCTCTCATTACCCCCTCCCAGTAATTTGTGTTGTCTGTGTTTGGTGCATAGGTATTCGTTACCAGTATGGTTTCATCCCCTCTTTTCAGTTGGGTGATCAGTAGTCTCCCTTGATCGTCATACCGTTCTTTCTCAATAGTTATCTTGAATTTGCTGTTTATCAGGGTGATGACACCCCTTTTTTTGCCTACCGCCGGTGAGCAGGCTACCTGGCCTAGCCATCTCGCCCTAAGCTTGCTTGCGTCTTCTTTGGATAATTTGGTTTCTTGTAATAGGATGATGTCCCCTTTGGTTTTTGCTAGGTAGTCTAGTACTTTTTTCCTCTTTATCAGGTGATTTAGAGCCTTGACGTTGAGGGAGACTATCTTTTAAGCATGGGCGGAAAATCCTTTTCGCTCGCGGATTTTGCGGATTTTCGGTAAATTCGCAATCCGCGAGATTCGCGAACCTCCCGCAAAATCCGCGAATCCGCGAGCAGCGGATTTTGCTCGCACTGTTCGCGTGAGTTCGCGGCTTTTCAGTACAACTTCGCGCCCCGCGAATAAGTGCAAAATTGCAGAAATACGAGCAAAACTGAAACTACTTACCAGGTTCAAAAGTTCAGGCTCATCATTAGTAGCCATTTCCTGTAGTGCTTCCTGAGGGGCCCCTCCAGAGTTCAGTTGCCAGTTGCAACTATTATGTGACCCTGCTCTGAACCTCAGAATAGTTACACATATGCCACAAAGGTCCTGAATTACAGCTAAGGGAGACAAGCAGGAGCCAGGCTGGAAGTTCAAATCCATTAATCAGCCCCTAATTCATTATTGTCAGTTGGGGCAGGGCAGGTGTTGTAACTAATTTTGCAACAATGAAAGCACTTAGCAAGTGCAAAAGATCACTAATCAGGAAGCACTAAGGAAGCAGGTGCCAGCTAAAAAAATATTCTGTGACACATTAATCAGCCCCAAATTAATTCAGGTCACTTGAGGCAGGGAAGGTGTGCTTGCGTTGCCACAATAATGTACACTGACTGGACAACCAGAGGGTGCTGTGATGAAACAGAGGGTGGCATGGGTGGGCCAGAGGGTGGCATGAGTAGTCAGAGAGTGGCAGTGGTGACAGAGAGTGGCAGTGATGTAGAAGAGTGTCCCAAACAGGCTGGACACGTAGAAACAACAAGTTCGCGAAACTTGCGACCCGACAGGTAAGTTCGCAATTTGCGACATTGTACAAAACCCTCGCGAACTGGCAGAAACCCGCGCAAACACAAAAAAAATCCGCAAATTCGCGAGAATTCGCGGATTTTGCGGATTGCGAGTTCGCAAATCCGCAAAATTCGCGAACGCGAGATTCGCAAAATTCGCCCATGCTTACTATCTTTAGGTCAGCCTGCAGTGCATTGCTGCTACTCAGAGTCATGGTTTACAAGGCGCTGCACTAGTTCTCTGTTCACCATAGGTATTGTTGTATGCGATATGAATAGGACATGTCTGTAGTGGCGGATGCTGTGATTCGGATGATCTAACTGGGCACTTGGTATAGACAAAGACGAAGACGTGGACGAGACATACTGAACAGAAGGTACGGACAGGACAAAATGTATGTACACTGAGTCCCCCCTCCTCCCTCTCCCATTCCTCTCACCCCTCCCCCTCCCTGCAGCTGTGTCGTACAGTAGACATGCAACAGCAAGGTCCCTCCCGCCCGCTACATCCCCAGGATAATCTAGTTCGCCGTTACCTTACACATATATTAAATGTGCAGCATTAGAGCATAAGTATGTCCGTTAAACTTGTCCCTGCAGTGACACACCCTCGCTTGAAGGTTAAAGGATATAGGCATTCTTGTGATCGTTCATGTCCGCCTTTTCGTCCCTGTGCTTTGGTGAGTGTGTCTGAGCCCTACTGTGTCTCTAGCGGGCTTTCCGTGAGGTAGTTTCTGTTGTGCAAAGGTTTCAGTCTTGGTATTTTCATGAGGCAGATTTTTCTTTTCCGCAAGAGTCGTGAGATATTGGTGTGCTTGCCGCCATTTATTTCTTGCAGGTTATGTGACCTTCGTTCTTGGGTTTTGGTTAAGTTCATGTATGTTCTTGGTTGGCTTCTTGTGGGTCTAGTCTGTGGAGTGGTCTGGTGAGGCGCTCCTCTTGCTTGTCGGAGTTGTCGTCCCCATTACCTATATGGCCGGACCCTCTAGATATCATGAGAGTTCCATTGGGTCATCGAAGGTTAGTGTGACTCCTTTGTTGATTATTCTGAATTTTGTCAGGCCGGTGAATGAAAAGGTGATGTTCTCCTTCCTTAGCATCTCTCTTTGGGCTAGGAAGCCTTTCCTGATGTCTACATTGGTCTTTGAGCAGTCTTGTGTGAGGATAATTTTGTGTCCATTCCACTGCAGGTTGTGGTTTTTTCTTACCACCCCAAAAATGGCATCCGTTTGGTGTGATTGAAGTGGTCTGCATATTATCGGTCTTGGTCCCGATCTGTTGGATTGTCTGAAGGTCAGGACTCTATATGATTTGTCTTGCTCGAAAGGGTTTTCGAATGTGAGATTAGTCAGATTGGGAATGAGGTTCTGTATGAGTGACACGCACAAGCCGGCTTTGTCCTCTTCCCCTTCTGGGACCCCTGAATTCTTATGTTTCCTTTTCTGTTTTGGTCTTCGAACTCTGCTTTATCTAGCTCGAAAGGGTTTTCAAATGTGAGATTAGTCAGATTGGGAATGAGGTTCTGTATGAGTGACACGCACGAGCCGGCTTTGTCCTCTTCCCCTTCTGGGACCCCCAGAATTCTTATGTTTACTTTTCTGTTTCGGTCTTCGAACTCTGCTGCCTGTTTGCGAAGATCAGTGGTAGCTTTGGCAATAGTGCCGATCGCTTTTCCAGTGAGCTGAGATTTGTCTTCTATATCACTGACTCTCTGTTCGACTTCAGATAGCCTACTGTTCGCTGTGTGGATGTCTGCTCTGACAGCCGCTAGTTTGAGTTGTATCGCGTCTGTGGTCTGTTTTGTAGTTTTTGCCAGGTCATGGACTTCAGCCAGTTTTTTGAGTATGCTGTCCAATGTGTTGCTGATGTCTGATTTTTGTTTTATTGGCGACTCTGAAATCCTTCAGGCTTTGTTTTTTTTGGCTGCTGGGCTAGTTTCCATTCATTGCCAGCTTTTGTAGCTATGCCCCTCTTTGCCAGTAGGATTTCTAACCTCTTGCCGTCTTGTGTAGCTGAATGATCTACCCTTCCTTTTGGGTGCGTGTTTTATGGCTCGTTGCTCTGTTGTGTGGTAGTTTTTGTCTGTGTTCTTGGCTGTGGTAGCCTCAGCTTGGCTCCCCTTGTTTGCACTAGGCTTCTTTGTTGGCCTGTCAGGGATGGTTACTGTTGGTCCTGCCTGGACGTGTTCTTTCCTTAGATGTTGGTCTGCAGACCCTGCCTTTCGGAGTTAACGCGCCGACCTTCACCGGGGGTCAGGCTACTGCTGCTTTGTGTGAGCGCCCGGAGTTCCTCTTCTGATATTGCTCTGGGGGTCGCCGTTGCCTGTGTTTCCTTATACTTAGGCATTGCGGGCTCATCTCCCGGTTATGTTGCTTCCTTTCCTCGGGGATGTGCGCTTTTCTCTTTTGTTATGTCTTTGTCTGCGGTCACTTTAGATTTGTTATCTCTAGCGCAGGTTCTGTGGGTTTTTGCGAGCGCTTTTGTTATTGTTTACGTCTTCGCTGGCACTGCTTCCCTAAGGGGGGGTCTGGTCAAGATGGCGGCGCCCTTATATTAGTTTCGCTTTCCCTATTTCTTCTGGGTCTCCTTTGAGCTGGGCTGGGCCCCGTTCGCTGTGCCTTGCCTTATTGTTTTGATCCTGATGGACTCGCGTTCTTAGTAGCTGCTAGCGGTTCGAATTTGGCTTGGTCGGGCAGCCGTTTAGCACTTATGTCTGCCCGGGTCCGTGCTATGCTGTCTGGCTTTCTGCCCGTCCCAAGATGGCTGACGGTGCTCCCCCCAGGTCTTTTGGGCTGCTACAGTGTTGATGTTGCTTTCACGTATTTCCACCTCGTCTGCCTGATGGGAGGTCTATGTGCATTTTTGCGGGTGCTTTTTGTTATTTACATTTGCGCTGGCGTTGCTCCCCATAGGGCGAGTCTGATCAAGATGGCGGCGCCCTTGTATTACTTTCCGTTACTCCCTTTCTTCTGGGGTTCTGCTGAGCTGAGTTGAGCTGAGCACTATTACCGTGGCTTGCCTTATTGTTTTTCATAGTCAATAGTTTATCAACTGTCACAAATGCTTGTCTCATCACTCTTCCCATCAGAATCTCATGTGGACTTAATCCTGTCTTTTTATCAGGTATGCTCCTTAGGGTCATCAGAACAAGTGGCAAAGCATCAGGCCGTTTCAGTCCAGTGGCCAAACACATTTTTGCAATTCTGTTCATAATGGTTCCAGTCCCTCTTCAACTACCCCAGAAGCCTCTGGTCTGTAAGCACAATGCAATTTCTGACGAATGTCCAGTGCTTCACAAATTGTGAAAATGTGTTCCACGATCTGTCTCCATTGTTACTGGAAAACCAAAACTGGGAATAATTTCTCTCAACAACAGTTTTGCAACAGCCACCCCATTATTCCTTCTGGCAGGGAAGGCCTCCACCCACCGAAAAAATAGACAAACGATCACAAGTACATATCAAAGTCGATTACAGGGTGGCAACTCGATAAAATCTAATTGCATTTGTGTAAATGAACCTCCCTCCCGTCCTATGGTTCCCAAACTCACAACTGTTTTTCTTCTTGGATTGAACGGCTGACAAACAAAACATCACTGACAAAGGCTCTCAGCGATCATCCTGAATTTAGGATTATACCATGTCTGTCTGAACATCCTAATCATGGCATCTCTCCCAATATGAGCTTGACCATGGTACATTCGGGCCATATTAGAAATCATGTTATCAGGCATTACTGGTCTTTCATCTTTATAAACCCATATTTCATCCTCTTCTCTTTGTCTACATCCTGATTTTAACCAATTGTCTTTTTCTTCCTCACTTGCTTCTTCCTGCAAGTCTCAACTACTGTTGTTAGCATTAAAGGACATGAAACATGTTCAGCTTTTCTGTCCCGATTTATGGATGCAAGATTTTTGGCACAGTACTTAGTAATTGAGTGAACAAAGCTGTTGCCTCTGGTGACGTAATCATCTCCTTTCTTGTGAGCTGCACATTTTACAACAGCAATTTTCTCTGGTAATTGGATTGCATCAATCAACATTTTCGCAAATTCAGCATTTCTGATGGGGGATCCTGCAGAAGTTAAATAACCTCTTTGGGACCACAGTTGACCATAATCATGGACAAACCCAAAACCATACTGACTGTCAGTCACTATGGTGACTCTTCTCTCTTTTCCCAGTTCACATGCTCGAATCAAAGCAATCAATTCTGCTATTTGAGCAGAAAGAATTCCTTTCAGACAAGATACTTCCAGGACGTCTGCCACTGTACCTACAGCATATGCAGCACATAGAGCACCCTCATCCGTTCTCAGACATGAACGATCTACAAACATTACATCATCAGATTCAGGCCATGGTTCATCTTTAATGTCAGCTTTTGGTTTGGTACAGTATTCAAGAACATCCAAACACTTATGATGAACTTCATTTCTCACCTCAACATCCATGACATCAGGTAACAACGTAGCTGGATTTACATTCACACATCGTGCAATTGTCACATTATCTGCCCCTAGATTTACTTCTCATATTTTGTCATCCTGTGATTAGTAAGGAACTGTGTTTTTGTCCTAGTGAGGAGAATTTCCACTGAATCAGGTAAATATTCCCTGAAAGGATATCCCATCACTATACCTTCACTTTGTTCCAAACTCACACTTGTAGCAGCTACTCCTTTCAAGCATCCTGGCAATGCCTTACCAACTGGATCCAAGACAGCTGAGAAATATGCAATTGGCTTTCTCAGTTTTCTATGTCTTTGAACTAGAACTGATAATGCACATCCTTCTCATTCACTGCAATATAGTTCAAACTCTTTCTCATAATCGGGCATTCCCAATGCTGGTGCTTCACACAGACTGGTTTTTAGTCGTTCAGAAGCCTCCATTTCTGTTTTATTCAGCACTATAGGATCCTTTACATCTGCTCTTGTTAGCCTCTGCAATGGTTTGCTATCATTAAAAATCCACTGATCCATTGTCGACAATAACCTACCATTCCAGGAACATTCTTACTTGTCTCTGAGTTTTAGGAGGTTGCATTCCCTGTATCATTCTGATTCTCTCTATGGTAACTTGTCTGATTCCTTGGGCAATCTTGTGACCTAAATATTGTACTTCTTTCTGACAGAACTGTAACTTTTATGGGGACACCTTATGTCCCCCGTCTGCCAAATGGTTCAGTAATGCAATGGTATCTGAAACACAGGCATCCTTGGTTCTTGATGCCACTAACAGGTCATCAATGTATTGAACCAGTCCTGAGTTTCAAGGCATGTTCAAACTCTCCAATGATTTCTTTAGCTGCTGATTAAAGATGGAGGGACTCTTAGTATACCCCTGAGGAATTTGGCACCATGCACCCCTGAGGAATTTGGCACCATGCCAAAGTACGCTCTCCAAACCGGAAAGCAAAAATTGGCTTGTTATCTGGATGTAATGGAACTGTAAAGAACGCATTACATAGATCAATGATTGTATACCATTCTGCATCATGTGAAATTTGGTACAGGATCACTGCTAGGTTTGGTACAACCGGACAGCATGGGACAACAATTTTATTAATTCTTCTCCAATCCTGTACTATCCTAAATGTTCCATTAGGCTTTTTCAATCCCATTATAGGCGAATTACATGGACTGCTTACTATTTCTCTCAAAATTCCTTGTTCAATCATCTTGTTTATCACTGGGCTTATTCCTACAATTGTTTCTGCTTTCATTTTGTATTGGGGAATGTTTGGGTAACTCACTCCTTCCTTTACAGAAACTTTCACAGGATCCACACCTTTCATTAGTCCAATATCCTCTCCTGTGAAATCCCACACTTGTTCTTTGACTGACTCTTTCAACTCACCAGGTATCTTTTCTCAGTCAAATACTGGAAACATACTATTTCGTTCTGAGTCTATCAGTGACATGGTCATTTTATACAATCTATCTTCATCTGGGTTTTGAAACTCAATGCCATCTGGTGAACAGTAAATGGCACAGTTCATTTTACACAGTATGTCCCTACCAAGAAGGTTAACAGGACTACTGTCACACACTACAAATCAATGCATATCTTTGAAATTTCCAATTTCCACTTCAACTGGTTCTGTCAGGGATGTTTTAATCTGTCTATATGCTACACCTACTACTTGGATACTGTCTCCAGAGAGAGGATGATGTTGAACTTTTACTGATCTAACAGTAGAACGGGTAGCACCTGTGTCCACTAGGAAAGTCACATTTACATCATTCATCTTTCCATTCATAAAAGGACCAGACTGATCTACCTCTAGATTTGCACCAAGTACGCACTCTTCTCCCTCTCGTAGGCACCGTCAGAAGCTATCATCAGACTCACTCCAATCTTCCTTCTGCCAATACTGTGAACTCACATTCGCTCTAGGTGATCTTGTTACCTGTTCTCCTCCGAAGAATCCTGTCTCTGCACTGTATTTCTGTAGATTTACACTGTGTGGAAGTGGTGGTTGTGGCACCTAACTGTAGGGTAACTACCTGCTGTTGTGGCGATGGCTGGTGAATTCCCTCATTCTGCACTTGCGGATTCAATCATGTATTTTCGAGAACAACTCTTGGTGGCAACTTACACTCTTTCTTCCAATGCCCTAACCTGCCGCAATTGTGTCATGGAAACTTTTTCTTGGCTTCTTCGAAATTACCCATTCCTTATGCTTTATTCAAATTTCGCTTCATTCTTACCTGACCTCCTTCTGGACTTTTATACTCTAGTTGAGCTCCCTTGATGTTCAGCCACTTTCACCTGCGCCCATATTGCTTTCTCTTTAAGTTTTCATTGCTTAACCTCAATCTCATCACTGCAATATTTTGCAAGAACTTCATCAACAGAACATGATTGCCATCCCATCAAGCTATGCTTGATCATATCTCCTATCCCTGGTCTTAATCCAAAGACAGAACGATACACAAAATGACTCATGTCTTTCTCACTTAACTCCTCATATCCACTGTATTGCCTAAACATTAGCAACAATCTTTCATAAAATGAATGTACTGATTCTTTAGGTTCCTGCAATGTCCTGTCAATCTTTACCCAATCTGTTTCTTTTGGTGGGATTTTATTCTTCAAGAATACGATTACCTGTTCAAACTTTCACATTACCTCAGGCCCAGGAGCGCCTGTTCTAGGATCTCTCGGATATTCAGTTTTTGACCAGTCCACAGTAATCTTGCATTCAGACCATAGGTCTGCTGGTACTACTATGTCAAACAATCCATCTAGATCGTCCCATAATACCTTTGAAACTTTTACAAATCGATCCACTTGTCGGTACCATTCCACTGGTTTCTTTCGCAACCTGGGGAAATCATTTGTGAATGACAATATACCCTGTCTAGTCCAAGGAACATGCACATACTCTCCTCCCGGTATTTCTCTCATAGGAAATTCATTTGCTACAGGCTCCTTTTCTCTAACCGGAAACGCTAATGATGTTCTCTTCCCTTTTCTTTGTCTATTTAGCCTTCCATCGTTGTACATCTCTCCATTTTCCTTAGTAACACAATTAATTCTTTTATCTGGGTTAATCTTCCAGCAGTATTCATATTGTCAATATCCTTTTCAGTAAAATCTACTCTGTAAGGCTTTTGTAATAATTTATTCTTTGCAAAGTCTATATTGAGTTCATTTGCCAACCCTTCTAGTCGATCATGCAGGGTTTTTGCTCTCCACGTAATGCTTTTACACATGAACATTAATTCATCATCTTGGTATGCCTTTAACCTATCTGTTCCAATTGTTCCAATTATCAATTCTTCCATGTCAATATTCAATCTGACCACATCTAACACTTTAGGCTCTTGATCTTTTACTTTCAAAGTTTTAAGCCAATCACTTAATTCCTGCTCTGTTGGTCCTTCAGGAGTTTGTGACAAATCGATGTTCTCTATACTTCTTTTGGATGTTGCAGAATCTGATTCCGCACTGGCTAAAAACTTATATGGGAGACTTTGATTAATGGTCAAGTCAGGCAGTGTCATCTGACTAGTACGCCTAACCTCAGACAAATCTGGATAAACCTTTTCTCTTACTTTTTGTAAACTTTGATTAAAAGGGATAGTTAACAATGTTTCTTTTATTTTCTGGTTTTCGAACACTGGAATCACAGGACCTATTGTTACAGGGACAGTCACAGCTTCTATACTTTTAGTGAGTTCCTGTATCTTTTCAGTCAACTCATTAGTAGACCGCACATATTCAGACGTACTTGGGTTTTCTTCAAATATCCTTTCTGCTCTATCCACACTACCTCTAATTTCATGATTTTGTCTAGGGGTACCAGTAAGTCTTGTTTCCATTAATGGGCCATTAGAATCATATCTCACTTCTCTCTCTCAGTACTGTCTTTAATTTTAGAAAATCGTCTCAGGGTACCAGTAAATCGGGTCTCCATTGGCGGAGCATTTGTAGTCACAGTTGATATGGAGTGGGTCTTCTATATAATATCTCCTCCAGTACCTCATCCTCTGTTTAACAATCCCCATAACTCTTTCTTCCTGACTCCACATTATTTATTTTTTCCGTATACTTCCGTCCCACCATTTCATCAACTGTCCTTACCGGACACATTCCATCGCACATATCAGCGTTTCTCCATCTCCGCATTCAACTCTCATGGGTCGTTCCCCATATACCTCGCAATCTGCCTCTAGGTCCTCTGAACTTTTCAAACCTTTCTCTCTCCAATTTATGTATCTAATCTTCCCACTCAGCCAATGCCTCAAATTGAGTCGGTCTATGTCTTGGTTTAAGCTTAGTCTTAGATTTTTTCTCTCAAATTTCATAAAACAGCAGTACTAAAAGAACCTACTTCTGGAAATGCTGGTACACCATCATTCTTAGTATATCTAGCCCAATTTTCTAACCATATACATGTATGGTAGCCATATTTTGTCATCATGTATGATGCAGGCGTTTTAGGCAGAGGAAGCAATTTTCCCTCTCTGGTCACTATTTCCTTATCATTTTTTAACACATTTTTTAATTTCTTAAACCATGTAGGTTTTTCTTTTTTTTCTCCATAATAAAACTCAATTTTCCTGACGGTTTCCTGACTTTCAAACAATTGCGCACTCTTCTGCAAACTGCTTTGCGGCACCAACCTATCACAGTGCGGTTCACACTAACGCACCAATCAGAACAAGATATGTTTCAAGCACTCTCAACCAATGCTTGCACAGCCTTTGCTAACGCACCAATCAGCGCTCACTCTGTTCTAGTCACGCGGACCAATCCCACCGCAACCCTTCTTACGTCAGCCCTGCTCCGGTTTCTGCAGTGTTGGGAATAGTATTAGTGACTGTGCTTGATTACTCTATTTCTTACAGTTGTCCTCGTTGGGTATTGCAAGAAGTAGGGCTCACTCCAGTTTTCAAGGTAAGAGGCAGCAAAAATAAGGGGCCATCAGTTCAGTAGTTTTTTCATCCCCACTCATAGTGACAGAGATCTCCTTTCTTTTCCACAGCTATGAGGTCCTGATGAGAACCCCCCACTAATTAGGGGTTCGAAACGCGTAGACCGCTCTTCTACACCACAGGATTCTTCAAAAAATAATCACCTATGTGACAAGAATTTTCAAATTAATCAAATAACTTTGTATGGTGTTAATAATGTGTGCTTTGTTATATTTCATTGTAAATAAGGAAATGTGTGTTAGGTATGTGTGAGAGTGTGAGATTGGAATGTTTAATGTTGTTTAACGATGTATGAAAGTAAATAATGAAGTGTTTTTTTATGAAATTGTGTTTTTGTATTGCTCCTTCTATGTGAATTGTGAAATTTGGTGAATCTTACCAAACATAGAATAGCAAAAATATATGAAAAATAAAGTGATTCATTCGGACTGATTCCTAAGTCTAGAACCCACATTAAGTTTGATTCTTTTTGTGCAGAATTCAGGGTTTGTAAACTAGAAATAACAGTATTGGCACTTGTTTAGTTGTTTAGTCATCGAGTGTCTTGACCTTACTGTGGGAAGCCCAAACCCAGTGTTGTTTTCCCCTGTGGAAGATCAAGCATTAAGGTGCGTGTACATGACAGATTGAAGTGCCCACTTAAAGCTTCCACCTGGACAGGATGGCAGAGGGATTTGATGTTAAGACATTAGCAGCAGTATTAGCAGGGATACAGAAACAGCTTAGTGAGACTATGGAAGATAATAAGAGTTTGCGGGAAGAGGTTAAAAGGTCTAGTCAAGAGACTAGTGTTTTTTAGGCAGTGTTTTGAGGAATACCTGGCAGGTTCCAATCCAATGTCCAAAGAGTATAAGCCCCAGGCCTTTTCTCCCTCCCCTTCAGCTACCGAGTTAACCATTCAGGTTATTCATGCCATGTAACCAACTATTCCCTTAGCAGTCCCAGAAAGATTTACAGGAGATCTAAATAAGGCCCAAGTGTTTATCACACAATGCTCCTTAGATTTTTTGTGTGAGCCTATTATATTTAAAGAGGATCAATCTAGGGTGGCCTTTTTATTGTCTTACCTAAGTGTCCATGCAGCGGCATGGTCTATGTCAATTGTTAATAGTAATGATTCCATCCTGTATGATTTTGAGAAGTTCAAGGCTGAGTTTTTGTGGATTTATAATCAAAGTTCAATTTCACAAACCACAGACAATGAGCTCTTAGATTTGCGCCAGGGCAATCGAGATTTGGTAGCCTACCTTGCAAAAGTTAAACAAAATTGATTGTGGAAACTCAATGGCCAGAAGCTAAGCGAGCTGCAATATTCTATAGGGGTCTCAAAGCTGAATTGAAGGATGGATTGTCGCAGATTCCGAAGAGGCTGACTGAGGTGTCAGAGCTAATAGATTTAGTTCTGCAAATTGATCAACGGCAAAATGAAAGAAAAAGTGAGCGCCGCAAAGAAATTAAATCATTACCACTACATTTTGATCGGATGAAGACAGAACCGGTAAAGTCTAATGAGGCAGGGGTCGCTGAAGAGCCTATGCAGATTGGATCTGTGAGAGGTCCGTTAACTAAGAAAGAGAGAGAGAAGCGCAGATCTGGAAAGTTGTGCATGTATTGCGGAGGTTATGGGTATTTTGTCAAGGAATGTCTGAAGAAACCAACAGCCAGTGCATGGGTAAAAGACAGGCCCCATCAGTAGAGGGAGTTGCTCTGGTGGGTGCATCAGACAAGACAACTCCAGATGCTCAGCTGGTAGCAAACACTTTGCATTCCGCTGCTTCGCATTTGATTATTCCCAGTTGAATAAAGTTCAGCAACAGCAGTGTAGATGACATCTCTGTGATGATAGACTTCGGGGCAACTGGAACTTTTGCGATATAAAATTTGCTCAGTCCATCGGCATTCAGTTTGTCAAGAAAGCTAAGCCAGAAGCGGTGCGAGCAGTGGATGGTACCAATCTGTCTTCTGGTCCCATTGTGTATGAAACAGAGATGGTAACTGTGGAAGGCCCAGGATTGCATCAAAGTTCTTTGAAATTCAGTCTCATCAATGCCCCACAGTTTCAGTTAATTTTGGGTCTTCCTTGGTTGACCGAACATAATCCCAGTATTGACTGGGCTAAGAGAACAATAGATCTAAATTCGACTTATTGCAAAGAGCATTGTTTTCATACTTGTGTGGCCATGAGTCCTTCTTCTCAAACCCTCTTGTTGGCGGATTCTCCTTTGGTGATTTGTGCTGTGGGAGTTCCAGAGATTCCAGAGGAGTACCTAGATTTGAAGGCGGTATTTGATGAAATTGAGGCGGAAAAGCTACCCCCTCACCGGGAATATGATTGTAAGATCGAATTAGAGGCCGGAGCCTCTCTCCCCTGCAGTCGGATCTATGCTCTTTCAGAAAACGAGAATAATCATTTAAAACAGTATTTAGATCGTTACTTGGCCAATGGGTTTATTCAACCCTCCCAGTCCCGTTTCTTCCCCACTTTTCTTCATTCCGAAGAAGGATGGCACTCTTAGGCCGTGTATTGATTATCGTGCTTTGAATGCGGTTACAAAGAAAAATCGTTATCCGCTACCCTTGATTTCACAGTTACTGGATCAAGTAAAAGGAGCTTGGGTGTATTCAAAACTAGACCTTTGAGGCGCTTATCATCTGGTTCGCATGGCTGAAGGTGAAGAATGGAAAACTGCCTTTAGAACACGATTTGGCCTGTTTGAGTATCAGGTCATGCCCTTTGGCTTGTGCAATGCTTCAGCTGCCTTCCAGCATTTTGTGAATTACGTGCTACAGGAATTTTTAGATCTATGTGCTGTGATTTACATTGATGACATTCTCATTTTTTCATCAAACTCAGAAGATCACGTTCGGCATGTGCGGGCAATTTAACAAAGACTGATGGATTACCAATTGTTTGTGAAGTTGGAGAAATGTGTTTTCCACACCACTCAGGTGGAATTTTTGGGATTTGTATTATCTCCCGAGGGGGTGTCGATGGATGACTCCAAGGTGAAAGCGATTAAGGATTGGCCTCCACCACGTTCTGTGAAAGAAATTCAAAGCTTCCTTGGAGATGCAATTTTTTATCGACGATTCATCCAAAACTTCTCTGCCAAGGTAGCCCCTATTACTCAGCTTTTAAAGAAAAAAGAGAAGTTTGTTTGGAGTCTGGAAACTGAAAAGGCCTTTCAAGAGCTAAAAGAATTCTTTACCTCAGCTCCTGTTTTACAGCATCTAAATCCAGAAGAACCTTTCTTTGTTGAAGCTGATGCTTCCAATTTCGCGATTGGAGGCATTCTTTCTCAAAGGCACAAGACCACTGGGAAATTACACCCTGTCGCTTACCGGTCCCGGAAGTTAACAGCAGCACAAATCAAGTACTCCATTGTGGATAAAGAATTGCTGGCTGTTAAAGATGCTTTCCAGGAATGGAGACATTATCTGTTGGGTGCTCGAAATGAGGTCACTGTTTTTACCAATCATCAACATTTACAGTTTTTAAAATCAGCACGTACCTTGACTCCTCGGCAATTGAGGTGGTCCCTATTTTTTGCCCATTACAACTTTGTGTTAACTTACAAGCCTGGTGCAATAAACGGGAAAGCTGATGCCTTGTCTCGTCTGGTTGTTGGAGAACAAGAAGAAAGAAAGGAGAAAGAACACATCATTCCCACTGAAAAGATCATCGCAACAATCTGGTTTCCAGAACTAGAGGACAAGATAAGAGAATCAATGTCCAAAGAAGAAATGCTAGTTTGGAGTCAAGAAGATGACAAAAGAGAAATCAAGGATGGCAAACCCTATTATCAGGGTCAATTGCTTGTTTCAAGAAGAGACCTACAAGAGAGAATAATGGAGCACTTCCATGATGATCTTATGGCAGGACACAAAGGAGTAAAGAGGTTTGGGTTCCCACTAGGAATATGAGATTGAAGGGGAATCGAAAATTTCAACCGCGGTTTGTGGGTCTCTATCTTGTGGATAAGATGTTGAATCCAGTTAGTGTTAAAATCAGGCTTCCTGCTAAATCCAAAATACATTCAGTTTTTCATGTGTCGCTAGTCAAGAGAAATCCACCTAATTTGAGGAAGGTGCTCCCACCCGATCCGATTTCAGTCCAATCAGGGGACGAGTTTGAGGTGAAACATATCCTAGATTCTAAGCTAAGGAAAGGAAAGATTTTTTATTTGGTGGATTGGAAAGGATATGGGCCGGAGGATAGGTCTTGGGAGCCAGCTTCTAATGTTCATGCTCCTAAATTGGTCAGAGAGTTTCATAAGGCTCACCCACACCGACCCAAGGAGGAGGAAGGAGGTTTTTTGGTGAAGGGTACTGTCAGGTTTTGTCGGCCAAGACAGCAGTTGCCTTCTAAGTCAGGAAAAAAACTTAGGAAAAGATTGTTGATTTATCCCTGGAGTCGGCTGCGCCGATTTTCTAATTAGGGATCTGAATTCAGTTACCCGATCCTTCGAGGGCAAAATGGTGGCCTTTCTGGTCGTCCTTTTGGGTCAGTTAGCGTTTTAGTCTACCTTAGGGAGGACAGGTGTTCACACTCGCTCTCCTTGAGCATTACGCACTTCAACCGTCACCTTGAGGCGTTCGGACGGTTTCTCCTGTCCGCGCTTCATTTTCGTCTGGTGGGACTCCGGTCTGGGGAGGCCTTTGGTCGTGTCTCCGCCCGACTTCTTCTACAGATTTAGCGCTCTGTTGGCGAAGGGAATTTAGAAGTTACAGAGTAATTCCCTCGCGTGCAGCGCCATCTTGTGTCTGGTTCATTGCAGTTCCAGCTTCAGACCTCGCAAGTAAGCACTGCGGGGAAATTTCTTAGCTCCCCCTGTGTTTAGTAACTCATACATTTTTTGGCAGTTTTGGAGAGTGCACCTTGGGGACCTCAATGGTTCGTCGTGTGAACAACCCTCTCTGAGTCCATTTATGTTGCAGCAGATTACCGTGGATATATTTCCGTTCATTTAAACTCTTGGAGCCTAAAGATAATATTTAGTGACTTTAGAGACTCAGTGAAAACCTTTGAACTGGATACAAGGAGTACAGCCATCTGTTTAAGTGGATTAGATTAATTGTTTCTTCTTTTGAAACTTTGTTGCCACTGCCACTTGTAAGTAACAAGATATATATATATTGCCTACCACCTTTTAAAACCATTTGTTCAGCAGATTTTTTCAACTATCATTTGGACCAACTGTTACTTTCTTTACGCTACTAAATATTGGTCCACAAGGGAGTAGCTAAGCGCTGCGAAGATTAAGGTAGGTGACACTACAGGGAGTTTGGGTGGGTCTGAAGGGTAAAGTATAGAATTTGCATTTTTAAGTGAATAATAGTGTTGTGTGTTACAGGTATCTCGCTAGTAGATGGAAGTCACAATTTCAAGAGTAGAAGAGGTACAAGCAGCGAAAACTCTCTTTTCTTCCCATTCCCCTTTTCCCCCTCTTCACTGGAAGTGGACATTGCCCGTTTGCGGTGGTGTGTGGGGATTTGGGGTTTTATCATCTGCTCCTGTGGAAGATCAAGCATTAAGGTGCGTGTACTTGACAGTTGGTTTTCTAGTCAATCATACTTGCATGTTTCTTTGATGGCTTTACTTCCTATTTTTTCTTGTTTTTGTTGCGAACTCCATGAGATTTTATGTGTTTTTTCTTTCTCCCTTCCCATGTGCTGCTACCTATTATCCCTCATATCCCTTTCCCGCTGTACTCTTTGTTGCTCTCTACCCTTCCCAGCTTGTCCGTAAAAGTACAGCAACACGTATGTCTTTGCCAGGTGTGACTAAAAAGAAAACTTTATAATTTTGTTTTTCTTTTGGCTCCTTCTTTTACACTTGTTGCTTGAAAGTACAATGCCTTGATGGACAAATGCAGCAATTAATGCAAAGATGTGAGGAAGTGAGCCACTCCACTCACTCAACCTCTGTTTGGGACAGGAGTTCCAGGAAACAATGTCTCTTCTCTGCTCTTGAGGCCCCTAAATCCACCCCCAGTGCTGAAGCAGGCACCAAGTAGCTGGAGTATTTATTGCGGCTCCTAGTTGTTTGGAAAGTAAACAGCAAGCATTTTCCTTTAAGGGTGGCACTTCCTCTGACAGCTGTAATATCCTAAGTATATGCAGCAAGTTCGCTGTGTTATTTTAAAACTGGATCAAGTACAATAGTCTTTTTAAATTATGTCCAGATTATCATTTGTGAAATTTAATAAAATAAACCATGCAGGTAACAAAGATTGGAAATATTTAATTCAATATTCAGGTTCAAGATACCACAAGAGAAGTGCTTCCTATTACTACAGGATTTTTATTTTTAATTTTAGTTCTTTAACTATGTTTTACAAAAATGCCCTGCCAATGCAGTAGCTTAGCACTCGCATTATCAAGGCAAGATTTATAGATTTTGCCAATTTGTGTTTCTTTTTTTACAACTATTGCTTCCTTGATAGTGCCCAACTAAATTTGGGCTGTTCCCATTCAAATTCCACTCTGGATTAGGACTTACTCCTGCCTTTTCATGATTAAATCTCTGTTAGACTACACAAGTGCAATACATAAACCTCCACCGCCTGGGGAAGCTGCTTCACCCTTCATCTTGTGCCAAGCAAAAAAAGTAGCCATCCAAAATGGCCACAGTGCTCATACTCAGTAGATACCCCACAAATGTGTACCACCAAACATCTGCTAAACACTCAGAGCCAGATGTAGGTAATCCAGAAATACCGAGTCCTTAATAGCGAATTTTACCGATTCGTTATTAAGGACTAGGTATTTCCGATGTATGTAAAAGAATCAGTAAAAATTACCGAATCGGTATAAATCTCTAAAAAATAGCCATTCGGAATGGATTGGTAAAAGAAAAATGACCGAAACCGCAGTACCGAATCGTTAATAACGAATCCCTAATACCGAATCGGTAACTACCGATTCAGTAATTTTAAAATTTGGTAATTGTGGAATCAGCCAATCCTGTGCATCCCCATGACCTCCCAAACAGGAAGTGGCCACACCCAAGCAGCTGCACTGAACCTGGAGCTGACTGTGAGGTAGGGAACAGAGCAGAGAAGCCAGGAGCAACACAGCTTTATTTTGCAACCAAAACCAAGCAAAATGGCAAACCAGGAGAGGGAGAAGGAGGGAGCTGGAAGGAAAAGAAAACAAAAATTTAGCAAGAGGGAGCTGGAGGTCCTCATTGAAGATGTCACCAAGGACCATGATAAGTTGTTTGGAAAGCAGTCTCTGCACGTGCCAGAGTCTCAAAAAAGGCAGATCTGGCTTGCAATTCAGAACAAAATCAATGCCATCGGAGTCACCCAGCGCTCCATTGAGGAGCCTAAAAAAAGATGGTACAATCTGAGGAAGACTGCTAAGGCGAGGATGGCAGAGAGGCAGAAGCAGGCCAACAAAACTGGTGGAGGGAGGAGCACAGCACCTGCACCAACTGCTCTGGAGCTCCTGGTTGAGTCCACCCTCCAGCGGGAGAGTGTGAGTGAGGTTGGCGACGCAGACAGCTCAGCCAGAGCTGCCAACAAACGAGGTAAGATGCATGCACATTATGCTGTGCACCCCCCTCCCTCCCCCCATTCCCCAGAGAGGCATAGTGACACCCACTCCAGTACATGTTTTACTCATAACCTGCAATATATTATGGGAGATGTAGTCAGCAGTAACACATATCAGAACAGTCAGTCCAGCAAACCCAAAGGCATGTGACACCAATTAGCAATTAGCAAGCAGAGGACAATCAGTGTGATTGGCAGGCATTAAATGTATTACAATGCAAATGCTGCCAGATAAGTGAGCATGTTTACATTATGTATCCACAGATGAGCCATCTCGCAGTGCACCAGTGGGGAGCAGAGGAAAGGCACCCAGGCCAGAGAGGAGACAAGAGAAGGAGGACCAGTCGCCTGCAGGGCACACCACCCCACCACCACCACCATCAACGCCACCACCACCACCATCACCACCGCCACAATCAATGTCACCACCACCATCAGGCGGGAGGCATGCAGTGGCCACCCTCCAGCAGATGGAGGTGTCCGAGGAGGACAGCAAAGGGGGCCAACAGTCTACAGTGGCTGAGGATAGCAACAGGGCAGGATCACAGTCCCCAACAGAGCGTGCCCCCACATCTTCCAGACGCCGCAGGGAAAGGGCAGCCAGTCTTCACTTCCAGGGCGAATATGACAGTGTGTTTGCTGAGCTTGACGGTAACATGCTGAAGGTCCAGCGCCTGCAAAGGAGAGCAATCAGGTCAGTGCAGTAGGAGATGGCACACATGAATGCCCACCTGCATCGCATAGAGAAGGGCATCAGTGCCATGAACACTTCCATGGCTGAGGGCATGAGTGGCGTGGCGGATGCTGTGAGGCTGCTCTGTAGCAAGTTAGAGGATGACCGTCTGTCTAGGCGCAGGGAGAGGCAGAAACTGGATAATTACACCAAGGCGGAGAACCGCCTGTCCACTGCAACCTCTCTCAATAGCCATGCAGGAGGAGATGGCACACTACAGTCGGGATGTGGCTAGGGGGCTGGTCACAGTGACCACTGCACTTGAAGTGCTCCAAACAGACAAGGTGGCCACTACAGCTGATGGGGGGGAGAGTGAGGAGGCTACTAGCCTTAGTAGCATCACGCCTCCTCTCACAGAGACCAGGAGGCACAGCGAACGCCACAGTGCTGGCCCTGGACAGACTGGCGGTGCGAACAGTGGGGCAAAGGAACGTGGCAGTGCAGCGCATGGGCGCAAGAAGTAGAGCCAGCCATGATATGGTTGTACTGAAATGGGTGATGTAACCTACGTTTTTATGGACACTGCTTTTGATGTTGGTGGTGTGCTCTGATCATTAAACACCATCACTCGAATACAGTAACTGGCTATGTCTTCTTACTCACTCAGAAATAGTTTCGTGTTATCTCAGCCCGTCTGTGTCTTCCATCCAGTGCTGCTGCCACACCTGCTGCGCTGTGCTTTGGCTGTGGACAGTCCTCACCCTCGTCCTCAGAGTCAGTTAGTTCCACTGCTGTTCCTTTCTTTGTGGCAAGGTTATGCAGCATTGCACATGTTGCTATTATTTTGCAGCAGATGATGGGGCGGTACTGACGTGCACTTCCACTTTTGTGGAGGCAATGGAACCTGCTTTTTAGTAGTACAAAGGTGCGCTCCACAACGTTGCGCATGCGTTTATGTGCCACATTGTATCTCCTCTCACTTGGGGTGGATGGGCTGAGGTATGGAGTTAGGATAAATGACCGCACGGAATATGCGCTGTCACCTAAATGGGAAAGAAAGTGCCATTAATTTTAGTCACCAATACATTCATCCAGGGTATACATCAGGGTGTGTCACAGTGATTTACCTAGCAGGTATCCTTCTCCGAATTCACCAGCACCCAGACGTGTATAGATCCCACTGTTCCTGAATATGTAGGACTCATGGGTACTCCCTTGAAATTTGGCCACAATGTCAGTAATGATGTAGTCTGCATCACATATCACCTGCACGTTGATGGAATGAGTGGATTTGCGGTTGCAGTATATGTATTCTGTAGCTGCAGGTGGGCAGATTGGTATGTGGGTCCCATCAATGCATAATAAGCGTATCCAGTGGCTGAGCTTAAATAGACCCTTACCTTCCAATATCTCGGGTCAAATACTGGCAGTGAGAAGAGTAGACTCGATTGGAAGGGGCCCTAAAACAGTGGCAGGGGATGTTGTTACAATTAATTTTAGGGACTCCTCTGCTGTGGACTACATCTGTAGAGCCCCTTCCCATAGAGATGCCCAAATATTTCCTTTGCACTTATCCTATTTCTATCCCACCCCTATTCACAAATCGACCTTCCATAGGAGGCCTCAGCATACTAGAAATCGCCTTACCCCTCCTAATAGGATTCACCACTGGCAGCCATTTGGGAAGGGTATCTTTCCACCTATTCCTACCTACCCGTTGCAAGCCCATTGGAACAGGTTTAGTGTCCTTGAGGAGGTTGATTGACTCACCCAGATGGGTATGTCTCTACCAGAACGTAACAAGGGTAACCTAGCGGAGGGTTCTGTAACAAGGGAAAAGATTTTACCCTCGGTTAACGGAGAGGATTCCTGTCCTAATGAAATTACGAGAGAGGGGACTAGGGCAGAGCAGAGTTTGAACCAGGGACTCCATAAAGAACAAGGGGATTTGCAAGGTATAGAAAAGGTTGTGGAAGGAAGTATAAAAATCCTTTCATGGCATGTAGCCCGGCTAAAGAGTAACCTACTTGTACCGGAGTGGTCCTCTTTTATGGCCACACACGATATTTTTTTGATGGAAGAAACTTGGTCCCTAGAGGAGAGTGGCAGCTCCGGTTTCACAACCTACGATATTCCTGCAGTCTCTGGGGGGAAGGGCCACCCCTCGGGTGGTCATTACATATGGGTAGGCGTACACTTAGGTGTGCAGGCTACCCATGTGGATCCAAAATCCCCAGATATCCAATGTGTCTTACTAAAGCCCGTTGATTAATCTCGAGTGGCTATCATAAATATCTACTCTAGACCCACCGTGAATGGAAAGGAATCAAGCACTATTAAAGCACTCGACCTTTTTCTTCAGACACTTGACCCCACAACTTCGATAATTCTCGGCGGCGATTTCAATTGCCAGTTCGAGCCCATGGGTGGATCCGAGTTGTGTGAGGAGGATGAGGTTGACTCGCTTTGGCATATCCCTGCCCCAAGGATTGCCCCGTTAAAGGCCTGGACCTCGTTAGTATTACAAATCAAATCATTGACCCTTGCAATGTCTCTGCGGGCATGCAACGGAAGGGCCAATAACGAAAGTTCCGGCCTACCCACATATAATAGGACAAATCGTACTTCCACCATTGACTACCTCATACTGGAAGCCAAACACTGGGACAGGTTCAAAGACTATAGGGTTGTTCCAAGGCACAACAGTGACCACAATGCGTTGGTCCTGATACTTAAGCCTGGTACATTTGGACTAACTAACCCTGATTCCAGCCCTAACTTGGTAGTGCCACCCTATATTATATCCAACAACAGGAGAAGGGTTAAATGGCCTTCCTGTCTGGACTCCCCTACCCGTCTTGCAGAAATCTACCTGATTGCTACCCCACTAATAAGTGATATGGGGAATACCACCTCTCATGGGCAGATTATAGAGATTCACAGAAAGTTAGTTGTGAGTCTAGGGGATGTATTTTTTCCAGTTAGCGGGACTAAGTTGTGTAGGACCAAAACACATCCCTGGCATGACCACGCCTGTAAAAAATCAAAGAAAGATCTTCTTACAGCAATTAAATCTAAGAACATCCTAAAAATTCGAGCATCAAGACTACTGTATTAGAAGGTACTCATCAGGGCCAAGAGTGAGTGAGAGAAATCCAGATGGGATGAGCTGAGACAGGCACTACTCTTAAAAGACTCTAAGACCTTCTGGGCCATTGCTACCTCCTCGGCGGGAGGTGAGAGAGACGATGGGGTCTCGAATATTGCTCCCATAATGTGGGAGTCACACTTTAAGTCAATTTACACAAGTCCTGAGATGAAGGGAACTGTGTGTCAAGGTTGGGACAAGTTGTCCAAAGTGGCTTTGGTCCCTCGGACCTGTATGGCCCAGGATCACCGGCACGAGAATCGACTGCCGGGGCTCCCGGGGCCCGGGGTTTTGGTCCCCCGGACCTGTAGGGCCCAGGACCTCCCGCCCGAGCATTGACTGCCGGGGGTCCTGGGGCTTCCTCCTGCCAAAATCAGGACATCATGCGAGTCCCCAGGATTTCCACAGCCCCAGACACCCCGCACGAGTATAGACTGCCGGAGGCCTTGGGCCCTGGATTCCAGATAGAGCAACTGGATGCCCACAATAGGACCGCCACTAATAGTTTAGACTCCATCTCCCTCAGGGAAGTTGAATTGACAATTGAGAGACTGATTCTGAATGAAGCCCCGGTCTTGACAAGCTCCCGGGAGATCTTTTTCGTTCCCAGCCAAAAATCTGGGCTCCATACCTGGTGGTCTTGTTTAATGCGGTTTTACAGGGTTCCGCATTACCTGAGACCTGGCTGGGAGCTGAGATTGTTCCGATTTTTAAAAAGGGCTGCCCGCTCGTCCCATCCAACTACAGACCAATCAGTTTACTTGACACCCCCAAGAAGCTGATGGGCCGAATCCTACTCGATAGATTATTGGGCTGGATGGAGGAGAATAAAACTTTGACCACCCTCCAAGCCGGATTTAGATCAGGGGTCTCGACATTGGACCAGATCTTCCGGCTCCAGGACCTATACTGGAAAACTGCAAGAGTAGAGGGTGGCAGCCTCTACGTTGTCTTTGTGGACCTGCGGGTCGCATTCGATCTGGTTCCTAGGGAGAGGCTCTGGACGGTGTTTGAGGAACTTGGTCTCCCTCCCTACTTATTAGATGCCCTAATCAGACTTCACACTGGGAATTACGCACAGGTGAGGTGTCGGAGGAACGGGGAACTATCAGCTCGCTTCCCTGTCACCCGGGGCGTACGCCAGGGTTGCGTACTGGCCCCCACTCTTTTCAGCCTGTATGTCAATGGTCTGCTAGATAAACTTAATTGCGTTAGGGATAACGATGCTCCGCGCCTGGCCACTGGTAGGGTGCCCGCTCTGATGTTCGTGGACGACACTTTGTTGTTGTCGCGGACATCATCGGGCATCCAGCGGGTCCTGGACGGGTTTGTCTCTTTTTGTGCCTCGCGGGGATTGGAGGTCAACTTGGAGAAAACCAAGTTTATGATTTTCAATCCCCCGAGGCACACCCGCCCACATCCCACAGTGAATGGAACTCCACTAGAGCGAGTCAAGACTTTTGTATACCTGGGGGTCACATTGACTGAGCACTTTGCATGGGACCACCAAGTTTCTAAATCTTCCCTGAGACTTGCACAGATTATGGGAGGCATAGGCAGATTTCACAGAGCCTCAACTTTTAAACCAGTTACCCCTGCCCTTGAGATATATAAAACACAGGTCAGGTCTGCAGCTTTGTACGCTGCAGAACTTTGGGGACACACGAACGTATGCAACTTACAGAAGGTTGAACAGGCCTTCATGCGACATCTGGTTGCCCTTCCCCAAAGCATGCCCCTCGTACCACTACGCTTGGATCTGGGCTTGGAACCCATTAACGAATTGGTAGCTGCACGACCTCTGCTCTACTGGAGAAGGCTCTGGTCTGTGCCGGAGCTCGCATCCTTTAGAGCAGAGTTCATTACAATTTGGGGGCAGCTAAAGAATAAGAACATACTCTGGTTGGCACATGTAAAGGCTCTCCTCTACCAAATTGGTCTACCCCAACTATGGGACACACCAGAGGACAGCTGCACGAGGATGCAAAGGTCTGTACTAGTGACGGCTGTAAGGTTACATAACCTCAAAATGCTATACTGCTCGACTTCCTTGGGCAGGCTGTCTACTGAGTTCCTGCTGATGAAAGCCGAATCCAGGACGGAGGTGTTCCTGGACCTAGTGCAGCCTCCAATTGCAAGAAAACTACGCATCCAACTGAGGCACGGCTCTATACAGATTGGGGCATTGACATCCAGATGGGCAAAATCGATGGAGGCCAACTGCCCTGCTTGTAATTACTGTAGGGAAGACATTGTACATATCTTCTTTTTCTGTCCGGCATATAGCGGAATTCGGAAATGCTGGATTATCCCATTGTGTAGAAACCTGGGTTTAAGACAATGTGTACAAGCTTGCAGAGTTGTAACTTACGATACCGCCCCTCCCATTGTTTTTGCTGTCTCCCGATTTTTACTTGGCATGTGGCGGAGAAGATTTGTTTTTATTAATAAGAAATAATGGTCTATTGCTTTTCATTTTTTCTTATCTTTGATAACTAACGTTTAATAACTTTTTTAATTTCTCTGTACTTATGGTTTTATTTCTGTACCTGTACATATTTTATTGCACTTTTATGGTCATTGATCGAAATAAAGTTATCAAAAGTAAAAGTAAAAGGTATGTGGGTCCCATCAATGCACCCTATAACATGTGGGAACTGTGCCTTTTGGTAGAAATCCAGCTTTCTCTTCTGCAGTTCCGCCTGTGTGCTGGGGAAGCGTTTGCAGTGATACATTCTCCGCATCAAGCAAGCTTATCTGCTTTTTACATATCTTAAATGTAACTATGACTGCTTTTTACACATTTGTACGTTTTATATTGTGAGTTTTTATTAACTGTACAATAAACTTACTTACTTACTTACGCATCATGACATCCAAAAAGGAGTTGAAGAAACGGGACAGGCAACTCTTTGACACACCACCTGCCGCAGCTATCACACCCTGGTAATTTCCTGATGTGAGCAGGTGAAGGCTACAGAGCACCTGCACATGTGTTGGTATGGCATGCAACCTTGCTGTCTGATGCTCCAGGTATGGGTGCAGGTCCCATATCAGGTCTAGGATGGTTTGTGGGTGTAGCCTGAACCTATCATGTATTTCTCCCTAAGTCAATTGGAACAGAGTGACACGCAGTCTGTACACACGCTCTTCCCGTCTCCAAACCCTCAGTCCTGCTGCTCGCAAACGTAGCCGCCTTGCTATGACGTAGAGGGCCGCCATTGTGTTCACACTGTTGCATTTTGGGGCTGTTTTTATGCACTGAATCTGATTACCACCTGCTCTGGTCAGTGTAATTACCGATTCTTAAATACCGATATTTGACAAATTCGGCATTACCGATTTATTGTACATCACATTAGCGAGTTGTTACAGATTTCTTATTTACCGATTCGGTATTTTGGAGTTTCGGTGTCGGCCGATCGGTAAATAAGGAATCAGTTACTGTTTTCCCTTAAATTTACTGATTCGTTATAACTGATTGCAAAAAACACAGTTGATGGACAGAATGCAGAACAATGTCTTACATTCACCCCAGTACAAAGATCTGGGCCTAAATCCATCGTTTCTTTGCACTCCACACCACCCTAGGTCAGACAATGGCTATATGCAAATCAGACTTGACCCTGTGCCTCATGGGAACAGTCCAGCCCGAACTACCAAGCCATGTCTTTCCTAGACCGGAATCAAGCATCCAAGGACCGGTTTCTGGCTATCAGCCTTCTTCAGCCTGGATAGCTTGACTCCAGTGATGTGGAGAGCCTGGGACTCACGTCTGAGCATACCCAGCCCACTTGGGGTGAAAATTGCAAAAAACACAGTTGATGGACAGAATGCAGAACAATGTCTTACATTCACCCCAGTACAAAGATCTGTGCCTAAATACATCGGTTTTTTGCACTCCACACCACCCTAGGTCAGACAATGGCTATATGTAAATAGGACTTGACCCTGTGCTTCATGGGAACAGTCCAGCCCGAACTACCAAGCCATGTCTTTCCTAGACCTGAATCAAGCATCCAAGGACCGGTTTCTGGCTATCAGCCTTCTTCAGCCTGGATAGCTTGACTTCAGTGATGTGGAGAGCCTGGGACTCACGTCTGAGCATACCCAGCCCACTTGGGGTGAAAATTGCAAAAAACACAGTTGATGGACAGAATGCAGAACAATGTCTTACATTCACCCCAGTACAACGATCTGGGCCTAAATCCATCGTTTTTTTGCACTCCACACCACCCTAGGTCAGACAATGGCTATATGCAAATCAGACTTGACCCTGTGCCTCATGGGAACAGTTCAGCCCGAACTACCAAGCCATGTCTTTCCTAGACCGGAATCAAGCATCCAAGGACCAGTTTCTGGCTATCAGCCTTCTTCAGCCTGGATAGCTTGACTCCAGTGATGTGGAGAGCCTGGGACTCACGTTTGAGCATACCCAGCCCACTTGGGGTGAAAATTGCAAAAAACACAGTGGATGGACAGAAGGCAGAACAATGTCTTATATTCACCCCAGTACAAGGATCTGGGCCTAAATCCATCGTTTTTTTGCACTCCACACCACCCTAGGTCAAACAATGGCTATATGCAAATCAGACTTGACCCTGTGCCTTATGGGAACAGTCCAGCCCTAACTACCAAGCCATATCTTTCCTAGACCAGAATCAAGCATCCAAGGACTGGTTTATGGCTATCAGCCTTCTTCAGCCTGGATAGCTTGACTCCAGTGATGTGGAGAGCCTGGGACTCACGAAAATTGCAAAAAAACACAGTTGATGGCTATATGCAAATCAGACTTGACCCTGTGCCTCATGGGAACAGTCCAGATCTTTGTACTGGGGTGAATGTAAGACATTGTTCTGCATTCTGTTCATCAACTGTTTTTTTTGCAATTTTCACCCCAAGTGGGCTGGGTATGCTCAGACGTGAGTCCCAAGCTCTCCACACCACTGGAGTCAAGCTATCCAGGCTGAAGAAGGCTGATAGCCAGAAACCGGTCCTTGGATGCTTGTTTCCGGTCTGGGAAAGACATGGCTTGGTAGTTCGAACTGGACTGTTCCCATGAAGCACAGGGTCAGAGCTGATTGCATATAGCCAGTGTCTAACCCAGGGTGGTTTGGAGTGCAAAAAAAGATGGATTTAGGCCCAGATCTGTGTACTGGGGTGAATGTATGACATTGTTCTACATTCTGTCCATCACCTGTGTTTTTTGCAATTTTCACCCCAAGTGTGCTGGGTATACTCAGACGTGAGTCCCAGGCTCTCCACACCACTGGAGTCAAGCTATCCAGGCTGATGTAGGCTGATAGCCAGAAACAGGTCCTTGGATGCTTGATTCCGGTCTGGGAAAGACATGGCTTGGTAGTTCGGACTGGACTGTTTCCATGAGGGACAGGGTCAGAGCTGATTGCATATAGCCAGTGTCTAACCAAGGGTGGGGTGGAGTGCAAAAAAGCAATGGATTTAGGCCCAGATCCTTGTACTGGGGTGAATGTATGACATTGTTCTACATTCTGTTCATCATCTGTGTTTTTTGCAATTTTCACCCTGAGTGTGCTGGGTATACTCACACGTGAGTCCCAGGCTCTCCACACCACTGGAGTCAAGCTATCCAGGCTGATGAAGGCTGATAGCCAGAAACCGGTCCTTGGATGCTTGATTCCGGTCTGGGAAGGACATGGCTTGGTAGTTCGGACTGGACTGTTCCCATGAGGCACAGGGTCAGAGCTGGTTGCATATAGCCAGTGTCTAACCCAGGGTGGTGTGGAGTGCAAAAAAACGATGGATTTAGGCCCAGATCCTTGTACTGGGGTGAATGTATGACATTGTTCTACATTCTGTCCATCATCTGTGTTTTTTGCAATTTTCACCCCGAGTGTGCTGGGTATACTCAGACGTGAGTCCCAGGCTCTCCACACCACTGGAGTCAAGCTATCCAGGCTGATGAAGGCTGATAGCCAGAAACTGGTCCTTGGATGCTTGTTTCCGGTCTGGGAAAGACATGGCTTGGTAGTTCGGACTGGACTGTTCCCATAAGGCACAGGGCCAGAGCTGATTGCATATAGCCAGTGTCTAACCCAGGGTGGTGTGGAGTGCAAAAAAACGATGGATTTAGGCCCAGATCCTTGTACTGGGCTGAATGTATGACATTGTTCTACATTCTGTTCATCATCTGTGTTTTTTGCAATTTTCACCCCGAGTGTGCTGGGTATACTCAGACGTGAGTCCCAGGCTCTCCACACCACTGGAGTCAAGCTATCCAGGCTGATGAAGGCTGATAGCCAGAAACCGGTGCTTGGATGCTTGATTCCGGTCTGGGAAAGACATGGCTTGGTAGTTCGGACTGGACTGTTCCCATGAGGCACAGGGTCAGAGCTGATTTGCATATAGCCAGTGTCTAACCCAGGGTGGTGTGGAGTGCAAAAAAATGATGGATTTAGGCCCAGATCCTTGTACTGGGGTGAATGTATGACATTGTTCTACATTCTGTCCATCATCTGTGTTTTTTGCAATTTTCACCCCGAGTGTGCTGGGTATAATCAGACGTGAGTCCCAGGCTCTCCACATCACTGGAGTCAAGCTATCCAGGCTGATGAACGCTGATAGCCAGAAACCGGTCCTTGGATGCTTGTTTCCGGTCTGGGAAAGACATGGCTTGGTAGTTCGGACTGGACTGTTCCTATAAGGCACAGGGTCAGAGCTGATTTGCATATAGCCAGTGTCTAACCCAGGGTGGTGTGGAGTGCAAAAAAACGATGGATTTAGGCCCAGATCCTTGTACTGGGGTGAATGTATGACATTGTTCTACATTCTGTCCATCATCTGTGTTTTTTGCAATTTTCACCCAGAGTGTGCTGGGTATACTCAGACGTGAGTCCCAGGCTCTCCACACCACTGGAGTCAAGCTATCCAGGCTGATGAAGGCTGATAGCCAGAAACTGGTCCTTGGATGCTTGATTCCGGTCTGGGAAGGACATGGCTTGGTAGTTCGGACTGGACTGTTCCCATGAGGCACAGGGTCAGAGCTGATTTGCATATAGCCAGTGTCTAACCCAGGGTGGTGTGGAGTGCAAAAAAACGATGGATTTAGGCCCAGATCCTTGTACTGGGGTGAATGTATGACATTGTTCTACATTCTGTCCATCATCTGTGTTTTTTGCAATTTTCACCCCGAGTGTGCTGGGTATACTCAGACGTGAGTCCCAGGCTCTCCACATCACTGGAGTCAAGCTATCCAGGCTGATGAAGGCTGATAGCCAGAAACCGGTCCTTGGATGCTTGTTTCCGGTCTGGGAAAGACATGGCTTGGTAGTTCGGACTGGACTGTTCCCATAAGGCACAGGGCCAGAGCTGATTGCATATAGCCAGTGTCTAACCCAGGGTGGTGTGGAGTGCAAAAAAACGATGGATTTAGGCCCAGATCCTTGTACTGGGCTGAATGTATGACATTGTTCTACATTCTGTTCATCATCTGTGTTTTTTGCAATTTTCACCCCGAGTGTGCTGGGTATACTCAGACGTGAGTCCCAGGCTCTCCACACCACTGGAGTCAAGCTATCCAGGCTGATGAAGGCTGATAGCCAGAAATCGGTGCTTGGATGCTTGATTCCGGTCTGGGAAAGACATGGCTTGGTAGTTCGGACTGGACTGTTCCCATGAGGCACAGGGTCAGAGCTGATTTGCATATAGCCAGTGTCTAACCCAGGGTGGTGTGGAGTGCAAAAAAATGATGGATTTAGGCCCAGATCCTTGTACTGGGGTGAATGTATGACATTGTTCTACATTCTGTCCATCATATGTGTTTTTTGCAATTTTCACCCCGAGTGTGCTGGGTATAATCAGACGTGAGTCCCAGGCTCTCCACATCACTGGAGTCAAGCTATCCAGGCTGATGAAGGCTGATAGCCAGAAACCGGTCCTTGGATGCTTGTTTCCGGTCTGGGAAAGACATGGCTTGGTAGTTCGGACTGGACTGTTCCTATGAGGCACAGGGTCAGAGCTGATTTGCATATAGCCAGTGTCTAACCCAGGGTGGTGTGGAGTGCAAAAAAACGATGGATTTAGGCCCAGATCCTTGTACTGGGGTGAATGTATGACATTGTTCTACATTCTGTCCATCATCTGTGTTTTTTGCAATTTTCACCCAGAGTGTGCTGGGTATACTCAGACGTGAGTCCCAGGCTCTCCACACCACTGGAGTCAAGCTATCCAGGCTGATGAAGGCTGATAGCCAGAAACTGGTCCTTGGATGCTTGATTCCGGTCTGGGAAGGACATGGCTTGGTAGTTCGGACTGGACTGTTCCCATGAGGCACAGGGTCAGAGCTGATTTGCATATAGCCAGTGTCTAACCCAGGGTGGTGTGGAGTGCAAAAAAACGATGGATTTAGGCCCAGATCCTTGTACTGGGGTGAATGTATGACATTGTTCTACATTTTGTCCATCATCTGTGTTTTTTGCAATTTTCACCCCGAGTGTGCTGGGTATACTCAGACGTGAGTCCCATGCTCTCCACATCACTGGAGTCAAGCTATCCAGGCTGATGAAGGCTGATAGCCAGAAACCGGTCCTTGGATGCTTGTTTCCAGTCTGGGAAAGACATGGCTTGGTAGTTCGGACTGGACTGTTCCTATGAGGCACAGGGTCAGAGCTGATTTGCATATAGCCAGTGTCTAACCCAGGGTGGTGTGGAGTGCAAAAAAACGATGGATTTAGGCCCAGATCCTTGTACTGGGGTGAATGTATGACATTGTTCTACATTCTGTCCATCATCTGTGTTTTTTGCAATTTTCGTTATAACTGATGGCATTTGGTAATACCTACATCGCACATGGCTAAATACCAGTCTGTAACGCTGAAATTTACCGAATTTGGGCGTTACCGACTGGTATTAAGCCACCTACATCTAGCCCTCAGTAACTCACTGCACATACATGTACTCGATGTACTCGACATGCACACAGAATGTCAGTGTAAGGTTTTGCGTTTTACATAAATGATGACTTCCTCTCCCTGACACAGAGAAAAAGGTCTAGCCAACCAAGTGGCGTACAAAAACTCAGTACGCTGTGAACACTGCTTTCCATGGTTCAGTCAGGACATGGACAGTCCTACCACCATTACGAGGGTGCCACCAGTGACAGGCCCATGCTACTGTATACACACTGGATTCGAACGCTCCCAGGTGCAAAATAAAAAGTTGGGATACCAGTTTCACACAGAGTTGAACTCTCAGGGCAGGTATACATCCCATTTAGCATACAGGGGGCACTCTCTTAACAATTTGTGACTATTTCCAGGATGCAACTGGTGGAAAAAGTATGGGGAGACCGATAAGCTTAACAGATTGTTTATTTTTCCAAACTTTTAAGACATTCCTGCTCTGAAACTCAATCTCACCTTCCATGGAATTTTAAATATCTTTATGCATTGACAAATGGGTATAACAATGCAAGATCACCTTTGTTGAGCTACTTACTGTAATTAATCAAGTCATTTTCTAATATCAGTTCTTCCCTGTAGAGGTGAAGAGATAGCTTGCAGTGTAAGTTTTTTTGGAACTTTTATCATTCAAGTAGACATGCTATCCCTTGAATGGTATAAGAATATTCACATTCTATACTCGTCAGATATAGTTACCTGTTGCCATTTTCACTGACGTCACAGAAAGAGTAAAAGTGGAGTTGTCTGGTAGATATTTTGCTTATGGATCAATGGCACAGAAAGGGCGCCATGGTACCTAAAGGAAGGAAGCAAATAAGCATACTGGTACATGCCTGCCATATTTGGGATGCAGTGATCCCCTCACACCCCTGCACCACTGGCAGCTATGCCAGAGTATGCATATGTTGGGATTCCCTTGGTGGATAGCTGACCTTCGCACATTGCAGTCTTCTTGTGTACAGTATCTGTCCTAAGCAGATCCGTGGCACTGTGCGCATACTGACAAACAGGCACTGCTGAACTAAAGGGGTTGTGAGGCATGTTTTACTTGAAAGTAGAATAGCTTTATGAAGGAATATTTCTCACAGATACGTCGCCCAGGCACCCTCCTCCTTCCACAGAGTGGCTGTTTCCACTCTCTTTGTGTTTAATGCATAGGCCTCCAACCAACAGATTTTTCTCTTTTTGCTTGTTGTCAAATCCCTGAACATATTCTTTCATCTCCGGGCTCTTCGCACCGTGCCTGTCAGGGCACCTGAAGTGCGAGGCTTCGCACTCTTCCAGGCAGCTACTGGAAGATGCGATGAACGCTCTGTGAACGAGAAGTGATGAGAGAGGAAGGATAACGGCAGGGTTCCGGGGGCGCCACTGAACCACAAATCCAGCAAGAAGATTCAAGGGCTTTTGACAAATAAATAATTCAGTCACGCTAATTTAATTAACCCAGTTCCAAGTCGGGCTTTGAAAAAGGTTTTCGACCAAATCACCCATCCCGACATGAAAGCATATAAAAAATGCGTTTTCCAAATCTCCCGATAATCGTGTTAAATGTTGAACGCATCTTTTTTTGTAATGTTTCAGGGCCAGATAAAATACAAACTGCACAGAAATGTCACCCTGCTCCTTTTCCTCCTGGAGACATCAAAAGGCTCTTCACCTATTTTTCACACCAAGAAACAAAAGGTCTGTGTTTTTCTCCTGAAACTACGTAAATTATATGGTTTGCTGGAGCTGACGTTTGTGTAAAAGGGGTTCAGTGCAGCTATGTAGTATATACTTCAGCGGTTCCTGGATCTCCTTTTGATGAAATTGGATCATTGTGTTCTGGTATCTGAATTTTTATGGGACCTGCGCTGAAGAATGCGAAGATGGTATTGTACGTCAGCTTTTTGGCCCACACAGGTCCCTTCCAGGGATATAATCAATTTAATTAAATGGATTCTACAAACTCATAGACAGCACAAGCCGCTCTCCCTGTGGCGGTGCCACGCTGGCATGGAATCAATCACCATAGCGGTGGTTGCCAAGGAAACTGACAGCCCCTGCACCACTACTGCTAAAGCGGCAAATGATTATTGGTGTAGTCATAAAAAAGCGACGCAAGAGGAACAGAGAGAGAGCGAGAGTGGGTGGGAGGAGAGTTTGTAAGAAGGGAAAGGGCGCAGGATTTCCTATCGCCTGTCCAGCAGCCGTGCCACGGAGTTAATTAACGACAGAGAACGTGAAATAAATCAAAATCTGCGGAGAAATTAAATGCACACTACTAATTGGATTCTCGAGTTGTACGGAAATTAATATGCTTCGGGAGCTGCCTGAAGTAGTAGCTGAAAGACTCCTGCGAGGCCCAGTAGGCTGAGATTATATTTCATTTTTTAGAGCGGTGACTTGCTGAACCTCTCCGTCGACAAATGCATTCAGACTGCAGAATAAAGGCTTTGTGAACATGCTGCAAACACAGGACTTAATTAGCAAACCTACTTATTTATTTTAAAGGTTTCATATAGTGCTGGCTAGACCCGGAGGTATCAGAGCGCTTTACATGAGTATCAGATCGTAGTTGCAGGTTACATCGTTACAAAGGTTACACAGTTATAAGAGCATGGAAACATAGTTACATGTAAGGTCGAGATAAACAATAAGCACATATACGTAATGGAAAAGCAGGCAAGTGGAGAGAATCAGGGGAGGGAGTAGGAGCAGGGAAAGTAGACAGTGAAAGAAGGAGGGAAAGAGGAGGGGGGGTGAGAGACACAGCAAGGAAAGAGGGGGGGCGGGCGAAAGGGACACAAACCGGTAGACGAGTCAAAGCTGCGTCCAAAGTCCAATAAGCTGTGATCCTAGGGGAAGTGTTAGTGTGCTGCAAATGTTCACCAATGAAAAGGCTATGTTGATGCAACATCTGAAAATATATTAGAAATGATAGAAAACCGGGGCGTGGCTAGCAGCATGTCCGAGTGAGACGCACTCCGCTCCAGCTCCGGCTAGACAAACTGATCCGACGCACTTTTCCACATCCACGGACCTTTTAAAAAGTACACTGAAGCGGTGAAACAGTAGCTGACCCCAGGGACCGCATCGGAGGACGCCTGATAGCCGTCTAATACGGAATAATCCTGCCGAATTCCCTGCCTCGGTGCGGAGCCCTGATCTGACCCAAGTTGGCGGCGGTCTCCATGAATCACTGAGAGCACCGGGACCCGCATCCGAACCCGAGCGGAGGAGCAAAGCGGAGCAACACCCGCTGTGCCAGACGCCTGCGGAGTGAATTCCTGACCCACTGCACTGGTGTTGGGCACCGGGTTGGCCGCAGAGGTCTGGAAGCTGTGCAACGGCGTACGCTGTGATCGCGGCCCCTCCCCCCTCCTCCCTGCACTGAGCCGGGCCCCGAGTGAGACCTGCCGGGCCCGGCGGAAACCGTAACGGAGCTGAGGAAGCGGTCCCCTGCGACGGCCCAGGGAGGCGAGCGACCACAGAGGGGACCTCGGGGGGGGGGGGGCTTACAGCACGACTCCCACCTCCTGAGCACTGTAGAAGTGCGGACTGCATCCAACGCCAGGGACTGACGGTGGGAGGCGGCCGACCCCTATTTTCCCCGCGGGTGTTGGAATGGACATTAGGCTCGGGGGCGGAGAGATACAACCAATACCGCTGCCACGCTGCCTGGGAGACCCTGGTGACACAGAGGGAAGTGGGGCAGGACCACCTGGTACGAGACACAGGTCATCGCCCTGAGACCGGGAGCCGTCCGAGTGAGGGAGGCCTAGCCCTAGGGACCACTGAGATCAGGGGCATTGCTCCAGAGGGCCGGGTAGCGGCCTGTGAACCTACGGTGCACGCGCCCAGAACCTGGTCCCACTGACCTTAGCTCAGGCCGATTGCTCTCCACACCATCGAGACGGCGACTACTTTCTCGGGCGGAGAGGGAGGCCTCCAAGGCCCGACCAGCGCACATAGTAGTGGGAACCGAGAACTGTACCATAAGAACCGGTGTCGTTGGCCGACACGCCCGGAGACAGACAAATTGGAGGGCCGGAGTAACCGTCGGTCAGTGGCGCAGAACATAAGAGTCTCCCCTCCCGCCCCTGCGGCAAAGAAGCCAGACCACAATGGGGAAGAGGGATGTGGTCTTGAAGACCCAGAAACAGGGTCTTATTGACAAGTTCACGGTAGCGCCGCAGCCCGGAGGCGCGGGAGAGCCAGGAGCTAGCACAGACACCGCCCTCCTGATGGGTGCAATACAGGCCTCTAGGGAGGATATCCAGGCACCCAGAGCGGCTCTAGAGGTGAAGATAGGATAAGTGGGAGTAGAGGTCAACTTACTGCAGCAGGATTACCGCAACCTCACAGAGAGAGTCACCACAGCGGAGACAAGGTTGGGGCAGATGGAGGAGGTGGTCCATGACTTGCGAAAAGACGTCAGGGACCTACAAGATGCACACAAACAGCTATTGTGGAAGGTGGACGACGCGGAAAACAGGGCACGATGGAACAACCTACGTTTTGTGGGATTTAGGGAAGGAATTGAAGGGACTAACATGGCGGAGTTCCTGCGCGCCTGGCTCCTTGAGACGTTCCCCCGAGCGGCATTCTCCGCCTGTTTCATCATCGAGAGGGCACACAGAGCACTCATGGCCAAACCACTGGTGGGGGGACGGCCGAGACCTATCATAGCGAAGTTCCTCAACTTCGCGGACAGAGACTTGATTCTAAGAGAAGCCAGGAAGTTGGGCGAAATTAGACTTGAAAACTCGCAAATCATGATCTTCCCTGATTATAGTCAGGAGGTGCAGAAGGCACAACGCTCTTTCGATACGGTAAAAGCGAAACTGAGGAACCTGAAGATTCAGTACATGCTACTCTTTCCAGCTAAATTGAAGGTCATCTACAAGGACAAGACACATTCTTCTCACACCCAGATGATGCCTGGCAGTGGCTGGAGGAACGTCCGATCCCCCGGAATCGTGAGGGGAAAGAGCATGCTGAGACAGCGACGAGCCGTGCCGCAGAGACTTGATTCTAAGAGAAGCCAGGAAGTTGGGCGAAATTAGACTTGAAAACTCGCAAATCATGATCTTCTCTGATTATAGCCAGGAGGTGCAGAAGGCACGACGCTCTTTCGATACGGTAAAAGCAAAACTGAGGGACCTGAAGATTCAGTACATGCTACTCTTTCCAGCTAAATTGAAGGTCATCTACAAGGACAAGACGCATTCTTCTCACACCCAGATGATGCCTGGCAGTGGCTGGAGGAACGTCCGATCCCCCGGAATCGTGAGGGGAAAGAGCATGCTGAGACAGTGACGAGCCGTGGCGCAGAGACTTGATTCTAAGAGAAGCCAGGAAGTTGGGCGAAATTAGACTTAAAAACTCGCAAATCATGATCTTCCCTGATTATAGCCAGGAGGTGCAGAAGGCACGACGCTCTTTCGATATACGGTAAAAGCGAAACTGAGGGACCTGAAGATTCAGTACATGCTACTCTTTCCGGCTAAATTGAAGGTCATCTACAAGGACAAGACACATTCTTCTCACACCCAGATGATGCCTGGCAGTGGCTGGAGGAACGTCCGATCCCCCGGAATCGTGAGGGCAAAGAGCATGCTGAGACAGCGACGAGCCGTGCCGCAGGCAACCTGTGGAAAAGACTGCAATCACAGCGGAGGCGCAAACAAAGGGGGCAGCAGAAGACTCAGGCGACACCTTACGCCTCGCAGCAAGGGTCCCCAAGGCAACCACAGGATAGAGGCTCGCCTCCACCCGGCAGCCCAGCGGGATCCAGGTTTTCAGCCCTCACTATAGCGGAACACGCCGAAAGGGAGAGTGAAATGGGCGGAGAAACGTCGGAGGTTGAAGAAGGGGAAGGACAGTCGCTTCACCCGCTGGTAGTGGCTATTCATGAACTAGTGGGAGGATCCGCCACGGTTGAGACCCTAATGCAGGGGGAGACTGATTCCCGCAAATCTTGAACTTTGCAGAAGATGGACGGAACAGATGCCGGCTAGACCACATGGGAGCACGCAAGTGACTCACACGTCTCCTGAGTTTTTGGTTTATTATTATTATTGTGTTTCCTTTTGACTGTTTTTTCTTCTAGGGTTTGTTTCTTTTCCCTATAACGAACTCTCGCACAAGACAGTGGCCTTGGCGCTACACGGCCTCATTGGCTGTAGTGTGACACCAAAGTTGGTGTAGGCCGGTAGGGGAGGGAGACACCAGGGTGGGCGACAGACCTTTTCCCACCAACAAGACCTATCGAAGGGAGGTAGTTGATGGGCATGCTGGAGGAGGAAGGTGGGGTGGGGGGAGGGTGGCTGAGTTGGGGCAGTTTACAGTTCTGTTGGGGGAGGGAGTTGGGCGGGAGGGGGAGGGACAGTCATGTACATGATGACACACATTACGGTGCTTCACGATACACTTCCACACTTGAGGCCGATTGCACCTCACAATTTGAGAGCTTGAATGGCAGGTGACAACTACGCACAGCCTCAGGATCACAGGGGGTTCAGTGTTCTGACATGGAATGTCAACGGGCTTGGCAACAAGATTAAGAGGGGGCTGGTGAACACTTACATCAAACGACAGAATCCAGACATAATCCTACTACAGGAAACTCATCTCAAAGGGTCTACCTGTGCCTTTTTAGCTAGGGGCCGACACAAAGTCCTAGCACACGCGGGGTATACCACAGACTCAAGGGGGGTTGCCATCATTATCAAAAAGATCTCCCCGTTTTGCATTACCCGTACATGGATCGATCTACTGGGGACCTATGTGGGGGTCAAGGGGACGTGGAATCGATGAACATACACGATTATATCTGTGTACGCCCCCCCGAAGCTACAGGCGAATACCCTCCGGAGAGTGGCTGACATACTCTTAGACACAGCGGACACCATTCAGATTCTGGGGGGTGACTTCAATGACGTCATGGACTTGGGGCAGGACCGGTCAAGAACGGCGCCTAGGGTGGCAACTCAGACCCCCCTATCCCAACTGATTGACAATATAGGACTTACGGATGTGTGGAGATGGTTGCACCCCTCTCAGAGGGCCTACTCCTATTACTCGGGCGCACATAGCGTATTTTCGAGGCTGGACTATGTATTTGTAGCTAGGCAGCACTTGACAGTGGATGATACTGCAGAGTATAATGCGAGGGGGATCTCCGACCATTCCCCATTTTTGGCTAAGGTGGGGTTGGCGCGAAATGTATACAGGGATTCTTGGCGCCTAGCAGCCTGGGACTTGCAAAACGCGAGTGTCCTGAGAGGCTTGAGGGCAGATCTGACAGTATATATCGCAGAAAATGAGGGAACAGTTGAGTCGAGTGTGATCTTTTGGGAAGCAATGAAGCCAGTAATGCGGGATAGGATTCAGAACAGACTGGCGGAGGAACAGAGGGAACTCCATTCCGAGGTAGCGACAGTGGAGGCGGATATCATGGAGCTGGAGAGGGTATACCAGACATCTAGGAGTGCAGAGACTCTAAGGAGGCTGCCAGACCGACAGAAACACCACAGGGAACTAGTGATGGGCGAGGCTAAGACTCAAGCACTGGCCACCCTCCATCGCTTACATGATGTAGGGGACAAATCGGGTAAACTACTTGCATGGCTGAGCAAGAAGGAACGTGCAGCCAGATGGGTGGAACAAATTAGGGATCCCAATGGGACGACGGTCAGGTCGGATGCCCAAATCGCTGAGGCATTCGCCACGCACTACAAACACTTCTATACAGCCAGGGAACTGGGAACTTGTGAGGATGCCATACTCTATCCGGAACAAGTGGACCTACCAGCGCTACTTCCTGAGGCACTGAATGCATTGGAATCTGACATTACCCTAGATGATATCTCAGACGCTATCGCGCGACTGTGCCCAGGCAAAACACCGGGGCCCAATGGCTTCCCGGCTGAATTTTTCAAACGTACTGCGGATCTCCTGGCCCGCCATCTAAAGCGACTCTTTGAAGGGGCCCTGCGGGAAGAAGGACTCCCCCCCCCGACCTCACCACGGTGACCATTGTCCCAATACATAAAGAGGGGAAGCCAAAGGAAGAGTGTGCGTCCTACCGCCCCATTTCCTCCCTTAATACGGAGGTGAAACTCCTGGCGACCATCCTGGCGCAACGACTAAGGTCTGTGATCCCAGATCTGATACACTGGGACCAAACGATATTTCTCCCAGATAGGGCTACCAGACTGAACCTCTGGCATTCCCACAATTGGTTACAGGAGGTGAAAGATAGGAGGGAGCCCCATTGGTTTCTCTCCCTCGACGCAGAGAAGGCCTTTGATTGCTGTCCACTGGCCGTTCCTCGAGGGAATCTTGCAGAAATTTGGCTTTGGACCGAAGTACCGGAAATGGATACAGCTCCTATATATTGGCCCCAGGGCCAGAGTCAGAGTGAATGGGAGGATGTCGAGAGCTTCAGATCCAAAGGGGAACCCGCCAGGGATGCTCGCTGTCCCCCCCTCCTCTTTGCACTCACCATTGAAGCATTGGCCCCTAGGATTCGACAAAATGCAGATATCGGAGGTTTTATGAGGACCGAGTCGGATCCCGCACAGGAGAAAACATCATTATACGCGGATGATATCCTGTTATATATTACAAACCCTGCGATGACCTTACCCTCCCTCTTCCACGAATTGGAGCGGTATGGTAGACAGTCGGTGTATCGAATCAACTGGCACAAGTTGGTCCTGTACGACCCGAGAGAGCGGGGCGACTGGGGGCAACTCCCGGGACAATTTTTTTTTGTAAGACCTTTATTCATAGCAAAAGATTATTACACAGCCAGGAGCCTACAACCCGGGGGCCGGCTGCGGTTGCTTAGAGACACATTGCAAAAGTGATGTTACACAGCCTTGTGGCCGACAACTAACTGTCCGGCAGCGTATTACATATAAGTTAGGTCTTTTTTTTTATATTTTGCTGGTGTATTGGAAATACACAAAGAGGAACAGTACATAACCCCAACAATGAGACCTTCACGTATCAGTAGTCAATACCGGAAAATTCAGAGCAAATACCATATCACATCTATACAGAACACATGTATCCAGCGTTTTACTTTATCTTCCAGTTTGGAGATCGTGGAGCTGTAATTTGTGCGGATCACTATCTCAGGATCTCTATGGTATAGTATCCCCAAGTATTGTATCGGGTCGGTCTGCCTCTCTAATGGGTACTCTGTGTCTAGGGGAGTTGTCGTGTCCGTGAGGGGGCTAATGTAGAACCAATTTATTGTTAACCCGGAGTGACCACCGAATTGAATATATTCTTTCAGTAGCTGATTCAGATGCTCAGCGGGGTCACGAACGTAGAGCACCATATCATCCGCGTACAGTGATACGTGTAATGGTCTGGAAGGAAATTGCAGGGCAGATGATTTGTAGTTCTGGCGGATTATGCAGGCCTAGGGTTCTAATGCTAGGGCGAAAAGGAGGGGGGAAAGTGGGCAACCTTGTCTGGTACCGCGTTCTATTGCAAAGTTGTCAGATAAGTACCCATTCACTCGGACCCTGGCACACGGATTAGTATAGATTAAAGAAACCCATTGGACAAATCTCTTGGGGAAGCCCATACGATGTAGGACCGCAATCAGGTAGCTCCACTCAATAGAATCAAACGCCTTGGCGGCATCTAACAGTACAGCTACAGCCTTCGTGTTGGGTTGGAGTTAGTGGGACAAGGCAAACAATGTCTGGGTATTGTGGGACGTGGAACGTGTTGGAACAAACCCCGCCTGGTCAGGTAGCACCAAGTTGGTCATCAATGGTGTCAGTCTCACCGCCATGATTTTCGCTAGTATTTTGGAATCGACATTTATCAGCGAAAGTCGTCTGTAGGAGTCGCACTGGGCAGGGTCTTTAGAGGGCTTTAAGAGAGCTATTATTACTGCCTCTCGGAGCGTCGGGGGAGTACACCTTGGTCAAACGCGGCTCCGTACATTCCCGCCAAATGAGGGGCCAGTATATCTGCGTATTGTTTGTAAAATTCGTTTGTGTACCCATCCGGGCCTGGCGCCTTTCCATTCGGCAGTGATTTAATCACATCTGTGACTTCTTCTACTGTGCTGGGTGCCGCTAAATATTCCCTTTGATTATCCGAAAGCCACGCTATCGCCACCTCCCTGAAGTAGCTGTTAATATCATCTGTAGACGCGATCGGTTGTGATTTGTATAACGCTCCATAGGATTCTACGAAGCAATGTAGTATGTCAGTGGCTTGTGTCTGTATTGCGCCATCCCCCGATTTAATACCCAGAATCGCTGTATGACTTCTACCTTCACAAATTTTGGCTGCTAGCACTCCACCCGGTCTGCCACTTTCCCCATAAGATCTAGCGGAGTGTTTTTTGTCCAGATATTTTATTTCATCATCAACCAGTGTCTGATGTTCCGTGTGCAATTTACGTAGTTCTCCCAGTATAGTGACATCATGTTTAACCTCGTAAGCCCTCTCCAATTCCCTCATACGTGTTTCGCAATGTTTGATTTGTTGGCGTATGTCACGAAGTATGTCTACTGTAGTGCTCATGCAAACACCACGTATAGTGGCCTTAAAGGCTTCCCACAACAGACATGGATCATCCACCGTGGGTTTGTTTATTTGAAAGTAGTCTTTGATCGCTGTGTGGATGGTGTCTGCGTAAAGTATATCTATTAGAGCACGTGAGTTGAACCTCCATTGAAAGGGAGGTGGAGTATAATTTGGTACGGTGAGTTTGAGCAGTACTGGGTTGTGGTCTGACAGTGTTCTGGGGAGGACGCTGACATCCTGTGTCCAAAGTATGATATTATTTGTGCCTAACCAGTAGTCCAAACGCGACCAACTGTTATGACAAGCGGAGATGTGTGTAGCACCTGGTATGGTAGGGTATTTGTGTCTACATATGTCCGTCAATGACAAGTCCGTCAGCATGTGCAGGAGTTTGGTTCTGTCTTGTTTGTGTGGTTCAAGGGACTGTGCAGAACTCTGTCGTCCGCCAGTGTTACATTCCAGTCACCCCCACACACGATATGAGTGTCTGTTAACTGCTGTAAGTGACCCCACAGATCCTGAAATAGGTCGGGGGGATCTACATTTGGGCCATATACATTAAGAAATGTTAGTCTTTGACCACGCAGGGTGCCTGATAAAATAACATATCTGCCATTCGGGTCCTGTGTTACCTGCTGTGTCTTGAAATTCAACCCTTTACGTACCAATGTCATCACCCCCCTGGAATAAGAGGAATACGTGGCGGAATGAACAGATTCAGACCATTATTTGCCTATGGATTGATGTGTATTAGGTGCAATGTGTGTCTCTTGCAAGAGCGCGATATCTATATGACATCTGTTTAGGTATGCGAATACCCGTAGAATTTTCTTAGGCTGCGTCAGACCACATACATTCCATGTGAGGAGGTTTATGTGTGCATTATTTGTGTTATCTACCCTCTGAGTCATCTGTAAGGCAGGGGTGTCCGCAGTCGCCGCGCTGTACAATCATGCCTGGAGTCTGCCTGCATGTACATATATTCAACTGTGTGTAACCATGTGATCATCTGCTCCTTTACATGCCGGGGAATGACATACTCTAAAAGATCCAGTCTCAGAACAGTAACATATCCCCCAACCCACCCTCGCCACCCACTCCAGCAACCCAATCATGCCGAAGCCATTCACCCTCCCCGATTAGTCCAGACAACAGTTCGGGTCTTGACACCATGAACATCTATACAAAACTTGTGTAGGGAACACCCTCGTGGAGGTCCGCTGGGGGCACAACACATCATCCAACTAAATGGATGTGGATGACACTAATAGCGTTAGTTAAGTTAGGCGTGTCATGAATTCATGCCCCAGATCTACCTCCACCCTGTACTTGCTTAAGCATGACCGTCGAGTAGTTAACATAGCGTATCAATACATCACATTGTCACCTTTGAACAATAGCAAACATGGGCTTCATAGCCAACCAGCCGCAGTTTATATGAAAGACATTCTCACGTGTGTCTCCAAGTGCGAGCGATAGTGCCCCAGTACACATCTCAACCTGCATAGTCTGTTGCGCACCTTTTAGAATAACTGGCAGTATCAATGTTCTAATAAAGACATAAAGGTGCACGTGTGTTGAGCGGTTAGCACTTATCCTCATGCAGTAGTCCTGTAGCAGTCTATATAATGGTACGCCTTGTACGTCAAAGGAGGACAAACAGGGTTCAGTGCACCAGCCCTGGTGCCGGCCGCTACATCAGCACGGGTCTTGATAAAAAGAAAAAAAGGGTTACTCATCGCATGAGGTCTGTAGCCCGTTAAGTTAGTGCTATAGCTACAACATTTGTGTCCATGAGGCATCGCAATTAGTTCCGCTGTATATCCTGGCATGGGTTTTAAACTCCCATGAGACATTAGTACATCTAGCCTTATGGGTACGTCTCAGAGTATAACAGACCCATTGGTGTAACGCTTATGTTAGCCCCATTATTGCGGCACTATTCTCAACAACACATCCTCGGCGGCGCTCATATTGTTGCCCCGATTCAGACCATGTATCTCACTGCTCAGGAATCATTGTTTAAAAGAGTGTCAATGAACATAGGAATCAATGAGCAGCAGCAAGTCTGGTGCACACAGGTGCCGAGTCAAAAATGGCTAGTGTGAGTTAGCATCTCTTTTCAGTATTGTCTCACCCAACATGGGTACAGGTAATCGCCTGTAGGGCGATAAAGCTTATCATACTCACATATGTCCTTGTTTTAGCTCTGCCTTGGCGTATTCAGTCCGAATCCAGCTGTTGATCCTCTTGCGCGTTGGATTTGTTCTGCTTGGTTATTTATTTCACAAATTCCTGCGCAGCTTTAGGAGACGCCAGTAGCACAGGCTTGCCTTCCCACATCACTCGCTGCCTGGCCGGGTATAGCATTGAGTAATTGACTTGTAGATCCCGGAGTTTGGATTTCACTGCCGTGAATTCCCTTCGAGCCTGCTGCACAGCAACTGTGTGGTCCGGGTAGAATTCGAGTTTGTTGCCTTGGTGGGTGATAGGCTCTTTCTCCCGTGCAAGTCTCAAGATGGTATCCCTGTCACGATAGTTTAGGATCCTTGCCACAATAGGGCGCGGTGACGCACCCGGTGGCGGACAGGGCGCAAGGGATCTGTGTGCTCTCTCTACTACAAAAATCTGTGATAGCGCGTCATCTCCAAATATGTCCCTGCACAATTTCTCGACGTATTGCTCCATGCGTCCAGTGTTGGTCGACTCCGGCAGGCCTGTAATGCGCACATTGTTGCGTCTGAAGCGTGCTTCCAATTCCTCCTCCTTTGCCTTTATCACCTCTAGAACACGCTCCATATTCTTGCATTTGGTAGTGGTGGCATGTGATTCGTCCTCAACTGCTGAGATTCGTGTCTCCGCCGTCTCCAGCCTCTCTCCATGCTTTTCCAGTTTGGCCGCCATGCCATCCATCCTGCATGTTAAGTTGTCCAGTTTACCATTGATGTCTTGTAGGTTAGCCTGAATGGCTAGCAATATTTTCTCCATATTACTACCGGGAGATGGTTCAACCGGTGATCCGCTTCCACTTCCAGGCATCGTTTCAGCGGCCTTGGATGTCTTTTTAGTTTCAAAGGATATTTTCTGTTGTTGCTTTTCAGGCCTTACCATTGTCGAGGATGGCGGTGTTAACAGCGCTGCGACCCGAGGCGTGGACCTTGTTCGTCTGTTGGACGCCGCCGTTTTGGCGCACTGTAAAGCACGTGCACCCGGGCATAGAGGCCGTCACCCGGTGCAGTTCCCTCGTGCTGGCAGATGTCGGCAAGCGGCTGAGACTGTTCCGTGTCCAAGGATGTGAGTCAGATGGACCTTCGGTGGCAATGAACGCAGAGCCCGGGGGGTACGTGTGCTCGGAATAGCCTCCAACAGAGATCCACTTGCAGCATCGGCAGTATACCGTACGTGATCCAACCCATGAGGACGCGTGTAAGGTTTGAAGCTCCGCAGCGCTATTGGGGGCAACGCGGCGGATCTACGTGATCCCTGCAGCAATGTCCGTTATGCATGTGGTATTGTGTGTCTCGTCAGCGCACTCGCGGCAGCGCGCCGTTCCAGCACGCCAAGCGTCTAAGAGCCGGACTTCTCCGTGAGTTGCGTTAGTGGTGGCGCACAGTTCCCGAGACTCGTACATCAGCCCAGCCATCGGTCTGGACGCTGGGCGCCGCCATTTTGTCCGTCGCGAGTCACGATCATACAATCGCTCGTCAATGCTTCCACAGAGGGCACAATCATTAGTCCAAGTCACACGTTATCTTTAAAGTACCTATGAGTCCCTGTGTTCGCTCACAATGCCGGCCATGTCAACGCAGGTGGTGCACTCACTTCGCCGTCAGCTCCGGATATGTGAAGAGGAGCGCGGCGGCCGCCATCTTGGACGCCCCAGAGAGCTCGGTGCTGTTTTAGTCATTTTCTCTCGCTGTTGCTGGATCCCGATCCTCGATTTTTAGGTCATCGTGATCCTGGTGGGTTCATACACCTGGACGGCGTTTGGGCAGCAGTTTTATGGGCATTGGGGCGATCTTAGGGCAGCAAGTTTTCGGCCGTCCGGCGGAGCTGCGGTCTCACCCAGCCATTCCGATATGCGCCCCCTAGCGCCTCCAACTCCCGGGACAATTACTAAACACGGTTGAGGGCTTCCAATATCTCGGAATTTATATAACCCTCGATAGAATGGTATCATTCCAACGTAACGTGGAGCGCATCATATCGAACTCCATTGCGGACATTGATCGCTGGAGGCAGCTCCCACTCACACTCCTGGGTCGGGCGGCCATGTATAAGATGATTATCTTACCCAAGTACCTATATGCCCTACAGAACGAGTACTATCCACTCCCAGCAGCTGTACTTGTCAGGAACATCCTGGTTGCGCCTGCATTGCTGGAGACTCGTGGGTGCAAGCGCTTGGATATGGACTCTGAAATCGGAAATAGGAGTGTAAACTACAACTCCCAGACTCCCCGGTGAAGGGGAGTATTTGTACAATTCCAACACACTTCCGGTTGCGTGTTATTCGTATTTTGTTTCCGGGTTCCGGGAGTCGGTTGGAGACGCTGTGTGGCCGCTCGTCGGCTATCTGGATCTGTGCCTGCTTGAATCCTATGTCGCCCGTGTGATCCAGGTAGGATCGGTACTGCTGTGAGGACTCCTAACTTTACTACTACTAAATTGAAAAAAATCCAAATTTTAAGACTTTTGGTATTCACAGAAGGCATTTAGGCGTCCTAAAGTTAGTAGTCCTAACTTTACTACTACTAAATTGAGAAAAATCGTAATTTTAGGACTTTCGGTATTCACAGAAGGCATTTAGGAGTCCTAAAGTTAGGAGTCCTAACTTTACTACTACTAAATTGAGAAAAATCCTAATTTTAAGACTTTCGGTATTCACAAAAGGCATTTAGGAGCCCTAAAGTTAGTAGTCCTAACTTCTGTGAATACCGAAATGAGTAAGTTCATTCTGTGAATACCAAAAGTAGTAAGTGCATTCTGTGAATGCCAAAAGTAGTAAGTTCATTCTGTGAATACCAATATGAGTAAGTGCCTTCTGTGCATACGAAAATGGTAGTAAGTTTAGGATTGAGTCTTAAGTTCATTCTGTGAATCGGGCCCACTGTTTTTTCTAAGAGTACGCTTCACTATTTTTCTTCAACCCGATATAAGTAAATCGCGTGTCATACTTCAATACACCTTGAATGCTGAATATTTAATTTCCACTTATGACTTTGAAACTTGCACTGTATATTTTCTTATTTAAAAATAAGGCTATGTCTAGTTTTTTTTTAACCAGATTTTTTTTGACAATGCAGCCGTGCATGTGATTCACGTAGAGTAACTTCACTATATTTTTTTATTAAAGCAGATTGTACTTTGAATATGATATGAACACCTTAGTTTAAATACGCGCTGAAAAACACGTTGGTTTAAATACGCGCTGAAGGCACTTCCTTAAACTGTGAGATGGCCGCTCACGAACGTTACAATTCTTTCTGCGTATACGTGGATCATCAAAATGTCGATTGGATTAGAGCAGAAAGAAACTGACACTGCGTTCCAGATGCGTGTCAGTGACGTCAGGATCGCATTCTAGATTACGATGCGCTTCCCATTTAATTTTGCTGATGGTACCCCTTATACTGCCGGATGCCGGATTCTTCCCAAGGATAAAGAAATAGAGATTACCTCCTCAACTTGACAAAGAACACACAGTTCACCTCATCTCCGTCGATCGGCAAATTTCTCTTCCTTCGTCCGAAACCTGAAAACATGCATGGATTCTCTGCGGACACCTGTGCCACGTCGCCACAATTTCCTGTGGTAGGTAAGTAGACTGGAGATCGTTGATGTGGAAAATATAATCTTTATTTGTTACAGGTGCCGTGTAGCAACCGTTAGTGAAGTACATCAGAAGGCAACTGAATCCGCAATGCGAGTGACATCAAACATTCTATTATAGAACTAACAGCAACCTGACACGAGAAGGCTAACTAGAAGAAGATGTAATGTTAATATAATAAACAAGACCATTACAGAAAGTCACTTCAAGTTTGGGCAAATATTCATAGTGATGAATTTTGTCTATTGCAATACAAACCAATCAAATCAATTAAAACCTTTAATCTATTTAAAAAATAAATCATACAAGTGACATTAAAAGATGATCAGTAATTGCATATGCAATTTAAAGAAATAAGAAAGAGGAGTCAGCTCATATAAGCACCTCAGAATCCACTTAGCTGAAAAACCCCGTTCTACAGCAGTATAAACCCCCATAAGAAACATTGAAAAACGCAGGCCTAACCTGATAAAAATCCAATGATGAAAACAGAGGTTTTAAAAACTTGTACCAGAGATTTGTAAAACAGACATATCAATACAATGTGCAAAGTTTTGCATTAAAAATATGATCACTAGTACACAGGAGTAGATCAGAACATTTATATCAGGATCCTACAGGTTACAGCAACTGATGGAACAGTACCAGTCTGAAGAAAGTCAAAAGGCAACGCTTTTGTGTAGACATTTCAAAGAGAAGATATGGCTCTGTCCGGGAACTGTTTTAATCATAACAAATTTCCAAAATAAAGGCTTATCTAGAGCTATGGCTTTCCTCCCCTCTGCTAACTTTTGTATAAAATATTTTTTACCCATAGAACATCTTGTTTTGTGATACCTTGGGAATTAAAATATAGTTCTGTTCTCCTGAGAGCTGTGAAATTCTCTTTAATATATACCGACCAGGGAATATTAGACATATTGACCAACTCCGTGCAGTCTGAGATAACTAATCTGTTCAGCCACAGAGCATCCTTTAACCAAAGAGCACACCATAACAAAAGGGGTTGAAACGAAATAAAATCTAAAATATAACTCATACCTAACTCTTCATGTACAATTTCGGATAGGGTACATTGTCCAACTCCTAAGAGCCCACTTAAAAATATATTGTCGGCCCCCCAAAGAGTGTCTAGGTGTGCATAACCCCAAATATCACTACCAAAGGTAGAACTGGGAATGCATTTTTCTTAATATACCTCCAACATAGGGGGTGATTATGATGGCGGGCGGATCGCCACCGCCGGCTCGGTGGTGGCAATCTGCCCGCCATCCCAACTTTTTCCCCCACCATATTATTAGGGCAGGGGTATCGCGGCAGACGGAAAGTCCCTCTGCTGCTTTTCCGCCAGTCGGCAATCGTTACAATTGACAGCTGGGCGGACTTGGCCACCAATATGGTGGCAGTGCCTACCAGGCACCGCCGTCCATATTAGGATGTGTGCGGTAACTGGCCATTCCATGGCCGTGATGCCGCCATGGAAAGGCTGGCAGGAATTCACTTTGGGGGCTGCACTTGGGGGTATCTATGGTACCCCCTACATTGCCATGCACAAGGTTTCAGGCCCTGCGGGAGGCCTGCCACATTGTGAATGGCAATGCACAACATGCCTTTTCACCATTGGGGCGGGTACTGCTGTAAGCAGCAACCACCGCAATGTTGGAAATGCGGACTGCGACCGCCAGGGTGGCGGTCGCATCCTAATTAGCGGTGCGGGAATGGATCACCACACGTCGCGCTGCTGGTCCCAGCACCGCCAGGATGGCGGGCGGACTAAAGTCCGCCCACCATCCTAATGGGACCCATAGTCTTGAGTGGCTTCTAGCCCAGACATGTGGAAAAGCATTTACTCCAGCACAAGCTCCCATAACATTTCCAGTGTTCTTTTTTAAAAGGAGTTGTCAAATAAGTCTTTAATCTATTAAGATCCCTAAATGGGTTACATTTTCAACCTTGCTTGAAACATGACTCTGTACAGAAATTGTCACACTTTTCACATTTTTCGGGCACAAGGTCATCACGTGTGACTTGTTAAAGTTGGTACGCAGTTCCAAGCTGCTCATAAAATCAACCAAAATGTCTAAAAGTCACCCAAGACTTCTAGCAATGCAGGCTATTATGACAGCATCATCAGCATGTAAGAGAGCCAGAAGCAGCCTGCACCCGGCTCTTGGCACATCTTTACCCTGTACAAGAAGGGCTTTCTCTAGGGAATTAATATAAGCAATAAAAAGAAAGGGGGCAAGAATACAACCTAGCCAGACTCCCTTGCTTAAACCAAAGTGCTTTGTGCATTCCCCATTACTATTATAGCAGGCAGAAACCGTCAAAACAGAACGAAGGTACCTAAGAAAACCAATCAAGCTCTCTTCCCCCCTAGTGACCCCAGCTCAGCCCATAACTCCTCTCTGTTAACCATAACAAATGCTGAGGCCCATGAAGGCTAGATAGAGAGAGACATATTTTGCCCAGACATATTTAGTAATTACAAGGTGAAGATTAAGATTCTGCTTTACCCCTCCCTGTACAAAATCCATATTGAATATCAGACAATATGTTTTGTTCCTCAGCCCATTGGGTTCGTTTTTTCAATATGGCCCTTCCAGTGCGGAGATTATTATTTTTTTATTTCATTGCTTAGCAGCACTTGCCTGGAAATTCCACTATGGGCGTGTTCTAGTCCAGTTACGAAACACACATAATGTATCTTTATCCTTGTTGATTTCAGTCCCTATGCAGCACCCCTAGTGACTGGGCAGACTGGGTTCCGCTCTGAGTGTATATGAGTAAACAGTTATTGGTTTGTATTCTCTACTGTCTGGCCGACTCTCCTTTTAGTATGGAAGGTTGAGAGGTGGTCATTAGTGACCCACGTAACCCTAATCGGGCCATTTCCTTCAGTTGGCGCCCAAACAGGGACTCCCTTCGGGTGATTGATCCATCCTCTTACCACAGACGGAGGAGAGGCCTGAAGGAAATGACCCATTTAGGGCCACCCGGGTAACTTTACGACCACCTCATAGCCTTCCATACAGTGAAGAGTCGGTCAGACAGTAGAGAATACAAATAATCTTTTATTAGTAAATTACACTGCAGCTGAGCCCAATCTGTCCAGCATCTGGAGTTTGCTGTCGAGGGGGACTAGTTCCCTAACACTTGGTAGCGCATAATCATTTTCCTCAAGTCCCAGCCACGCCCCCAATGGAAAGTTACTGGCTTGAGCCATATATGAACAAAGAAGGCGCAGAAGGATAGGCTACCACCTGCAAGATGGGTACACACTATCACTATCTCAAGGTCGTCCTGCTAGAGCTCGGCTCCTCCAATGTGGGAGCAGAGCTACGAACAAAGATAGGAATGCAAGGCAGAACAGTCTATTCATTAGTAAGTCAAAATCCAACCTTGGACATGATAGAAAAAATAGCTGAATAGTCTTCTGCTGAGGCAAGCAAAACAGATAAATGAAGCTTAATTCAGTTGTAATATAACATGGCTCTCGAAATACTAAATGGAATCGCAAATGTTAACTTAAGTCTGTACATTATAGGGACAGCTCAGTGGGTTACAGTAAATGTGGCAGATGTTACCGACTTACCCTTATAATGCTAATTCTAACCTAGCACATATAAAGCTAACTTTATTGGTGCTATCAGGTAAGGGTTTTTACACTTCTAATGGAAGGGATAATCACTATTCACCAACATGTTCATTTCAAGGAGAAAACAGAAACATTGCATTATAGCAAAGTATACTCAATATTCAAAAATGCCCTCATCGATATTCATGATATCTTAGACATCTTGCATAATCATAACAGTGGCCTTAGCATCAGGTCCTACTACCTTAGGTGTAGGTATTAATTTACTAACAAAGTAGGTACAACAGGCTGGAAGGCAATTGATACAAAGACACCTGCAATAGCTACTAAGAAAAGGAGTATTTTCCAACCCCACATAGTCATCAAATCCCAGAACCACGCTGTTAGGGACCAGGTCTCATTTTCTTGGTGAATGTCAGAAGCAATCTTGTGCAATTTCTGTATGGCTGCAAAAACATTTGGGGCGTGGTCTGGAATGTACACACAACAACTACTGCCAATGACGTGACAGACCCCACCCTTATCAGCGAGTATGACATCAAGCACCATCCTGTTTTGAAGAGCAACAGGCCTGGTAGCCTAAAGCTCGGCCGTAAAATTGGTCAGAATCCCAACAGTGGTATTAATAACCCCATCCACTACCCTGATAAGGCGACGCATACTACCTATGTTGTACATGGGACCCCAGAAAGGCAAAATACCCTTCCTTCATTGCATCAGTTAATTGCTACAGAGTAGTGTCTATTTTATCTATATCATCAGTTTCACCCGGGGCAGGTGTACATCCCTACATCGTAGCTTGTGGTCTTTGTGGTAATTGGATGGTGCAATATATACCGGTGACAACAGAAAAGAAACATAACATATACCAGACCAGCCCCTAGGAAGCCATACATGTGCTTGAGACCCATAGACAAAATACACGTTATGGGGCAGAAGTAAGGGTGGACTACTAGTCGTATTCAAAAGGTATGTGCAATTGCAATTACTTTCCCCCACTGGGACTTTTCCAAAACCCCGGGCACAGAAACTAACTGTAATATTTACCACCGGTACAGGCATCGCTTTACCTTTAGTGATATTACGTGAATGGAAAGATGTGACATTGAATCCCTGAAAATCCAACACCTCGTTTTGGAGCCAAGTGGCGTTCTTCTTACGTACATAAAAGCATCAGGGTGTAGTTCCCCTCCTTCTCCAGGGGTAAATGCTTTGTGTTCAACTATATATTCCAACACTGTCTCATAGTAAAATTGGGTAATATTCATAGCATCAGCATGATAATGGATATATACCATCAAAAGCAACTGGAACCAGGACTCACAGCTACTCAAATATGACTGAAGGGAGTAACCCACACACCCAACAATCGGCAACATAGGATGCCTGATGTACTTGATGGAGCATCTGAAGAAAAACGTTATCCACATATGTCTGTCTGTGCCTCTCTTTATGCAAAGCCAACGTAACAAAGATATGCTCAGGTGTGGCAGGAATTGTTCCCAGCAAGGCATGCAGAGGATGTTTTTCTTCTATGTACCACCCCACCCCAAACACTGTTATTAATACTACGAAAACAAATACTACTGCTACTATCCTACTCTTAGTAGACCAACTAGACCAACCGAGAATACTTTGCTCTACCAGAGCGGCCACTAAGGGCTGCTCTTCTTCCATGATAAGATGACCACAGGGCTACATTTCAAAATAAGGAACAATTCGCAACTGCCAGAGGAAATCCGTATATTGGAGCCAACAATATTATTACAGGCCACAAGTCACCCAGTGTCCGTTAAAGCCTCACTGGTAGGCTCCTATTGTTCATCTACAATATGCACTCATCAGTGGAGCTGTGAAATAGCACCTCACTGAAAAATGCGTCCTCTTCTTTCATGACAGGGCACCTTCCCTCCTGGGAAAACACCCTCAACTAATCCTGTCCAGTGTCTAGGGCAATGCACCACTCTTCCTCTGACTCTATTGCTATCACTGTACCTTAGACAGGGTACCTGCATCCTATTCTTCATCCTTGAAGTCCATCCCTATTCTTCTGACATCCCCTTCGGTGCACTGTCCTTCCGTTGGGGACACAAATTATATCAAGCCACTCCAGGCACAGTGTCATCACGGAAAAGAACCAGAAACTCAGGGGCAGTAGGAGACAGAGACTCAATTGTGAGAGAGCTGGACGAGGGTTGCTCTTGAGAAGTTCTGATCTCTGGAGGTAAAGCTTTCTGCAGGACTGCGTCGCACTCCTCATCCGTCTGCGCCCAACTCACTAGGGCATCAGAGAAGGGAACGAAAAGGGACACACTCCGTTTTGTGGTCTCCTATGCCTTCACACACACAGTTGTAGGGAAGCGGGAGGAGAATCTTGCAGGTATGCCAGGTGTGGATCCAGTGCTTTCTTCCGTCTACCTCTACTGCAGTCTAGTTTAGTTTAGTTTAGTTTATGGCATTTGTTAAGCGCTTGGTTGCACAGAGAACAGTGCGTCCCCGCGCTGACAACAGTCCGGGTGGCGAGGAGGACCTGGAAGGGTCCCTTCCAACGAGGCTCTAGACAACTCTTTCTCTGGAAGTTGTGGACTAAGATAAAGTAACCAGGCTGCAGCTGATGCATAGGCCCCTCCAGTACTGGTGTGTAGGAGAGTAGGGTCTGCTATCCTATGGTCACCCCAAATTTTTGCTTTTTGCTTCACTGGTTTCTGACTTAATGTGGCTGTGGGCCTGCTAATCAGACCCACAGCCTGCTGTTCTCTCTCTAAATTACTGCCAATGCACTCTAGGTGCATTACGAATCGGAACTGGTTCACCTTATGAGCCCCTGTAATAGTGCACCCTAGGTGCCCAGGGCATAGGTGTATCCAAGGCCTACCAGGGGCTGCAGCACGTATTGTGCCACCCCTGGCCTGTCCTCCATATTTGACACAACTGGCTGATCACTCAGCTGGGGTAAGTCGGTGTAACCACCTCTTACTTAGGTACAGTATGTCTGTGCCTAACCCTAAACTGGACACATATGTTCCTATCAGCCACTCCTAGGGAAGGCCTCATCAATCCTGGAGGCAGAGTGCTTGGAAATATGTGAGATGGTGCTCTGGCATGAGCTGAGCCTGTCTGCAGCTGTCGGGAACCACTCCCTAAGCTGTTCCGGGATATTGCCATACCATATACTCTTAAGTGCATTATAATCCTCGCGGTTAAATGCTATCTTTGGTTTGGCTTTATCAAAACATGTCGAGTAAGGTGTCATACGAATTGGAATACTATCCCCTCGCCAATTCTGGCGACGGGGATAGCATTCCACCCTTCTAGAGGGATACGACATGTGTGTAACCTCAACCCCGGTTAAAGTTAAACAGAGCCTCAGCTTCACAAAATGGACGCTGCCACCACAGACACAAGTCTGGCCTCCTGCTGCTGACCGAAACTCGGCAGATGGTGGCCTGGACAAAGGGTTTCCTGCCTTGGGAGGTGTGAGCACCACCCCAGACAGGATTTTGTGTATTGGGTAGGACAGGGCTGAATAGAATCAGACATGCCCGGGGCACACAAGGTGTCCCCGTGCATAGGCCAGCCCAAACCGGTTCTGGGGCCTTCCAGCCCCAGTCCTGGCGCGGAGCTGGACAAAGGAAAGGGGGTGTAACCGCCCCCCTTCCTGGTTCCTCCCAGAGGAGGGACCTAGTAGGTGATCCACCCCCTAGATTGGGAATAAGAGGGGGAGCAGTGCCATTGCACAGCAGATCATCCCGAAATCAACTTTAAACTAAGAAGACGACTGGACTTCGACATTCTGCTGCACAGAAGACTGAAGAAGAATCTCCCTTGTGGCCAAGGAGTGACCACCCTGTGAACACAGGTACCAACCAGCAACTCGACGTCTGCTTTGCCGCCGCCTCCCGCCGGAGCCCGAGCCCAGAGCCCGACAAGAACCAGATTCCCAGACCTCTCAGAGCCCGATCCACAGTCCCTGCAAAGAAGGGACCCGTGGAGGCACCGAGTGACGTGGGACCGGACCTCTTGGAAGACACCCGAAAAGCTGACTGCGCAGCTTCTGAGGCATCCTCGACGTTGTGCTTTGGGGATTGAGAACCCCCACCACCGAGCAGCCCTTGCACCGAAGATCAGCCCTCCAGCATCTCCACGATCTGCGTGGGGCCCTTTTGCATTGTGCCGCTTGACGCGCCATCCCGGCCACTAGCCACGTGGTCAGCGGCCATCTTGGCGACGAACCCGAAGATTTAAACAGCAGGTCTGGTTGCTCCAGACCTACCCAAGCTCCTGTGAAAAGGAGCACCCGCTCTGACCTTGCTGGTCCGAGTGAACAGCATCTTTCAACTTCTGCGTGGCTTGCATTTGCCAAGGCCTGTTTGCCCCGATCAGGTCGCCGACACCGCCAACAGCGAGAAGCCTACGTGGGACAGCTCGTGACCGACTCCTGGACGTCCTCGACCCCGGGTATCCACGTGGCTGCAGAAAGAAGCTACCCGACAACGCCTGTTTGCACCCGACATCGCCTGGTTCCAATCTGGTTCCACGGTAGTCACTGGCTAGTGACTTTGAACATTGTCCCCTCTGCTTTCAGGTCTTCACATCTTCAGATCCACCCTTGGATCCACCGGAACTCTTCTCATCGAGCCGCCTGCAGCATCTTCAGCTCCAAGCACCATCGACCAGCGTGACGAAACCCGACACAACTTCGACCCTGTGCACCCGCTTCCTGTGGGTGAGGTAACTCAGCTCCGCCGGTGCTCCTGCACTGGTACACATCCCAAGGGCCTGTGTTTTAAGTTTCAGCTCCGTAGGTCACTCGGAAGGTTCCTAACTTTCTAACTTTGTGCTTTTTACGCACCATAGACTTTGTATTGCGAAGTGCGTGCACTTTGAACACTGCACCCGAGTCCCGTGGGCCTTTCCCGACTTAGTTAACTCCAGTCTCGAATAGCTCCAGCGATTCCCAAGGCCCTAGGCCTCTTCACTTTCCTCCTGGTATCTCTTATACCACTTTCTTAGTATATGGTTTAGGTGGCCCCTAGGGCTCATCCATATTGTGCAACTTTTGTGTATTTTAAACTGTCTTGTGATTTAACGCTTGTGCTTCTGTGCTCATAAAGAGTCCAGGGGATTTTAATAGTTAATAAATCAATATATATTTTCAATATATATCTGTGTGGTGTCCCTTTCATTTGGTATTCAAGGGGGTTGTGTATGGTATAACAGCTGGCTTCACATGCCTTTCAGAGTTTAGCCTAAGACTGCTTTGTCCACGTTACCACTAGGATAACTGGTCTACAAGGTTGAATTACAACCATCATCATAAGGGTTGCTTGGCATGGTACAAAGTGATCACTAGAACTAGTGAGCATTATATACCAGGCCAACTTCTCACATTGGTGAGCAGCGGATTGGGATCTGAGCTTGCTGTTGTTTTACCATTACAATCTTTGAGATTATCATCTGAAAGATCACACAGGTACCTGCTAGGTACATATAAAACAAGACTAGTATACTTAAGTTCTACTGAACTTAGTTGTTGTAGAGCAAAGGGAGTAGCACACCCTAGCTACAACTACTAGATAGGTTTAGTAGGTAAACACCAGAGTAGGTAGATTGCAACACATCCACCCACACTAGAGCAATGTCTGGAACAGAGGGGTCCAGTGGACTTACTCCTGTTGAGAGTGACCCTCCAAGGGCACCATCCCAGTTTGCTATTTTTCCCTTTAAGGAATTAAGACAGCTTTGTGTCTTAAGGGGTCTGAAGACAGGGCCTTCCCCTACTACAGACCACCTAAGAGAGCTCTTGGATCAGTCTGAGGCTCTAAAGACCTCTAAAGCAAACCCCACAGGGAATGCTGAAGGAGGCCATCCTTCAGAGGATGACACTGTAGACACCCCTGCCCCTATCATCCTAGTAGATGAGGAAGCCTCCACCACTGGAGCTCCTCAAGTAGATGTAGAGGAAGAGGAAGAAGAAGAGGAGGAGGAGGTGGAAAGCAGTGAGTCAGATGATGACAGAGATAGTCAGGTGCTGGTCAGTAGGCTGAACCAGGCTAACTTAAGTCAACTTGGGAATGAATCAGGTAACAACCCATTCAGACCCCCAGGTGGACTTAACCAGGGCCATAGGAGGAGGAGGCATCACTCAGGTGAATCCAATACCTCCCATGTCTCTAGAGGCTCTCATGGTCACTCCAGAAAGGAGATGACTAGCCCTCAGAGAAGGGAACATGAGGCCAAGATGAGAGAGGCTGAGCTTAGGATCCAGAGGCAAGAGTTAGAGGTTGCCCTGGCTAAGGAGAAACTTGCTAGAGCAAGACAGCCTAGAGAGAGTGGGGTAATAGAACCCACTGGTGGCAGCAATATCCACAAGGATAAAGACAGGTCTTTTGATAATAGAAACCTGAGTAAGATTGTGCCCCCCTACAAAGCTGGGGATGATATCCATAAATGGATTACTGCAATGGAGAGAGCCTGCAGAGTACAGCAGATCCCTCAGGAGCAGTGGGCAGCAATCTTGTGGCTCTCCTTTGAAGGTAGAGGCCGAGACAGACTCCTCACAGTTAGTGATGGGGATTCTAGAAACTACCTGGTCCTGAAGAGTGCTCTGATTGATGGGTTAGGCTTAACCACTGAACAGTACAGGTTAATGTTCAGAGATACCCAGAAGACACAGACTCAGGACTGGTCTGAATTTGTTGAGTGTGCCACTAAGGCTCTGGAGGGATGGTTGCTGGGAAGCAAGGTTACAGACTATGAAGGATTGTATAATTTGCTGATGAGAGAACAAATTTTAAATAATTGTCAGAACCAGCAGTTGCATCAACATTTGGTTGACTCAGATTTGACCTCTCCCCAAGAATTGGGAAAGAGGGCAGATAAATGGGTAAGAACCAGAGTTAAGCAAAAGAACCAGAACCAGAACCAGGGTGGTGACCAGAAGAAAACAGACCAGAAGGGTGGGGAGCAGAAAGCTAAAGACCAGAAGTCTTCAACAGGGCCCCAAACTGAGACAGAGGGTGGGTCCCAAACTTCCAAGAAGAAGAAGAAAGAAGGTCAGAAGAAACCCTGGTGTAAAACTTGTAAAAACACCTCTCACTGGACAAGTGAGTGTAAAAAGGGTGGAGCCCCCAGCACTGCAGCCCCTAAGGCACCTGCACCCACTAGTACAGTTAGCAGTGCTGGTCCTCAAGCCAAGGGTTTAGTGGGAATCACTTTGGGAACTGAAGGAGATTCTGACCTAGTCAGAACTCTTACACAGGCTGTTCTGGTTTGTGAAGGGGACATAGATTTGACCCCTGACATAAGTCCCAGTAACCTGGGCAAATACAGACAGACACCTTTGATTAACAACAAAGTGGCTCAAGCATACAGGGACACATGTGCCAGTGTCACCATGGTGACACCTAACTTTGTGGACCCTGGACAATACATGCCAGGCGATGATTACCTGGTGACCAATGCCAGCAATGTCACTACTACACATAGTGTGGCACTTGTTAACTTTTCCTGGGGAGGGGTAACTGGCCTAAAGAAAGTTGTGGTTAGTGCTGATCTCCCAGTAGAATGTTTGTTGGGCAATGACCTGGAGAACTCTCTATGGTCAGAAGTTGAGTACAGGACTCATGCAGAGATGTTAGGGATATCATCACATGTCCTTGCTGTGACCAGGTCACAGGCCAAAAAGTGCCTCTCTGAACCTCAGGTCTTGGATCCTGGAACAATGGACCAAGTACCTCCCAAGAAGAAGAACAGGAGGGTTAAGGCTGCGCCTTCCCAACTGCCTACAAGTGAGGATCAGGCTTCACAGGAAACTGATCTTGAGACCCCTGAAGGAACTGTCCCTGAAGAACTTGAACCTGATCAGGTTGAGTTTCTGGGGACAGGGGGACCTTCTAGGGCAGACTTGGGGCAGGCTCAGTTAACCTGTCCTTCTCTTGAACCCCTCAGACAGCAGGCTGCTGCTGAGGCTGCTGGGAATGCTCAAGGTGCCCATAAAGTATATTGGGACGATGGACTCCTTTATTCAGAGGCTAGAGACCCCAAGCCTGGTGCTACCAGGAGGTTGGTTATACCTCTGCAATTTAGGGGCTTCCTACTCACCTTGGCCCATGATATTCCTTTAGCAGGACACCTAGGCCAGAACAAGACTTGGGACAGGCTTGTCCCTCACTTTCACTGGCCTCACATGTCTGAAGACACCAAGGAGTTTTGTCGCTCCTGTGAAACCTGCCAAGCCAGTGGTAAAGCAGGTGGAACAACAAAGGCCCCCCTGATACCACTACCTGTGGTGGGGGTTCCCTTTGAAAGAGTGGGGATTGATATTGTTGGTCCAATGGATCCCCCTACAGCATCTGGGCACAGATTCATACTGGTGGTAGTGGATCATGCCACCAGGTACCCAGAGGCAATTCCCCTTAGGACCACAACAGCTCCTGTTGTGGCCAGGGCCTTACTTGGAGTTTTCTCCAGAGTGGGGTTTCCTAAGGAGGTAATATCAGATAGAGGTACCAACTTCATGTCTGGATATTTGACAGCTATGTGGAAGGAATGTGGTGTCAACTACAAGTTCACCACTCCTTATCACCCACAATGCAATGGGCTTGTTGAGAGATTTAACAAGACCCTAAAGGGCATGATTAAAGGATTACCTGAAAAGCTCAGGCGAAGATGGGACATCCTTCTGCCCTGCCTTTTGTTCGCTTACAGAGAGGTCCCTCAAAAGGGGGTTGGCTTCAGCCCCTTTGAATTGTTGTTTGGGCACCCTGTAAGAGGACCCCTGTGTCTAGTGAAGGAAGGATGGGAGTTACCTCTCAAAAAGCCTAAACAGGACATAGTGGACTATGTACTTGGTCTCCGCTCCAGGATGGCAGAGTACATGGAAAAGGCATCTAAAAACCTTGAGGCTAGCCAAGAATTACAAAAAGCTTGGCATGACCAAAAGGCTGTCCTTGTTGAATTTCAGCCTGGACAGAAGGTATGGGTGTTGGAGCCAGTGGCCCCAGCAGCACTCCAAGACAAATGGTCTGGACCCCATACAATTCTGGAAAAGAAGGGAGAGGTTACCTACTTGGTAGACCTAGGAACTCCCAGGAGCCCCCACAGGGTGCTCCATGTGAACAGATTGAAGGCATATGTCAGCAGGGCAGACATGGGCTTGCTCATGGCTACAGATGAGGGACAGGAGGAAGAGAGTGACCCTCTCCCAGACCTGCTCACTCAGAACCCTGAGGATGGCTCAGTTGATGGTGTGGCCTTAGGTGGCAGCCTCACTGAACATCAGCAACATGACTGCAGACAAGTTCTACAGGCATACAGGCATATGTTCTCATTGACACCCAGTCAGACTAACTGGTGTACACATGTGGTGGACACTGGTGACAGTCTTCCTGTAAAAAGCAAAATTTACAGGCAACCTGACCACGTCAGGGACTGTATAAAGACTGAGGTGCAAAAGATGCTGGAATTAGGTGTCATTGAGCCTTCAGAGAGCCCCTGGGCTAGCCCAGTGGTTCTGGTCCCCAAACCTCACACCAAAGATGGCAAGAGAGAGATGAGGTTCTGTGTGGATTACAGAGGACTCAATGCTGTCACCAGGACAGATGCACACCCTATTCCAAGGGCAGATGAGCTCATTGACAAGTTGGCTTCTGCCAAATATTTGAGCACATTTGACTTGACAGCTGGCTACTGGCAAATCAGGTTAGCTGAGGAGTCTAAAGCCAAAACAGAATTTTCTACCCCTAGTGGGCATTATCAGTTTGTGGTGATGCCCTTTGGTTTGAAAAATGCACCTGCCACCTTCCAAAGGTTGGTGAACCAAGTCCTCACTGGGTTGGATGACTTTTGTGCAGCTTATCTGGACGATATTGCTGTCTTTAGCTCCACCTGGGAGGATCACCTGATCCACCTGAAGGAAGTGCTTGAGGCTCTGCAGAAGGCAGGCCTCACTATCAAGGCAACAAAGTGCCAGATAGGGCAGAGCAAGGTTGTATACCTGGGCCACCTTGTAGGTGGAGGCCAAGTTCAACCACTGGAGAGTAAGATCCAGACCATCAAGGACTGGTCCCCTCCAACTACCCAGACTCAGGTCAGAGCTTTCTTGGGCCTGACTGGGTACTACAGGAAGTTTGTTAAGAACTATGGGTCCATTGTGACTCCTCTTAATGATCTGACATCCAAGAAGATGCCCAAAAAGGTTCAGTGGACAGAAATCTGTCAAAAGGCATTTGATGACCTGAAGAAGGCCATGTGCTCTGCACCTATCCTGAAGAGTCCTGACTACTCAAGAGAGTTCATTGTCCAAACAGATGCTTCTGAGTTGGGAGTGGGAGCAGTGCTTTCACAGCTTAATGTAGATGGCCAGGACCAGCCCATTGCTTTCATTAGCAGAAGGCTGACCCCCAGAGAGAAACGTTGGTCAGCTATAGAGAGGGAGGCCTTTGCTGTGGTGTGGGCCCTGAAGAAGTTGAGGCCATACTTATTTGGCACTCACTTCAAGATTCAGACCGACCATAAGCCCCTCCTATGGCTTAATCAGATGAAGGGTGAAAACCCCAAACTACTCAGGTGGTCCATTTCCCTACAGGGGATGGACTTTACAGTGGAGCACCGCCCAGGGACTGACCATGGCAACGCAGATGGTCTCTCCAGGTACTTCCACTTAGAACATGAAGACACAACTGGTCAAGGTTAGTCTAATGTCCCTGCGTTTGGGGGGGGGGTTATGTAGGAGAGTAGGGTCTGCTATCCTATGGTCACCCCAAATTTTTGCTTTTTGCTTCACTGGTTTCTGACTTAATGTGGCTGTGGGCCTGCTAATCAGACCCACAGCCTGCTGTTCTCTCTCTAAATTACTGCCAATGCACTCTAGGTGCATTACGAATCGGAACTGGTTCACCTTATGAGCCCCTGTAATAGTGCACCCTAGGTGCCCAGGGCATAGGTGTATCCAAGGCCTACCAGGGGCTGCAGCACGTATTGTGCCACCCCTGGCCTGTCCTCCATATTTGACACAACTGGCTGATCACTCAGCTGGGGTAAGTCAGTGTAACCACCTCTTACTTAGGTACAGTATGTCTGTGCCTAACCCTAAACTGGACACATATGTTCCTATCAGCCACTCCTAGGGAAGGCCTCATCAATCCTGGAGGCAGAGTGCTTGGAAATATGTGAGATGGTGCTCTGGCATGAGCTGAGCCTGTCTGCAGCTGTCGGGAACCACTCCCTAAGCTGTTCCGGGATATTGCCATACCATATACTCTTAAGTGCATTATAATCCTCGCGGTTAAATGCTATCTTTGGTTTGGCTTTATCAAAACATGTCGAGTAAGGTGTCATACGAATTGGAATACTATCCCCTCGCCAATTCTGGCGACGGGGATAGCATTCCACCCTTCTAGAGGGATACGACATGTGTGTAACCTCAACCCCGGTTAAAGTTAAACAGAGCCTCAGCTTCACAAAATGGACGCTGCCACCACAGACACAAGTCTGGCCTCCTGCTGCTGACCGAAACTCGGCAGATGGTGGCCTGGACAAAGGGTTTCCTGCCTTGGGAGGTGCGAGCACCACCCCAGACAGGATTTTGTGTATTGGGTAGGACAGGGCTGAATAGAATCAGACATGCCCGGGGCACACAAGGTGTCCCCGTGCATAGGCCAGCCCAAACCGGTTCTGGGGCCTTCCAGCCCCAGTCCTGGCGCGGAGCTGGACAAAGGAAAGGGGGTGTAACCGCCCCCCTTCCTGGTTCCTCCCAGAGGAGGGACCTAGTAGGTGATCCACCCCCTAGATTGGGAATAAGAGGGGGAGCAGTGCCATTGCACAGCAGATCATCCCGAAATCAACTTTAAACTAAGAAGACGACTGGACTTCGACATTCTGCTGCACAGAAGACTGAAGAAGAATCTCCCTTGTGGCCAAGGAGTGACCACCCTGTGAACACAGGTACCAACCAGCAACTTGACGTCTGCTTTGCCGCCGCCTCCCGCCGGAGCCCGAGCCCAGAGCCCGACAAGAACCAGATTCCCAGACCTCTCAGAGCCCGATCCACAGTCCCTGCAAAGAAGGGACCCGTGGAGGCACCGAGTGACGTGGGACCGGACCTCTTGGAAGACACCCGAAAAGCTGACTGCGCAGCTTCTGAGGCATCCTCGACGTTGTGCTTTGGGGATTGAGAACCCCCACCACCGAGCAGCCCTTGCACCGAAGATCAGCCCTCCAGCATCTCCACGATCTGCGTGGGGCCCTTTTGCATTGTGCCGCTTGACGCGCCATCCCGGCCACTAGCCACGTGGTCAGCGGCCATCTTGGCGACGAACCCGAAGATTTAAACAGCAGGTCTGGTTGCTCCAGACCTACCCAAGCTCCTGTGAAAAGGAGCACCCGCTCTGACCTTGCTGGTCCGAGTGAACAGCATCTTTCAACTTCTGCGTGGCTTGCATTTGCCAAGGCCTGTTTGCCCCGATCAGGTCGCCGACACCGCCAACAGCGAGAAGCCTACGTGGGACAGCTCGTGACCGACTCCTGGACGTCCTCGACCCCGGGTATCCACGTGGCTGCAGAAAGAAGCTAGCCGACAACGCCTGTTTGCACCCGACATCGCCTGGTTCCAATCTGGTTCCACGGTAGTCACTGGCTAGTGACTTTGAACATTGTCCCCTCTGCTTTCAGGTCTTCACATCTTCAGATCCACCCTTGGATCCACCGGAACTCTTCTCATCGAGCCGCCTGCAGCATCTTCAGCTCCAAGCACCATCGACCAGCGTGACGAAACCCGACACAACTTCGACCCTGTGCACCCGCTTCCTGTGGGTGAGGTAACTCAGCTCCGCCGGTGCTCCTGCACTGGTACACATCCCAAGGGCCTGTGTTTTAAGTTTCAGCTCCGTAGGTCACTCGGAAGGTTCCTAACTTTCTAACTTTGTGCTTTTTACGCACCATAGACTTTGTATTGCGAAGTGCGTGCACTTTGAACACTGCACCCGAGTCCCGTGGGCCTTTCCCGACTTAGTTAACTCCAGTCTCGAATAGCTCCAGCGATTCCCAAGGCCCTAGGCCTCTTCACTTTCCTCCTGGTATCTCTTATACCACTTTCTTAGTATATGGTTTAGGTGGCCCCTAGGGCTCATCCATATTGTGCAACTTTTGTGTATTTTAAACTGTCTTGTGATTTAACGCTTGTGCTTCTGTGCTCATAAAGAGTCCAGGGGATTTTAATAGTTAATAAATCAATATATATTTTCAATATATATCTGTGTGGTGTCCCTTTCATTTGGTATTCAAGGGGGTTGTGTATGGTATAACAGCTGGCTTCACATGCCTTTCAGAGTTTAGCCTAAGACTGCTTTGTCCACGTTACCACTAGGATAACTGGTCTACAAGGTTGAATTACAACCATCATCATAAGGGTTGCTTGGCATGGTACAAAGTGATCACTAGAACTAGTGAGCATTATATACCAGGCCAACTTCTCACATGGTGGTAGTGTGCCCTGAAGCTGTTGATAGATAGAACGTAGGTCTTTAGTTAACTCATAAAAGTAATCCACAAGTAAGGGGTATTCTATCTCAGTGAAATGTCCCATACTTTCGCAGGGTGGCCAAAAACAACCTTGTATGGGGACAACCCTGTTCTAGAATGCGCCTTCGCTCTGGTGGATAACAAAGCTAAGGCTAGAGCATCTGGCCACTGCAATCCTGTGCTTTCCTTTATTTTTGCTAATTTCAGTTTGAGAGTACCATTGTACTTCTCAACCAAACCCGCTGACTGTGGGTGAATTGCTGCATGGAACTTCTGTTTAATGTGTAGAATAGACCATCACACACTAGTTGGATGACTTTTGAATTGAAGTGACTTCCGTTGTCACTCCAAATCAAACGTGGCAAACCAAACCACGGAAAGAACTCCTTCAAGAGTGCCTTCGCCGTTGCCAAAGCTGTATTCTCTTTGGTGGGTAGGCTTCGATCCATTTACTGAACGCACAAACCACCACCAACACATACTTCAAATTGTTCACTCATTCCATTTCGATGAAATCCATATGGAGAACCTCGAAAGAGAAAGAAGGTGGTGCAAAATTACCGCTGGGGGAAGGGGTGCCTTTTCCAGGATTGTGCATCATACTGATCATACAGTTTTTCACCAATTGATTCGCTACCTTGGTAATATTGTTATTCTGCCATACATCATCTAACACCTTACATATTCCCTTAGCATTAATGTGAGCTGGGCCAAGAGCCATGGTGACAACAGGGAGCACATATGCATTGGGCAACATCCATCTTTGTTTCCCTGAGAAATCTGTCCAACACCCATCCTCATCAAGATGCCCTGTACTCTCCTGCCATATTGTCAATTCCTCCATTGTTGCCTCACTCTGTATTTCCTTAACATTGTCTAGTGTGTCATCTTTTTCATCTTTAACATAGCTGTCTCTTTTGATTTCTGGTCTGCAAATGCATTTCCCCTCCCAACATCATCAGTAATCGCCTTATGTGCACTACACTTCACTATAGCTACTCTTTTTGGAAGTGTCAGAGCCTACAAGTGTCTATGTATCAGTGGGCCATTCTTTATTCGTAAATCATGTGAAGTCAAGAACCCTCTCTCCGCCCAGAGGCGCCCAAAGTTATGAGCAATCCCGAAAGAGTACTGGCTGTCAGTAGTATAAATATTGATACCCAGTCCTTCACTTAACTCACAAGTGCGGAGAAGGGCAATAAGCTCTGCAGCTTGGGCCGACTGATATGGGACATGTGATGTTTTAACAACCTTATGCAGCGTTGTTATCGCATACGCTGTAGTGGTGGTGCCATCCGGTAACTTAAAGCAAAGGCCATCGATATATAGTTCCCCTTGTGGGTCAGATAGAGGAATATCAGTCAAGTCTACCCATCCCTTTATCTCCTCCTCCTCCATCCTATACACACAATCGTGTATAACAACATCTCCACTCGCCAACGGGAGGGTAGTGGTGTTGCTGGATTCAGAGTGGCACATTGTTTGATAGTAATGTGCAGTGCTACTAATGTTAGTTCATAACCAGTCAACCGTGCACTAGTAAGGTGCTGTGTTTTTGTTTTGTTTAAAAGTGTATCCACAGCATAAGGCACCATAACTCTGAGGTCAGTATCAAGGACAAGCCCCATCGATTGTCTGATAGAGACTGCCACAGCCGTGGCAGCTCTTAGACATCTCAGGAGAGCTCTGGCAATGTTATACAGAATAGCAAAAAAAAGTAAGCGAGAGGCCTCTGCTTACCACCAAAGGCCTGTGTTAATACAGAGAGCAAGCAGCAAGTCGTCTCATGTACATAGAGCACGAACGGCTTCTGATAGTCAGGTGTACCAAGCAGAGCAAAGCACAAACTTTAATTGCTCAAAAGCTTTCTGACATGCAAGTGTCCAAGGCATGGGTTCATGCACATCTTTAGTGGTTAGCTGGAGTAGGGGCTTTGTTAATAGGGAACAATTAGGGATCCTGTGATGGCAATACGAAGTAATGCTGATAAAAGCACGCACATCACGTTGGGTTTTAAGGACAGGCATATTAGCGATAGTAGCAATGCGCTCAGGAGTCAAACTACGTCCCTCCGTCGGCAGTAGGTGACCTAGATAGGTGACCTCCTGTCGACAATATTGAAATTATTGAAAGGGCCACTTTATGTCCATGCTGGGCCAGATGGAGTAATAATTAAACTGTTTTGTCCTTGAAGCTGTCCTCAGTGTCAGAGGCCACTAAGAGGTCGCCGACGTACTGCAATAAGACATTGCCAGATGGAAGTGTCAATGAATCCAATTGTCCTTTCAAGGCTTGACTATAAATACTAGGAATGTCAGTATAGCCTTTAGGAACACAACAGAAACGAAAGTTCCTGCCGGCTTTTACAAACCCAAAAAGATGTCTACCATCAGGGTGAATTGGAATGCTAAAGTCAATCACAGAAAAGAATTTCGCTGAGGGAAGAATAAGCGTTAACAATGTAGTGATGTCAGGAACCACAGGATATTGAGGAATTACTATTTTATTTACCACGCGTAGGTCAATGACAATACTGTAAATATCAGGGTGAACCTCAGGGTTACAAGAGGGTGCCTTTTCAAGAATGTTAAGAATGGAGCTATTATAGACATTCCCTTACGTTTCCTCAACCACCCCTGTCCGTATCAAGTCCTTAATTATTTGCAGAAGGGCTTTATCCCCTGCCTGTGGTATTTTATACTGAGGAATACGCTGTAATACAGCATTATTTTTATTATTGATTAAAACCGGTGGGATCCGTAACAACCCCACATGCGTGTATCTTTAGTAAAACACTATTTTGTGCTAACTACCTTTGGGCCAATTGTCATATAGACATCATCTGGTGAACAGAATATGTTTGCATGTAACTTCTTCAACAAATCTAGTACTATAAAATTCTCCCAACAATTTGTGATCAACAAAAATGTGGAATTAATTGTAAAAGGACCAATGGTCAAAGCAAGGGGCTTTTAAATGGGGCTCACAATCGACCGGTCAGCGAAACCTACTGAAACATTATTTTGGCCAGACAGAGCTGCCCCTGGGACCAGCGAATGAACAAGAGAGCTATTCATAGCACCGGTATTACTTGGCCGTGCCATGTAAGTCCGCTGTGAGATAAGGTCCACGCTGATCTACAGGCATCGAAACTGGTCCCTAACCCTGTCCTCTGCAATTCTAGCTGTAGGACATTCCTGTCACCTCAATCATATCATAATCATCATGTCAATATTGTCCTCCTCGAGCATCATCGAAATAGTTCTTATTCTGATGACCAAACGTTGTATCCTCCTTCTGCGTGTCATCATGGCCACCCCCATCATCACCACGTCCTCTATAACCCCGACCATGTGGAGCTGCAACCTTGTGTAACAGGTCCGGACACTCGATGCGCCAATGCCCCTGCTTTTTAGAATACACACATTGGTTTGGTCCAACAGGTGTACCCGCAGTGCTATTCCTATTTGCCCGGGGCAACTGCTGAACCAAACCCGAACCACTTCTCCCCCTGCCATTGCCAAAACTAGATTTAAGACTGTACTTGCTGCATTTAAAGGACTGAGATGGGCACACAAGGTTATGTCTCTTAATAGAATTAATTACTATACTCCACTTGACTCCACAGAATTACTTCCATTAATATTTTGGGATGTTAAGATGAGGATATGGCGTGAGAAAGGGATTCAACGAGTTGGGGATGTTTTTGATCAGGGCATCATGTTGTCATTTACGGAATTAAGGGGTAAATATGTTATCAACCAGAATGATTTTTTAAAATATTTACACTTAAGGGATTTTTTACCAAACACCCTGAAATTACTCCTATAGTAACTAATGATCTCTTTGAAGCTATGTCCAAATATGCCCGGATTGGGATACTGTATAACATTTTGCTTGCAATACAGCGTGATGACATAGCTGCACATGATGTTAAATGGAGTACCAGGCTCAATGGTACTGGTTCGTTTGTTCAAGAGTCCATTGATTTGGCTTCCACAGTTATCTTGACTGCCAACTTACGATCCCAGCATTATAAAACTTTATTTAATCTGTATTATACACCTGCCCATATGATGAAGAGGGGTAATGCCCAAGCAGGGAATTGTTTTAGGTGTCATATACCACAGGCTGACATAGTGCATATATTTTATGATTGTAGTATGTTAGCACCTTTCTTTTCATCAATTGAACAGTTTTTGTCCTATCTCACTAAGGTAAATGGTTTGGTATCTAAAGAGATGCTGCTGTTTGGGCTGTGTAGAAATGGTAATGAATGTCAACTGTATTACCCACATAGATTCTTTTATTTCATGGCTATGGCAGATGCTCACTTATGCATCGCGTCAATGTGGTTGAAACCGGAGGCACCTTCTTATGAAATGTGGCGAGTGAAGTTTGATAATGCTTTCTGTACAGAATTTAATCTTTACCGTCTTAAGGCATTGAAGAAAAAACAATTAGGGATCCAGATATGGCAGCCCATGGTACAGCATATGGAGGTTCAATAATTATATTTTTACTTTCCTTGTTTAGCCATTGTATTTATATATATTTTTTTCTTCTTTTTTTTTGTAATGTTTAATATTGTTTTGTTTTTGGATTTGTCTTCCCTACAGCGCAAATTTGTTATTTTTGTAAGTTGTGAATTATTTGTATCAATGCTATGAACTGAACAATAAACACTTTATAAAAAAAATCGGACACCACCCTCCACCGACAAATCTTGGCCACTAAAGTCTAAGATTCGCTGCATTACGCTGCTCTGGGATCTCGGGATGGTAAATAGGATGTACCTCCCTCATAGGAAACTCTACACCCAAAGTCGGGGTCTTCTGACACAAGCTACCACGATAACTATTCAAAGTCGCAACATTACTAAAAACTTAATTGGGAGCCAAGTCAGTAATGTACACCCTATCCCACATATCATATGTTATCTGCGGTGCGACACCGTTGTAACACTGTTCCCACAATCCTATTAGCGTAGCTGACATGTGCTTAAGAGCATGCTGCTGCACAAACGGCTCATAGTCTTTCATCACACTCCATACATCCTCCACACTGTAAATTGGGTTATGAGCCCACTGAGCGGCCTGGTCAGCCACCATTCTTGTATCCTCGTTCCCAACATCGGATCTCATTAATACCCTACCAATTCGCTCTCACGCTGCCGCTCTCACTCAGCTGCCCAATTTCCCTCAACCTCTCCACGTACAGGCGTCCGAGGACTCAGCAGCACCGGAATCAAAACATTCAAAGGGGACAGAACAGACAAAGAAATGGGTATCAATGTTAACAATGATTGCGAGGAAGGGGTAAGAAAAGGGGAGACAACAGGTGTTTGAGCATCAGCTCAAAGAGGAGAGCTAGGGGCCCCCGCACCTGTAACGGGCACAGACAGAGAGAAAGCAGGCGGGCCGAAGCCAGAGCAGTCAAACTAGAAAAAGGAGGACCAGCAGTAGCAAGAGCAGGATCTGGGGGCTGGGACGCCGGAACAACAGGGTACACCTTCTGTGGGACATAAGGAGGTAGGGGTCGGGTATCTAATAGCTCTTCCATGAAAACATCACCTTCTTCTCGAGCAACGTAACATTTATCACTCTGTAGACAAAACTTCCTACCTGCACATTTCTATACCCTTCTTTATTTTCTCTCTATCATAAGCCATGGCTTTCTGAGTCACTGTCTGCACCTTGCCCCTCCTAGGCTTCCTTCTCTGCCCTCATATATCGCTGCTTTGCTTCCTTCTGCCACAACTGAAGATTGTCAAATATTGACTTTCTACTTCTTTTAGCAAATAATTTGTCCTGCAGAAAATTGCATTTTTGATCATCAAATGTACCCATATCTGGTCACTGCAAGTCAGCATTGTCCCTCATATACTTATATCACAACGTGCTAAACATAATAAGGCCAATACCATACTTTATGTACACGTCGAAATTTGGGGTCCCTTCTGGAGGCGCAGGCTGCCTCTCTTCCAATCGAGCCTCGGTAGAACGACACCAACATCCAAAACACCCCAATTTACTCAAACAAGGCATCTTAATATAATCATATTCCCTGTCCACACTGAACAGATATCATACCACGTAACACAAATAGAGACGGTCAGAAAATCATGCCAGGCAATCCGCAGACTGCACCAGACATTCGGAAGACTGTGCCAAGACAAGAGGATAGGCTTTCGCCCCAGGCCTTTTCAAGAGTAGACCGAATTTCCAAGTGGCCTGGCAGAGCGTTCGCAAACACTCTGTATCTCAAGGGTCCGCAAACCCCCTATGTTCGAACAAACTAGAAGTCGAGAATTCAAAATGGCGCCATATCCATCACAAGACAAGAGAAACTTACCTGGTGCACAAAGGTAAAGCAACGTTATTCTCCACTGCTGACTCTTTGGACGAAACGGTCAGATCCAAGGGTTCCCCCTTCTCAGAACACCAACACCCGGTGACGGCTAGACTGGGAGCCGCCTGATCAGAAAGGTGGGCAGCTCCAATTACAAAGCTCTATCATGCAGGGTACCCTGATCCGCCCATCTGACCATACATAACCCCATCCTCCTTCCACCCGATGACGGGCGAGGATGGGACACCAGATGGAGGAGTGCCTGTTCGGGCACCAACTGAAGGAAGTGACCCGTTTAGAGCCACCGGGTTGCTTTACGACCACCTTATAACCTTCCAAACAAGTGAAGTGTCAGTCAGACAGCAGAGAATATAAATAATATTTTATTAGTAAAATACACTGCAGCGGAGCTCAATCTGACCAGTATCCGGAGATGGCTGTCGAGGGGGACTGGTTCCCCAACACTTGGAAGCGCATAATTATTCTTCCTCAAGCCCCAACCGCACCTCCAATGGAAAGTTACCGGCTTGAGCCATACATGAACAAAGAAGGCACAGAAGGATAGGCTCCCACCTGCAAGATGGGTACACACTATCACTATCTCAAGGTCGTCCTGCTAGGGCTCGGTTCCTCCAACATGGGAGCAGAGCTACGAACAAAGATAGGAATGCATGACAGAACAGTCTATTAATTAGTAAGTCGAAATCCAACCTTGGAAACAATAGTAAAAAGAGCTGAGTGCAGTCTTCTGCTGTTACAAGCAAAAAAGATAAATGAAGCTTAATTGAGTTGTAATATCACATGGCTCTTGAAATACAAAATGGAGTTGCAAATGTTAACTTAAGCCTGCACGTTATAGGGACAGCTCAGTGGGTTACAGTAAATGTAGCAGATGCTACCTGGCCTTATAATGCTAATTGTAACATAGCACACAACAGGCTGAAAAGGCAAAGGGAGTTTTCAAATCTAACAGGCAGAGGACATCGTCGGGTCAGACTCATGGCTTAGGGATCCCTGCACGAAGAGTATTATTTGCTGGTAGCTGCCCCTTCACTCCTGCCGGACGGTGCCTTGCTCATTGGTCATCTCAACTGGAGTCCTGAACGGCAAAACCGATGGATCTGACCATTTGGTCTGAAGAGTCGGCAGTGGAGAATTGATCCGTTTGTACTACACATATCAGGTGAGTTTGTTTTTGTTCTTTGTGGATATGGTACCATTGTGGTTTGAGGGCCATTTTTGATAAAAAGTATTTGCAATTAATTTGCTAGGTAAAAAGAATGAACTAGTTTTCCTTTTAAAAATGCCTAGTCTTAGTAAAATTTTGTATTTGTGTTGCTGTTGTTGTTCTGCAGATGCTCAATTGGAAGAAGCTAAGCCGGAGCCTCCTGAAGGCAGCCATAATTTTAATCTGTATGTGAAGCATGTAAGCATGGGCGGAAAATCCGTTTCGCTCGCGGATTTTGCGGATTTTCGGTAAATTCGCAATCCGCGAGATTCGCGAATCTCCTGCAAAATCCGCAAATCCGCGAGCAGCGGATTTTATGGCTTGCTCGCACTGTTCGCGTGAGTTCGCGGCTTCCCAGTACAACTTCGCGCCCCGCGAATAAGCGCTAAATTGCAGAAATACGATCTTAGCAAAACTGAAACTACTTACCAGGTTCAAAAGTTCAGGCTCATCATTAGTAGCCATTTCCTGTAGTGCTTCCTGAGGGGCCCCTCCAGAGTTCAGTTGCCAGTTGCAACTATTATGTGACCCTGCTCTGAACCTCAGAATAGTTACACATATGCCACAAAGGTCCTGAATTACAGCTAAGGGAGACAAGCAGGAGCCAGGCTGGAAGTTCAAATCCATTAATCAGCCCCTAATTCATTATTGTCAGTTGGGGCAGGGCAGGTGTTGTAACTAATTTTGCAACAATGAAAGCACTTAGCAAGTGCAAAAGATCACTAATCAGGAAGCACTAAGGAAGCAGGTGCCAGCTAAAAAAATATTCTGTGACACATTAATCAGCCCCAAATTAATTCAGGTCACTTGAGGCAGGGAAGGTGTGCTTTGCTTTGCCACAATAATGTACACTGACTGGACAACCAGAGGGTGCTGTGATGAAACAGAGGGTGGCATGGGTGGGCCAGAGGGTGGCATGAGTAGTCAGAGAGTGGCAGTGGTGACAGAGAGTGGCAAACACAAAAAAAAAATCCGCAAATTCGCGACAATTCGCGGATTTTGCGGATTGCGAGTTCACAAATCCGCAAAATTCGCGAACGCGAGATTCGCAAAATTCGCCCATGCTTAGAAGCATGGTCTTGGCCCTATTATGTTTAGTACACTATGGCACAAATATACAAGGGATAAATGCTGAGTTGCAGTGGCCATGGACTGGCATTGTTGATGAACAAAAAATTGGGTTTTTACAGGAGCAATTATTTAAGAAAATAAGTAGATATTCTATGTTTGATTCCTTCCAAACTTGGCAGATGGAGGCTAGACAGAGATGGTGAAAGATGGAGAGAGATGCACGGAAAGGGAAAATTCAAACACTGATACATAAAGCTGTGGCATATTATAGAGACAAGCAAGAGTCTGGAATTGAATGTGAGGATAGGCGATTTTGGTTGCATATTGATAAGTCTTATTTGAACGAAGAAGAAGATGATACTTTTGTAGAGAGTTACTATGTACTCAACCCCCGCCTCCATATGCCCCACATAGGATATATTGTGTTGTTTCCTTACAGTCACGGCTGCCTGTCACATTTGTTTCCGCTGTTCCCCATATCTACAGCTGTTGTTTTGACAGTTTTGGCTATGGCAGCCCCCGGTGGTCCTTATGTCACAGTGGATTTGCAAGGCTCGTCTAAGGAATGTTTGGTGAAACAGGTGCAATGAAGAGTTATGTTTCTCGACATATTGTCCCTGGAGAAGCCCTGTCTGGCCACAATAATGTTTCGGTAGGTTTTTCAGGTATACCGGTTGTAAGCCCTATTTCCTGCCCCCTTGCATTGACCATTGGTCCTCTTATTGTGGAGTCTCTGTTTTTATTGACATCTAATTGTGGTGAGAATCTGATGGGTTTGGATTTGTTGAAGAAGTTGTATGCTACAATCTATTTTTCTCCTGCGGTGTCTGTATTATCATAGGTCCGGACATGAGTACTAAACAGTGTTTGTCTCTGGATGCATCCTTACCAGATGAATTTGCTGATGTCCCATCCACTTTATGGGCCATTGGTGATACGGATGTGGGACTGTTGCATATACCACCAAGTCAAAGAGAATGCTGATTTGCCTCGTATTTCTCAGTATAAGATACCACAGGCAGGAGAACGGGCTCTTCTTCAGATCATTCAGGATTTGATACAAAGGGAGTAGTTGATGAAACAGCAGGCAATATTTGTAAAAAAAAATAACTATACTTCTGATACTTAAAAGAGCACCCTGAGGGTCCTCTGAGGACGCTGATGATGTTCATCGTTTTGTGATTGATCTGTGCAAAGTTAACAAGATAGTGGTTTCACAGTTTCCTGTGGTTCCTGATATTACTGCGCTTTTGACGATTATTCCTCCCTTTTTTTTGAATATTTTTTATTGAAGATTTTTTCACATATACCACAGCACAGCATATAGTGTAAGAGAAAAGAATAAATAAAAACAATAAAAAAAAGGTACACACATTGTTTATTTATCCATACAGAATAAAGTGTTCCCAAGTAGAGAGAAAAGTGAAGATGATTTAGCATAATCAGTCGTAGATACCGTAAAGGAAAACTCTTACTCGCATATTCCATTAGCACAGAGCGGGATCTACCCGTATATCGTTACTAGCACCCCTCCACTATACCTCCACCCTATCCCCTTTCCACAGCATCAATGATTTACAAATCTTCTTACCTAATGCCCTACCCCTTTTACCTTTCCTTTCATATATCCCTTTTTTGAGATTGTAAACCGCCAAAAGACTAGCAAGCCAATGCTGCATAGCTGGGGGAGTCTTTTCCTGCCATGTCCTAGCGAGCAACAATCTTAAAACAGCCATAGCTAAGAATAGAAATTCTTCGTACATACTATTATGTTCTGTTGCTACACCTAACAACATTAACTCTGGAGTAAGGACAATGTTGGCCCCTGTGACCTGTGATAAGAATTGCTCAATACTTTTAACCAGCGTATACAGTTGCAGACATGTAGAAAAGATATGTATAATGTCAGCTTCTGGTGCAGCACAATGGAAGCACGACGTCCCTGAAGTGCCGGGGTATAGTAGAGCGAGAAGAGCGTTTTGTAATGCTGAGATTGCAGCGGGCTGAACACAACACTGTACAACCTAACTCCAGGGAATCTTGGAATCTAGCCATCTCGATCCTACTTATTCGCCCATTTACCACCATGCTTCTCCATATCATCTGGCTTAGTAGTAACTAGATTTGCGTATGCACTGCGGTTCGTCACCTCCCCTCCCGTTCCTACCAGGTCCAATATGCAATTGCTATTAAATCCTGCCACTCCCCCTCGTATATTACACAAGAAACTACGTACCTGCAGGTATTTAAAAAAACTGTTCCTACTTATATTAAACTTATCCCGCAGTTCCACAAATTGAACAATCCCCTGGGGACCCATCAAATCCCCCAGTTTTCTAATCCCTTTCCCTGCACATTCGGCCATGACTGAATCTGAAAAGATTTCTAAGGAGACGATTATTCCTTCCACCGATAAATTCTTCTCTGTTATTGCTTTGAAAAATGCCTTCTTTAGCTTTCCTATCCATCCAGATAGTAGATATTTTGGTTCACGCTGGCTGGTTGGAGATTTAGATTCTGTTGCACTCCTCAGGGCTATACAGAAAGTCCTAGTATTTAAAGTCAAGCATTAAAAGGTCACTTCCCTCAGGTAATGTATTGGTGCAGTATGTTGATGATCTCCTCATAGCTTCTGACATGAACAGGGTTGTAGAGACAGTACAGTTAAATTGTTGTTACATTTGGCCCATCATGGACAAAAAGTTTCCCTTTCTAAATTTCAGTAATGTCAAGAGGAGGTCCCCTACTTAGGTCATCTACTGTTGAAGGAGGGTAGGTGGGTAGGAGGTTAACCCCAGAGCCTATTAGTATCATTGTTAAAATGCCCATTCCACAAACTCAGAAAGATGTGCATGTATTTATAGGTATCACTTCCTACCGTTGTCAGTGGATCCCAAACTAATCGTTAATAATCAAACCTTTGCTTTCATTAACAACAAAATAAGTGCATGAGCCTTTGCCTTGTACGCCCGAATGTCAGCAGTCTTTTGAGCAATTGAACACTATGCTATGTTTGGCTCCAGTGCTTGGTACACCTAACTATGGCAAGCCATTTGTGCTCTATGTCCACGAGATGGCTGGTTGCTTGCTTTCTGTCCTAACACAAAACTTTTGGGATAAGCAACAGCGGTGTGCTTATTCCTCTGCTGTACTTGATCACATTGCTAGGGCCCGCCCAAGTTGCCTGAGAGTGGTTGTGGCTGTGGCC